>NW_027095700.1:2365362-3082201 GCF_036850995.1 Saccopteryx leptura
ATGGAGAGAGTCAGAAAGAAGGATAGATAGGGACAGACAGACAGAAATGAAGAGCATATTTTATTATGTGCCAGGTCACAGATCAATCATCAGTTTTTGTTGTGACACCTTATGTGTTTACTGACTCCTGTCTCATATGTGCCTTGACAAGGGGGCTACAACTGATCAAGTGACTGCTTGCTCGAGCCAGCGACCTTGGGCACAAGCTGGTGACCTTTGTTCAAATCACATGAGACCAGGATCAAGCTGGCGCCCTTGGGATCTCAAACCTGGGTGCACCACATTCCAGTTAAATGCTCTAACCACTGCACAATTGCCTGCTCAGGCTGTGAACATTTTTCTCTTTTACTTTCTCTAAGTTTTATTTAGTATCCTAATTTTTAGTATGGGTGGAAAGGCTGTGTATTTTAAGCTCTTTTTGACCAATACAATTTTTCATAGGGTTCCTTATGCAGGTTTTATTTCCAATAATTTTAAGGTGTTTTGTAACTTGCATTCTGATTTTGAGAAGGGGTTATTTAGAAGTGAATTTCCTTACCTTATAAAAAAATTTTTAGGTAATTTCTATAACTGCTTAAAATATTAAGTGTAATGACATCAAGAAACATGCTTTATATCATTTCTAATATTAGAGATAGTTGAAACTTGCTAGAAAAGACATACAAGATTATCTGTGGTAAATTTTTTCCAAGTGTGCTTCTCCGCTGCCATCTCGTGTGCATCTAGGTATATCAGCTCAGATCAGTTCACCTGGAAAAATACATCAGTTGGGTGTTGTGCATTATCTATCAAGGTTGAGTCCAAGGCTATATAAAAGAAACTTTTATAACTTGTAATTATAAGGCATTTTTAGTTACTGCTTGCTACTTCTTTTAACATTAACTGTGACAGCAAGAGAAATACTTGCTATCATTTCAATGCTCTGAAGTTTGCTGGAACTTGGTCCATAGCATATACAATAATGACCTCTGTTACATGTGCTTGTCTGCTGCTACCTCGTGTGCATCTTGGGAATCATGCCTCAGTACATTTCCAAAGGAAAATATTGGTAGAGAGGATTGTCTATAAAATTGATTCCAATTTCCAATTTCTGTTAAGATTTCTGTATGCTCAGTGGTTTGTTTTTTTGAAAAACTCTCGGTTCATCTTGTTTTTCCTCTTTCCTTCCAGCCATGCTTTCATAAAGCCTTTGAAAGTGCCCATCATATATCAGGCACTGTGCTAGGAACTCATGTCCCTGCACTCAGTGACTTCCCATTCTACTCTTTTTAATTCTGTCTTTTCAAATTCTTTTATTATATCTACATAGTGTAGTGTAAAATCCGATGTGCTTTCATTTGACAAGTACTTTGAATTTTAACAGTTTTTTATTGTAAAAAATGTATTCTTATTGCAGAAGTGCAAGAGAAAATGATCTCAAAAAAGAAAAACAACATATTTTCATACAGATATATCTACCTTTAATATTAGGACATTTTTTTTAATATTCTTTGTGTACCTATTTTATTTCTAAATGTATATGTATTCAGGTACATTGAGTGTGTGTACATTTGTGTGCATAGATGTGCATGGAACATGAGCTTATCTCTCTGTGTCCACAGTGTCTGTCATTTGTGGATATATGTGCATATATGCAAATGACTATTTTTTCATTCATTCCTGAAACACTTATTGTATTTCTATTATGTGCCAGGCACTGTGCTCGACATTGGTTGCATATACTGAATGAGACAGACTCACTTTTTGTCATTATGAATATGACACTGTCCTGGATTAGAGAGAAAAATATATATACACAAAAAAAATTAATCATAAGTTGTAACAGCATGAAATTTGATAGTGCATTATCTTTGGTTTCAGATATGATTTATTGTGGCGAGTTTCAGTATATCAGTTTCTCAGATGGCAGAGCTGAGACATAAGTCTCGGTTTTTCAGCAATGCATTTTCTCAGGTATAAAACTGAGAAAATATAAAGGTTATAAAACAAAGACCCTGTGAGGTGTTCAGTGAGCAAAAGAACCTAGCTTGTATGTGGTGACTAATGCTCAGATAAGTTCTGATGTTCAATGCTTAAGAGGTCTCTCAGTCTTGACTGCTAAAACAGCACAAGAGAAAGTGCATATTAGAAAAGGGGTCACTTTGTGGTAAACAATTAGAAATAGTGTTTTTGCTCCTGAATTTAAAGAGCAAAGAAAAGTGCTCTGGTGCTTTCACCACAGCAGATTAGATTTTAATTTTATTTTTTAATTACCTCTGTTTTCCTCTAGTAAATTTTTTTCCCAAAAGAAAATGGCTTGCTCTCACCAGAGATCTCAGTATTTAAAGCATCACACCCATACGCTAATGTCACAGGGTTGCTCCTGGGTCAAGGCACACACAGAAACAGATTGATGTTTCTGACTGTCTGTTGTTTTCTCCCATTATCCTGCCTCTAACACAAATAAATAAATGAAAAAAATAATGACAATGGGTTTTTTGTTGTTGTTTTTGCAGCTTAAACTGCATTGAAGAATGAATTATGTTTTTCAAAATCTCACCTCAAGAGGAAATAAATGGTAACGTTGTTAAGTACCATATTTCCCCATGTATAAGTAGCCTCCCTGTATAAGACACAACATGATTTTGGGGCACAAATTTTGAGAAAATAATAAAAAATGTGAATAAACGAGAAATGCAAGTAAAGAATATTACAACCGCTGTATAAATTGCACCCAGTTTTCTAACCACAAAATTTTCATAAAAGATAAGTCTTATACATGGGGTAATATGAAATACACCCTCCAAATGTCTGTGTGAACAGTTCTTTTTTTCTTTTTTTTTCACAAAGACACGGAGAGAGTCACAGAGAGGTTAAAATAGGGACAGACAGACAGAAATGCAGAGAGATTTATTATGTGCCATGTCACAGATCAATCATCAGTTTTTCGTTGTGACCCCTTACGTGTTCATTGACTCCTTTCTGTCTCATATGTGCCTTGACCAAGGGCCTAAGGGTGATGTAGTCACCGCTTGATGGAGCTAGCTACCTTGGGCTCAAGCTGGTGAGATTTGCACACACCAAATGAGCCCACGCTCAAGTTGGCGCACTTGGAATTTCAAACCTTTGTCCTCCGTATTCCAGTCAAATGCTCTAAGCACTGTGCCATCGCCTGTTCAGGCGGCGAACATTTTTTTCTTTTACATTCTCTGGATTTTATTTAGTATTTTTGTTCTTTGAATGGGTGGAAAGGCTGTGTATTTTAAGGTTTTCTTGCCCTGAAATATATTCATCACTACATTTTTTATAGGTTTCCTTACAAAGTTTTTATTTCCATTAATTATAAGGTATTTTGCAACTTGAATTGTGATTTTGAGCGGGGGTGTTATTTACAAGTGAATTTCTTTACCTTCAAAAAAGGATTTTTAGTTAATTTCTATTACTGTTTACTATATTAAGTATAATAACAACAAGAAACATGCTTTATTCATTTCTAAGGTTAGAGGTAGTTGAACTTGCTTGTAAGAAAATACAGAATTATCTGTGGTAAATATTTTCCAAGTGCACTTCCCTGCAGCCACCTCGTGTGCACCTGGGGAATAACAGCTCAGATCAGTTCAACTAGAAAAATTCATCAGTTGGGTGTTCTGCGATACCTATCAATGTTGAATCCAAGGCTATCTCAAAGAATCTTTTATAACTTGTAATTATAAGAAATTTCTAATTACTGCTTGCTACTTCTTTCAACGTTAATTGCACTGAAAGCAAGAATTACACTTGGTATCATTTCATTCCTCTGAATCTTGCTACAACTTGCTCCATAGCACATACAATAATGGTCTCTGTTACATGTGCTTCTCTCTTGCAACCTCGTTTGCATCTTGGAAATCACGCTTCAGTACAGACCTAAAGAAAAAAATTGGTAGATAAGTTTGTCTAGAATCATTGATTCCAATTAGCCAGTTCTGTAAGTTTTTTGTGTAACTGTAGTGGTTTGTTTTCTGCAAATATCTTGTTTCATCATGTTTTTCTTCTTTCGTTCCAGCCATGCTTTCATAAAGCCTTTGAAAGTGCTCATCATATACCAGGCACTGTGCTAGGAACTCATGTCCCTGCACTCAATGATTTCTCATTCTACTCTTTTTTTATATATATAATTTTATTTCTTTAATGGGGCAACATCAATAAATTAGTATACATACATTCAAAGATAACAAGTCCAGGTTATCTTGTCATTTAATTATGTTACATACCCATCACCCAAAGTCAGATTGTCCTCTGTCACCTCCTCTCTAGTTTTCTTTGTGCCCCTCCCACTCCTCCTTTCCCTCTCCCTTTTCCCCCTCCCCCCCATAACCATTCTACTCTTTTACTTCTGTCTTTTGAACTTCTTTCTTTAAATCTAAATAGTGTATTGCCATAGAGGATGTGCTTTTATTTGACATGTATGATAAATTTTAACAGCATTTTTATTATAAAAAATGTATTCTTATTGCAGATGTGCAAGAATAAATGATCTCAAAAAACAAGATCAACAATAAATTTTTATACAGATATATCTACCATTAATATTAGGACATTTTCTTTCTATATTCTTTCTGTACCTATTATATTTCTCTATGTATATGTACTCAGGTTCATTGGGTCTGTGTACATATTTGCGCATAGATGTACAGTGCACATGAGCATATCTCTCTGTGTCCAATGTGTCTGTCATTTGTGGAAATTAGTGTTCATATGCAAATGACTATTTATTCTTTCATTCAGGAAACACTTATTGTATTTCTATTATGTGCCAGGCACTCTTCTTGAAAATGTTTGCCTAGAGTGAATGAGACAGATTCATTTTCTGTCTTTATGAATACTACACTGTCATGAGGTAGACAGAATGAAAAAAATATACATAAATAAAAGAATCATAAATTGTACCAAGCACTGAATTTAGTAGTGTAATATCTTTGGTCCTGTTATGATTTATTGTGTCGAGGTTCAATATATCAGTTTCTCAGAAGGAAGAGCTGAGACAATAGTCTTGGTTTTTCATCAATGCGTGTTCTCAGGTGTAAAACTGAGAAAATATAGAAGTTATAAAACAAAGACTCTGGAAGGGGTTCTTTGATCAAAAATCCTAGCTTGTATGTGGTTACCAATGCTCAGATAAATTCTGATGTCTATAGATTAGAAGGTCTCTCAGTCTGGACTGCTACTATGGCACAACAGAAAGTGCATGTTACGAAAGGGGTCGCTTTGTGCTAAATGAGAAATAGTGTTCATGCCCCTGATTTTCAAGAGCAAACAAAAGTCTTCTGCTGTTTTCACAACAGCAGACTAGCTTATCATTTTATTTTTGAATTACCTCTGGTTTTCTTTAGTAAATTTTTTCCTCAAGAGACAATGGCTTATGCTCACCAGAGAGCTCAGTAGTTAAAACATCACACCCATATGCTAATGTCATAGGTTTGGTCCTGATTTAAGGCACATACAGAAACAAGTTGATGTTTCTCACTACCTCTCTTGTCATTTTCCTTCTTTATCTTCCCTCTAACATTAATAAATAAATAAAAGAAAAAAATACAATGGCTTTTTTGTTGTTTTTGCAGCTTAAATTGCACAAAGGAAAGAATTATGTTTTTCAAAATCTCACCCCTAGAGGAAATAAATGGTAAGTTTCTAAAGTACCATATTACCCCAAGTAAAAGAAGCCTCAGTATATAAGAGGCACCTGAATTTTGGGGCACAAAGTTTGAGAAAATGATAACAAATGCAAATAAATGGAAATGCAAGTAAAAGTACAACTACCACTGTGTAAGATGCACCCAGGTCTCTAAGCCCAAATTTTTCAAAAAAGATGATTCTTATACATGGGGAAATATGGTATATACCCTTCAATTGTCTCTGTTAACATTATTTTTCTTTCCTTTTTTTTTTTTTTACAGAGACAGGGAGAGAGTTAGAGAGAGGTATAGATATGGACAGACAGACAGAAATGGAGAGAGTTTTTTATTATTTGCCAGGTAACAGATCAATCATCATTTTTTTGTTGTGACACCTTATGTGTTCACTGACTACTGTCTCATATGTGCCTTGTCCAGGGGGCTACAGCTGATCAAGAGACCATTTGCTTGAGCCAGTGTCCATGAGCTAAAGCTAGTGAGCTTTGCTCAAACCACATGAACTCACACTCAAGCTGGCGGCCTTGGTATCTCAAACCTGGGTCCTCCGCATTCCAGTCAAATGCTCTGACCACTGCGCCATCATGTGCTCAAGCTGTGAACATTTTTTTCTTTTAATTTTTCTGGATTTTATTTAGTATTCTGTTTCTTAGTATGGGTGGAAAGGCTGTGTATTTTAGGTTTTCTTTCCCTAAAATATATTCATCACTAAATTTTTCCATAGGTTTTATTATGTAGTCTTTTTTTTTCATTTTTCTGAAGATGGAAACAGGGAGAGACAGTCAGACAGACTCCCACATGCGCCCGACCGGGATCCACCCAGCGCACCCACCAGGGGCGATGCTCTGCCCACCAGGGGGCGATGCTCTGGCCATCCTGGGCGTTGCCATATTGCGACCAGAGCCACTCTAGCACCTGAAGCAGAGGCTACAGAGCCATCCCCAGTGCCCAGGCCATCTTTGCTCCAATGGAGCCTTGGCTGCGGGAAGGGAAGAGAGAGACAGAGAGGAAAGTGCGGTGGAGGGGTGGAGAAGCAAATGGGCGCTTCTCCTGTGTGCCATGGCCAGGAATCGAATCCGGGTCCTCCGCACGCTAGGCCGACGCTCTACCGCTGAGCCAACCGGCCAGGGCTATGTAGTCTTTATTTCCATAAATTTTAAGGTATTTTGTAAATTGAATTGTTAAAATGAGGGTGGGGTTATTTCGGAGTGAATTTTCTTACCTTAAAAAAGAGGTATTTTTGTTCATTTTTATTACTGTTTACTATATTAAGTGTAATGACAACAAGAACATGCTTTATATAATTTCAAAGGTTTGAGGTAGTTGAAACGTGCTTGAACTAGGAGAAAGGCTCCAGGAACATGGACTCTCTCACTGTCGGAGTCTATAAATGCTAATAGCCTCGACTGCCAAGGAGACTAAAGCACAATACATGACATTGCCATAGAGACTTATCAACTGCAAACCTCCACCTGAGCGTGGCAAAGGGGCAAAACCCGGGGTACAGAGTCACCGACCAGGAAGAGGGAGAGAAAAGAAAAAGCAAGAAGATAACCTCTCAAAATCAAGAATAATCTGCAGACTTTATAACCTATCCCATTTTATTATATTTGTTCGTTTGTTTCTCTTATCTTCATTCTTGATACTTTTTTTTTCCTCCTCCAATTTGGCCGATTAACTCTCTACCGGTCTTACTCTCTCCTCTCCTTGAACTACACTACCCATAAGTGTTACATCTCCCATTATCTTTTCTCTTCTCTTCCTTTCTCTCTATGAGGGTTGCACTCCAAAACCCTTAACTCTCTCCCTCTCTCTCTCTCCTTTCTTTTTTCTTCTTTTAGTGGTTCCCTCTTTTTTTTTTCCTCTCTCTCTTTCTTTTCTTCCTCTATATTAGTTTCTTCCTTTTTCCTTTACATCTCCTCTCATTCAAACCTCAATAACAAACAAATTATGTTATCTGGGACTCAAACTTATGTTTGTGGCATTTTGGGGGGTTTTTACTTCACCTTTTTAACTCACTAGCAGTGCTCCCATCCCTGGCTCTCCATATTATCTAGTTCTTGTTCCACTAAATACAATAGTAATTTTTTAATTTGTCCCCCCATTTTTCTGTTTTCCTCTTAATCCTCTCATCATAACTCTTAGACAACCAACACCTAAAAGCAAATAATTTTATTCTTGACCCAAATTTTTTCCTTATTTGCATTTTGTGGGTCCATACGCTCTTTTTTTTTCTTTTTTCTTTCTTTCTTTTTTTTTTTTTTTGCCCCTTTATTACTTTTCCCAATTCAGGCCCTCCATCACAGGCATTGTTTGTTATAATTCACAGTCCACCACAAGATTATATCAAGAAAGAAGGGAGAGGAGAGGAGAGAAAAAAAGGAGGGGGGGAATAATTTCCTTTTTTTTTTCTTAAATTTTCATTTTATTTTATTTTTCTTTATTTCATTATTAATTTTTTTTAAAAAAACAACTCTTCGATTTTTTTTTTTAACTTTTTATTCTTTATTAAATCTCATTAATACTATCAAGAAAACCACCCTCAGATGCCATTAAGGAAGAGAAAATTGAATATCATGGATACAAAAGAAAGAGAGGTAACACAGCTAGATGAGGAAAAATCTATGGAGAAAAAATTTAATATATTGGAAACCTTGGAGTTAAATGAGAGAGAATTCAAGATAGAAATCCTAAAAATCCTCCGAGATATACAAGAAAACACAGAAAGGCAATTTAGGGAGCTCAGAAAACAACTCAATGAACACAAAGAATATATGTCCAAGGAAATTGAAACTATAAAAACAAATCAAACAGAGATGAAAAACTCAATTCACGAGCTGAAAAACGAAGTAACAAGCTTAGCTAATAGAACAGGTCAGATAGAAGAGAGGATTAGTGAAATAGAAGACAAGCAACTTGAGGCACAACAGAGAGAAGAAGAAAGAGACTCAAAAATTAAAAAAAATGAGATATCCCTACAAGAATTATCTGACTCCATCAAAAAGAATAACATAAGAATAATAGGTATATCAGAGGATGAAGACAGAGAAAATGGAATGGAGAACATACTCAAACAAATAATAGATGAGAACTTCCCAAGCCTGTGGAAAGAACTAAAGCCTCAAGTTCAAGAAGCAAACAGAACTCCAAGTTTTCTTAACCCCAACAAACCTACTCCAAGGCATATCATAATGAAATTGACACAAACCAACACAAAGAAAAAATTCTCAAGGCAGCCAGGGAAAAGAAGAATACAACATATAAAGGAAGGCCCATTAGATTATCATCAGATTTCTCAGCAGAAACTCTACAAGCTAGAAGAGAGTGGACCCCAATATTTAAAGCCCTGAAAGAGAGGAACTTTCAGCCACGAATACTATACCCATCAAAGCTATCCTTCAAATATGAAGGAGAAATAAAAACATTCACAGATACAGAAAAGATGAGGGAATTTATCATCAGAAAACCCCCACACCAGGAATTACTAAAGGGGGTTCTCCAATCAGATACAAAAAACAAAAAAAAACAGAGCCACAAGTAAAAGCTCCAAGAAGAACACAATAAAACCAAATTTAAACTGTGACAACAACAAAAAGAAAGAGGGGGAGAAGATGGAGATTAACAGTAGCAAAGGATGATGGAGTGCAAAAGTACTCACAAAATAGTTCGCTACAATGAACAGGGTAGGGACCCTTTTCATTATTCAAAGGTAACCACCATTGAAAAAACCACCACAGAAGCACATGAGATAAAAAAGATACCAACAGTGGAAAGATGTATGGAATACAACCAAATAAAAACAAAAGATAGAAAAACAAAAGAGAAGGATCAAACAAGACACAAAACTAACAGAAAGCAAGATATAAAATGGCAATAGGGAACTCACAAGTATCAATAATTACACTAAATGTAAACGGATTAAATCACCAATAAAAAGGCACAGAGTAGCAGAATAGATTAAAAAAGAAAATCCAACTGTATGCTGCTTACATGAAACTCATCTAAGTAACAAGGATAAAAACAAATTCAAAGTGAAAGGCTGGAAAACAATACTCCAAGCAAATAACAACCAAAAAAAAGCAGGTGTAGCAATACTCATATTGGATAATGCTGACTACAAGAGAGGAAAAGTACTCAGAGACAAAAATGGCCATTTCATAATGGCTAAGGGGACACTGAATCAAGAAGATATAACAATTCTTAATATATATGCACCAAACCAAGGAGCACCAAAATATATAAGACAGCTACTTATTGATCTTAAAACAAAAACTGACAAAAATACAATCATACTTGGAGACCTCAATACACCGCTGACGGCTCTAGATCGGTCATCCAAACAGAGAATCAACAAAGACATAGTGGCCTTAAACAAAACACTAGAGCAACTGGATATGATAGACATCTACAGGACATTTCATCCCAAAGTGACTGAGTATACATTTTTCTCCAGTGTACATGGATCATTCTCAAGAATTGACCATATGTTGGGCCACAAAAACAACATCAGCAAATTCAGAAAAATTGAAGTTGTACCAAGCATATTTTCTGATCATAAAGCCTTGAAACTAGAATTCAACTGCAAAAAAGAGGAAAAAAATCCCAAAAAAATGTGGAAACTAAACAACATACTTTTAAAAAATGAATGGGTCAAAGAAGAAATAAGTGCAGAGATCAAAAGATATATACAGACTAATGAAAATGACAATACGACATATCAGAATCTATGGGATGCAGCAAAAGCAGTGATAAGAGGGAAGTTCATATCACTTCAGGCATATATGAACAAACAAGAGAGAGCCCAAGTGAACCACTTAACTTCCCACCTTAAGGAACTAGAAAAAGAAGAACAAAGACAACCCAAAACCAGCCGAAGAAAGGAGATAATAAAAATCAGAGCAGAAATAAATGAATTAGAGAACAGAAAAACTATAGAAAAAATTAATAGAACAAGGAGCTGGTTCTTTGAAAAGATCAACAAAATTGACAAACCCTTGGCAAGACTTACCAGGGAAAAAAGAGAAAGAAATCATATAAACAAAATCCAAAATGAAAGAGGAGAAATCACCACGGACACCGTAGATATACAAAGAATTATTGTAAAATACTATGAAAAACTTTATGCTACTAAATTCAACAACCTAGAAGAAATGGATATATTCCTAGAAAAATACAACCTTCCTAGACTGAGTCAAGAAGAAGCAGAAAGCCTAAACAGACCTATCAGTAGAGAAGAAATAGAAAAAAACATTAAAAACCTCCCCAAAAATAAAAGTCCAGGCCCTGACGGCTATACCAGCGAATTTTATCAAACATTCAAAGAAGACTTGGTTCCTATTCTACTCAAAGTCTTCCAAAAAATTGAAGAGGAAGCAATACTTCCAAACACATTTTATGAGGCCAACATAACCCTCATACCAAAACCTGGCAAGGATGGCACAAAGAAAGAAAACTACAGACCAATATCTCTAATGAATACAGATGCTAAAATACTAAACAAAATACTAGCAAATCGAATACAACAACATATTAAAAAAATAATACATCATGATCAAGTGGGATTCATCACAGAATCTCAAGGATGGTTCAACATACGTAAAACGGTTAATGTAATACACCATATCAACAAAAGAAAGAACAAAACCACATGATCTTATCAATAGACGCAGAAAAGGCTTTCGATATAATACAACACAATTTTATGTTTAAGACTCTCAACAAAATGGGTATAGAAGGAAAATATCTCAACATGATAAAGGCCATATATGATAAACCATCAGCTAACATTATATTAAATGGCAGTAAACTGAAGGCTTTCCCCCTTAAATCAGGAACAAGACAGGGTTGTCCACTCTCTCCACTCTTATCTAATGTGGTACTAGAGGTTCTAGCCAGAGCAATCAGACAAGACAAAGAAATAAAAGGCATCCATATCGGAAAAGAAGAAGTAAAGGTATCACTTTTTGCAGATAATATGATACTATACATCGAAAACCCCAAAGAATCCACAAAAAGACTACTAGAAACAATAAGCCAATACAGTAAGGTCGCAGGATACAAAATTAACATACAGAAGTCAATAGCCTTTCTATATGCCAACAATGAAACAACTGAGAAGGAACTCAAAAGAATAATCCCCTTCACGATTGCAACAAAAAAAATAAAATACTTAGGAATAAACATAACAAAGAATGTAAAGGACTTATATAATGAAAACTATAAACCATTGTTAAGGGAAATCGAAAAAGATATAATGAGATGGAAGAATATACCTTGTTCTTGACTAGGAAGAATAAATATAATCAAGATGGCTATATTACCCAAAGCAATATACAAATTTAATGCAATTCCCATCAAACTTCCAATGACATTTTTTAAAGAAATAGAGCAAAAAATCATCAGATTTATATGGAACTATAAAAAACCCCGAATAGCCAAAGCAATCCTAAAGAAAAAGAATGAAGCTGGGGGCATTTCAATACCTGACTTCAAACTCTATTATAGGGCCACGACAATCAAAACAGCATGGTATTGGCAGAAAAATAGACACTCAGACCAATGGAACAGAATAGAAAGTCCAGAAATAAAACCACATATATATAGTCAAATAATCTTTTGATAAAGGGGCCAACAACACACAATGGAGAAAAGAAAGCCTCTTCAATAAATGGTGCTGGGAAAACTGGAAAGCCACATGCAAAAGAATGAAACTGGACTACAGTCTCTCCCCCTGTACAAAAATTAACTCAAAATGGATCAAAGATCTAAACATAAGACCTGAAACAATTAAGTACATAGAAGAAGACATAGGTACTCAACTCAGGGACCTGGGTTTTAAAGAGCATTTTATGAATTTGACTCCAATGGCAAGAGAAGTGAAGGCAAAAATTAATGAATGGGACTACATCAGACTAAGAAGTTTTTGCTCAGCAAGAGAAACTGATAACAAAATAAACAGAAAGCCAACTAAATGGGAAATGATTTTTTCAAACGACAGCTCAGATAAGGGCCTAATATCCAAAATATACAAAGAACTCATAAAACTCAACAACAAACAAACAAACAATCCAATAAAAAAATGGGAAGAGGATATGAATAGACACTTCTCCCAGGAAGAAATACAAATGGCCAACAGATATATGAAAAGATGCTCATCTTCTTTAGCTATTAGAGAAATGCAAATCAAAACGGCAATGAGATACCACCTCACACCTGTTCGATTAGCTGTTATTAGCAAGTCAGGTAACAGCAAATGTTGGAGAGGCTGTGGAGAAAAAGGAACCCTCATACACTGTTGGTGGGAATGTAAAGTAGTACAACCATTATGGAAGAAAGTATGGTGGTTCCTCAAAAAACTGAAAATAGAACTACCTTATGACCCAGCAATCCCTCTACTGGGTATATATCCCAAAAACTCAGAAACATTGATACGTAAAGACACATGCAGCCCCATGTTTATTGCAGCATTGTTCACAGTGGCCAGGACATGGAAACAACCAAAAAGCCCATCAATAGATGACTGGATAAAGAAGATGTGGCACATAAACACTATGGAATACTACTCAGCCATAAGAAATGATGACATCGGAACATTTACAGCAAAATGGTGGGATCTTGATAACATGATACGAAGCGAAATAAGTAAATCAGAAAAAACCAGGAACTGTATTATTCCATACGTAGGTGGGACATAATAGTGAAACTAAGAGACATTTATAAGAGTGTGGTGGTTACGGGGGGGAGGGGGGAATGGGAGAGGGATAGGGTGTGGGGAGGGGCACAAAGAAAACAAGATAGAAGGTGACAGAGGACAATCTGACTTTGGGTGGTGGGTATGCAACATAATTGAACGACAAGATAACCTGGACTTGTTATCTTTGAATATATGTATCCTGATTTATTGATGTCACCCCATTAAAAAAATAAAATTATATATAAAAAAAAAAAAAGATTCTCCCAGTTTGTAACCCCACATTTTTCAAAAAAGATGAGTCTTATATATGGGGAAATATAGTATACACCCTCCAAATGTCTGTAAACATTTCAAATTTTCTTTGTGTTTTACATAGAAAGGGAGAAAGTGAGAGAGAGGGATAGATAGGGACAGACAGACAGAAATGGAGTGAGTTTTTATTATGTACCAGGTCACAGATGAATGATCAGTTTTTCATTGTGAACCCTTATGTGTTCATTGACTCCTGTATCATATGTACCTTGACAAGGAAGCTACAGCTGGTTGAGTGATCGCTTGCTCGAGCCAGCGACCTTGGGCTTAAGATGGTTAAATTTGCTCAAACCACATGAGCCCACACTCAAGCTGGCACCTTGGGATCTCAAACCTGGGTCCTCCACATTCCAATCAAATTCTCTAACCACTGCTCCTTTGCCTTCTCATGCTGTGAACATCTTTTTCTTTTACTTTCTCTGGATTTTATTTATTATCCTTGTTCTTAATATGGGTAAAAAGGCTGTATATTTTCTGGCATTTTTTCCCTAAAATATATTCATCACTACATTTTTTTATATGTTTCCTTATGTAGTTTTTATGTCCTTTAATTTTGAGGGGAGGGGTTATTTGGATTGAATTTCCTAAACTTCAAGAAAGGGATTTTTAGTTAATTTCTATTACTTTTTTATATATTAATATAATGACAACAAGAAATATGCTTTATATCATTTCTAAGGTTAAAGGTAGTTGAAACTTGCTTGAAAGAACATACAGGATTATCTGTGGTATATGTTTTCCAAGTGCTATAACCTGCTACCACCTCATGTGCACCTTTGGAATAACAGCTCAGATCAGTTCACCTAGAAAAAATACATCAGGTGGTTGTTGTGACTTATCTATCTATGTTGAATGTAAGGCTATCTAAAAGAAACTTTTATAACTTGTAAATAAAAGATATTTATAGTTACTGCTTCCTACTTCTTTCAATGTTAATTGTAGTGAAAGCAAGAGATATTCTTGGTATCCTTTCAATCCTCTGAATTTGGCTGGAACTTGCTCCATAGCACAAACAATAATGGTCTCTGTTATATGTGCTTCTCTGCTGCCACCTAGTGTGCATCTTGGGAATCACGCCTCAGTACAGGTCCAAAGAAATAGTTTGGTAGAGAGCATTGTCTATAAACTTTGATTCCAATTTGCCATTTCTGTAAAGGTTTCATGAATGCTTAGTGGTTTGTTTTCTGATAATCTCTTGGTTTATCTTGTTTTTCTTCTTTCCATCCATCAATGCATTTATAAAGGCTTTGAAAGTGTCCATCATATACCAGGCACTGTGCTAGAAACTCATGTCCCTGCACTTAATGACTTACCATTCTACTCTTTTAACTTCTGTCTTTTGAAGATCTTTTATATAAATCTACATATATTGTAAAATAGGATGTGATTTTCATTGAGAAGTATGTTTAGTTTTAACATATTTTTATTATAAAAATGTATTCTTATTGCAGAAGTACAAGAAAAATGAACTAAAAAACAACAACAACAAATATTCGTACAGATATATCTACTATTAATATTAGGAAATTTTCTTCCCATATTCTATGTGTACCTATTATATTTCTCTGTGTATATATACTCAGGTGCATTGGGTGTGTGTACATCTGTGTGCATAGATGTGCATTGCACATGAGCATATCTCTCTGTATTCGCAGGGTCTGTCATTTGTGGATATCTATGTACGGATGCAAATTACTATTTATTCATTCATTCGGAAAACATTTACTCTATTTCTATTATGTGCCAGGCACTGTTTTTTACACTGGTTGCCTATACTGAATGAGACAGACTCACTTTCTGTCTTCACGCTCTCAGGTATAAAACTAAGAAAATCTAGAAGTTATGAAACAAAGACCTTGGGCAGTGTTCTGTGAGCAAAAGAACCTAGCTTGTATGTGGTGACCAATGCTTAGATAATTTCTGATGTCCAAAGCTTAGGAGGTCTCTCAGTCTGGACTGCTGCCATGGCACTAGTGAAAGAGCATGTTAGGAAAGTTGTCACTTTGTGCTAAACTATTAGAAATAGTGATTATTCCCCTGAATATCAAGAGCAAATTAAAGTCTTCTGGTTTTGTCACCACGGCAGACTAGATTATCATTTTATTTTTTAATTATCTCTGATTTCTCCAGTAAATTTTTCCACAAAAGGCAATGGCTTGCTGACACCAGAGAGCTCATTAGTTAAAGCATCACACCCTTACTCTAATGTTATAGTTATTCTTTGTGTACCTATTATATGTTTTTTATTTATTAAATTTAATTCAGTGATATTGAGAAATCAGGGTACATATGTTGAGAGAAAACATCTCTAGATTATTTTGACTTTGGATTGTGCTTTATACCCCTCCCCCAAAGTTAAATTGTCTTCTGTCACCTTCTATCTGGTTTTCTTTGTGCCCCTCCCCTCCTTCAACCCCTCTCTCCTTCTTCACCTCATCCCCCCTCCCCCAACCCCTTTTGCCATCACATTCTTGTTCATGTCTCTGAGTCTCATTTTTATGTCCCTTCTATGTATGGATTCATCTTAGTTTTTTTTCTGATTTACTTATTTCACTCTGTATAATGTTGTCAAGGTCCATCCATGTTATTGTAAATGATATGATGTCATCATTTCCTAGAGCTGAGAAGTATTCCATGGTATATATATACCAAAGCTGTTTAATCCACTCGTCCTCTTACAGACACTTGGGCTGTTTTCAAATGTTCGCTATTGTGAACAATGCTGCCACAAACATGGGGGTGCATTTCTACTTTGGAGACGTTCTATGGTGTCCTTGGGGTATATTCCTAAAAGTGGGATAACTGGGTCTGAAGGCAGTTCAATTTTTAGTTTTTTGAGGAATCTCCATACTGTTTTTACAATGGCTGCACTGCATTCCCACCAGCAGTGCAGGAGGGTTCCGTTTTCTGCACATCCTCGACAGCCCTTATTCTGTGTTGTTTTGTTGATAAGCGCCATTCTGACTGGTGTGAGGTGATATCTCACTGTGGTTTTAATTTGCACTTCTCTAATGATTAGTGATGTTGAGCATTTTTTTATATGCCTATTGGCCATCTGTATGTCCTCTTTGGAGAAGTGTCTATTCATCTCTTTTGCCCATTTTTGGATTGGGTTGTTTGTCTTCCTGGTGTTGAGTTTTACAAGTTCTTTATAAATTTTGGTTATTAACCCCTTATCAGATGTATTGTCAAATATGTTCTCCTATTGTGTAGTTTGTCTTTTTATTCTGTTCTTGTTGTCTTTAGCCGTGCAAAAGCTTTTTAGTTCAATATAGTCCCATTTGTTTATCTTGTCTTTTATTTCACTTCCCCGTGGAGATAAATCAGCAAATATATTGCTCCGAAAGATGTCTGAGAGTTTACTGCCTATGTTTTCTTCTAAGATGCTTATGGTTTCACGGCCTACATTTAAGTCTTTTATCTATTTTGAGTTTATTTTTGCGAGTGGTGTAAGCTGGTCATCTAGTTTCATTTTTTTGCAGGTAGCTGTTCAATTTTCCAAACACCATTTGTTAAAGAGGCTGTCTGTACTCCATTGTATTTCCCTACCTCCTTTGTCAAATATCAGTTGTCCATAAAACTGTGGGTTTATTTCTGGGTTCTGTGTTCTGTTCCATTGATCTATATGCCTGTTCTTATGCCAGTACCAGGCTGTTTTGAGTACAATGGTCTTGTAGTATAACTTGATATCAGGAAGTGTGATACTTCCCACTTTCTTCTTCTTTTTTAAGATTGCTGAGGCTATTCTTGTTCTCATTTGGTTCAATATAAATTTTTGGAATACGTGGTCTATATCTTTGAAGTATGTCATTGGTATTTTAATTGGTATTGCATTGAATTCATAGATTGCTTTGGGTAATATAGACATTTTAATGATGTTTATTCTTCCTAACCAAGAGCACGGTATATGCTTCCACTTGTTTGTATCTTCCTTGATTTCTTTTATCAATGTTTTGTAATTTTCCTAGTACAAGTCTTTAGTCTCCTTGGTTAAGTTTATTCCTAGGTACTTTATTTTTTAGGTTGTAATTGTGAAGGGGATTATTTCCTTAATTTCTCTTTCTGACTGTTCACTGTTGGTGTATAAAAATGCCTCTTATTTCTGAGTACTGATTTTATATCATGCCACTTTACTGAATTTATTTATCAGTTCCAGTAGCTTTTTCACTGAGACTTTAGGGTTTTCTATATACAATATTATATCATCTGTAAATAATGATAGTTTTACTTCTTCTTTTCCAACTTGAATTCCTTTCATTCCTTCTTCTTGTCAGATTGCTGTTGCTGGGACTTCCAGGACCATGTTAAATAAGAGTGGTGAAAGGGGGCACCCCTGCCTTGTTCCTGATCTTTAGAGGATTGTTTTTAATTTTTGCTCGTTGAGTATGATGTTGCCTGTGGGTTTCTCATAGATGGCTTTTATCATGTTGAGGTATGTTCCCTGTATTCCCGCTTTGCTTAGAGTTTTGATCATGAATGGGTGCTGGATTTTATCAAATGCTTTTTCTGCATCTATTGAAATTATCATATAATTTTTCTCCTTTTTTATGTGATGAATCACATTGATTGACTTACAAATATTGTTCCAGCCTTGACCCCTCAGAATAAATTCCACTTGATCATGGTGTATGATTTTTTCCATATATTGCTGAATCTGGTTTGCTAATACTTTGTTAAGGATTTAAGCATCTATATTCATCAGAGATATTGGCCTATAATTTTCTTTTTTTGTGTTGTGTTTGCCTGGTTTTGGAATCAGAATTATGCTCGCCTCATAAAAGGAGCTTGGGAGTGTTCCTTCCTCATGAATTTTTTGAAATAGTTTGAGAAGGATAGGCGTTAGTTCTTCTTTAACTATTTGGTAGAATTCCGTTGTGAAACCATCAGTCCTTGGAATTTTCTTTGTTGGAAGTATTTTGATAACTGTTTCGATCTCATTTTTTGTAATCAGTCTGTTTAGGTTTTCTGATTCCTCCAGATTGATTTTTGGAAGATTGTATGTTTCAAGGAATTTGTCCATTTCATCTAGGTTGTCTAGATTTTTGGCATAGAGTTCTTCATAATATTTTCTTACAATATTTTGTATTTCTGTTTTGTCAGTTGTTATTTCTCCTCCCTCCTTTCTAATTTTATTTATTTGAGTCCTCTCTCTCTTTTTCTTGGTGAGTCTACTTAAAGGTTTATCAATCTTGTTTACCTTTTCTAAGAACCAGCTCCTAGTTTCATTGATCCTCTGAATTATTTCTTTAGCCTCTATGTCATTTATTTCTGCTCTGATCTTTATTAGTTCCTTCCTTCTACTACATTTGGGCTTTCTCTAGCTTCTGAAAGTGTGCCTGTAGTGCTATGAACTTCCCTCTCAGCACTGATTTTGCTGTGTTCCATAAATTTTGAGTTGTTGTATGCTCATTGTCATTTGTTTCTAAATTTTTTTTCATTTCTTTTTTTATCTCATTCTTAATCCATTCATTATTTTTTTATTTTATTTATTCATTTTATACAGGAGAGAGAGAGAGAGAGAGAGAAGGGGAGAGGAGCAGGAAACATCAACTCCCATATGTGCCTTGACCAGGCAAGCCCAGGATTTTGAACCGGCAACCTCAGCATTTCCAGGTCGACGCTTTATCCACTGCGCCACCACAGGTCACGCAATCCATTCATTATTTAACACCTTGCTATTTAGTTTCCATGTGTTTGAGAATTTTTGAGCTGTTCTGTTGAGATTTATTTCTACTTTCATTGATGTTGATTCCAATTTGCTGTTTTTGTAAAGTTTTTGTGTATCCTGAGTGGTTTGTATTCTGAAAATCTCTTGGTTCATCTTTTTTTCTTCTTTCTCCGAGGCATGCTTTCATAAAGCCTTTAAAAATGCACATCAGATAACAGGCACTGTGCTAGGAACTCATGTCACTGCACTCAATGACTTCCCATTCTACTATTTTAACTTCTGTCTCTTGAAATTCTTTTGTATAAATCCTTTTTGAATATTATAAAATAATGTGCTTTGATTTGGGAAGTATGTTGAATTTTAAAAGCTTTATTATTATAAAAAAATGTATTCTTATTGCAGAAGTGCAAGAAAAATGACCTCAAAAACAACAAAAACAAATTTTCTTACAAATATATCTACTGTTAATATCAGGACATTTTCTTTCCATATTCTTTTTTTGTTTGGTTTTTTTTTTTCATTTTTCTGAAGCCGGAAACAGGGAGAGACAGTCAGACAGACTCCCGCACGTGCCTGACCGCGATCAACCTGGCACGCCCACCAGGGGCGATGCTCTGCCCACCAGGGGGCAATGCTCTGCCCATCCTGGGCGTTGCCATGTTGCTACCAGAGCCACTCTAGTGCCTGAGGCAGAGGCCACAGAGCCATCCCCAGCGCCCAGGCCATCTTTGCTCCAATGGAGCCTTGGCTGCGGGAGGGGAAGAGAAAGACAGAAAGGAAAGCGCGGCGGAGGGCTGGAGAAGCAAATGGGCGCTTCTCCTGTGTGCCCTGGCCGGGAATCGAACCCGGGTCCTCCGCACGCTAGGCCAATGCTCTACTGCTGAGCCAACCGGCCAGGGCCTTCTTTCCATATTCTTTGTGTATTTTTTTTCTCTATGTATTTATACTCAGGTACATTGGCTGTGCATACATCTGTGTACATAGGTGTGCATTGCACATGAGCATATCTCTCTTTGTCCACAATGTCTGTCATTTTTGGTTATCTGTGTATGGATGGAAATTACTATTTATTCATTCATTCCAGAAACACTAATTGTATTTCTATTATGTGCCAGGCACTCTGCTCAACACTGGTTGCCTATAGTGAATGAGACAGACTCACTTTCTGTCTTTATGAATACTACACTGTCATGAGGAAGACAGAAAGAAAAAAATATACATAAATAATATAATCGTAAGTTTAACAAGCACTGAATTTGGAAGTGCAATATCTCTGGTGTTAGTTATGATTTATTTGGCGAGGATTATTATATCAGTTTCTTAGAAAGTAGAGCTGAGATATAGGTCTCTGTATTTCAACAATGCTTGTTCTTTGATATAAAACTGAGAAAATATAGAAGTTATGAGATAAAGACCCTGGGAGTTTTTCTGTGAGCAAAAGAACCAACTATGTATGTGGTGACCAATGCTCAGATAAATTTTGATGTCCAGAGCTTAGGAGGTCTCTCAGTCTGGACTGCTGCCATGGCACAAGAGAAACTGCATATTAGCAATGGCGTCACTCTGTGCTTAACAATTAGAAATAATGTTTATGCTTCTGAATTTCAAGAGCAAAGAAATGTCTTCTGGTGTTATCACCACAGCAGACTAGCTTATCATTTAACTTTTTAATTATTTCAGGTTTTCTTTAGTAATTCTTTTCCTCAAAAGGTAATGCCTTGCTCTCACCAGAGAGCTCAGTAGTTAAAACATCACACCCATACACTAATGTCATAGGTTTGTTCCTGGGTCAAGGCACATACAGAAACAGATTGATGTTTCTGACTACCTGTCTGTCATTTTCCTTTTTTATCCTCCCTTTAACATTAATAAATAAATTTAAAAAATGACAATGACTTTTCTTTTGTTGTTTTTGAAGATCAAATTGCACAGAAAAATGAATTATGTTTTTCAAAAATCTCACCTCAAGAGGAAATAAATGGTAAGTTTGAAAAGTACCATATTTTCCCATGTAAAGGAAGCCTCCCTGTATAAGACACACCTTAATTTTGGGGCACAAAGTTTGAGAAAATGATAACAAATGCAAATAAATGGGAAATGCAAGTAAAAATACAACAACCACTCTGTAAGTCGCATCCAGTTTTCTAACCTCACATTTTCAAAGAGGATGTGTCTTATACATGGGAAAATATGGTATAAACCCTTTAATTTTCTCTGTGAACATTTCTTTTTATTTTTCTTCCTTTTTTTTACAGAGACAGGAAGAGAGTCAGAGCGAGGTAAAAATAAGGACAGACAGACAGAAATGAAAACAGTTTTTTATTATTTGCAAGGTCACAGATCAGTGTTCATTTTTTTGTTGTGACACCTTACATGTTCAATGACTCCTGTCTCATATGTGCCTTGAACAGGGCACTACAGCTAATTGCGTGACCACTTCCTTTAGCCAGAGACCGTGGGCTCCAGCTGGTGAGCTTTGCTCAACGCACATGAGCCCACACTCAAGCTGGCACCCTTGACATCTCAAACCTGGGTCCTCTGCATTCCAGGAAAATGCTATAACCACTGCGCCATTACCTGGTCAGGCTGTGAATATTTTTTCTTTTACTTTCTCTGAATTTTATTTAGTATCCTGGTTCTTAGTATGGGTGGAATGGCTGTGTATTTTAAGGTTTTCTTGCCCTAAAATATATTCACCAGTGCATTTGTCCATAGGTTTTCTTATGTAATCTTTATTTCCATTAATTTTAAGGTATTTTGTAACTTGAATGTAAAATTGAGGGTGGGATTATTTAGGAGTGAATTTCTTACTTTAAAAAAAGGAAATTTTTGTTCATTTCTATTACTGTTTACTATATTAAATGTAATAACAACAAGAAATATGCTATATATCATTTCAAAGGTTAGAGGTAGTTGAAACTTGCTTGAAAATACATACAGGATTATCTGTGGTAAATGTATTCCAAGGGCGCTTCTCTGCTGCCACGTCATGTGCATCTAGGAAATAAAAGCTCAGTGCAGTTCACCTGAAAAAATATAGCAGTTTGTTGTTGTGTGTTACCTATCAGTGTTGAATCCAAAGTTATCTAATAGAAACTATTATTACTTGTTAATATAAGGAATTTCTAGTTACTGCATGCTAATTTTTTAACATTAACTGTAGTGAAAGCAAGAGATATACTTGGTATCATTTCAATCCTCTGAAGTTGGATGGAACTTGCTCTATAGCACATACAATAATGGTCTCAGTTATATGTGCTTTTCTGCTGCCATCTCATGTGCATCTTGGGAATACGCCTCAGCACAGTTCCAAAGAAAGAGTTCGATAGAGAGGATTGTGTATAAACCTTGATTCCAATTTGTTGTTTCTGTAAAGATGTTGAGTAACCTTAGTGGATTTTTTTTTGAAAATCTTTCGGTTCCTCTTGTTTTTCTTTTTTCCTTCCAACCATGCTTTCATAAAGCCTTTGAAATTACCAATCATATACCAGGAACTGTGCTAGGAACCCATGTCCCTGCAATCAATTAATTCCCATTCTGCTCTTTTAACTTCTGTCTTTTGAACTTCTTTAATTTAAATCTACTTAGTGTAATTTGAAATAAGATGTACTTCGATTTGACAAGTATGTTGAATTTTAATAGCTTTTTTATTATAAAAATATATTTTATTGTAGAAGTGAAAGAATTATGATCTCAAAAAATAACTATTTTTCATACAGATATATCTACTGTTAATATTAGGGCATTTTCTTTCCATATTCTTTGTTTATCTATTATATTTCTCTATGTATATGTCTTAGGTACATTGGGTGTGTGTACATCTGTGTTCTTAGATGTGCATTGCACATGAGCAATACTCTCCGTGTCCACAGTGTCAGTCATTTTTGGATATCTGTGTATGTATGCAAATGGCTATTTATTCATTTATTCAGGAAACACTTATTGTTTTTCTATTATGTGCCAGGCACTGTGCTTGAAAATGTTTGCCTAGATGGAATGATACAGACTCACTTTCTGTCTTTATGAATACTACCCTGTCATGGAGTAAAAAGAAAAAATATACATAACTAAAATAATCGTAAATTGTGACAAACACTGGTTTTGGTAGTGCAATAACTTTGGATCCAGTTGTGATTGTTTGTGGCAAGATTATATATATCAGTTTCTCAGAAGGCAGAGCTGAGACATAAGTCTCGGTTTACCAGAAATTCATAATCTCAGCTATAAAACTGAGAATATTCACAAGTGATGAAACAAGGACTTTGGGAGGTCTTATGTGACAAAAAGAACTTAACTTGTAAGTGCTGACACAGACTCAGATAAATTCTGAAAACCAAAGCTTAGGAGGTTTCTCAGTCTGGACTCCTGCCATGGCACAAGAACAAGTGCATGTTAGGAAATATGTCAATTTGTGCTCAACAATCAGAAATACTCTTCCTGCCCCTGACTGTCAAGAGCATAGAAAAGTTTTCTAGTGTACTCACTACAGCAGACTAGAGTATTATTTTATTTTTTAATTGCCTCAAATTTTCTCTAGTAATTTTGTTCGCCAAGAGAAAAAGGCTTGCTTAACCCAGAGAGCTCATCATCAGAGCATCACACCCATACAGTAATGTTATATGTTTTGGTTCTGATTCAAGGCACATACAGAAACAGATTGATGTTTCTGACTATCTGTCTGTCTTTTTCCCCCCAATTCCTCCCTATAAAATTAATAATTAAATAAAAGAAAAAATGACAGACTATTTTTTTGTTGTTTTTGCCGCTTAAATTGCATAGAGGAATGAATTATGTTTTTAAAATATCATCACAAGAGAAAATAGGTAGTAAGGTTGTAAAGTATCATATTTCCCCATGCAAAATATGCCTCCCTATAGAAGTCACACCTTAATTTTTGGGCACAAAATTTGAGAAAATGTTAACAAATGCGAAGAACCAGGAAATGCAAGTAAAAATACTTCAACCACAGTATAAGAGGCACCCCATTTTCAAACCTCATATTTTTCAAAAAAATTGAGTCTTAAATGAGGGAAATATGATATACACCTGCTGACTCTCTCTGTGAACCTTTTATTTCTTTCTTTCTTTTCTTCTTTACTTTTTTATTTTTTACAGAGACAGGGAGAGTCAGAGAGAGGGATATATAGGGACACAAACAGGAATGTTAAGTTTTTTTATTATGTGCCAGGTCACAGATCTATCATCTGTTTTTTGTTGTGACACCTTAGTTGTTCATTGTCTGCTCTCTCATTGTGCCTTGACCAGGAACTACAGCTGACCGAATGACCCCTTGCTCGAGTGAGAGAGCCCATTGGGCTAAAGCTGGTGAGCTTTCTTCAAACCAGATAAGCCCACACTCAAGGTGGTGACCTTGGGATCTCAAACCTGGGTCCTCTGCATTCCATTCAAATGCTCTATCCACTGCGTCAACCCCTGCTCAGGCTGTGAAAATTATTTTCTTTTATTTTCTCTGGATTTTTTTATTATCCTGTTTTATAGTATCGGTGGAAAGGCTGTGTATTTTATGGTTTTTTTCCACTAAAATATATTCATCACTATATTTTTGGATAGGTTTTCTTATGTAGTTTTTATTGCCATTAATTTTAAGGTATTTTGTAACTTGAATTTTGGTTTTGAGGGGGGGTTATTTAGCAGTAAATTTCCTTACCTTAGAAAAAAGTGATTTTTGTTTATTTCTATTACTGTTTACTATATTAAGTGTATCGACTACAAGAAACATGCTTTATATCACTTCTAAGGTTTGAGGTAGTAGAAACTTGCTTAAATGAACATACAGGAATGTCTGTGGTAAATGTGTTTCAAGTGCAATTTTAAGGTGCCACCTCGTGTGCACCTTGGGAATAACAGCTCAGAGCATTTCAACTAAAAAAATACAGCAGTTGGGTGTTGTGCTATTTCTATCAATGTTGAATCCAAAGTTATTTAGAAGATACTTTTATAACTTGTAAATATAAGAAATTTCTAGTTACTGTTTCCTACCTCTTTCTACATTAACTGTAGTGTATGCAGGAGATATACTTGATATCATTTCAATCCTCTTAAGTTTGCTGGAACTTGCTGTATAGCACATACAAAAATGGTCTCTGTTAAATGTGCTTTCTGCTGCCACATAGTTTTCATCTTGGGAATCATGCTTCAGTACAGGTTTAAAGGAAAGGATTTTTAGATAAGATTGTCTTCAACCGTTGATTTCAATTAGCTGGTTCTGTGAAGTTTTTGTGTATCCTTAGTGGTTTGTTTTCTGAGAGTATATCTTTTTACCTTGTTTTTCTTTTCTTCCAGCCATCTTTTCATAAAGCCTTTGAAAGTGCTCATGATATACCAAGCACTGTACTAAGAACTCATGTCCCTGCACTCAGTCACTTCCCATTCTACTATTTTTACATGTCTTTGAAACTTCTGTTATTTAAATCTACTTAATGTATTGTAAAATATGATATGCTTTGATTTGACAAGTATATTGAACTTTAACAGCTTTTTTATTATAAAAATGGTATTCTTATTGCAGAAGTGCAAAAAATTGATAAGAAATACAAAACAACAAATTTTCATACATAGATATCAACTGTTAACTCTATGGCATTTAGTTTTCATATTCTTTGTGTACCAATTATATTTCTCTATGTATATGTACTCAGGTACATTGGGTGTGTGTACTCATTGTGTGCCTAGATGTGCATTGCACATGAGCATTCCTCTTCAGTTCAATAGTGTCTGTCATTTGTGGATATCTGTGTATGTATGCAAATGACTATTTATTCACTCTTTCAATAAAAATATTGTATGTTTATTATATGCTAGGCACTGTTATCGACACTGGTTGCCTAGAGTGAATGCGACAGACTCACTTTCTGTCTTTTTGGATATTACACTGTCATGGAGTTGACAGAGGAAGAAAAAATATACTTTAAAAAATTATAAGTTGAGACAAACAGTGCATTTTTTAGTGCACTATCTTTGGTCCCAGTTGTGATTGATCATGGCAATGTTAAGAGTATCAGTCTGTCAGAAGGCAGAGCTGAGATATAAGTCCCGGATTTTCAGCAGTGCATGATCATAGCTATAAAACTGAGAAAAATTACAAGTGATGAAACAAAGACCCTGGGTGGTGTTCTGTGATGAAAAGAACCTAACTTGTAAATGCTGACCCAGGCTCAGATAAATTCTGAAAACCAAAGCTTAGGAGGTTTCTCAGTCTGGAGTGCTGCCAAGGCACAAGAAAAAGTGCATGTTAGGAAAGGTGTCAGTTCGTGCTCAACAATTAGAAATACTGTTTATGCCGCTGGCTTTCAAGAGCATAAAAAAGTCTTCTGTTGCTTTTACCACAGCAGACGAGATTATTATTTTATAACTTAATTGCCTCAGGTTTTCTCTAGTAATTTTGTCCCCCAAGAGACAATGACTTGTTTACATCAGAGAGATCAGTAGTTAGAGCATCACAGCCAAAGAGTAATGTCATAGGTTTGGTCCTGGTTCAATGAACATACAGAAACAGGTTGATGTTTCGGACTGTCTGTCTTTTTCCCCCCACTTGATCCCATTAACATTAATAATTAAATAAAAGACAAAATGATAATTGCTATTTTTTTATTGTTCTGCAGCTTAAATTGCATAGGAGAATAAATTATGTTTTTCAAAATCTCACCACAAGAGGATATAGGCAGTAAGGTTTAAAGTACCATATTACCCCATAAATAACATGCCTCCCTGTAGAAGATGCACCTTCCTCTTTGGGCATAAAATTTGAGAAAATGATAACAAATTTGAAGAAACAGGAAAAAGAAGTAGAAAATTCTACACCACTGTATAATACGTACCCAGTTTTCAAACCCTATATTTTTTAAAAAGGATGAGTCTTAAGTGAGGGGAAATATGGTATACTCCCGGCGAATGTATCTGTGAACTTTTTATTTCCTTCTTTCTTGTCTTTTCTTTTTTTTTTACAGAGACAGGGAGAGAGTAAAAGAGATGGATAGATAGATAGGGACACACAGACAGAAATGTAAATAGTTTTTTTTATTATGTGCCAGGTCACAGATCAATCATCAGTTTATTTTTGTGACACCTTATTTGTTCATTGACTGACTTCTCATTTTGCCTTGACTAGAGAACTACAGCTAACCAAGTGACCCCTTGCTCGAGCCAGAGAGCCCATTGGGCTTAAGCTGGTAAGCTTTGCCCAAATCAGATAAGCCCACACTCAAGCTGGCGACCTTGCCATCTCAAACCTTGATCCTCTGCATTCCAGTCAAATGCTCTATACACTGAGCCACCACCTGCTCTGGCTGTGAAAATTATCTTTTTTTACTCTCTCTGGATTTTGTTTAATATCCTGTTTCATAGTATGGGTGGAATTGCTGTGTATTTTAAGGGTTTTTCCCCACTATAATGTATTCTTTGCAACATATTTCCATAGGATTTCTTATGTAGTTTTTATTTCCATTAAGTTTAAAGTATTTTGTAACTTGAATTTTGGTTTTGAGTAGGGGTTATTTAGGAGTAAATTTATTAATTAAAAACAGGTGGGTTATTTACTTAGTTTTTATTACTGATTTCTAGAGTAAGTATAATGACAACAAGAAACATGTTTTATATCATTTGAAATGTTAGAGGTAGTTGAAACTTGCTTGAAATAACATACAGAATTGTCTGTAAAAAATGTTTTCTAAGTGTGCTTCTCTGCTGCCACCTCGTGTGCACCTTGGGAATAAAAATCCAGAGCAGTTCTCCTGAAATATTCAAAAGTTAGGTGCTGTGCATTATCTATCAATGTTGAAACCAAGACTATTTAGAAGATACATTTATAACTTGTAAATATAAGGAATTTCTAGTTACTGTTTGCTACTTGTTTCACCATTAACTCTAGTGAAAGCAATAGACATACTTGATATAATTCCAATCCTCTGAAGTTTGCTAAAACTTGCTGCATAGCACATACAATAATGGTCTCTGTTACATGTGCCACCTTATTTGCATCTTGGGAATCATGCCTCAGTACAGATCCAAAGGAAAGGAATGGTAGAGAGGATTGTCTACAAATGTTAATTCCTATTTGCCATTTCTGTAAAGTTTCTGTGTATTCTTAGTGATTTGATTTCTGGGAATCTACCGGTTCATCTTGTTTTTCTTCTTTAGTTCCAGCAATGTTTTCATAAAGCCTTTGAATGTTCCCATCATATTCCATGCACTGTGTTATGAACTACATGAGTAGTTGCTGCACTTAATGTCTTCTCATTCTACTATTTTTACTTCTGTCTTTTGAACTCCTTTATTTAAATCTTCTTAATATATTGTAAAATAGGATGTTCTTTGATTTGACAAATATGATGAATTTAACTGCTTTTTTATTATAAAAACTGTATTTTTATTGCAGAATTGCAAGAAAAAATGATAAGAAACAAAACAGCAAATTTTCATACAGAGATAACTACTGTTAATATTATGATATTATCTATTCATATTCTAAGTGTAACTATTATATTTCTCTATCTATACATACCAAGGTACATTAGATGTGCAAACATCTATGTGCATAGATATGCATTGCCCATGAGCATATCTCTCTGTGTCCACAGTGTCTATCA
Organism: Saccopteryx leptura; assembly: GCF_036850995.1. Taxonomy (NCBI): domain Eukaryota; kingdom Metazoa; phylum Chordata; class Mammalia; order Chiroptera; family Emballonuridae; genus Saccopteryx; species Saccopteryx leptura. The sequence continues at coordinate 2,394,292 of NW_027095700.1, forward strand.
TTTGTGGATACTCGGGTATGCATGCAAATTATTATTTATTCTTTCATTCTTTAAATACTTATTGTATTTTTAGTATGCTGAACACTGGTTGCCTACAGTGAAAGAGACAGACTCACTTACTGTCTTTATGAATAATACACTGTCATGATGTAGACAGAGGAAGAAAAGGTATACATAAATTAAATATTTATAAGTTGTGACAAGCACTGAATATGGTAGTGCAATGTCTTGTTCCCAGGTTTAATTGATCATGGCGACGTTAAGTGTATAAGTTTCTCATAATGCAGAGCTGAGACATAAGTGTCAGTTCTTCAGTAATGTGTGTCATCATCTATAAAACTGAGAAAATTCTCAAGTGCTGAAACAAAGACCCTGGGAGGTGTTCTGTGACTAAAAGAACATAGCTTGAAAGTAATGACCCAGGCTCAGGTAAATTTTGATGTACAAAGCTTAGGAGGTCTCTCAGTCTGGACTGATACAACAGCACAATAAAAACGTGCATGTTAAAAAAAGGGGTCACATCATGGTAAACAATCATAAATATTGTTTTTGCCCCTGAATGTCAAGAGCAAAGAAAAGTTTTCTGGTGTTGTCACCACAGCAGACCAGATTATTTTTTTAGTTTTTAATTACCTCAGGATTTCTCTATTAATTTTTTCCCCTAAAGAAAATGGCTTGCTATCACCAGAGAGTTCAGTAGATGGAGCATCACACCTATACACTAATGTCATAAGTTTGGTCCTGGGTCTAGGCACATACAGAAACATATTGATGTTTCTGACTATCTGTCTGTCTATTTTCCCCCCTCTTCCTCCCTCTAACATTAAGAACTAAATAAAAGAAAAATGACAATGGCTTTTTTTGTTGTTTTTGCAGCTGAAATTGCTTAGAAGAATGAATTATGTTTTTCAAAATCTCACCCCAAGAGAAAATAAGTGGTAAGTTTGTAAATTACCATATTTCCCCATGTATAAGTAGTCTCCCTCTATAAGAAGCACCTTAATTTTGTGGCACAAAATTTGAAAAAATGATAATAAATGCGAAGAAATGGGAAATGCTTGTAAAAATACAACAACTACTGTGTAAGAAACACCCAGTTTTCAAACCCCACATTTTTTAAAATGATGAGTTTTATCATAGGAAAATATGGATACAACCTCCAAATGTCTTTGTGAACATTTTTTTCTTTTTTTTTCTTTCTTTTTTACAGAGACATAGAGAGAGTCAGAGAAAGGGATAGATAGAGACAGACAGGAATGGAGAGAATTTTTTATTATGTGCCAGGTCACAGATCAATCATCAGTTTTTTGTTGGGACACTTTAGTTGTTCATTAACAGTTCTCTCATATGTGCCTTGACCAGGGGGTTACAGCTAACCTAGTGACCCCTTGCTCGAGCCAGTGACCTTGGGCTCAAGCTGTTGAGATTTACTAAAACAAGATGAGCCCACGTTAAACCTGGCGACCTTGGGATCTCAAATCTGGGTATTACGCATTCCAGTCAAATGCTCTATGCACTTAGCCACTGCCTTGTCAGTCTGTGATTATTTTTTTTTCTTTTACATTCTCTGTATTTTATTTAGTATCCTGGTTCTTAGTATGGGTGGAAAGGCTTTGTACTTTAAGGTTTTTTTTTTCCTAAAATGTATTCATCACATTTTTCCATAGATTTTCTTATGTAGACTTTCTTTTCATTAATTTTAAAGTATTTTGTAACTTGAATAATGAGTTTGAGGCAGGTTTATTTAGGAGTGAATTTCTTAAATTAAAAAAGAAATTGTTTTTTAGTTAGTTTCTATGAATGCTTACTAGAGCAAGTATAATGACAACAAGAAACAAGCTTTTTATGATTTCAAAGATTTGAGGTAGTTAAAACTTGCATGAATGAACATACAAGAGTATCTGTGGTAAAGGTTTTCAAGTGCACTTCTCGGCTGCCACCTTGTGTGCACCTTGAGAATAACAGCTCAGAGCAGTTCACCTAAAAAAATACAGCAGTTGGGGGTTGTGTGTTTTCTATCAATGTTGACTCAAAGGCTATCTAGAAGATACTTTTATAACTTGTAAATATAAGGAACTTCTAGTTACTGTTTGCTACCTGTTTCAACAATAACTGTACTGTAAACAAAAGATAAACATGATATCATTTCAGTCCTCTGAATTTGCTGGAACTTGCTCCATAGTACATACAATAATGATCTCTGTTACATGTGCTTCTCTATTGCCACGACGTTTGCATCTTGGGTATCATGCTTCAGTACAGGTACAAAGGAAAGTTTTGGTAGATAAGATTGTCTATAACCATTGATTCCAATTAGCCGGTTCTGTGAAGTTTTTGTGTACCGTTAGTGGGGTTTTTTTGAGAATCTATCCTTTCATTTTGTTTTTCTTCTTTCCTTATAGCCATGTTTTCATAAAGCCTTTGAAAGTGCCCATCATATACCAGGCACTGTGCTAAGAACCCATGTCCCTGCACTCAGTCTATTCCCATTCTACAATTTTTACATCTATCTTTTGAACTTCTTTCATTTACATCTACTTAATGTATTGTAAAATATAATGTGCTTTGATTTGACAAGTATATTGAATTTTAACAGCATTTTATCATAAGAATGACATTCTTATTGCAGAAGTGCAAAAAATGATAAGAAAAACAAAACAATGAATTTTCATACATAGATATCAACTGTTAAATTTATGGCATTTTATCTCCATATTCTTTGTGTACCAAAGAATTGTACAAATACATTTGTCTATGTATATGTACTCTGGTACATTGGGTGTGTGTACCCAGTGAATGCATAGATGATCAATGCACATGAGCAAACCTCTCTGTTTTAATAGTGTCTGCATTTGTAGATATCTGTGTACATATGCAAATAACTATTTATTCACCCTTTTAGTAAAAACTTATTCTATTTTTATTAAGTGCCGGGCACAGTGCTCGACACTGGTTGCCTATAATGAATGAGACAGATTCACTTTCTGTCTTTATGGATATTATACTGTCATTGAGTAGACAGAGGAAGGTAAAATATTCATAAAAAAATTATAAGTCCTGTCAAACACTGGATTTTTTAGTGCAATACTTTTGGCCCAGTTGTGATTGATTGTGGCAAGGTTAAGTATATCAGTTTCTCATAAGACAGAGCTCAGACATAAGCCTCGGTTCTTCAACAATGCGTGATCTCAGCTATAAAACTGAGAAAATTTACAAGTGATGAAACAAAGACCATGGGAGGTGTTTTGTAACCAAAAGAACCTAATTTATAAGTGCTGACCTAGGCTCAGATAAATTCTGAAAACCAAAGTTTAGGAGGTTTCTCAGTCTGCAGTGCTGCCACTGCACAAGAAAAAGTGCCTGTGAGGAAAGGTGTCAATTCGTGATCATCAATCAGAAATATTGTTTATGACCCTAACAGTGAAGAGCATAGAAAAGACTTCTGGTGTTGTCACCACAGCAGACTATATTATTATTTTATTTTTTAATTGCTTCAGATTTTCTCTAGTAATTTTGTCCCCCAAGAAACAATGGCTTGCTTACACCAGAGTGCTCAGTAGTGAGAGCATCACACACATACAGTAATATCATAGGTTTGGTGCTGGTTGAAGGCACATACAGAAACAGATTGATGATTCTGACTATCTTTCTTTCCCCCCCACGTCCACCTTCTAACATTAATAATTAAATAAAAGAAAAAATGACAATGGCTATTTTTTTGTTGTTATTGCAGCTTAAATTGCATAGAGTAATGAATTATGTATTTCAAAATGTCACCACAAGAGAAAATAGGTAGTAAGGTTGTAAATTACCATATTTCCCCATGCATAACATGCCTTCCTGTAGAAGATGCAACTTCATTTTTGGGCACAAAATTTGATAAAATGTTAGCAAATGCGACGACACAGGAACTGCAAGTAAAGACGCACCCAGTTTCAAACCTCATAATTTTCAAAAAGGATGAGTCTTAAATGGAGGAAATATGCTATACACCTGCCGAATGTCTCTGTGAACGTTTTATTTCATTTTTTTCTTTCTTTTCTTTTCTTTTTTACAGAGACAGGGAGAGAGTCAGAGAGCGGGATAGATAGGGACACACAGACAGGAATGTAAATAGGATTTTTTTAATATGTGCCAGGTCAGAGGTCAAGCATCAGTTTCTTGTTGTGACATCTTATTTGTTCAACAACTGCTCTCTCATTTTGCCTTGACTAGGGAACTACAGCTAACCAAGTGACCTTTTGCTCCAGCCAGTAAGCCCATTAAGCTAAAGCTGGTGAGCTTTGCTCAAACCAGATAAGCCCACGCTCAAGCTGGCGACCTTGGGATCTCAAACCTAGATCCTCCACATTCCAAACAAATGCTCTATCCACTGTGCCACTGCCTGCTCAGGCTGTAAAAATTCTTTTCTTTTACTTTCTCAGGATTTTATTTAATACCCTGTTTCATAGTATGGAAAAGGCTGTATATTTTAAGGTTTTTTTTTTTTTCACTAAAATGTATTCAGCACATTTTTCCATAGATTTTCTTATGTAGGTTTTATTTCCATTCAATATAAAGTATTTTTTAACTTGAATTTTGATTTGGAGCAGGGGTTATTTAGAAGTGAATTTCTTAAATAAAAAAGGGAAGGGTTTTTCAGTTAGTTTTTATTACTGATTTCTAGTGTAAGTGTAATGACAAAAAGAAACTTGCTTTATATCACTTGAAAGGTTAGAGGTAGTTGAAACTTCCTTGATAGAAAATACAGGGTTGTTTGTGGGAAATATTTTCCAAGTGCGCTTGTCTGCAGCCACATCGTGTGCACCTTGGGAATAACAGCTCAGAGCAGTTCACTGGAAAAATACAAAATCTGGGTCCTGTGCATTATCCATCAATGCTGAAACCAAGACTATTTAGAATATACTTTTATAACTTGTAAATATAAGGAATTTCTAGTTACTGTTTTTTACTTGTTTCCACGTAAACTCTAGTGAAAGCAACAGACATACATGTTATTTCAATCCTCTGAAGTTTGCTGAAACTTGCTGCATAGAACCTACAATAATGGTCTCTCTTTCATGTGCTTCTCTGCTGCCACCTTGTGTGCATCTTGGGAATCATGCCTCAGTACAGATCCAAAGGAAAGTAATGGTATAGAGCATTGTCTACAAACATTGATTCCAATTTGCAGTTTCTGTATATTTTTTTGTGTATTCTTAGTGATTTGATTTTTGGAAATCTATCGGTTCATCTTGTTTTTATTCTTTTCTTCCAGCAGTGCTTTTATAAAGCCTTTGAATGTTCCCCTTATAATACCAGGCACTGTGCTAGGAACTACATGAGTAATTGCTGCACTCAGTGTCTTCCCAATCTACTATTTTTACTTCTGTCTTTTGAACTCCTCTATTTAAATCTTATTAATGTATTTTAAAATAGGATGTGCTCTGATTTCACAAGTGTGGTGAATTTAACTGCTTTTTTATTATGAAAACTGTATTCTTATTGCAGAATTGCAAGAAAAAATGATAAGAAAACAAAACAACAAATTTTCATTCAGATTTTACTACTGTTAATATTATGATATTATCTTTCCATATTCTTAGTGTACCTATTATATTTCTCTATCTATATGTACTAAGGTTCATTGGGTGTGCATACATCTGTGTGCATAGATGTGCATCTATGCATATATCTCTGTGTCCACAGTTTTTTTTATCATTTGTGGATTCCTGTGTATGCATGAAAATTATTATTTATTCTTTCATTTATTAAACACTTATTGTATTTCTATTATGTGCCAGACACTGTGCGGGATACTGGTTGCCTATAGTGTAATAGATAGACTCACTTTCTGTTCTTATGAATTATACACTGTCATGCTGTAGACAGAGGAATAAAAATATACATAAATAAAATAATTATAAGTTGGAACAATCACTGGATATGTTACTGCAATACCTTTGATCCCAGTTGTGATTGATCGTGGCAAGGATAAGTATATCAGTTTTTCAGAAGTCAGAGCTGAGATGTAAGTGTTGTTTCTTCAGCAATGCCTGTTCTCAGCTATAAAACTGAAAAAATTCTGGGAGGTGTTCTGTGACCAAAAGAACCTACTTTGTATGTGGTGACCCATTCTCAGATAAATTCTGATGTCCAAATCTTAGGAGGTCTCTGAGTTTGGACTGCATCAAAAGCACAACAAAAAAGTGCCTGTTAGGAAAGGGGTCACATCATGGTAAACAATTAGAAATATTGTTTATGCCCCTGTCAAGAGCAAAGAAAAGTCTTCTGATGTTGTCACCACAGCAAACTCGATTATTGTTTTACTTTTTAATTACCTCAGGTTTTCTCTAGAAATTTTTTCTCTTAAAGACAATGCCTTGCTATCACAAGAGAGCTCAGTAGAGAATCACACACATAAAATAATATCATACGTTTGGTCCTGGTTCAAGACACATACAGAAACAGATTGATGTCTTTTTCCCCCCACTTCCTCCCTCTAACATTAATAAGTAAATAAAGGAAAAATGACAATGGCTATTTTTTTGTTGTTTTTGCAGCTTAAATTGCATAGACTAATGAATTATGTTTTTGAAAATCTCACCACAAGCGGAAATAGGTAGTCAGGTTGTAAAGTACCATATTTCCCCATTCAAAATATGCCTCTCTGTACAAGACGCACCTTCATTTTGGCACAAAATTTGATAAAATGTTAACAAATGCAAAGAAAATGGAAACGCAAGTAAAAAATACTACAACCACGGTATAAGATGCACCCCATTTTAAAACCCCACATTTTTCAAAAAAGATGAGTCTTAAAAAGGGGAAAATATGGTATACACTCGCCAAAAATCTCAGTGAAACATTAATTTCTTTCTTTCTTTTCTTTTTTATTTTTTACAGAGACAGAGAGAGAGAGTCAGTGAGAGGGATAAAAAGAAACACAGACAGGAATGTAAAGAGTTTTTTTTTTATTATGTGCCAGGTCACAGATCAATCATCAGTTTTTTGTTGTGAGACTTTAGTTTTCACTTACTGCTCTCTTATTGTGCCTTGACCAGAGACCTACAGCTGATCGAGTGACTTTTTGCTCGAGCCAGTGAGCCCATTGGGCTAAATCTGGTGAGCTTTACTCAAACCAGATAAGCCCATGCTCAAGCTGGTGACCGTGGGATCCAAATCTGGGTCTTCCTCATTCCAGGTAATGCTCTATTCACTGCGCCTCTGCCTGCTTGGTCTGAGAAAATAATTTTCTTTTACTTTCTCTGGATTTTTTAGTATCCTGTTTCATAGTATCGGTGGAAAGCCTGTGTATTTTATGGTTTTTTCCATTGAAATATATTCATCACTATATTTTTTCATAGGTTTTCTTATGTAATTCTTATTTCCATTAATTTTAAGGTATTTTGTAACTAGAATTATGATTTTGAGGGTAGGTTATTTAGCAGTGAATTTCCTTACCTTAGAAAAAAGGGATTTTTAGTTCATTTCTATTAATGTTTACTATATTAAGTGTAATGACTACAGGAAACTTGCTTTCTGTCATTTCTAAGGTTTGAGTTAGTTGAAATTTGCTTGAATGACCATACAGGAATGTCTGTGGTAAATGTTTTTGAAGTACACTTCTCTGCTGACAACTGATGTGCACCTTGGGAATAATAGCTCAGAGCAGCTCACCTGGAAAAATACAGCAGTTGAGTGTTGTGCGTTTTCAATCAATGTTGAATCCAAGGCTATCTAGAAGATACTTTATAACTTGTAAATATAAGGGAGTTCTAGTTTCTCTTTGCTACCTGTTTCAACGTTAACTGTAGTGTAAGCAAGAGACATACTTGATATCATTTCAATCCTCAGAAGATTTCTGGAACTTGCTCCATAGCACATACAACAATGGTCTTTGTTACATGTGCTTCTCCGTTGCCACCTAGCTTTCATCTTGGAAATCACGCTTCAGTAAGGGTCCAAAGGATATCTTTGTAGATACAACCGTTGATTCCAATTGGCTGGTTTTATGAAGCTTTGTGTACTCTTAGTAGTTTGTTTTTGGGAATCGATCATTTCATCTTGTTTTTCTTCTTTCCTTCCAGCCATGCTTTCATAAAGCCTTTGAATGTGCCCATCATATACCAAGAACTGTGCTAAGAACTCATGTCCCTGCACTAAATCACTACCCATTCTATTATTTTTACATCTCTCTTTGGAACTTCTTTCATTTAAATCTACTTAATGTATTGAAAAATATGATGTGCTTTGATTTTACAAATATATTTAATATTAACAGCTTTTTTATTATAAAAAAGGTATTTTTGTTGCAGAAGTGCAAAAAGAAATAAGAAAAACAAAACAACAAATTTTCATACCTAGATATCAACTGTTAACTTCATGTCATTTTATTTCCATATTCTTTGTGTATCAATTATATTTCTTTATGTATATGTACTCAGGTACATTGGGTGCATGTACCCAATGTGTGCATAGATGTGCATTGCACATGAGTATACCTCTCTGTTTCAATAGTGTCTGTCATTTGTGAATATCTGCGCATGTATGCAAATGACTATTTATTCACCCTTTCAGTAAAAACTTATTATATTTTTATTATACGCCAAGCACTTTGCTCAAACTTGGTTGCCTATAGTGAATGCGACAGACTCACTTTCTGTATTTATGGATATTACTTTGTCATGGAGTAGACAGAGGAAAGAAATAAATACTTAAAAAAAGTTATAAGTTGTGACAAACACTGTTTTTCATAGTGCTATATCTTTGTTACCAGTTGTGAATGATCATGACAAGGTTAAGTATATCAGTTTCTCAGAAGGCAGAGCTGAGACATAAGTCTCAATTCTTCAGCAATGCGTGATCTCAGCTATAAAACTGAGAAAAATTAGAAGTGATGGAACAAAGACCCTGGGTGGTGTTCTGAGACAAAAAGAACCTAACTTGTAAGTGCTGACACAGGCTCAGATAAATTCTAAAAACCAAAGCTTAGGAGGTTTCTCAGTCTGGAGTGCTGCCATGGCACAAGAAAAAGTGCATGTTTGAAAGGTGTCAATTCTTGATCAACTATCAGAAATACTCTTCCTGCCCCTGACTGTCAAGAGCATAAAAAAGGCTTCTGGTGTTATCCACCCAGAAGACTAGAGCATTATTTTATTTTTTAATTGCCTCAGGTTTTCTCTAGTAATTTTGTTTCCAAAGAGACAATGGCTTGCTTACACCAGAGAGCTCAGTAGTTAGAGCATCACACGCATACAGTAATGTCATAGGTCTGGTCCTGGTTCAAGGCACATACAGAAACAGATTAATGTTGCTGACTATCTGTCTGTCTTTTTCCTCCCGCTTTCTCCCTCTAACTTATATAATTAAATAAAATAAAAAATGACAATGGCTATTTCTTTATTGTTTTTGCAACTTAAATTGCATATAGGAATGAATTATGCTTTTCAATATCTCACCACAAGAGAAAATAGGTAGAAAGGTTGTAAAGCACCATATTTCCCCATGCATAACATGCCTCCCTGCAGAAGACGCACTTTAATTTTGGGCACAAAATTTAAGAAAATGAAAACAAATGTGAAGAAACAGAAAATTCAAGTAATAAATACTACAACCATTGTATAAGACGCACCCAGTTTTCAAACCCCCTATTTTTCAAAAAGGATGAGTCTTAAACAATTGGATATATAGTATACACCCCCTGAATGTCTCTGTGAACCTTTTATTTCTTTCTTTCTTTAATTTTTTTTACAGAGACAGAGAGAGAGAGTCAGAGAGAGGGATAGATAGGGACACAAAAACAGGAATGTAAATAATTTTTTTATTATGTGCCAAGTCACAGATCAATCATCAGTTTTTTTGTGACACCTTATTTGTTCATTGACTGCTCTCTAATTTTGCCTAGACCAGGAAACTACAGCTGACTGAGTGACCCATTGCTCAAGCCAGTGAGTCCATAGGGCTAAAGTTGGTGAGCTTTGCTCAAACCAGATGAGCCTACACTCAAGCTGTCAACCTTGCATTCTCAAACCTGGGTCCTCCACATTCCAGTCAAATGCTTCATCCACTGCCCCACCTCATGCTCAAGCTGTGAAAATTTTTTGTCTTACTTTCTCTGGATTTTGTTTAGTATCCTGTTTCATACTATGGGTGGGAAGGATGTTTATTTTAAGGTTCTTTTCCACTAAAATGTATTCATCACAACATTTTTCCATAGGTTTTCTTATGTAGCTTTTATTTCCATTAAATTTAAAGTATTTTGTAACTTAAATTTTGATTTTGAGCAGGGGTTATTTAGGAGTGAATTTCTTAACTTAAAAAAGAGGGGTGTTTTAGTTTTTATTACTGATTTCTAGAGTAAGTGTAATGAAATAAAAAAACATGCTATATATAATTTCAAAGGTTTCAGGTAATTGAAACTTGCTTGAAAGAAAACACAGGATTGTATGTGGGAAACGTTTTCCAAGTGCGCTTCTCTGCTGCCTTTTCTTGTGCACCTTGGGAATAACAGCTCAGAGCAGTTCACCTGGAAATATACAAAAGTTGGGTGCTGTATGTTATCTATCAATACTGAAACCAAGAATATTTAAATGATACTTTTATTACTTGTAAATATAGGGAATTTCTAGTTACTGTTTGCTACTTGTTGCAACGTTAACTCCAGTGAAAGCAATAGACATACTTGATATCATTTCAATCCTTTGAAGTTTGTTGAAACTTGCTGCATAGCACATACCATAATGGTCGCTTTTACATGTGCTTCACTGCTGCCACCTCGTGTGCATCTTGGGCATCATGCCTCAGTACAGATCTAAAGAAAAGAAATGGTAGAGAGGATTGTCCACAAACGTTGATTCCAATTTACCATTTCTGTAAAGTTTCTGTGTATTCTTAGTGATTTGATTCCTGGGAATCTATCGGTTCATCTCCTTTTTCTTCTTTACCTCCAGCAATGCTTTCATAGTCTTTGAATGTTCCCCTCATATTTCAGGCACTGTGCTAAGATCTACATGAGTAGTTGCTGCGCTCAATGTCTTCCAAATCTACTATTTTTACTTCTTTCACTTGAACTCTTTTATTTGAATCTTTTTAAATTATTGTAAAAGAAAATGTGCTTTGATTTGACAAGTATGTTGAATTTAACTGTTTTTTTATTATAAAAACTGTATTCTTATTGCAGAAGTGCAAGGAAAAAATGTTAAGAAAACAAAAAACAACTTTTGATAGAGAGAATACTATGGTTAATATTATGATATTATCTTTCCATATTCTGAGTGTACCTATTATATTTCTCTATCTATATGTACAAACGTAGTTTGGGTGTGCATACACCTGTGTGCATAGATGTGCATTGCACATGAGCATATCTCTCTGTGTCCACAGTGTCTATCATTTGTGGATACCTGTGTATGTATGCAAGTTAGTATTTATTCTTTCATTCATTAAAGACATTGCATTTCTGTTATGTGCCAGGCACTGGGCTAGACAGTGGTTGCCTGTAGTGAAAGAGATAGACTCACTTTCTGTCTTTATGAATAATACACTGTCATGATGTAGACAAAGAAAAAACATACATAAATAAAATAATTATGTTTTCATTGATCATGGTGACGTTCAGTATATCAGTTTTTCAAAAGGCAGAGCTGAGACATAAGTCTCAGTTCTTCAGTAATGTGTGTTCTCAGCAATAAAACTGAGAAAGTTCTCAGGTGCTAAATCAAAGAACGTAGGAGGTTTTCTCTGTTCAGCAATTGCTCAGAAGAACCTAGCTTTTTTTTTTCATTTTGCTGAAGCTGGAAACAGGGAGAGACAGTCAGACAGACTCCCGCATGTGCCCGACTGGGATCCACCCAGCATGCCCACAAGGGGCGATGCTCTGCCCACCAGGGGTGATACTCTGCCCATCCTGGGCATTGCCATGTTGTGACCAGAGTCACTCTAGCACCTGAGGCAGAGGCCACAGAGCCATCCCCAGCACCTGGGCCATCTTTGCTCCAATGGAGCCTTGGCTGCAGGAGGGGAAGAGAGACAGAGAGGAAAGCATGGCAGAGGTGTGGAGAAGCAAATGGGCACGTCTCCTGTGAGCCCTGGCCGGGAATCGAACCCGGGTCCTCCTCACGCTAGGCCGATGCTCTACCACTGATCCAACTGGCCAGGGCTAGAACCTAGCTTTAAAGTGGTGATTCAGGTTCAGATAAATTCTGATGTCCAAAGTTTAAGAGGTCTCTCAGTCTGACTGCTGCAACATCACAAGGAAAAAGTGCATGTTAGGAAAGGAGTCACATGGTAGTAAACAATCAGAAATACTGTTTATGCCCCTGACTGTCAAGAGCTAAGAAAAGTTTTCTGGTATTGTCACCACAGCAGACTAGATGATTGTTTTCCATTTCAATCACCTCAGGTTTTCTCTAGTAATTTTTTCTTCTAAAGACAATGGCTTGCTATCTCATGAGAGACCTCAGTAGAGAGAGCATCACACCCATACACTAATGTCATAGGTTTGGTCCTGAGTCTAGGCACATACAGAAACACATTGATGTTTCTGACTATCTGTCTGCCTGTTTTCCACTCTCTTTCTCCCTCTAACATTAATAACTAAAAAAAAATGACAATGGTTTTTATTTGTTTCTGCAGCTTAAATTGCTTAGAGGAATGAAGTATGTTTTTTAAAATTTCACCCCAAAAGAAAATAAGAGGTAAGTTTGGAAAGTACATTTCCCCATGTCTAAGTAACATCCCTGTATAAGAAGCACCTTAATTTTGGGGCACAAAATTTGAGAAAATGATAACAAATGCGAAGAAACAGGAAATGAAAGTAAAAATACAACAACCACTGTATAAGATGCACCCCGTTTTCAAACCACAAATTTTTTAAAATGATAAGTTTTATACATAGGAATATATGGATAGAACCTCCAAATTTCTTGGTGAATATTTCTTTCTTTCTTTCTTTTTTTTTACAGATACATAAAAAGAGTCAGAGAGAGGGATAGATAGGGACAGACAGACAGGAATAAATAGCATTTTTTATTCCATGCTAGGTTACAGATCAGTCAGTAGTTTTTCTTTGGGACACCTTAGGTTTTCATTGACTGCTTGGTCATATATGCCTTGACCAGGGGTCTACAGCTGACCCAGTAACACCTTGCTCGATCCAGCAACCTTGAGGTCAAGTTGTTGAGCTTTGCTAAAACAAGATGAGCCCATGCTCAAACTGGCAAACGTGGGATCTCAAACCAGGGTACTGTGCATTTCAGTCAAATGCTCTACCCACTGCGCTTCTGCCTTGTCAATCTGTGAACATTTTTTCTTTTACATTCTGTGGATTTTATTTAGTATCCAGGGTTCTTAGTATGGGTGGAAAGGCTGTGTATTGTATGGTTTTTCCCCCTAAAATGTACTCATCACTACATTTTTCCAAAGATTTATGTATTTCTTATTTTTATTAATTTTAGAGTATTTTGTAAGTTGAATTGTGAGTTTGAGGGGGGGTTGTATAGCAGTGAATTTCTTAACTTAAAAAAGAAAGGGTTTATATGTTAGTTTCTATGAAAGATTACTAGAGTAAGTATAATGACAACAAAAATCATGCTTTACATAATTTCAAAGGATTGAAGTAGTTGAAAATTGCTTGAAAGAAAATTCAGGATTGTCTGAGGGAAATGTTATTGATGTGCATTTCTCTGCTTCCAACTCGTGTGCACCTTGGGAATAACAGCTCAGAGCAGTTCACCTTGAAATATACAAAGGTGGGTGCAGTGGGTTATCTATCAATGTTGAAACCAAGACATTTTAGAAGATACTTTTATAACTTGTAAATATAATAAATTTGTAGTTACTGTTTGCTACTTGTATCAACATTAACACTAGAGAAAGCAATAGACATACTTGATATCATTTCAATCCTCTGAAGTGTGCTGAAACTTACAGCATAGCACATACAATATTGGTCTCTATTACATGTGCTTCTCTGCTGCTATATCGTGTGCATCTTGGGAATTATGCCTCAGTACAGATCCAAAGGAAAGAAATGGTAGAGAGGATTGTCTACAAACGTAGATTCTAATTTGCCTTTTCTGTAAAGTTTTTATGTATCATTAGTGATTTGATTTTTGGGATTCTATCAGTCAATCTTTTTATTCTATCCTTCCAACAATGCTTTCATAAAGCCTTTCAATATTCCCATCATATACCAGGCACTGTGCTAGGAACTATATGAGTAGTTGCTGCACTCAATGTCTTTCCATTCCACTATTTTTACTTCTGTCTTTTGAACTTTTTTAATTTAAATCTTCTTAATGTATTGTAAAATAGGATGTGCTTTGATTTGAAAAGTATGTTGAATTTAACTGCATTTTATTATAAAAACTATTCTTATTGCAAAAATGCAAGAAAATATAATAACAAAACAAAACAACAAATTTTAATACAAAGATTACTATTGTTAATATTATATTTTCTTTCCATATTTTTAGTGTACGTATTATATTTCTCTATTTATACGTACTAAGATACATTGGATGTGCATACATCTGTGTGCATATTTGTGCACGCACATGAGCATATCTCTCTGTGTTCACAGAGTCTATTATTTGTGGAAACCTGTGTATGCATGCAAATTTCTATTTATATTTTCATCATTAAATACTTACTGTATTTTTATTATGTGTGAGGTACTGAGGTTGACACTGTTTGCCTATAATAAAAGAGACAGACTCACTTTCTCTCTTTGTGAAAAATACACTGTCATGCTGTCGACAGAGAAAAAATATATTCATAAATAAAATAATTAAAAGTTGTGACAAGAACTGGATATGGTAGTGCAATGTCCTGTTCCCAGTTTTCATTGATCGTGGCGATGTTCAGTATATCAGTTTCTCAAATGGCAGAGCTGAGACATAAGTCTCAGTTCTTCAGCAATGCATGTTTTCAGCTATAAAACTGAGAAAATTCTTTAGTTTTGAATCAAAGACCCTGGGAGGTGTTCTGTGACCAAAAGAACCTAATTGTAAGTGCTGACACAGGCTCAGATAAATTCTGAAAACCAAAGTTTAGAAGGTTTCTCAGTCTGGACTGCTGCTATGGCACAAGAAAATGTGCATGTTAGAAAAGGTGTCAGTTTGTGCTCAACAATGAGAAATACTGTTTAATCCCCTGACTGTGAATAGCAAAGAAAAGTCTTCTGGTGTTCTCAACACAGCAGACTAAATTATTATTTTATTTTTTAATTGCCTCAGGTTTTCTCTAGTAATTTTGTCCCCCAAGAGACAATGGCTTGCATACACCAGAGTGCTCAGTAGTTAGAGCATCACACACATACAATAATGACATAGGTTTGGTCCTGGGTCAAGGCACATACAGAAACAGATTGATGTTTCTGACTATCTGTCTTTTTCCCCCCGATTCCTGTATCTAACATTAATAATTTAAGAAAAGAAAAAATGACAATGGCTATTTTTTTTGTTGTTTTTGTACCTTAAACTGCACAGAGGAATAAATTATATTTTTCAAAATCTCACCACAAGTCGAAATTGGTAGTAAGGTTGTAAAGTACCATATTTTCCCATGCATAACATGGCTCCCTGTAGAAGACACACCTTCATTTTTGGGAACAAATTTTTAGAAAATGATAACAAATCAAAGAAACAGAAAATGCAAGTAAACAAATACTACAACTACTGTATAAGATGCACCCATTTTTTTTTACAGAATCAGAGAGTGAGTCTGATACAGGAATGGAGAAAGATAAAAAGATATGAGAAGAGATGAGAAGCATTAATCATTAGTTTTTCATTGCGCGTTGCAACATCTTAGTTGTTCATTGATTGCTTTCTCATATGTGCCTTGACTGTGGGTCTTCAGCAGATATAGTAACCCCTTGATGGAGCCAGTAATCTTGGGTTCAAGATGGCGGGCTTTTGCTCAAACCAGATGAACCCGTGCTTAAGCTGGCGACCACAGGGTCTCAAACCTAGGTCCTCTGCATCCCAGTCCAATGCTCTATCCACTGTGCCACCGCCTGCTCAGGCACACCCAGTTTTCAATCCTCATATTTTTTAAGAAGGATGAGACTTAAACGAGGGGAAATATGGTATACAACCACCAATTGTCTCTGTGAATCTTTTATTTCTTTTTCTTTCCTTTTTTATTTTTTACAGAGAAAAGGGAGAAAGTCAGAGAGAGGGATAGATAGGAACAGACAGATAGGAATGGAGAGAGTTTTATATTATGTGCCAGTCACAGATCAAGCATCAGTTTTTTGTTGTGACACCTTAGTTGTTCATTGACTGCTCTCTCATTGTGCCTTGACCAGGGAACTACAAGTGACCGAGTGACATCTTGTTCCAACCAGTTAGCCCATTATGCTAAAGCTGGTGAGCTTTGCTCAAACCAGATAAGACCACGCTCAATGACCTTGGTATCTCAAACCCAAGCCCTCCACATTCCAGTAAAATGTTCTATCCACTGCGCCACTGCCTGCTCAGTCTGTGAAAATTTTTTTCTCTTACTTTCTCTGGATTTTGTATAGTATCCTGTTTCAAAGTATGGGTGGAAATGCTGTGTATTTTAAGGTTTTTTTCCACTAAAATGTACAAATCAAAACAAATTTTCATAGGTTTTCTTAAGTACTTTTTACTTTCATTATGTTTAATGTATTTTGTAACTTGAATTTTAATTTTTAACGAGGATTATTTAGGAATGAATATCTTATCGTAAAAAATGAAGGGTTTATTAGATAGTTTTTATTACTGATTTCTAGAGTAAGTGTAATTAATGACAACAAGAAACATGCTTTATATCATTTCAAAGGTTTGAGGTAGTGGAAACTTGCTTGAAAGAAAATACAGGATTGTCTTTGGGAAATGTTTTCCAAGTGTGCTTCTCTGCTGCCAACTATTGAACAACTTGGGAATAAAGCTGAGAGTAGTTCACTTGGAAAAATACAGCAGTTGGGTGTTGTGCATTATCTATTAATGTTGAATCCAAGGCTATCTAGAAGATACTTTTATAACTTGTAATTATAAGGAATTTCTAGTTACTGTTTGCTACTTCTTTCAACGTTAACTGCAGAGAAAGCAATAGATATACTTGATATCACTTCAATCCTCTGAAGTTTGCTAAAACTTGCTGCATAGAACATACAATAATGGTCTCTGTTACATGTGCTTCTCTGCTGCCACCTCGTGTGCATCTTGGTAATCATGCCTCAGTACAGATCCAAAGGAAAGAAATGGTAGAGAGGATTGTCTATAACCATTAATTCCAATTTGGCGTTTCAGTAAAGATTTTGTGTATTCTTAGTGATTTGATTTTTGGAAATCTATCGATTCATTTTGTTTATATTTTTTCCTTCCAGCAATGCTTTCATAAAGCCTTTGAATGTTCCCATCATATACCAGGCACTGTGCTAGGAACTACTTGAGTAGCTGCTTCACTCAATCTCTTCCCATTCTATTTTTACTTCTGTCTTTTGAACTCCTTTATTTAAATTTTCTTTTTTTTTTTTTCTTTCCATTTTTCTGAAGCTGGAAACAGGGAGAGACAGTCAGACAGATTCCCGCATGCGCCCGACAGGGATCCACCCGGCACGCCCACCAGGAGCGATGCTCTGCCCATCCTGGGGGTCGCCATATTGTGACCAGAGCCACTCTAGCGCCTGAGGCAGAGGCCACAGAGCCATCCCCAGTGCCCGGGCTATCTTTGCTCCAATGGAGCCTCGCCTGCGGGAGGGGAAGAGAGAGACAGAGAGGAAAGCGCGGCGGAGTGGTGGAGAAGCAAATGGGCACTTCTCCTATGTGCCCTGGCTGGGAATCGAACCCGGGTCCTCCGCACGCTAGGCCGACGCTCTACCGCTGAGCCAACTGGCCAGGGCCTTATTTAAATTTTCTTAATGTATTGTAAAATAGGATGTTCTTTGATTTGACAAGTATGTTGAATTTAACTGCTCTTTTATTATAAAAACTGCATTCTTATTATGGTAAACAATCAGAAGTATAATTTATGCCCCTGACTGTCAAGAGCAAAGAAGAGTCTTCTGTTGTTGTCAGCACAAGCAGACTAGATTACTGTTTTACTTTTTAATTACCTCAGGTTTTCTCTAGTAATTTTCCCTCTAAAGACAATGGCTTGCTATCACCAGAGAGCTCAGTAGATAGAGCTTAAAACCCATACACTAATGTAATAGAATTGGTCCTTGGTCTAGGCACATACAGAAACACATTGATGTTTCTGACTATCTATCTGTCTGTTTTTCTTCCACTTCCTCCCTCTAACATTAAGAACTAAATTTAAAAAATGGCAATGGTTTTTTTGTAGTTTTTGCAGCTTAAATTGCCTAGAGGAATAAATTATGTTTTTCAAAATCTCACCCCAAAAGGAAATAAGTGGTAAGGTTGTAAAGTACCATATTTTTCCATGTATAAATAGCCCCCCTGTATAAGAAGCACCTTAATATGGGGGCGCAAAATTTGAGAAAATGATAACAAATGGGAAAAAAACAGTAAATGCATGTAAAAATACAACAACCACTCTATAAGACGCACGCAGTTTTTAAACCCCACATTTTTAAAAATGATGAGTTTTATACATAGAGAAATATGGATTGAACCTCCAAATGTCTCTGTGAACATTTCTTTCTTTCTTTTTTACATAGACATAGACAGTGACAGAGAGAGGGATAGATAGGGACAGACAGATTGTAAAAAAAAGAATTTTTTATTATTTGCCAGGTCACAGAACAATCATCAGTTTTTTGTTAGGACACCTTAATTGTTCATTGACTGCTCTTTCATATGTGCCTTGACAATGGGGCTACAGCTGACTGAGTGACCCCTTGCTTGAGCCAGGGTCCTTGGGCTCAAGCTGTTGAGCTTTGCTAAAAAAAAAGATAATCCCATGATCAAGCTGGCGACCTTGAATCTCAAATCTGAGTACTGTGCATTCCAGTCAAATGCTCTACAACTGCACTACTGCTTTCTCAGTCAGTGAACATTTTTTTCTTTTACATTCTCTGGATTTTATTTAGTATCCTGGTACTTTGTATGGGTAAAAAGGCTGTGTATTCTAATGTTTCTTTTTACCTAAAATGTATTAATCACTACCTTTTTCCATATATTTTCTTTGTAGTCTTTATTTTCATTAATTTTAAAGTACTTTGTAACTTGAATTTTGAGTTTGAGGGGGGGTTATATAGGAGTGAATTTCTTAACTTAAAAAATGGATTTTTAGTTAGTTTCTATGAATGATTACTAGAGTCAGTATAATGACAACAAGAAACATGCTTTATCTGATTTCAAAGGTGTGAGGTAGTTAAAACTTGCTAAAATAAACATGAGAATGTCTGAGGTAAATATTTTCCAAGGACCCTTCTGTGCAGCCACCTCGTGTGCACCTTGGGAATAACAGATTACAGCAGTTCACCTAGAAAAATACAGCACTGGGGTGTTGTGTGTTTTTTATCAATGTTGAATTCAAGGCTATCTATAAATACTTTTATAACATAAATTATAAGGGAGTACTAGTTACTGTTTGCTACTTTTTTCAATGTTAACAGTAGTGAATACATTAGACATACTTGATATCATTTCAATCCTCTAAATTTTGTTGATATTTGCTGCATAGCACATAGAATAATGATCTCTGTTACATGTGCTTCTCTGCTGCCACGTTGTGTGAATCTCAGTAATCACCACTGAGAACAGATTAAAAAAAAAGGAATGGTAGAGAGGATTATCTACAAATGTTGATTCCAATTTGCCATAATTGTACAGTTTTTGTGTATTCGTAATGATTAGATTTTTGGAAATCTATCGTTTCATCTTGTTTTTCCTCTTTCCTTTCAGCCATGCTTTCATAAAGCCTTTGAAAGTACCCATCATGTATCAAGCACTGTGGTAAGAACTCATGTCTCTGCACTCAGTCACTTTCCATTCTACTACTTGGAAAGTTCCATCTGTCTTGGAACTTCTTTCATTTAAATCTACTTAATGTATTGTAAAATATGATGTGCTTTAATTTGACAAGTATATTGAATTTTAACAGCTGTTTTTATTATAAAAATTGTATTCCTTTTGCAGAAGTGCAAAAAAATGAGGAAAACAAAACAACAAATTTTCATACATAGATATCAACTGTTAACTTTATGAAATTTTCTTTCCAAATTCTTTGTGTACCAATTATATTTCTCTCTGTATATGTACTCAGGTACATTGGGTGCATGTACCCAATGTGTGCATAGATGTGCATTGCACATGACCATACCTCTCTGTTTCAAAAGTGTCTGTCATTTGTGGATATCAGTGTACATATGCAAATGACTATTTTTTCACTTTTTCAGTAAAAAATTATTGTATTTTTAATATATGCCAGTCACTGTGCTTGGCATTGGTTGCCTATAGTGAATGAGACAGACTCACTATCTGTCTTTATGGATATTACTGTCATGAAGTAGACAGAGGAAAAAATATATACATAAAAATTTATAAGTTGTGACAAACACTGGATTTGTTATGGCAATACCTTTGGTCCTAATTGTGATTGATCATGGCAAGGTAAAGTATATCAGTTTCTCAGAAGGCAGAGCTGAGACATAAACCTCGGTTCTTCAGCAATGCTTGATCTTAGCTATAAAACTGAGAAAAATTACAAGTAATGAACAAAAACCCTGGGAGGTGTTCTTTGACCAAAAAATCCTAACTTGTAAGTGCAGATTGAGGATCAAAAAATTCTGAAAACTGGCCCTTGCCAGTTGGCTCAGTTGTAGAGCATCAACCTGGCGTGTAGAGGTCCTGGGTTTGATTCCCGGCCAGGGCACCCAGGAGAAGTGCCCATTTGCTTCTCCACCCCTCCCCCTCTCCTTCCTCTCTGTCTCTCTCTTCCCCTCCTGCAGCCGAGGCTCCGTTGGAGCAAAGATGGCCCGGGCACTGGGGATGGATCCTTGGCCTCTGCCCAAGGCACTAGAGTGGCTCTGGTCACGGCAGAGAGACACCCCAGAGAGGCAGAACATCACCCCCTGGTGAGCGGAGCATCACCCCCTGGTGGGCGTGCCAGGTGGACCCCTGTGGGGCACATGCGGTAGTCTGTCTGACTGTCTCTCCTTGTTTCTAGCTTCAGAATAATACCAAAAAAAATTCTGAAAACCAAAGTTTTGGAGGTTTCTCACTCTGGACTGCTGTCATGGCACAAGAAAAAGTGCATGTTAGGAAAGGTGTCAATTTGTGCTCATCAGTCAGAAATACTGTTTATGCTCCTGAAAGTCATGAGCATAAAAAAGTCTTCTGGTGTTGTCAACACAGCAGACTAGATTATTATTTTATTTTTTAATTGAATCAGGTTTTTCTACTGATTTTGTCCCCAAGAAATAATGGCTTCCTTAAACCAAAGAGCTCAGTAGTTAGAGCATAACACCCATACGGTAATGTCTTAGGTTTGGTCCTGGTTTAAGGCACATACAGAAACAGATTGGTGTTTCTGACTATCTGTCTGTAGTTTTCCCCCCCACTTCTTCCCTCAAACATTAATATTTAAATAAAAGTAAAAATGACAATTGCTATTTTTTGTTTGTTTTTTTCAGCTTAAATTGCATAGAGGAATGAATTATGTTTTTCACAATCTCAACATAAGAGGAAATAGGTAGTAAGTTTGTAAAGTACCATATTTTCCAATGTGTAATATTCCTCTCTGCAGAAGATTCACCTTCATTTTTGGGCACAAATTTTGAGAAAATGATAACAAATGCAAAGAAACAGGAAATGCAAGTAAAAAATACTACAACCAATGTATAAGAAGTACCCAGTTTTCTAACCCCATATCTTTCGAAAAGGATGAGTGTTAAATAAGGGGAAATATGAAATACACCTGCCGAATGTTTCTGTGATACTTTTATTGCTTTCTTTCTTTTCTTTTTTTTTATTATAGAGACAGGGAGAGAGCCAGAATTTGGAATAAATAGGGACACACAGACAGGAATATAACAAGTTTTTTTATTATGTGCCAGGTCACAGATCAATCATCAGTTTTTGGTGTGACACCTTAGTTGTTCATTGACTGCTCTCAGATTGTGCCTTGATCAGGGAGCTACAGTGGACCATGTGACCCCTTGCTCGAGCCAGTGGGCCCATTCGGGTAAAGCTGGTGAGCTTTGCTCAAACCAGATAAGCCCACGCTCAAGCTAGCGACCTTTGGATCTCAAACCTGGGTCCTCCGCATACATAAATATAATAATTATAAGTTGTGACTAGCATTGGATATGGTAGTGCAATATCTTGTTCCCAGTATTCATTAATCATGGTGATGTTTGGCATATGTTTGTCAAAAGGCAGAGCTGAGACATAAGTCTCCTTTTCAGCAATTCATGTTCTCAGCTATAAAACAGAAAATTCTCAAGTGCTAAAACAGAGATGCTGGGAGGTGTTCTGTGACTAAAAGACCCTTTCTTGTAGTGGTGACCCTGGCTCAGATAAATTATGATGTCCAAAGCTTAAAAGGTCTCTCAGTCTGGACTGCTGCAGCAGCACAAGAAAAAAGTGCATGTTAAGAAACAGGTCACATTTTGGTAAACAATCAGAAATATTGTTTATTCCCCTGACTGTCAAGAAAAAAGAAAAGTCTTCAGGTATTTTCAACTCAGCGAACTAGATTATTGTTTTATTTTTAATTACCTTAGGTTTTCTCAAGTAATTTTTTCCACCTAAAGACAATGGATTGCTATCACCATAAATCTCAGTATTTAGAGCATCACACCCATACACTAATGTCATAGGTTTGGTCCTGGGTCTAGGCACATACAGAAACACATTAATGTTTCTGACTGTCTGTCTGTAACTTGAATTGTGATTTTGAGAGGGGGTTATTTAGGAGTGAATCTTCTTACCTTAAAAAAAGGGATTTTTAGATGTTTTATTACTGTTTAATATAGTAAGTGTGGTGAAAACAAAAATTATGCTTTATATTATTTCTAAGGTTAGAGGTAGTTGAAAGTTGCTTGAAAGTACATACAGGATTATCTGTGGTAAATGTTTTCAAAGTGTGCTTCTCTGCTGCCTACTCTTGTGAATAACAGCTCAGAGCAGTTCACATAAAAAATACAGCAGTTGGGTGTTTTACATTATCTACCATTTTTGAATCTAAGGCTATCAAAAAGAAATTATTATAACTTGTAAATATAAGAAATTTCTAGTTACTTCTTGGTACTTTCTTCAATGTTAACTGTAGTGAAAGCAGGATATACTTGTTTATATTTCAATCCTCTGAAGTTGGCTGGAACTTGCTCCATAGCACATACAATAATGGTCTCTGTTATATGTGCTTCTCTGCTGCCACATCATGTGTATCTTGGGAATCACGCCTCAGTACAGGTCCAAAAGAATAATTTGCTGGAGCGGATTTTATATAAATGTTGATACCAATATGCCATTTCTGTACAGTTTTTGTGTATCCCTAGTGGTTTGTTTTCTGAAAATCTCTCAGTTCATTTTGTTGTTCTTCTTTTCTTCCAGCCATGCTTTCATAAAGCTTTTGAAAGTGCCCATCCTATACCAGTCATTTTGCTAGAAATGCATGTTTCTGCACTCAATAAATTCCAATTCTACTCTTTTTACTTTTGTCTTTTGAACTTCTTTTATTTAAATCTACTTCGTATAGTGAAAAATCGATGTGCTTCGATTAGACAAGTATGTTGAATTTTAACAGCTTTTTTATTATAAAAAAAGTATTCTTATTGCAGAACTGCAAGAGAAAATGATCTCAAAAACCAACTAAAACATATTTTCATAGAGATATATCTACCGTTTATATTAGGAAATTTTCTTTCCATATTCCTTGTGTATCAATTATATTTCTTTATGAATATATATTCAGGTACATTAAGTTTGTGTACATTTGTGTGTATAGAAGTGCATTGCATATGAGCATATCTCTCTGTGTCCACAGTGTCTGTCATTTGTGGATATCAGTGTATGTATGCAAATGACCATTTATTCAATCATTCAGGAAACATTTTATTTCTATTATGTGCCAGGCACTGTGATCGACACAAGTTTCTTAAAATGAATGAGACAGACTCACTTTCTCTCTTTATAAATACTACACTGTCATGGGGTAAACAGAGAGAAAAAATTATACATAAAGAAAATAATTGTATGTTGTAACAATCACTGATTATGTAGTGCAATATCTTTGGTCCCAGTTATGATTTATTTTGGTGAGGTTCAGTATATCAGTTTCTCAGTAGTCAGAGCTGAGACATAACATTCAGTTTTGAAGCAATGCATGTTCTCATGTATAAAACTGAGAAGATATAGAAATTATAAATCAAAGACCCTGGGAGTTGTTCAGTGAGCAAAAGAACCTAGTTTGTATATCATGACAAATTCTCAGTAAATTCTGATGTTCAAAGCTTAGGAGGTCTCCCAGTCTAAACTACTGCCACAGTACAAGATAAAGTGCATGTTAGGAAAGGGGTCTCTTTGTGCTAAACAATTAAAAATAATGGCTATAACCCTGAAATTCAAGAGCAAAGAAAATTCTTCTGGTGTTCTTACAACAGCAGATTAGATTATCATTTTATTTTTAAATTACCTCCTGTTTTCTCTAGTATATTTCTTCCCAAAAAGACTATGGCTTGTTCTCACCAGAGAGCTCAGTATTTAAAGCATCACACCCATATGCTAATGTCATAGGTTTGTTCCTGGGTAAAGCATGTACAGAAACAGATAGAAGTTTCTGACTATCTATCTGTCTTTTCCCTCCCTTATCATGCCTCTGACATGAATAAATAATAAAAGAAAAAATGAGAATGGCCCTTTTGTTGCTTTTTCAGCTTAAATTGCTTAGAAGAATGAATTTTGTTTTTCAAAATTTCACTTCAAGAGGAAATAAATGGTAAGGTTGTAAAGGACCAAATTTTCTCATGTATAAGAAGTCTCCCTATATAAGGCGCACCTTAATTTTGGGACATAATTTCGAGAAAATGATTACAAATGCGTATAAATGGGAAATGCAAGTAAGAAACACTACAACCACTGTATAAGAAGCACCCAGTTTTTTAACCCCACATTTTCTTAAAAGGGTGAGTCTTATACATGGGGAAATATGGTATACACCCTCCAAATGTCTCTGTGAACATTCTTTTTTTTCTTTCTTACTTTTTTACAGAGACAGGAAGAGAATCAGAGAGAGGGATAGATAAGGACAGACAGACAGAAATATAGAGAGTTTTTGATTATGTGCCAGGTCACAGATCAGTCATCGTTTTTTTGTTGTGACGCCTAACGTGTTCATTGACTTCTGTATCATATGTGCCTTGAACAGGAAACTACAGCTAATTGAGTGACCACTTGCTCCATCCAGCGACCTTGGGTTTAAGCTGGTGAGCTTTGCTCAAACCAAATGAGTCCATGCTCAAGCTGGAGCCTTTGGGATCTCAAACCTGGGTCCTTTGCATTTCAGTCAAATACACTAACCACTGCGCCATTTTTTTAACTTTCTCTGGATTTTATTTAGTAACGTGGTTCTTAGTATGGGTGGAAAGACTGTGTATTTTAAAGTTTTCTTGCCCTAAAATATATATCTCACTATATTTTTTCATAGGTTTCCTTATGTAGTTTTTATTTCCATTAATTTTAAGGTATTTTGCAACTTGAATTGTTATTTCGAGGGGGGTTAGTTGAGAGTGAATTTCCTTACCTTCAAAAAAGAAATTTTTAGTTAATTTCTATTACTGTTTACTATATTAAGTGTAATAACAACAAGAAACATGCTTTATATCATTTCTAAGGTTAGAGGTAGTTGAAACTTTCTTGAAAGAACATAAAGAATTATCTGTGGTAAGTGTTTTCCAAGTGCACTTCCCTGCAGCCACCACATGTGCTCCTTGGGAATAACAGCTCAGATCAGTTCACCTAGAAAAATACATCAGTTGGGTGTTGTGCATTATCTATCAATGTTGAATCAAAAGCTGCCTAAAAGAAAGTTTTATAACTTGTAAATATAAGAAATTTCTAGTCACTGCTTGCTACTTTGTTCAACGTTAATTGTAGTGAAAGCAAGAGATATACTTGGTATCATTTCATTCCTCTGAAGTTGGCTGGAACTTGCTTCATAGCACACACAATAATGGTCTCTGTTACATGTGCTTCTCTGCTACCACCTCATGTGCATCTTAGGAATCACGCCTCAGTACAAGTCCATAGGAATAGTTTGTTAGAGAGCATTTTCTTTAAACGTTGATTCCAATTATCCATTTCTGTAAAGATTTTGTGTATCCCTAGTGGTTTGTTTTCTGAAAATCTCTCAGTTCATCTTATTTCTTTTTTTCCTACCAGCATTGCTTTATAAAGCCTTTGAAAGTGCCCATGGGGTAACAGAAACTGTGCTAGGAATTCATGTCCCTGCACTCAATGACTTCCCATTCTACTCTTTTAATTTCTGTCTTTTGAAATTCTTTTATATATATCTACTTTGTGTATTGTAATTATTATGTGCTTTGATTTGACAAGTATGTTGAATTTTAACTGCTTTTTATTATATAAAATGTATTCTTATTGCAGATGTGCAAGAAAAATGATCACAAAAACAACCACAAATTTTCTTACTGATATATCTACTGTTAATATTAGGACAGTTTTTTCCATATTCTTTGTGTACCTATTAAATTTCTCTATATATATTTACTCAGGTACATTGGTTGGTTTTACATCTGCATGTATAGATGTGCATTGCACATCAGCATATCTCTTTTTGTCCACAGTGTGTGTCATTTTTGAATATCTGTGTATGTATGCAAATAATTATTTACTCATTCATTGAAAAAACACTGATTGTATTTCTATTATGTGCCAGGCACTGTTCTCGACATTGTGTGCCTATAATGAGTGAGACAGACTCCCTTTCTGTATTTATGAATACTATACTGCTATGGGATAGAGAGAAAGTAAAAAATATATACATAAATAAAATAATCATAAGTTGTAACAAGCACTGAATTTGTTAGTGCAAAATCTTTGGTGTCCGTTATGATTTATTGTGGTGAGGTTCAGAATATTATTTACTCAGAAGGAAGCACTGAGACATAAGTCTCAGTTTTTCAGCAATGCGTGATCTCAGGTATAAAACAGAAAATTTACAAGTGATGAAACAAAGACCCGGGGAGGTGTTCAGTGAACAAAATAACCTAACTTGTAAGTGCTGACCCAGGCTCAGATAAATTCTGAAAATGAAAATTTAGGAGGTTTCTTAGTCTGGACTGCTGCCATGGCACAAGGAAAAGTGTATGTTAGGAAAAGTGTCAATTCTTGCTCAACAATGAAAAATAGTGTTTATGCCCCCTGACTGTCAAGAGCAAAGAAAAGTCTATTGGTGTTGTCACCACAGCAGACTAGACTTTTTTAATATTTAATTACATCATATTTTCTCTAATAAATTTTTCGTTCTAAAGACAATGGCTTGCTCTCACCAGGAATCTCAATAGATACAGCATTACCCCCATACACTATTGTCATAAGTTTGGTCCTTGTTCTAGGCACATACAGAAACACATTGATGTTTCTGACTATCTGTCTTACTGTATACCCCTCTCTTCCTCCCTTTAACATTAAGAACTAAATAAAAGAGGAATGACAATGTTTTTTCTTTTGTTGTTTTTGTAGGTTAAATTGCTTAGAAAAAGAAATTATGTTTTCCAAAATCTCACCCTAAGAGGAAATAAGTGGTAAGGATGTAAAGTATCATATTTGCCCATGTATAAGTAGCCTTCCTGTATAAGAAGCACCTTAATTTGGGGGCACAAATTTTGCAAAAATGATAAATGCGAAGAAACAGGAAATGCAAGTAAAAATACAACAACCACGGTATAAGACCCACCAAGTTTTAAAACCCAACATTTTTTAAAATGATGAGTTTTATACATAGGAAAATATACATAGAACCCCCAAATGTCTCTGTAAACATTTCTTTCTTTCCTTTTTTTTTTCCCGATACATAGAGAGAGTCAGAGAGAGGGATAGATAGGGACAGACAAACGAGAATGAATAGAATTTTTTATTTTGTGCCAGGTTTTTGTTGGGACACCTTAGTTTAACATTAACTGCTCTATCATATGTGCCTTGACCAGGGGGCTAAAGCTGACCAAGTGACCCCTTGCTTGAGACAGCGACCCTGGGCTCAAGTTGTTGAGTTTGGCTAAAACAAGATGAACCCACTCTCAAGCTGGCGAACTTGGGATCACAATTCTGGGTACTGAGCACTCCAGTCAAATGCTCGACCAACTGTGCCACTGCCTTGTCAGTCTGTGAATATTTTTTTTCTTTAAATATCTCTGGATTTTATTTAGTGTCCTGGTTCTTAGTATGGGTGATAAGGTTATGTATTTTAAGGTTTTTTTCTTCTAAAATATATTCATCTCTACCTTTTTCAATAAATTTCATTATGAATTCTTTATTTTCATTAATTTCAAAGTTTTTTGTAACTTGAATAGTAAGCTTGAGGGGGGTTATTTAGGAGTGAATTTCTTAACTTAAGAAAGAAAGGGTTTTTTAGTTAGTTTCTATGAATGAATTTACAGTAAGTATAATGACAACAAGAAACATGCTTTTTATTATTTCAAAGGTTTGAGGTAGTTGAAACTTGCTTGAATGAACATACAGGAATGTCTGTGGTAAATGTTTTCCAAGTGCACTTCTTGGATGCCACGTCATATGCACCTTAAGAATAACACCTCAGATCAGTTCATCTGGAAAAATACAGCAGTTGGCTGTTGTGCGTTACCTATCAATGTTAAATCCAAGGTTATCTAGAAGATACTTTTATAACTTGTTTATATAAGAAAGTTGTAATTACTGCTTGCTACCTGTTTAAATGTTAACTGTAGTGTAAGCAAGAGATGTACTTGATATTATTTCAATCCTTTGAAGTTTGCTAAAACTATTCATTAACACATACAATAATGGTCTCTGTTACATGTGCTTCTCTGTTGCCACCTCATGTACACATTGTGAATCATGCCTCAGTACAGATCCAAAGTAAAGGAATGGTAGAGAGGATTGCCTACAAATGTTGATTCCAGTTTGCCATTTTTGAATATTTTTTGTGTTCTCTTAATGATTTGTTTTCCGGGAACCTATTGGTTTATCTTTTTTTTTCTTCTATTTTTCCAGCAATGTTTTCATAAAGCATTTGAATGTTCCCATCATATACAAGGCACTGTTGTAGAAACTACATGTGCATTTGCTGCACTCAATGTCTTCCCATTCTACTATTTTTACTTCTGTCTTTTGAACTCCGTTATTTTAATCTTTTTAGTGTATTGTAAAAAAGAAAGTGCTTTGATTTGACAAGTATGTTGAATTTAACTGCTTTTTATTATAAAAACTCTATTCTTAATGCAGAAGTGCAAGACAAAATGATGAGAAAACAAAACAACAAATTTTCATAAAGAGATAACTACTGTTAATATTATGACATTATCTTTTCATATTCTTAGTGTACTTATTATATTTCTCAATCTACATGTACTAAGCAAGGTACATTGGGTGTGCATACATCTGTGTTTATAGATGTGCATTGCACATGAGCATATCTCTCTCTATCCACAGCATCTATCATTTGTGGATACCTGTGAAGCATGCAAATTACTATTTATTCTTTCATTCTTTAAACACTTACTGTATTTCTATTTTGTGCCAGGCATTCTGCTAGACATTGATTGCCTATAGTGAACAAGACAGACTCACTTTCTGCCTTTATGAATAATACACTGTCATGCTGTAAACAGAGAAAGAAAAAATATACATAAATTAAATATTTATAACTTGTAATAATCACTGGATATGGTAGTGCAATGTCTTGTTCCCAGTTTTCATTGATCATAGTGACATTCAGTATATCAAGTTTCTCAAAAGGTAGAGTTGAGACATAAGTCTCAGATCTTCAGCAATGCATGTTCTCAGCTATAAAACAAAGAAAAATCACAAGTTCTGATACAAAGACCCTGGGAGGTGTTCTGTGACCAAAAGAACCTAGCTTGAAAGTGGTGACCCATTCTCAGATAAATTCTGATGTGCAAATCTTAAAAGGTCTCTCAGTTTGGACTGCAGCAACAACATAAAAAAAAGTGCATGTTAAGAAACGGATCACATCATGGTAAACAATCAAAAATATAGTTTTTGCCTGTGACTATCAACAGCAAAAAAAAGTCTTTTGATCTTTATGACACTCTGCCTCTCTGTTTTCTCCCTTTTGCTGTCTCTAACATTAACTTCTAAATAAAAAAAATGACAATGCCATTTTTTGTTGTTTTTGCTGCTTGAATTGCTTAGAGGAATACATTATGTTTTTCAAAATCTTACCCCAAGGGGAAATAATTGGTAAGGTTGTATAGTATTATATTTTTCCATGTATAAGTAGCCTCCCTGTATAAGAAGCAACTTAAATTTGGGTCATGAAATTTGAGAAAATGATAACAAATGCAAAGAAACAGAAAATGCAGGTAAAAATGCAACAACCACTGTATAAGACACACCCAGGTTTCAAACCCCACATTGTTAAAAATGAGTTTTATACTTAGGTAAATATGGATAGAACTGGGAAATGTCTCTGTGAAAATTTTTGTCCTACTTTTATATTTCTTTTTTTACAGAGAAATAGAGAGCATCAGAGACAGACAGACAGGGAGGGAGAGATATTTTTATTATGTTCCAGGTAACAGATCAATCAACAGTTTTTCATTGGGACACCTTAGATTTTCATTGACAGTTCTCCCATATATACTTTGATGAGGGGGCTACATCTGAGCAACTGACTTCTTCCTTGAGCCAGCGACATTTGGCCCAAGATGTTGAGCTTTGCAAAAACAAGTTGAGGCCATGCTCAAGCTGGCAACCTTGGGATCTAAAATCTGGGTATTGCACATTTCTGTCAAATTTTCTACCAACTGCGCCACTGCCTTGTCAGTCTGTGAACACATTTTTTCTTTTACATTATCTGGATTTTATTTATATCCTGGTTCTTTGTATGGGTGGAAAGACTGTGTATTTTGAGGCTTTTTTCCCCTAAAATGTATTCAGCACTACATTTTTTCCATAGATTTTCTCATGTAGCCCTTATTTTCACTAATATAAAAGTATTTTGCAACTTGAATTGTAAATTTGAGGTGGGGTTACTTACCAGTGAATTTCTTAACTTAAAAAAGAAAGGGGTTTTTAGTTAGTTTGTATGAATGATAACTAGAGTAAGTATAATGACAACAAGTGTGCTTCTCTGCTGCCACCTGTGTGCCCTTGGGAATAACAGCTCAGAGCAATTCACATGAAAAAATACATCAGTTGGGTGTTGTGCAATATCTATCAATGTTGAAATCAATGTTAACTCTAATGTAAGCAAGAGATATACTTGATATCATTACAATCCTCTGAAGTTTCCTGGAACTTGCTCCTCAGAACATACAATAATGGTCTCTGTTACATGTGCTTCTCTGCTGTCACCTCGTTTGCATCTTGGGAATCACGCTTTAGTAAAGCTCCAAAACAAAAAAAAAAGCCATTGTCATTTTTCTTTTATTTAGTTTTTAATGTTAGAATCAGAAAGAGGGGGGAAAACAGACAGAGTGTCAGAAACATGTAACAGAGACTATATTTGTATGTTCTGTGGAGCAAGTTCCAGCAAACTTCAGAGGATTATAATAATATCAAGTATATATCTTGCTTACATTGCAGTTAACATTGATTTCAACATTGATAGATAATGCACAATACCTAACTGATGTATTTTTCCATGTGAATTGCTCTGAGCTGTTATTCCCAAGGTGCACACGAGGTGGCAGCAGAGAAGCGAACTTGAAAATCATTTACCAGAGACATTCCTGTATGTTCTTTCAAGCAAGTTGCAACTCCATCAAACCTTTGAAATCATATAAAGCATGTTTTTTGTTGTCATTATACTTACTCTAGTAATCATTCATAGAAACTAACTAAAAAACTCTTTCTTTTTTAAGGAAAGTAATTCAATGCTAAATAACCCTGCCTTAAATTCACAATTCAAGTTGCAAACTACTTTAAAATTAATGAAAATAAGGACTACAAGACAAAAGTCTATGGAAAATTGTAGTGATGAATACATTTTAGGGGAAAAAAGCCTTTAAGTATACAGCCTTTCCACCCATACAAAGAACCAGGATACTAAATAAAATCCAGATAATGTAAAAGAAATAATCTGTTAACAGACTGAAAAGGCAGTGGCTCAGTTTGTGGAGCATTTGACTGAAATGTGCAGTACCCAGATTTTAGATCCCAAGGTCGCCAGCTTGAGCGTGGCCTCAAATTGTTTTTGCAAAGCTCAACATCTTGGGCCCAATGTCGCTGGCTTGAGGAAGGAGTCACATGGACAGATGTAGCCCCCTGGTCAAGGTATATATCAGAGAGCAGCGAATGAAAAACTAAGGTGTCCCAATGAAAAACTGATGATTGATCTGTGACCTGGCCCATAATAAAAAATTCTCTCCATTCCTGTCTGTCACTCGTTATCTATCCATCTCTCTGATGCTTACTATGTCTCTGTAAAAAAAGAAAGATAAATGTAAGATAAATATTTTTCAGAGACATTTGTAGGTTCTAGTCATATTTTCCTACATATAAAACTCATTATTATTAAAAATATGGGTTTTGAAGGATAAAAAGTCCAGAAATAAAACCACATGTATAAAGTCAAATAATTTTTGATAAAGGGGCCAAGAACTCACAATGGAGAAAAGAAAGCCTCTTCAAAAATTGGTGATGAGACTACCGGAAAGCCACATGCAAAAGAATAAAACTGGATTACAGTTTGTCCCCTGGTACTCAAATTAACTCAAAATGGATCAAAGATCTAAACATAATACCTGAAACAATAAAGTACATAGAAGAAGACATAGGTACTAAACTCAGACCTGGGTTTAAAAAAGCATTTGACTCCACAGGCAAGAGAACTGAACGCAAAAATTAATGAATGGGACTACATCAGACTAAGAAGTTTTTGCTCAGCAAGAGAAACTGATAACAAAATAAACAGAAAGCCACCTAAATAGGAAATGTTATTTTCAAACAACAGCTCAGATAAGGGCCTAATATCCAAAATATACAAAGAACTCATAAAACTCAACAACAAACAAACAAACAATCCAATAAAAAATGGGAAGAGGACATGAACAGACATTTCTCCCCAGAGGAACTACAAATGGCCAACAGATATATGAAAAGATGCTCAGCTTCTTTAGTTATTAGAGAAATGCAAATCAAAACTGCAATGAGATACCACCTCACACCTGTTAGATTAGCTATTAATAACAAGACAGGTAATAGCAAATGTTGGAGAGGCTGTGGAGAAAAAGGAACCCTCATACACTGTTGGTGGGAATATAAAGTAGTACAACCATTATGGAAAAAAGTATGGTGGTTGCTCAAAAAACTTAAAATAGAATTACCTTATGACCCAGCAATCCCTCTACTGGGTATATTCCCCAAAAGCTCAGAAACATTGATATGTAAAGACACATGCAGCCCCATGTTCATTGCAGCATTGTTCACAGTGGCCAGGACAAGGAAACAACCAAAAAGTATGTCAATAGATGACTGGATAAAGAAGATATAGCAAATATATACTATGGAATAGTAATCAGTCTTAAGAAATGATAACATCAGATCATTTACAGCAAAATGTTGGGATCTTGATAACATTATATGAAGTGAAATAAGTAAATCAGAAAAAAACCAGGAACTGCATTATTCCATACGTAAGTGGGACATAAAAGTGAAACTAAGAGACATTGATAAGAGTGTGGTGGTTATGGGGGGAGGGAGGAATGGGAGAGGGAAAGGGGAGGGGGAGGGGCACAAAGAAAACTAGATAGAAGTTGACAGAGGACAATCTGACTTTGGGTGATGGGTATGCAACATAATTGAAAGACAAGATAACCTGGATTTTTTATTTTTGAATATATTAAGCCTGATTTATTGATGTCGCCCCATTACAAAATATAAAATTTAAAAAAAATGTGGGGTTTGACAACTGGGTGCATCTTATACAGTGGTTCTTATATTTTTACTTGCATTTTCTGTTTCTTCACATTTGTTATCATTTTCTCAAATTTCATGCCCCAAATTTAAGGTTCTTTTTATTCAGAAAGGATACTTATACATGGGAAAATGTGGAACTTTACAAATTTACCACTTATTGCCTTTTGGGGTAAGATTTAGAAAACATAATTCATTGCTCTAAGAAATATATGCTGCATAAACAACGAAAGCCATTGTCATTTTTCTTTTATATAGTTCTTAATGTTAGAGGCAGCAAGAGGAAAAACACTGACAAAGTGTCAGAAATATCCATGTGTTTCTGTATGTGCCTAGACCCAGGAACAAACGTATGACATTAGTGTATGGGTGTGATGCTCTATCTACTTACCTCTCTGGTGATAGAACGCCATTTTATTTAGGGGGAAAATATTACTAGAGAAATCCTGAGGTAATTATAAAGTAAAACAATAATCTAGTTTGCTGTGGTGAAAACACTAAAAGACTTTTTTTTGCTGTTGACAGTCAAGGGCTTAAACAATATTTTTGATTGTTTACCATGATGTGATCCCTTTCCTAACATGGACTTTTTTCTTCTGCTGTAGCAGCAGTCCAGACTGAGAGACCTCCAATGATTTACACTTCAGAATTTATCTGAGAATGGGTCACCACTTACAAAGTTGGTTCTTTTGGTCACAGAACACCTCCCAGGGTCTTCGTTTTAGCACTTGAGAATTTTCTCAGTTTTTTAGCCAAGAAAACGTGTTGCTGAAGAACTGAGACTTATATCTCAGCTCTGCCTTTCAAGAAACTAATACCCTGAACATTGCCACAATCAATGGAAACTGGCAACAAGACATTGCACTACCATATCAAGGGCATGTCTCAAATTATTATTATTTTATTTATGTATATTTTTCTTCCTCTGTTTACAGCATGATAATATATCATTCATAAAGACAGATGTGAGATTGTTTCTTTCACTATATGAACCAGTGTCTAGCAAAGTGCCCAGCACATAATAGAAATAAAATAATAGTTTAAAAATAAAAGAGTAAATAGTAATTTGCATGCATACACCGGTATCCACAAATTATAGACACTGTGGACATAAAGAGATATGCTCTTATCCAATGAACATCTATGCACACAGATGTATGCACACCCAATGTACCTTAGTATGTATAGATAGAGAAATATAATAGGTACTCTAAGAATATGGAAAGATATTGTCATAATATTAACAGTAGTTATCTCTGAATGAAAATTTGTTGTTGTTTTTCTTATCATTTTTTCAAGCACTTCTGCAATAAGAATAGAGTTTTTATAATAAAAAGGCAGTTTAATACAACATATTTGTCAAATCAAAGCACTTCCTATTTTACAATACATTAAAAAATTAAAATAAATAAGTTCAAAAGACAGAAGTAAAAATATTAGAATGAGAAGACACTGAGTGCAGTAACTACTCATGTAGTTCCTAGCACAGTGCCTAGTATATATGGGAACATTCAAAGGCTGGAAACAAAAAAAAGAAAAAAAGATGAACTGAAATGTTCCCAGAAATCAAATCATTAGAGTACACAAAAAATATAGAAAAAAGGCAAATTGCAATCAACATTTCTAGACAATCTTCTCTAACATTTTTTTTTCTTTCTATCTGTACTAAGGCATAATTCCCAAAATTCACAAGAAAAGGCAGCAGAGAAACACATGTAACAGCGACCATTATTTATGTGCTATGGAGCAAGTTCCAGCAAACTTCATAGGATTGAAATGATATCAACTTTATCTCTTGCTTACACTACAATTAACATTGAAAGAGGTAGCAAACACTAAATAGAATTTCTTTATATTTAAAAGTTATAAAAGTATCTTCAAGATAGCTTTGAATTCAATACTGAGAGATAACGCACAAAAACCAACGTCTGTATTTTTCAAGGTGAAGTGCTCTGAGCTGTTATTCCCAAGGTGCACAAGGAGTGGCAGCAGAGAAGTGCACTTAGAAAACTTTTACCACAGATAATCCTGTATGTTCTTTCAAGCAAGTTTCAACTCCATCAAACCTTTGATATTATATAAAGCATATTTTTTGTTGTCATTATATTTATTCTATTAATCTTTCATAAATCTAACTAAAAAACTTCTTGTTAGCAGAAACACACGTGCAAATAATAATAAAATCAGTCGTTTAAGAGTGCATTAAGAAACTTGTTTAAAAATATCTTTATAAGTATGAATTGGTTTTTACTAGTTTTTAAGAAAATTAAAGTTTTTTGAAACATTATTCTTTCATTGACTAAGAGAAGATAATCAGAAGCAGTTCAGAAACATTACTGTGTGAGAAAACTGAGGCTTATTTCAATTCCTATCGCTGCTTTAACTGAAGAGCAAACAGATGTGTAAGTTTTGTTAATACACCAGAAAATTTGAAACGAAACATATACTTGAGTCACACTAAGATAATTTGAAATTCATGTTTGCAGAAACCCGCTTTCAAAGAATAAATAACGAGGAGCTTAATAAAGCATTATGATTTGTGTTGTAAAGATGTGTCTTCAAAAATGTGAATTGATATTTACAAGTTCTTTTGAGTAAAACTAAGTTATTTGAAACAAATTTTTATTTTAGTTTGAAAAGTTAAGCACACACAGTATAGGTTCATTCCTCTGTAACAAAACTGAGCTCTTTTGCAATTCCTAACTCTGTTTAAAGATCACACCATTATGCACATCTTATCAATACTATAATAGTTTGAAAAAAAACTATTCATATCAGTGATATTACCGCAGGTAACTTGAATCTCATGATAGCAGACACCCATGTGCAAAAAATAAGTAAATGACACATTTAATAAAGCATTAAGTAAAGTGTTGAAAAAATATATCTTCATAAGTATGAATTGATTTTACTAGATTTTAGAGAAGGAAACTAACAGTTATTTGAACCAAAATTCTTTCATTGACTATTGGGATTCTAAGCAGAAGCAGTAAAAATACATTACTGTGTTAATAAAATAAGTTCTATTTCAAATAAATTGAAACTCTTGTTCGAAGAATTTTTCAGGTGCAAAGAATTACTAAATGAGTTTGTTTAACTATGCATTAAAATGTTTTAAAAAATATATCTTCATAAGTATGAATTGATTTTTATCAGAATTTTAAAGAAGAAAATGAAGTTATTGGAAACATAATACTTTCATTCACTTTGTGATACTAAGCAGAAGCAGTTCAGAAATATTAGAGTAAGGAAATTTAGGCCTATTTCAATTTCTAACCTGAGGAGCAAACAGCTCTGTAACACTTGTAAATACACCAGTAAATTTGAAAACATACAATTAAAAGAAACTCTCTCAGATAACTTGAAATTGTTTTAAGCACAAACACAAGTTCAAAAAATAATTCAATGTGTTGTTTAACAATACATTAAAAATGTGTTCCAAAATATATGTCTTCATAATTATGAATTGATTTTACAACTTTTAGGGGGAAAAAACTAAAAGTTATTGTAAACATATTTCTTTCATTCTTAGTGTCTCTGATAATAACCACAAGCAGTTCAGAAACATTACTCAGTAAGAAACTTAGATGTAATTAAATTTCTAACACTGCTTTACTTGAAAAGCTAACAGCTCTGAAACTCATGTAAATACACCAATTTGAAACTATGCACTTGAAAAAATCTAACTCAAATAACTTGAAACGCTTGTTGCAAAAACACACGTGCATAGAATAAATGAGTTGTTTAACAACATATTAAGTAATGTGTTCAAAAATATTATTTCATAAATATAAATTAATTTTACTAGCTTTATAGAAAAGGAAAGTAAAAGTTATTGCAAACATAATATTTTCATGCAGTTTGCGATGCTAAGCAGAAGCAGTTCAAGAACATTAATGTGTAACAAAAAAGAGTTCCATTTCAATTTTTAACACAATATTACCTGAAGGGCATACAGCTGTGTAAGTCTTGTGAAAACTGCAATAAATTTAAAACCAAACATACTCTTGAGTGACACTAAGACAGAAAAATTAAAACTCTTGTAAGGAGAATACCGAATTCAAAAAATAAAAAAAGAGCAGCAAACTAAAGCATTATCACTTCTGTTGAAAAGTTGTATCTTCAAAATATTAATTGATATTCACAAATTTTTTTGCAGAGCAACTACCAGTTTTGTGAATGAAAATTATTTCATTTGGAAGGAGAGGTTAAGGATACTCAGTATAGGTTCATTACTGTGTAACCACACTGAGTCCTACTTAAATTGCTAGCCCTGCTTTTTCTGAAGAGCAAACAGCTGTGTAACTCTTGTAAACACTGCAGTAAATTTTAAACCATACACTTGTGAAAAACTCAGATAACTTGAACCTCTTTTTAGCAGAAACACACGTGAAAAGAATAATGAAATCAGTCATTTAAGAGTGCATTAAAAAACTTGTTGAAAAAATATTTCTTTATAAGTATAAATTGGTTTTTATTAGCTTTTAAAAGAATTAAAGTCAGAGTTTTTTGAAACATTATACTTTCATTTAATTTGAGATGCTAAGCAGAAGCAGTTCAGAAATATTACTGCATGAGAAAACTGAGGCTTACTTCAATTCCTAACACTGCTTAAACTGAAGAGCAAAGGGCTGTTTAAATGTTGTTAATTCACCAGTAAATTTGAGACCAAACCCACACTTGAGTCTCACTAAGATATCTTGAAACTCATGTTAGCAAAATTCTGCTAATAAAGATTAAATAATGAAGAGCATACTATAGCAATATGATGTGTGTTGAAAGTATGTGTTCAAAAATGTGAATTGATATTTACATGTTATATTGGTAGAAAACTAACACTTAAAACTTAAATTTTTCATTTAGTTTGAGAGGTTATGCATACACAATATAGGTTCATTACTGTGAAACAAACTCAGTCCTATTGCAATTCCTAACTGTTTATCTAAAGATCACACCATTGTTCAAATCTTGTACATATTATATTAATTAGAAAACAAACATTTCTATCAGTGATATTAACTCAGATACATTGAAACTCATGATAGTAGAAACCCAGTGCAAAGAATAACTAAATGACTTATTTAATAATGCATTAAGAAACGTGTTGAAAAATTACATCTTCCTAAGTAAAAATTTAGTTTTACCAACTTTTGGAGAAAAAAAGTAAGATTATTTGAACCATAATTCTTTTTTTGTCATTTGAGATTCTATGCAGAAGCAGTACAAATACATTAATGAGTTAAAAGAATAAGTTCTGTTTCACATAAATTTAAATTCTTGTTAGCAGAATTTTCAGGTGCATGGAATTACTCAATGAGTTGTACAACAACACATTAAAGATGTTTTGAAAATATATATCTTCATAGTATGAATTAATTTTTACCAAGATTTTAGAGATGAAAAACAAAGATATTGAAAACATAATTCTATCATTCAATTTGTGATACTAAGCAGAAACAGTTTAGAAACATTACAGTGTAAGGAACCTTAGGCTTATTTCAATTTCTAACACTGCTAACACTGAGCAACAAACAACTCTGTAACTCTTATAATACACCATTAAATTTAAAACCATACAATTGAAAGAAACTATCTCAGATAACTTGAAATTCTTTTGAGCAGAAACACACGTGCAAAAAATAATTCAATGAGTTGTTTAACAATACATTAAAATGTATCCAAAAATATATATCTTCATAAATATGAATTGATTGTACTAGCTTTTTAGAGAAGGAAAATAAAAGTTATTGTAAACATATTTCTTTCATTCTTAGTGTCTGTGATACTAAGCAGAAGAAGTTCAGAAACATTACTCTGTAAGAAACTTAGACGTAATTAAATTTCTTTTTTTTTTGCATTTTTCTGAAGCTGGAAACAGGGAGAGACAGTCAGACAGACTACCGCATGTGCCTGACCGGGATCCACCTGGCACGCCCACCAGGGGCGATGCTCTGCCCATCCTGGGCATCGCCATGTTGCGACCAGAGCCACTCTAGTGCCTGAGGCAGAGGCCACAGAGCCATCCCCAGCACCCGGGCCATCGTTGCTCCAATGGAGCCTTTGCTGCAGGAGGGGAAGAGAGAGACAGAGAGGAAGGCATGGAGGAGGGGTGGAGAAGCAAATGGGTGCTTCACCTGTGTGCCCTGGCCGGGAATTGAACCCGGGTCCTCCGCACACTAGGCCGATGCTCTACCACTGAGCCAACCGGCCAGGGCATAATTAAATTTCACTGCTTTACAAGAAAAGAAAACAGCTCTGTAACTCATGTAAATACACCAGTCAGTTTGAACCATACACTTAAAAGAACCAAACTCAAATAACTTCAAACTCTTGTTGCAGAAACACATGTACAAAGAATAACTAAATGACTTTTTTAACAATGCATTAAGAAATGTTTTCAAAAATATATTTTCATAAGTATAAGTTGATTTTTACTAGTTTTTTAGAAAAGGAAACTAAAAGTTATTGGAAACATTATACTTTCTTGCAGTTTGTGATACTAAGCAAAGCAGTTCAGGAACATTAATGTGTAACAGAAAAGAGTTCCATTTCAATTTATACCACTGCTTTACATGAAGAGCATATAAGTCTTCTAAACACTGCAGTAAATTTGAAACCAAACATACACTTGAGTGACACAAACACAGATAAATTGAAACTCTTGTTAGGAGAATCTCACACTCAAAGAATAACTAAATAAGCAACAAAATAAAGCATTATGATTTGTGTTGAAAAGTTCTGTCTTCAAATGTAGGAATTGATATTCACATATTCTCTTGCAGAACAACTAACAATTATGTGAATGGTAATTATGTCAATCGGAAGGAGAGGTAAAGCATACTAAGTGTAGGTTCATTACTGTGTAACCAAACTGAGTCCTATTTCATTTCCTAACTCTGCATTAACTAAAGAGACCTCAACTGTGCAAGTATTATAAATACTACAGGAAATTTGAAAAAAAATAAACATATCAGTGAAACTAACTCAGATATCTTGAAACTTATATTAGCAAAAACACCTGTGTTAAGAATATCAAAATGACTCATTTATTATTAATTAAGAGAGGTATTGAAAAAAAATAACTTCATAGGTATGAATTAATTTTGCCTTTTTTTGGAAATGAGACTAAGTTATTTGAATTATAATACTTCTTTCACTTTGTGATGCTAAGAAGAAGCAGAAGAGGTACATTACTGTGTCATATAACTGAATCCAATTTTACTTCCTTACACTGCTTTACTTGAAGAGCGAACAGTTAGGTAACTCTTATAAATACTACAGAAAATTTAAAATCATACATTTTAGAAAAACTAACTAAGAAAACAAGAAACTTTTTGGCACAAACACACATGCAAAGAATAACTAAATGAGTTGTTGAACAATACACTAAAAAAATGTGTTGAAAAAATACATTTTCATAAGTATGATTTGAATTTACTATTTTTTTTGAGAAAGAAACTATCAGTTACTGGAAACGAAATTCTTTCATTTTTTGAGGCTAGGTAGAAGCAGTCCAGGGACATTACAGTGTAAGAACACTGAGTCCTATTTAATTCCTAACCCTGCTTGACCTGAAGAGCAAACAGCTGTGTAACTCTGTAAACACTGCAGTAAATTTGAAACTGTACACTTGTGAAAACTCAGATAACTTGAA
This sequence comes from Saccopteryx leptura, assembly GCF_036850995.1. NCBI lineage: Eukaryota > Metazoa > Chordata > Mammalia > Chiroptera > Emballonuridae > Saccopteryx > Saccopteryx leptura. The sequence continues at coordinate 2,435,965 of NW_027095700.1, forward strand.
TCTCTTTTTAGCAGAAACACACGTACAAAGAATAACAAAATCAGTCATTTAAGAGTGCATTAAAAAATTTGTTGAAAATAATATCTTTATAAGTATGAATTGGTTTTATTAGTTTTAAGAGAATTAAAGTAAGAGTTTTTTGAAACATTATTCTCTCATTGACTTTGAGATGCTAAGCAGAAGCAGTGAAAAAACATTACTGCATGAGAGTATTGAAGCCTATTTCAATTTGTAACAGTGCTTTAACTGAAGAGCAAAGAGCTGTGTAAGTCTTGTTAATACACCAGCAAATTTGAAACGAAACCTACACCAGGGTCACACTATCTAAGATAACTTGAAACTCATTAAGGGCTATGCGCTTTCAAAGAATAAATAACAAGCAGTGTAATAAAGCATTATGTTTTGTGTTGAATTATATCTCTTAATATTGTGAATTGATAATTACAAGTTCTTTGAGTAGAAAACTAACAGTTATTTGAAATTTATATATTTCATTTAGTTTGAGAGACAAAGCATACACAGTATAGGTCCATTACTGTGTAACGAAACTGAGTCCTATTGCAATTTCTAACTCTGTTTAACTAAAGATCATACCATTGTTCACATCTTGTAAATATTATATTAATTTGAAAAGAAACATTATATAAGTGATATTAACTCAGATAACTTAAAATTCATAATAGCAGATACCCACTACAAAGAATAATTAAATGATCATTTAATAATGCATTAATAAAAGTTTTGAAAAAATATAGCTAAATAAGGAAGAATTGAGTTTTACTATATTTTAGAGAAAAACACTAAGATTTATTTGAACTGTAATTCTTTCATTGACTATTGATTTTCTATGCAGAAGCAGTACATATACATTAATGTGTTAAAAAATAAGTTCTTTTTCCCAAAAATTGTAACTCTTGCTAGCAGAATTTTCAGGTACAAAGAATTACTCAATGAGTTGTTTAACAACACATTAAAAAAAATTAAAAATATATCTTCTTGAGTATGAATTGATTTTTACCAGGATTTTAGAGAAGAAAACAAAGTTATTGGAAACATAATTTTTTATTTACTTTGTGAGAGTAAGCAGAAAGAGTTCAGAAAGATTAGAATGTAAAAAACTTAGGGTTATTTAAATTTTTAACACTACTATACCTGAGGCACAAACAGCTCTGTAACTCTTGTAAATACACCAGTAAATTTGAAACCATACACTTGAAAGAAACTATCTCAGATAACTTGAAATTCTTTTTAGCAGAAAGACACATGCAAAACATAATTTAATGAGTTCTTTAACAATACATTAAAATGTGTCCAAAAATATATATCTTCATAAGTATGAATTGATTTTACTAGCTTTTTAGGGAAGGAAAATAAAAGTTATTGGAAACATATTTTTTTATTCTTCTTGTCTGTGATACTAAGCAGAAGCAGTTCGGAAACATTACTCTGTAAGAAATTTAGACATAATTAAATTTTTAACACTGCTTTATCTGAAAAGCAAACAGTTCTAAAACTCATGTAAATACATCAGTCAATTTGAATCCATACACTTGAAAGAACTGAACTCAAATAACTTGAACCTCTTGTTGCAGAAAAAACGTGCAAAGAACCACCAAATGAGTTGTTTAAAAATACATTACTATATGTGTTCAAAAATATATTTTCATAAGTATAAATTGATTTTACTAGTTTTATAGAAAAGGAAACTAAAAGTTATTGGAAACAATACTTTCATGCAGTTTGTGATGCTAAGCATAAGCAGTTCAGGAACATTAATGTGTAACAAAAAGGAGTTCCATTTCAATTTTTAAAACAGCTTTACTGAAGAGCATGTAAGTCTTGTAATCACTGCAGTAAATTTGAAACCAAACATAAACTTGAGTGACACTAAAACAGAAATATTGAAACTCTTATTAGAAGAATCCTGCATTCAAAGAATAACTAAATGAGCAGCAAAATAAAGCATTATGATTTGTGTTGGAAATTTGTGTGTTCAAAATAAAAATTGATATTCACAAATTCTGTTGCAGGGGAAATAACAGTTATGTGAATAATAATTATTTCAATCCGAAGGAGAGGTTGAGCATATGCAGAATAGATTCATTACTCTGTTACCACACTGAGTCCTATTTCAATTCCTTACTCAGCATTACCTAAAGAGCACTCACCTGTGCAAGTCTTGTGAATATTACAACCAATTTGAAAAAAATTCATATCAGTGTATCTAAATCAGATATCTTGAAACTTTTTTTAGCAAAAACACCCATGTAAAGAATAACTAAATGAGTCATTTAAAAATAAATTAAGTTATTGAAAAAAATAACTTCATAAATAATAATTGTTTTTACCATTTTATTTTGAAGACTAACAGTTATTTAAAATCTAATACTTACTTCAATGTGTGATGCTTAGAAATATCAGTATAGGTACATTATGGTGTCATAAAACTGAGTCCAATTTCACTTCCTAGCACTATTTACTTGAAGAGCTATCTGTTAGGTAACTCTTACAAATACTACAGTAAATTTGACATCATACAATTGAGAAAAACTAACTCAGATAACTTGAAACTCTTGTTGGCATAAACACACATGCAAAGAATAATTAAATGAGTTGTTGAACAACACACTAAGAAAGGTGTTGAAAAAATACATCTTCATAAGTATGATTTGAATTTACTAGTTTTTTTTATAAGAAAACTGTCAGTTATTTAAAACATAATTATTTTGTTCACTTTGCGAGGCTAGGCAGAAGCAGTTCTGGAACACTGTATTGTAAGAAAACTGAATCCCATTTAAATTTTTAAACCTGCATTACCTGAAGAGCAAACAGCTGTGTAACTCTTGTAAACACTGCAGTAAATTTGAAATCACCCATTTGTGAAAAACTCAGATAACTTGAACCTCTTGTTAGAAGAAACACACGTGCAAAGTATAACAAAATCAGTAATTTAAGAGTGCATTAAACACCTTGTTGAAAAAAAAATTTACAATTATGAATTAGTTTTCAATAGATTTTTTTTATAATTTTAGTTTTTTAGTGGGGTGACATTAATAAATCAGTGTATATATATTCAAAGAAAACAAGTCCAGGTTATCTTGTAATTTAATTATGTTGTATACTCATCAACCAAAAACAGATTGTCTCTGTCACCTTACATCTAGTTTTCTTTCTGCCCCTCCCCCTCCCCTTTCCTTCTCTCTTTCACACATCCCCACATACCCACCACATGCTTATCAATGTGTCTTAGTTTCACTTTTATGTCCCAACTTCATAAGGAATAATGCAGTTCCTGTTTTTTTCTAATTTACTTCTTTTACTTCATATCATGTTATCAAGATCCCACCATTTTGCAGTAAATGATCTGATATCATCATTTCTTATGACTGAGTAGTTTGCCATGGTGTATATGTGCCACATCTTCTTTATTCTGTCATCTATTTATGGGCTTTTTGGTTGTTTCCATGTCCTGACCACTGTGAACAATGCTGCAATAAACATGGGGCTGCATGTGTCTTTACATATCAATGTTTCTGAGTTTTTGGAATATATATCCAGTAGAGGTATTGTTTGGTCTTAAGGTAGTTCTGTTTTAAGTTATTTGAGGAACCAACATACTTTTTTCCATAATGGTTGTACTACTTTACATTCCCACCAAAAGTGGATGAGGGTTCCTTTTTCTCCACAGCCTCACCAACATTTGCTATTAACTGTCTTGCTAATAATACCTAATCGAACATGTGTGAGGTAGTATCTCTTTGCAGTTTTGATTTGCATTTCTCTAATAGCTAAAGAAGATGAGTATATTTTCCTATATCTGTTTGCCATTTGTATTTCTTCCTGGGAGAAGTGTCTGTTCATATCCTCTTCCCATTTTTTTATTGTATTGTTTTTATGTTTGTTGTTTAGTTTTATGAGTTTTGTATATTTTGGATATTAGGCCCTTATCTGAGCTGTTGTTTGAAAATATTTCACATACAGTTGGCTTTCTGTTAGTTTGTAATCAGTTTCTCTTTCTGAGCAAATATTTCTTAGTCTGATGTAGTCCCATTCATTAATTTTTGCTTTCACTTCTCTTGCTTGTGGAGTCAAATTCATAAAATGTTCTTTAAAACCCAGTTCCACGAGTTGAGTACCTATATCTTCTTCTATGTACTTAATTGTTTCAGGTCTTACGTTTAGATCTTTGATCCATTTTGAGTTAATTTTAGTATAGGGTGAAAAACTGTAGTCCAGTTTCATTTTTTTGCATGTTGCTTTCCAGTTTTCCCAGTACCATTTATTGAAGAGGCTTTCTTTTCTCCATTGTGTGTTGTTGGCCCCTTTATCAAAAATTATTTAACTAAATATAAGTGGTTTTATTTCTGGGCTTTCTATTCCATTCTATTGTTCTGAGTGTCTATTTTTCTGCCAATACCATGCTGTTTTGATTGTCGTAGCCCTATAATATAGTTTGAAGTCAGGTATTGTAATGCCCCAGCTTCATTCTTTTTCTTTAGGATTGCTTTTGCTATTCGGGGTTATTTATAGTTCTATATATATCTGATAATTTTTTGCTTTATTTCTTTAAAAAAAGTCATTGAAAGATTGATGGGAATTGCATTAAATTTATATATTGGTTTGGGTAATATAGCTATCTTGATTATATTAATTCTTCCTAAGCAAGAACAAGGTATATTCTTCCATCTCATTATATCTTTTTCAATTTCCTTAAACAATGGTTTATAGTTTTCATTATATAAGTCCTTTACATTCTTTGTTATGTTTATTCCTAAGTATTTTATTTTTTTTGTTGCAATCGTGAAGGGGATTATTCTTTTGAGTTCGTTCTCAATTGTTTCATTCTTGGCATATAGAAAGGCTATTTATTTCTGTATATTAATTTTGTATTCTGCGACCTTATTTTATTGGCTTATTGTTTCTAGTAGTCTTTTTGTGGAATCTTTGGGGTTTTCGATATATAGGATCATATCATCTGCAAAAAGTGATACCTTTACTTCTTCTTTATTGATATGGATGCCTTTTATTTCTTTGGCTTTTCTGATTGCTCTAGCTAGAACCACTAGTACCACATTAAATAAGAGTGGGGAGAATGAACAACCATGTCTTGTTCCTTATTTAAGGGGGAAAGGCTTCAGTTTAGTGCCATTAAATATGATGTTAGCTCATGGTTTTTTATATATGACTTTTATCATGTTGAGATATTTTCCTTCTACACCCATTTTGTTGAGAGTTTTAGACATAAAATTGTGTTGTATTTTATCAAAAGCCTTTTCTGCGTCTATTGATAAGATCATGTGGTTTTTGTTCTTTGTTTTGTTGATATGGTGTATTACATTAACCGTTTTACGAATGTTGAACCATCCTTGAGATTCTGGGATGAATCCCACTTAATCATGATGTATTATTTTTTAAATATGTTGTTGTATTCGATTTGCTAGTATTTTGTTTAGTATTTTAGCATCTGTATTCATTAGAGATATTGGTCTGTAGTTTTCTTTATTTGTGCCATCCTTGCCTGGTTTTGGTATGAGGGTTATGTTGGCCTCATAAAATCTGTTTGGGAAGTATTGCTTCTTCTTCAATTTTTTGGAAGACTTTTAGTAGAATAGGAATCAAGTCTTCTTTGAATGTTTGATAAAATTCGCTGATATTGCTATCAGAACCTTGACTTTTATTTTTGGGGAAGTTTTTAATGGTTTTTTCAATTTCTTCTTTACTAATAGGTCTGTTTAGGCTTTCAGCTGCTTCTTGACTCAGACTAGGAAGGTTGTATTGTTCTAGGAATTCATCCATTTCTTCTAGGTTGTTGAATTTAGTGGCATAAAGTTTTTCATAGTATTCTACAATAACTGTTTGTATATGTATGGTGTCCATGGTGGTTTCTCCTCTTTCATTTTGGATTTTGTTTATATGAGTTCTTTCTCCTTTTTCCTTGGTAAGTCTTGCCAAGGGTTTGTCAATTTTGTTGATCTTTTCAAAGAAGCAGCTCCTTGTTCTATTAATTTTTTTATAGTTTTTCTGTTCTCTAATTCATTTATTTCTGCTCTGATTTTTATTATCTCCTTTCTTGAGGAGGGTTATGAAGTGTCTAGGTCATGGGGTGGCTCCTAGGGTGGAGTCTCATAGAATATTGAAATGAAGTGGCCCAGGGTAGAGCTGTTCTCAGCTGGTATCTCCAGTGTGTGTGGCAAGACAGTATCCTCAATTTGGTGCCCGTGGCTATAACTGCATAGTGACTTTTTGAAGGTTTGCTGTTGATGTATTTGCAGTGCCATGCTACCTCCATGCTTCTCCTGCAGCCATGGTTCAATTGAAGCGAGTTGGCCTGGATGCTGAGGATGGCTCCATGGTGTTTACTTCAGGCGCTAAGAACTTGGTTGCTAAGCAATGGAGCAACTTCTCAGATGGTCAGAACATCATCCCCCAGTGTGCTTACTGAGTGGATTTTGCAGATGGGAGTTGGTCTCTCTGCAGCCCTTCCTCTCACTAAATAAAAGAGAGAAAAAAGAAACAGCAGAGAACCTTTGCCAGTTAGCTCAGGTGGTTAAGAACATCCACCGGAAACACCAATATTGTTGATTTGATCCCCATTCAGGGCATAACCAATAAGTTCATGGCTGTGTGAAACAACATATGAATGTTTCCCTTCCCTCTCCATTCTTTCTCCTTTCTTCTCTTCTATAAATCAATAAAATGAAACCCTGGTGAGATAGCTTCATTGATTAGAGCATCATCCTGTGTCATGGAGGATCTTGATTTGATTTCTTGGTTAGGGCACATACAGGAACATCTTGATATTTCTGTCTCTTTCTGCCTCTCTCTCAAAAACAACAACAAAGACAGAAAGAAGAACTAATTGTAAACTAGAGACAGTAGCCAGATTTCTACTATAAAACTCGGGAATTAAAAGGAGTTAGGTATTTCGCCGTCTTCTCAGAAAAAAATCAGTCCACGAGGTAGCTCTGTGCAGAAATCTCAGCTGATGTGGCGGGGGAGCTTGTCCCACCACAGTGTGCAGCCCGATGCACACTGACCTGGGGGCTGGTCTGGGTGCAAGAGCTGGCTGGAGGGTGAAGGACTCCCACCAGGAACTGCCCTTCCCCCAGAAGAGCCACCGGCCTATACAGGAGACACAGGGCATCCCCAAAAGTGATGAGGGTGGGAGGGAGGAAAAGAGAGAGTGGACATGCGCTGTTCCAGACCAGCCACTAAAGGGAGAAAGCCTGTGGTATCCTGATTTAAAACATTTTCAACTGTGTGTGGCAGGTGACTGAAGCCACTTGAAACTTCCATAAGGCCACTCAGGCCAGAGGCCAGGTGAGCCATCTTAGTCAATGAGGGGAAGGTCATGGGCAGGGCTGTGGAGAAGGAGCCCTATATGTATGGCAGGCTGAGTGCCATTTCTGAAGATGGAGACTCTGGAGGATGTGGGGGCTTCAAGATGAGGGGTAGGATCATGGCAGCAAGCCTGATATGGCAAGGTGAAGGAGATCACTTTGTGTGGGGCCTTGTTAGGTGAGGCTTGGTGGAGGTTAAGGTTAGGGTAAAGGTGAGGTTCAGGGGTAGGTTTAAGGTTAGGGTGAGGGTGAGAATGAGGGTGAAGGTTAAAAGTGTTAGGGTGAGTTGTAAGTGTGAGGGGAGGTTGAAAGTTAGGGTTAAGGTTTGGGTTAGGGTAAGGGTAGGGTGTGGGTTAGGCTTAGGGTTAGGATTCAGAAGAATTGATGCTTCTCATCTCTTTCAGCCTGTTTGTCCCTCTCTCTTTCTCAAAAAAAGGGGGGGGGAAATGTTCACCCTTATGTCATGTCAAGCCATTATATTTTGATTTTTTCTATCATTTTTAATTATCTTCTTAATTTACTTTCACCTCCTTGGTGTTTGCTGCAGTCTGAGATACTACAGCATTTTTTTTCAGTGCATATTTGGTGAGGCAAACAGAGACCCTTAGTCTCAGTTTCACAAAAATCCTTTCTTTTTCCAGTTAGAAACATGAGCAACAAACCCCCACCATATTATTTCATTCCCCCAGGACACCCATCTGGTTCCTTGGCAGTTGCCACAGAAAAAAAGGCCACATCTCATACCTCCACCCCTGGCAGCATCTAGTCCCAGGCTACTCCAAGTATGGTTCCTAAATCTCTATCAAAAGGAGTGTTTTAGTATCCCAGAATTACAGAATGTTAATCTGCATTTTAGCAAAATCCCAGGTTATTTATATGCACTAAATGTTGACAAGTCTCTATTTTTAATTATTTGTATCTGAGAATATGGATATATAGAAATTCTACTATTACTAAATTTAACTCCACACATTGGAAAGCGAAAATCTACTAAATGCTTTTTGTCAGCTGTTTTAACTCATCTGTGACTTTTTAAGTAATTAGTGACAATCAGGCCACATAGTTTTGATCTCCCATAATCCCAAACTTTCCCTACCACCATTAAAATTTTTAAATGATGTAGAAATTCTGATTTCAAAGGGGGCAGTTTTTAGGATGATGTTACATGATAGTAACAGGAAATATGATGCACACTTTAATATATATTTTATACATTCAGCTAGGACACAGTATATTGGAGATATCCAAAAAGTTTGTGAAAGAATGGAGTCTGGGGAAACTCATGACAACACAGTGGGTCTTGACAAACACACACCACAGAAACCTCAACCAGGATTGAAGGTCCAGTAGACAATTCAATAAGGACCCAAACAATGGGCCAAAAACCTCAGATCTTTTTGCAGGCTCTATGACTGAGTACTTGTGCTTTGATTTCCTCATTTAAAAAAATAGGGTTATTATATGAGAGTTAAATGAGATGCTACATGTTAATCACTTCGCATAGATCCTGGCACAAAATAAAAACTTGGCATAAGTCAAAAACCATGGCAAAAACACATGTTCTCTGTAGTCCTCAGTTTCTTCATTCATTCTATAAATATTACTAAACACCTACTATCTGCTAAGCTCCATGCTAGGTACTGAAGATCCAGTGATAGTTAAAACTCAGTCATTTTCAGTTAAAAGCAACAAGTCAGGTGGAAAAACCAAATAATGTCTAGGTGCTACAGCAGAGAAAAATGTCCTAAATCTGTAACAAAATGAGTCTAATTTCAATTCCTTACATTGCACTACCTAAAGAGCAAACAGCTGTGTAACTTTTATAAATACTATAGGAAATTTGAAAACTACATGTGAGACACATTAACTCTGATAACTTAAAACTCTTGTTAGCTAAAACCAACATGCAAAGAATAACTAAATAAGTTGTTTAATAATGAATTAAAAAAAGATTTGAAAAATTATATCTTTGTAAGAATGAATTGATAATTACTAGTTTTCAGAGAAGGTAAGTAACAGTTATTTGAAACATAATTCTTCATTTACTTTGAGATGCTAAGCAGAAGCAGCACAAGAAGAATACTATTTAACAAAAATGAGTCTAATTTCTATTCCTTACATTGCTATACCTGAAGAGCAAACAGCTGTTTAACTCTTGTAAATACTGCCTTAAATTTGAAACCTACATGTGAGACACATTAACTCTGATACCTAAAAATTTTGTTAGCTCAAACCAACGTGCAAGAAATAACTAAATGAGTCATTTGACAATGCATTAAGAAATGTGAAAAAATATATCCTCATAAGTATGAATTGATTTTTACTAGTTTTTTAGAGAACAAAACTAAGGTATTTGAAAAATAATACTTTCATGCACTTTGCAAGGTAAACAGAAGCATTTCATATATATTACTGTGTAAAAAAACAAAGTTCTATTTCAATTCTTAACAGTGCTTTACCTGAAGTGCAAAGTCTTGTAAATATTACTATAATTTAAAAATTGAACATACACTTGAGTGACATTAACTCAGATAACTTGAAACTCATGTTACGAGAAACACGCATTCTAAATGTAATGAAACAGCAGCATAATAAAGCATTATGATTTGTGTTGAAAAGATGTTGTCATCAAAAGTATGAATGGATCTTTAAAAATTCTTTGGAGAAGAAAATTAAGTATTTAAACCATAATTATTTTAATTCAGATTGATAGGTTAAGCATGGCAATGTATAGGTTCATTACTATGTAACAAAACTGAGTCCTATTTTAGTTCCTAACTCTGCTTTACTTAAATAGCATACAACAGTGCAAATCTTGTAAATACTACAGTAAATTTGAAATCAACATACATTAAAATAACTCAGATAATTGAAACTCATGTTAGCAGAAAGAATCATGCAAAGAATAACTAAATGAGTGTTTAAACAATGCTTATGAAAGGTCTTTAAAAAATATATCTTCATAAGTATGAATTGATTTTTACCAGGATTTTAGAAAAGAAAATGAAGTTATTGAAAACACAATTATTTTATTCACTTTGTGATACTAAGAAGAAGCAGTTCAGAATCATGAAAGTGTAAGGAAACTGAGCTAATTTCAATTTCTAACACTAGTATACCTGAGCAGCAAACATCTCTATAACTCCTGTAAATACACGATTAAATTTGAAACAATACAGTTGAAAGAAACTATCTCAGAAAAGTTGAAATTATTTTTAGCAGAAACATAAGTGCAAAAAGGAATTCAATGAGTTCTTTAACAATATATTAAAATGTGTCCAAAAATGTATATCTTCATAAGTTGAATGGACTGTATTAGCTTTTTAGGTAAAGAAACTAAAAGTGTTTGGAAACATATTTCTTTCATTCTTAGTGTCTGTGATACTAAGCAGAAGCAGTTCAGAAACATTACTCTGTAAGAAACTTAGACATAATTTAATTTCTAACACTGCTTTACCTGAAAAGCAAACAGCTCTAAAGAGCATACACCTGTGCAAGTCTTGTAAATACTACAGCAAATTTGAAAAAAACATACATTTCAGTAAAACTAACTGATACCTTGAAACTTATATTAGCAAAAACACAAATGCAAAGAAAAACTAAATGAATCATTTAAAAATTCATTAGGAGAGATATAGAAAAAGAATAACTTCATAAGTATGAATTGATTTTACCAGTTTCTTGGGAAGGGGAGTAACAGTTATTTGAAATATAATACTTCATTCACTTTGTGATGCTAAGAAGAAGCAGTACGAGTACACTACTGTGTCATAAAAATGAATCCAATTTTAATTCCTAACACTGCTTAACCTAAAGAGCAAACAGTTGTGTAACTCTTGAAAATACTGCAGTAAATTTAAATCCATACATTTGAGAAAAAGTAACTCAGATAAGTTGAAACTCTTTATGGCACAAACACACATGCAAAATAATAACTAAATGAGTTTTTGAACACACACTAAGAAATGTGTTGAAAAATACATCTTCATAAGTATGATTTGAATTTACTAGTATTTTGAGAAGAAAACCATTAGTTATTGGAAATGTAATACTTTCATTCACTTTGCGAGGCTAGGAAGAAGCAATTCAGGAACATATTACATTGTAAGAAAACTAAGTCCTGTTTAAATTCCTAACCCTGCTCAACCTGAAGAGCAAAGAGCTGTGTAACTCTTGTAAACACTGCAGTAAATATGAGACCATACACTTTTGAAAAACTCAGATAACTTGAACCTCTTTTTAGCAGAAACACACGTGCAAAGAATAACAAAATCAGTCATTTAAGAGTGTATTACGAAACTTGTTGAAAAAAATATCTTTATAAGTAAGAATTGGTTTTTACTAGTTTTTAGAATTAAAGTAAGAAGTTATTAAAACATTATTCTATCATTGACTTTGAGAAGCTAAGCAGAAGCTGTTCAGAAACATTACTGTGTGAGAAAAGTGAGTCCTATTTAAATTGCTAACACTGCTTTAACTGAAGAGCAAACAGTTTTGTAAGTCTTGTTAATACACCAGTAAATTTGAAACCAAACTTAAACTTGTGTCACACTAAATAAATAACTTGGAACTCATTTTACCAGAAACCCGTTTTCAAAGAATAAAATATAGAGATGTGAAATAAACATGCTTTGTGTTAAAAGGATGTGTCTTCAAAATGTGAATTGATATTTACAAGTTCTTTGAGTAGCTAGCTAACAGTTATTTGAAACAAATTTTTCATTTATTTAGAGAGGTTAAGTTTACACAGTATAGGTTCTTTACTGTGCATTGAAACTGAGTCCTATATATTGCAATTTCTAACCATGTTTAGCAAAGGTCACACCATTGTTCACATCTTGTAAATACTTTATTAATTTGAAAACAAACATACATATCAGTGATATTAACTCAGATAACTAGAAACTCATGAAGCAGAAACCCACTGCAAAGAATAATTAAATGAGTCATTTAATAATGCATTAAGAAATGTGTTGAAAAAAAAGTATTTTCAGATGTAAGAATTGAGTTTTACTAGCTTTTAGGGAAGGAAACTGACAGTTATTTGAACCATAATTAATTCATTGACTATTGGGATTCTAAGAAGAAGCAGTACAAATACATTAAAGTGTTTAAAGAATAAGTTCTGTTTCACAAAATTGAAACTGTTGTTATCAGAATTTTCAGGTGTAAAGATTTACTCTATGAGTTGTTTTACAATGCATTAAACATGTTTTTAAAAAATATATCTTCATAAGTATGTATTGATTTTTACCAGGATTTTAGAGAAGAACACTAAGTTATTGGAAACATAATTCTTTAATTCACTTTGGTATACTAATCAGAAGCAGTTCAGAAACGTTAGAGTGAACAAAAATGTAGGCCTATTTCAATTTCTAACACTGCTATACCTGAAGAACAAACAGCTCTGTAACTCTTGTAAATACACCAGTAAATATGAAACCATACAATTGAAAGATACAATCTCAGATAACTTAAAATTTTTTTAGCAAAAAAAACACGTGCAAAAAATAATTCATTGAGTAATTTAACAATACTTTAAAAATTTGTTCAAAAATATATATCTTTTTAAGTAAGAATTAATTTTACTAGCTTTTTAGACATGGAAACTAAAACTTCCTGGAAACATATTTCATTCATTCTTACTTTATGTGATACTAAGCAGACGCAGTTCAAAAACATTATTCTGTAAGAAACTTAGACATAATTATATTTTTAACACTGCTTTACTTGAAAAGCAAACAGCTCTGAAAGTCATGTAAATACACCAGTCAATTCGAAACAATACATTTGAAAGAACCTAACCCAAATAAATTGAAACTCTTGTTGCAGAAAACACAAGTGCAAAAAATACCTAAATGTTGTTTAACAATATATTAAAAAATGTGTTCAAAAATATATTTTCATAAGCATAAATTGATTGTTACTAGTTTTATAGAAAAGAAACATAGGCAGTAAGCTCTCTAATATCTCTTGCAGCAATATATTTCCTGATTTGTTTCCACAGGCAAGTGAAATAAAGACAGGATAAACAAATGGGACTTTATCAAACTAAAAAGCTTCTGCACAGCTAAACACAATAAGAACAGAATAAAAAAACAAACTACACAGTGGGAGAATATATTTGACATTGCATCTGATAAGGGGTTAATAACCAAAATTTATAAAGAACTTGTAAAACTTAATACCAGGAAGACAAATAAACCAATCCAAAAATGAGGAAAAGAAATGCATGGACACTTCTCCAAAGAGGACACACAGATGGCCAATAGGCATATGAAAAAATGTTCAATATCACTAATGATTAGAGAAATGCAAATTAAAACCACAATGAGATATCACCTCACACTAGTCAGAATGGCGCTCATCAATAAAACAACACAGAATAAGTGCTGGCGAGGATATGGAGAAAAGGGTACCCTCCCACACTGATGGTGGGAATGCAGACTGGTGCAGCCACTATGGAAAACAGTATGGAGATTCCTCAAGATATTATAAATTGAACTGCCTTTTCATCCAGCTATACCACTGTTAGAAATATACCCCCAAAACACCATCGCACTGTTTGAAAAGAAGAAATGCACTCCCATGTTTATGGCAGCATTGTTCACAATAGCAAAGGTCTGGAAACAGCCCAAGTGTCCATCAGAGGATGAGTGGAATAAAAAGCATTGGTATAGCCCTGGCCAGGTGGCTCAGTGGTAAAGCGTCAGCCAGGCATGTGGGGGACTCAGGTTCCATTCCTGGCCAGGGCACATAGGAGAAGCATCCATTTGCTTCTCCACTCCCTCTCCTTCCTCTCTTTCTCTCTCTTTCCCTCCCACCGCCAAGGCTCAATTTGAGCAAAGATGGCCCGGGAGCTCGGGATGGCACCTTGGCCTCTGCCCCAGGTGCTAGCGTGGCTCTGATCGCAGCAGAGTGATGGCCTGGAGGTGCAGAGCATCACCCCTGGTGGGCAGAGCATTGCCCCTGGTGGCCGTGCTGGGTGGATCCTGGTCAGGAGCATGCGGGAGTTTGTCTGTCTCTCCCCATTTCCAGCTTCAGAAAAATACAAAAATAAAAATAAAGAAAAAGCTTTGGTATATATATATATACTATGGAATACTATTCAGCATAAGAAATGATGATGAAGGATCTTTTACAGCAACATGGATGGGCCTTGATAACATTATACTGAGCGAAAAATGTAAAGCAGAAAAAACTAAAACTATATGATTCCATACATAGGTGAGACATAAAGATGAGACTCAGAGACATAAACAAAAGTTTTGGGGATACAGGGTGTGGGGAGGAGAGAAAGGGAGTTGGGGGAGGGGAGGGGCACAAAGATCAGGGCTTTTCAGTATTTGTCATATTTCCCCTTTAATCTATAGACAGACAGCAAATATTTACTTTTGGTGTTTCCACTATAAAGACTGCTGTCTTAGGAACAAATGCTGATGAACTATTTCAGCTGTTCCTCTTCCTTCAAAGACTTTTATATATATGTCAACATAGAGCTCCATGTTTCATAGGATATACTCAAGCTCACTCCATGCTCCCCGGAGCTTTAACAAAAAGGAATGCCCTTTTTTTTTCTCATTTCTTTCTCTTTTTTTTCCTATTCTTTCTTTTTTGTTGTATTTTCTTTTATTTATTTATTTATTTATTGTATTTTTCTGAAGATGGAAATGGGGAGGCAGTCAGACAGATGCCGGCATGTGCCCGATCAGGATCCACCTGGCATGCCTAACCAGGGGGAATGCTCTGCCCATATGGGGTGTTGCTCTGTTGCAACCAGAGCCATTCTAGTGACTAAGGCAGAGGCCATGGGTTCATCGTTAGTGCCTGGGTGGCTTTGCTCTGGTGGAGCTTTGGCTGCGGGAGGAGAAGAGAGAGACAGAGAGGAAGGAGAAAGTGGTGGAGAAGTAGCTGGGCACTTCTGCTGTCTGCTCTGGCCGGAAATTGAACCTGGGAATCCTGCTCACAAGCCCAATGCTCTACCACTATGCCAACAAGCCAGGGCCTAGGAATGCCCTTGTTGATTAAGCTACCCAAAATAAAAGTATATGGAGTAACCATGACAGACCGAGCAAGTCAGTCTCATACTATTCATCACCAAAGTGCTGCAGCCCGGTGTAAACAGTTTCAACTTTCTCGGGAAGCAGCATGGCAGATTGCGAAATCCTGTACAAGAGGTCCTATACTGCCCCTTTATTTGGAGTTAACCCTCAAGGACCCCTACCAGGACGACTTTGGCAGATGGGTGTTACTCATATACCTTAATTTGGCAAAGAGTTGTATGTCCACATTACAGTGGATACATATTCCGGATGTATAGTAACCTCTGTCAGAACAGGAGAGGCTGCTAAGCATGTTATAGCTCATGATCTGTATGCATTGATCTATTATTGGATTTCCTAAACTGGCTAAACTAAAAATGTTCCTGCTTATGAAGCAAAAGCATTCACTGAATTTTGTCATGCTTACAATCTTTAAAGTTAAGGTATTATTTAAGTGTACTCAGCAAATATTTTAAGGTCAATTAAAAAAATTTAAAAGGGGGAAGTCATATACTGGAACCCCTATGGGTCTACATATCATGCTTTTTACTTAAAAAGTTTACATTACTTTTGAATGCTGATGAACAGGAGACACCAAATCATTTTAGCCTGCAAACTACTACCTTCTTTATTAGATCCAGCTAATCACACTGTTTTGACTTTTTCCAAATAGCTCCAGATATATGGAAAAGATTTATATATGTGGATGGGGATCCTCAAACTCCTCAGCGAAATCTTCTGAGCATGGCTTTTAAGAAACCTAGAAGCAGAAAAAGCTCAATAGAGAGCAGGGGAACTACCAGCTTTTAGGATACACCCTTAAAGGCTTCAATGCCCCAAAGGGGTCTGACATAGGATACCATCTGGGTCCTGCTTCAATAGGGGAAAGGAAGGTTATTGAGCTAATGCCTGCCAGTCTTACATTCCTCTGCTGTAAAGAAACAGGGACACTGGAAGGAAGGCTTCCCCCTTGTTCCTCTAAGGGAGGGTTCAGTCTCTTCCAGCCCTGCTCCAGCCACTTAAGACCTAACTTGCCCAGAAAGCTGGAGCTTGCCACTGAAGGCTGAAGGTGCCCAGGGCCATTGGCCCCATCTACAACATTGTGGATAAGACTAGACTATTTCTTCCAAGAAGCAGGTTAACTGATCTCATTTGCACAAGGGCCACTTAACTATGTTTTGCCTGAATAGTCAGGTTTTTCATTCTTCCCTCAAAGATCTCTGTTATGGTGTTGATAGTCCTATTTTCTGTTGCTTTGCTTAATATATAGTGTTTCCTTTATCCCTCCTAACTTAATGTCCCACTCATATTTCAGGCTGAGACCTACTCCTAATTTAGAGCTCTCTTTCCCCCTTTTGCCAACTTCTATTATGAATCTACCTTTGCCACCCAGCTTAGGGCATCCCAAGGTTCTCTTTACCATGCCACAGTCGCAGAACTCCAAGGAAAAGCAACCTGGTCTCATCTCTCCAGGCAGAGGAGAACAGAAGCTCCATATCCAGGCATGCTGCAAATGGCTTTTCCAGTCTACCTGAATCATTACCAGCTAGAAGCAGCAGTCACTGGGGACTGGGACATGAGCTGCAAAGTATAGAATGGTGACAACAATTACAGGTCAATGTGTACTTTTCATGGATATGGACATTTCCTGGACTCCTGCTCCCTGTGACTGATTGTGGTTGGATTGCATTTCTCAGAGATTTGGCATGGTGATGGGGCCTACTTGGACTTGGTGAACATGTTAAGGACACTACTCTTTTATGGATTCTTGCTGCATTGGCCAAGAGTCAGCTTAAAGGCTTTTAAATCCTGTAAAAAATTAGAAGACTGGATGAAGATGGGGCACATATACACCATGGTATATCATTCAGCTAGAAGAAATTATGACATCGGATCACTAAAGAAGAATGGTGGAATCTTGATAACATTAAGCAGAGTGAAATAAGCGAATCAGAAAAAAACAAGAACTGCAGGTGTCCATATATTGGTGGGACATAAAAGCGAGACTAAGAGACATGGACAGGAGTGTTGTGATTACGGGGGGTGGGGGGAGGGAAGAAGAAAGAGGGCAAGTGGAGGGTGAGGGGTACAAAAAAACTGGATACAAGGTGATGGAGAATGATCTCTCTTTATGTGATGGGTACACAACAGAACTAAATGACAAGATAACCTGGAAATGTTTCCTTTGTATATATGTACCCTGATTTATTGATGTACCCCATTAAAATAAAAATTTATATATAAAAATAAATAAATAAATAACGAGAAGCATAATAGAGCAGTATGATTTGTGTTGAAAAGATGTGTCTTCAAAAATGTAAATTGATATTTACAAGATCTTTTGAAAAAAAATTTTAGTTTGAGAGGTTAAGCATACACAGTATAGGTTCATTACTGTGTAACAAAACTGAGTCCTATTGCAACTCCTAACTCTGTTTACCTAAAGAGCACACCACTGTGCACATCTTGTAAATACTATATTAATTTGAAAACAAACATACATATCAGTGAAATTCACTCAGATATCTTGAAACTCATGTTAGCAGAAACATATGAGCAAAGAATAACAAAATGAATCATTTAACAATGCATTAAGAAACTTGTTGAAAAAAATATTTTTATAAGAATAAATTGGTTTTTACTAGCTTTTAAGAGAAGTAAAGCAAGAGTTTTTTGAAACATTATTCTTTCACTGACTTTGAGAAGCTAAGCAGAAGCAGTTCAGAAACATTATTTTGTAAAAAAGCTGAGTCCTATTTCAATTCCTAATACTGCTTTAACTGAAGAGCAAACAGCTGTGTAAGACTTGTTAATACTGCTGTACATTGAAACCAAACCAACACTTGAGTCTCATTAAGATAACTTGAAACTCTTGTTAGCAAAAACCTGCTTTCCAAGATAAATAATAATGAGCAGCTTAATAAGGCATTATGATTTGTGTTGAAAAGATGTGTCTTTCAAAATGTAAATTGATATATACAACTTCTTTTGAGTAGAAAACTAACACTTATTTGAAACATAAATTTTTCAGTTAGTTTGAGATGTTACGCATCACAGTATAATTTCATTACTGTCTAACAAAACTGAGTCCTATTTCAATTCCTAACTCTGTGCACATATTGCAAATACTATATTAATTTGAAAACAAACATACATATCAGAGAAATTAATTCAGATAACTTCAAACTCTGTTAGCATAAACCCACGTGCAAAGCATAACTATTTGAGTCATTTAATAATGCATTAAGAAAATGTTTAAAAATATATCTTCATGCCCTGGCCGGTTGGCTCAGTGGTAGAGCATCAGCCAGGCATGTGGGGCACCTGGGTTCGATTCCCGGCCAGAGCACATAGGAGAAGCGCCCATTTGCTTCTCCATCCCCCTTCTTTCCTCTCTGTCTCTCTCTTCCCCTCCCACAGACAAGGCTCCATTGGAGCAAAGATGGCCCGATTGCTGGGGATGGATCCTTGGCATCTACCCCAGGCGCTAGAGTGGCTCTGGTCATCACAAAGTGATGCCCCGGAGGGGCAGAGCATCGCCCCCTGGTGGGCAGAGCATCGCCCCTGGTGGGCGTGCTGGGTTGATCCCAGTCAGGCATATGCGGGAGTCTGTCTGGCTGTCTCTCCCCATTTCCAGCTTCAGAAAAAAAAAATATATATCTTCATAAGTAAAAATTGAGTTTTACTAGATTTGAGAGAAAGAAACTAACAGTTTTTTGAAATGTAGTTTTTTCATTGACTATTGAGATTCTAAGTAGAAGCAGAAAAATACATTACTGTGTCTTAAAAAGTAAGTTCTATTTTACATAAATTGAAACACTTGTTAGCATAATTCCAGGTACAAATTATTGCTAAATGAGTTGTTTAACAATGCATTAAGAAATGTTTTGAAAAACTTTATCTTCATAAGTATGAATTGATTTTTGCTAGTTTTTTAGAGAAGAAAACTAAGTTATAAGAAACATAATACTTTCATTCACATTTCAATACTAAGCAGAAGTAGTGCAGGAACATTACTGTGTAAAAAAACAGAGGCCTATGTCAATTTCTAACACTGGTTTACCTGGAAAGCAATCAGCTTTGTAACTCTTGTAAATACACCAGTTAATTTGAAACCATACACTTGAAAGAAACTAACTCAGAAAACTTGTAACTCCTGTTAGTAGAAACACACGTGCCAAAAATAATTAAATAAGTTGTTTAACAATACTTTAAGAAATGTATTCAAAATATATATCTACATTAGGATTAAATTGATTTTTACTAGTTTTTTGAGAAGAAAACTAACAGTTATTGGAAACATAATTCTTTCATTCACTTTGCGATATTAAGCAGAAGGAGTTCAGGAATGTTACTGTGTAAGAAAACTGAGGCCTGTTTCAATTTCTAACACTGCTTTCCAAAAAGTAAAGAGCTGTGTAAGTCTTGTAAATACTGCTGTAAATTTGAATCCAAACCTACACTTGAGTCACAATAAGATAATTGAAACTCATATTAGCGGAAACACGCATTCAAAGAATAATTAACAAGAAGCATAATATAGCATTATAATTTGTGATGAAAAGATGTGTGTTCAAAAATGTGAATTGATATTTACAAGATCTTTTGAGTAGAAAATTAACAGTTATTTGAACTATGATACTTTAATCACTTTGTGATGCTTAGAAGAAGCAGTACAGGTAACTTATTGTGTAACAAAACTGAAGTGCCATTTTAATTCCTATCACTGCTTTACCAGAAGAGTAAAGAGCTGTGTAACTCTTTGAATACTACAGTAAATTTGAAACCATGCATTTGTGAAAAACTAACTCAGATAACTTGAAACTCTTGTTAGCACAAACACACATGCAAAGAATAACTAATTGAGATGTTTATCAACACATTAAGAAATATGTTGAAAAAAATACATCTTCATAAGTATGACTTGGTTTTTACCAGTTTTTATAGAAGAAAACTTACAGTTATTGGAAACATCATTCTTTCATTCACTTTGTGAGGTTAAACAGAAGCAGTTCAGGAACATTATGGTGTAAGAAAACTGAGTCCTATTTCAATGTCTAACACTGCTGTACATGAAGAGCAAACACCTGTGTTACTCTTGTAAACACTGCCGTAAATTTGAAACTATACACTTGGAAAAAACTCAGATAACTTGAAACTCTTGTTAACAGAAACACACTTGCACAGCATAAGGAAATGAGTCATGCATTAAGGAACTCGTTGAAAAAATATATCTTTATAAGTATGTATTGGTATTTACAAGTTTCTAAGAGAAGTAAAGTAATAGCTTTTTGAAACATAATTCTTTCACTGACTTTGAGACACAAAGCAGAAGGAATTCACAAACATTACTGTGTTAGAAAACAAAGTCGTATTTCAATTCCTAACACTGCTTTAACTGAAGAGCAAAGAGCTGTGTAAGTCTTATAAATACTGAGGTATATTTGAACCCAAACCTACACTTGTGTCACACTACAATAACTTGAAACTCAGCGTAAACACACATTCAAAGAATGAATAACAAGAAGTGTAATAAAGCAGTATGATTTGTGTTGAAAAGATGTGTCTTCAAATATGTGAATTGATATTTATAAGTTCTTTTGTGGAGAAAGGAACAGATATTTGAATGATAATTATTTCAGTCAGAATGGGAGATTAAGCATATACAGTATAGCTTCATTACCGTTTATCAAAACTAAATCCTATTTCAATTTTTAACTTTGTTTTCCAAAAGAGCACACCACTGTGCACATCTTGTAAATACTTTATTTATTTGAAAACAAATGTACATATCAGTGAAATTAATTCAGATAAATTGAAACTCTTGTTAGCAGAAACTGTCATTCAAAGAATAACAAAATGAGCTGTTTAACAATACATTAAAAAACTTGTTAAAATATACTTTTATAAGTATGAATTGGTTTTTACAAGTTTTTAAAAGAAATAAATAGTTTTTTGAAATATAATCATTTCATTGACTTTAAGATGCTAACCCAAAGCAGTTCAGAAACGTTACTCTGTAAAAAAAAATGACTCATTTCAATTCCTAACACTGCCTTAATGGAAGAGCAAACAGCTGTGTAATTCTTGTAAATACTACAGTAAATTTGAAATAAAATTCACACTTAAGTCACACTAAGATAATTTGAAACTCATGTTAGTGGAAACACACATTCAAAGAATACATAACAAGCAGCATAATAAAGCAGTATGATTTGGGTTGAAAAGGTGTGTCTTCAAATACGTGAATTGAGCCTGACCTGTGGTGGTGCAGAGGGATAAAGCTTCAAACTGGAACACTGAGGTTGCCGGTTCAAAACCTTGGGCTTGCCTGGTCAAGAAACATATGGGAATTTAAGCTTCTTGCTCCTCTTCTATTTCTTTTCCTCCCTCTCTCTCTCTCTTCTCTGAAAATTGAATAAAAAAAATTTTTTAAATATATATGTGAATTGATATTTACAAGTTCTTTTGAGTAGAAAACTAAGAGTTATTTGAAATGTAACTTTTTCCTTTAGTTGGAGAATTTAAGCAAACACAGTATAGGTTCATTAATATGTAAGAAAAATGAGTCCTATTTCAATTCCTAACTCTGATTTACCTAAAGAGCACACAACTGTGAAAGTCTTGTAAATACTACAGTAAATTTGAAAGCAAACATACATATTAAAGAAACTAACTAAGATAACTTGAAAATCATGTTAGGAAAAACACATGTGCAAAGAATAACTAAATGAGTCAATAAATAATACATTTAAAGAAGTATTGAATAAAATATAACTTCATAAGTATAAATTGATTTTCACTAGCTGTTTAGAGAAGGAAATTAACATTTATTTGAAATATACTACTTCATTCAATTTGTGGTGCTAAGAAGATGCAGTACTCTGTGTAATAAAACAGAGTGCAATTTCAATTCCTAACACAGATTTTACTGAAGAGCAAATGGCTTTGTATCTCTTGCAAATACTGAAGTAAATTGGAAACCATACATTTGAGAAAAACTAACTCACATAACTTGAAACTTTTGTTATCACAAACACACATGCAAAGAAAATCTAAATGATTTGTTTAAAAATACATGAAGATATTTGTTGAAAAATACATCTTCATAAGGATGATTTGATTTTTACATTTTTATAATAGAAAAGCAGTTAAATTTCAAAGTACTTGTCAAATCAAAGCACATCCGATTTTACACTACACTTAGTAGATTTAAATAATAAAGTTCAAAAAACAGAAGTAAAAAGAGTAGAATGGGAAGTCACTGAGTGCAGAGACATGAGTTCTTAGCACAGTGCCTGGTATATGATGGGCACTTTCAAAGGTTTTATAAAAGCATAAATGAAGAAAGAAAAAAAAACAAGATGAACTGCGAGATTTTCAGAAAACAAACCACTAAGGATACACAAAAATGTTACAGAAACGGCAAACTGCATTCAATGTTTGTAGACAATTCTCTCTACCAAATTTTTCCTTTGGACCTCTACTGAGGTGTGATACTGAAGACGCACCTGAGGTGGCAGCGGAGAAGCACATGTATCAGAGAACATTATTGTATGTGCTATGGAGCAAGTTCCAGCAACCTTCAGAGGACTGAAATTATACTAAGTATATCTCTTGCTTTCACTAGGGTTAACGTTGTAAGAATTAGCAAGCAGTAACTACAAATTCCTTATATATACAAATTATAAAAGTTACTTTTAGATTGCCTTGGATTCAACATTGATAGATAACATACAAGACCAACTGCTATATTTATCCAGGTGAACTGCTCTGAGCTGTTATTCCCAAGGTGCACACGAGGTGGCAGTAGAGAGGGCACTTGAAAAACATTTACTACAGTTAATGCTGTTTGTCCTTTCAAGCAAGTTTCAACAACCTCTAACCTTAAAAATGATATAAACCATGTTTCTTGTTGTCATTACACTTGATATAGTAAATAGTGATAGAAATTAACTAAAAATTCTTTTTTTTTTAAGGTAAGGAAATTCACTCCTAAATAACCCCCCTCAAAATCACAATTCAAGTTACAAAATACCTTGAAATGAATGGAAATAAATAATGTAAAAGAAAACTTATGAAAAATTGTAGTTATGAATGTATTTTAGGGCAAGAAAGCCTTAAAATACAAAGCCTTTCTACCCACACTAACAACCATGATACTAAATAAAATCCAGAGAAAGTAAAAGAAAAAATTGTTCACAGCATGAGCAGGTGATGGCGCAGTGGTTAAAGCATTTGACTGGAATGCAAAAGACCCAGGTTTGAGATCCCAGGACACCAGTTTGAGTGTGGGCTCATTTGGTTTGAGCAAACTCACCAGCATGTGCCCAAGGTCACTGGCTCGAGCAAGCCATCACTCGATCAGCTGTAGTCCCCTGGTCAAGGCACATTGAAAACAGGAGTCAATGAACATGTAAGGTGTCACAACAAGAAACAGATGATTGATCTGTGACCTGGCACATAATAATAAACTGTCTCCATTTGTCTGTTCCTATCTATTCCTCTCTCTGCCTCTCTCCCTGTCTCTGCACAAAAAAATAGAAAAAAGATAAAGAACTGTACACAGAGACATTTGGAGGTTGTATATTATATTTCCCCATGTATAAGAGTTATCTTTTTAAAAAACTGTGGGGTTAGAAAACTTGGCATGTCTCATACAGTGGTTGTAGTACTTTTGACTTACATTTTCTGTTTATTTGAATTTGTTATCATTTTCTCAATTTTTGTGCCCCAAAAGTAAGGTATGTCTTATACCAGGAGGCTTCTTATACATGGGGAAATATGGTACTTTAAAACTTACCATTTATTTTCTCTTGGGGTGAGATTTTAATAAACATAATTTATTCTTCAATGCAATATAAGCTGCAAAAAAAACCAAAAGTCATTTTCATTTTTATATATTTATTAATGTTAGAGGGATGATAAAGGGGGAAAAACAGACAGTCAAAAATGTCAATTTGTTTCTGTATGTGCCATGACCAAACCTATGACATTAGCATATGGCTGTGATGCTTTAACTACTGAGCTCTCTGGTGAGGAAAAAATTTACTAGAGAAAACCAGAGTTAATGAAGAAATAAAATAAAAATCTACTCTGCTGTGGTGACAACACCAGAAGACTCTTCTTTGCTCTTGAAATTCAGGGGCATAAACAATATTTTTAATTGTTAGCACAAAGCCACCCCTTTCCTAACATGCACTTTCCCTTGGGCCATGGCAGTAGTCCAGACTGAGAGACCTCCTAAGTTCTGGACATCAGAATTTATTTAAGCATTGGTCAACACATACAAGCTAGGTTCTTTTGCTCACTGCACACCTCCCAAGGTCTTTGTTTCATAACATCTATATCTTCTAAGTTTTATACCTGAGAACATGAATTGCTAAAAATTCAAGACTTATGTCTCAGCTCTGCCTTTGAAAAACTGATATATTGAACCTTGCCACAATAAATCATAACTGGGACTAAAGATTTTTAACTACCAAATTTTGTGCTTGTTACAACGTATGATTAATTTATTTATGTATATATTTTTCTTTATTTCTTCCCCATGACCATGCAGTATTCATAAAGAGAGAAAGTGAGTCTGTCTCATTCACTATAGGCAACCAGTGTCATGCACAGTGCCTGGCACATAACAGAAATACAATAACTTTTTTCTGAATAATGAATAAATAGTCATTTGCATATGTACACACATATCCACAAATTAGAGACACTGTGGATGCAGAGAGATATGCTCATGTGCAATGCATATCTATGCACACAGATGTACACACACCCAATATATCTGAGTACATATAATTAGAGAAATATAATAGGTACACAAAAGATATAGATAAAATGTCCTAATATTAAAGGTTAGATCTATCTGTATGAAAATTTGTTGTTGTTTTTTGAGATCATTTTCTTTTGCATTTCTGCAATAAGAACACATTTTTTTATAATAAAAGCTATTAAAATTCAAAGTACTTGTCAACTCAAAGCACATCCTATTTTACACTACACTAAGTAGATTTAAATAAAAGAATTTCAAAAGACAGAAGTAAAAAGAGTAGAATGTGAAGTCACGGAGTGCAGGTACATGAGTTCCTAGCACAATTCCTGGCATATGATGGGCACTTTAAAAGCTTTATGAAAACATGAGTAAAAGGAAAGAAAAAAAACTAAACTGAGAGATTTTTAGAAAACAAACTACTAAGAATGTACAAAAACTTTACAGAAATGGCAAATTGTTATCAACATTTATAGATAATTCTCTCTACCAAACTTTTCCTTTGGACCTGTACTGAGGTGTGATTCCCGAGATGCTCACGATGTGGGAGCAGAGAAGCACATGTAACAGAGATCATTATTTTATGTAATATGGAGCAAGTTCCAGCAAATTTCAGAGGACTGAAATGATACCAAGTATATCTCATGCATTCACTGCAGTTAACATTGAAAGAAGTAGCAAGTAGTAACTAGAAATGCCTTATATTTACAAGTTATAAAAGTTTCTTTTAGATAGCCTTGGATTCAACATTGATAGATAACGCACAAGACAAAACTGCTGTATTTTTCCAGGTGAACTGCTCTGAGCTGTTTTTCCCAAGGTGCACACGAGGTGGCAGCAGAGAAGCACACTTGGAAAACCTTTACCACAGATAATCCTGTATGTCCTTTCAAGCAAGTTTCAACAACCTTTTACCTTAGAAATGATATAAAGTATATTTCTTGTTGTCATTACATTTAATATAGTAAACAGTAATAAAAATTAACTAAAAATCCATATTTAAGGTAAGTAGATTCATTCATAAATAACCACCCTCAAAATCACAATTCAAGTTACAAAATACCCTAAAATTAATAGAAATAAAAACTACATAAGGAAACCTAAGGAAAAATGTAGTGATGAATATATTTTAGGTCAAGAAATCCTTAAATTAGACAGCATTTCCACTCATACTAAGAACCAGGGTATGAAATAAAATACAGATAAAGTAAAAGAAAAAAATTATCACAGCGTGAGCTGGTGATAGTGCAGTGATTAGAGCATTTGAATGGAATGTGGAGGACCCAGGTTTGAGATCCCAAGGGTGTCAGCTTGAGCTTGGGCTCAAGTGGTTTAAGCAAAGTTCACCAGCTTGAGCCCAAGTTCGCTGGCTCGAACAAGCGGTCACTCGATCACCTGTAGACGCCCAGTCAAGGCACATATGAGACAGGAGTCAATGAACACATAAGGTGTATCAACAAAAAAACGATGATTGATCAGTGACCTGGCACATAATAAAAAACTCTCAATTTCTGTCTGTCTTTCACTATATATTGCTTTCTCTGACTCTCCCTCTCTCTTTAAAAAAAAAGAAAAAATGTTCTTAGAGACATTTGGAGGGTGTATACCATATTTTACCATGAATAAGACTCAGCTGTTTTGAAAAGTGTTGGTTTAGAAAACTGGGTGCATCATATAAAGTGGCTGTAGTATTTTTTACTTGCATTCTCATTTATTCTTATTTGTTATCATTTTCCAAAATTTGTGCCCCAAAATTAAGGTGCGTCTTATACAGGTAGGCTTCTTATACATGGGAAAATATGGTAATTTACAACCTTACCATTTATTTACTTTTGGGGTGAGATATTGAAAAACATAATTTATTCTTCTACACAATTTATTTAATTTTTAATAATATTATTTTTAATGGGGCGACATCAATAAATCAGGATACATATATTCAAAAATAACAACTCCAGGTTATCTTCTTTTTCATTTATGTTGCATATCCATCATCCAAAGCCAGATTGTCCTCTGTCAACTTCAATCTAGTTTTCTTTGTGACCCTCTCCATTCCCCTTCCCTCTCCCTCATCCCCCTCTCCTCATAACCACCACACTCTTATCAATGTCTCTTAGTTTTACTTTTATGTCCCACCTACATATGGAATAATGCAGTTCCTGGTTTTTTTGGATTTACTTATTTCACTTCGTATAATGTTATCAAGATCCCACCATTTTGCTGTTAATGATAAGATGTCATCATTTCTTATGACTGAGAAGTATTCCATAGTGTATATGTGCTACATCTTCTTTATCCAGTATTGATGGGCTTTGTGGTTGTTTCCATGTCCTGGCCACTGTGAATAATGCTGCAGTGAACATGGGGCTGCATGTGTCTTTACGTATCAATGTTTCTGAGTTTTTGGGGTATATACCCAAAAAGGGATTGCTGGGTCATAAGGTAGTTCTATTTTCAGTTTTTTGAGGAACCAACATACTTTCTTCCATAATGGTTGTACTACTTACCAACAGTGTTTGAGGGTTCCTTTTTCTCCACAGCCTCTCCAAAATTTGCTATTACCTGTCTTGTTAATAATAGCTGATCTAAGAGGTGTGAGGTGGTATCTCATTGCAGTTATGATTTGTATTTCTCTAATAACTAATGAAGATGAGCATCTTTTCATATATCTGTTGGAGAAGTGTCTGTTCATGTCCTCTTTCCATTTCTTTATTGGATTGTTTGTTTGTTTGTTGTTGAATTTTATGAGTTCTTTGTATATTTTGCATATTAGGCCTTTATCTGAGCTGTTGTTTGAAAATATCATTTCCCATTTAGTTATCTGTCTGTTTATTTTGTTATCAGTTTCTCTTGCTGAGCAAAATCTTCTTAGTCTGAAGTGTCTAATGAATACAGATGCTAAAATACTAAACAAAATATTAGCAAATCAAATACAACAGCATATTAAATAGATAGTACATCATGATCAAGTGGGATCCTCCCAGAATCTCAAGGATGGTTCAACATACATAAAACGGTTAACATAATATACCATATCAACAAAACAAAGAACAAAATCCACATGGTCTTATCAATAGACACAGAAAAGACTTTTGATAAAAGACAACACAAATTTAAGTTTAGAACTCTCAACAAAATGGGTATAGAAGGTAAATATCTCAACATGATAAAGGCTTTATATGATAAACCATCAGGTAACATCATATTAAATGGTACTAAACTGAAGGCTTTCCCCCTTAAATCAGGAACAAGAAAGGGTTGTCCACTTTCTCCACTCTTATTTAATGTGATAATAGAGGTTGTAACCACAGCATTCAGACAAGACAAAGAAATAAGAGCCATCCATATCAGAAAAGAAGTCAAGATATCACTTTTTGCAGATGTTATATGATCCTATACATCGAAAATCCCAAAGAATCAACAAAAAGACTACTAGAAACAATAAGCCAATATAGTAAGGTCACAGGATACAGAATTAACATACAAAAGTCAATAGCCTTTCTATATGCCAACAATGAAACATTTGAGAACGAACTCAAAAAAATAATCACCTTCACGATAGCAAAAAAAATAAGATACTTAGGAATAAACATAACAAAGTATGTAAAAGACTTATATACTGAAAACTAAAAACCATTGTTAAGGGAAATCAAAAAAGATATAATGAGATGGAAGAATATACCTTGTTCTTGGTTAGAAAGAATAAATATATTCAAGATGGCCATATTACCCAAAGCAATATACAAATTTAATGCAATTCCCATCCAACTTCCAATGACATTTTTTTTAAAAAATGGAGCAAAAGTCATCAGATTTATATGGAACTATAAAAAACCCTGAACAGCCAAAGCAATCCTAAAGAAAAAGCATGAAGCTGGGGGCATTACAATACCTGACTTCAAACTATATTATAGGGCCACAACAATCTTCTATTCAATTTAAGCTGCAAAAAAACCCAAAAAAAAGGTATTGTCATTTTTAAAAATTTATTTATTCATGTTTGTGGGACGATAAAGGGGAAAAGAGACAGACAGATAGTCAGAAATCAATCAGTTTCTGTATGTGCCTTTCCCCAGGACCAAAAGTATGACATTAGTGTATGGGTGCGATCCTTTAAATACTGAGCTCTCTGCTGAGACAAGCCATTGTCTTTTGAGAAAAAAATTGATTAGAGAAAACCAGAGTTAATTAAAAAATGAAATGAAAATCTACTCTGCTGTGGTGACACCAGAAGAATTTTTTTGTTCTTGAAATTTAGGGGCATAAACACTATTTCTAATTCTTTAGCACAAAGCCACCCCTTTTCTAACATGTACTTTTTTTAGTGCCATGGCAGCAGTCCAGACTGAGACACCTCCTAAGACTTCGACATCAGAATTTATCTGAGCATTGGTCAACACATACAAACTAGATTATTTGCTCACTGAACAGGGTCTTTGTTTCATAACTTCTATTTCTTCTCAGTTTTATACGTGAGAACAGGCATTGCTGGCTGAAGAAACGAGACTTATGTCTCCACTCTGCCTTCTGAGAAACTAATATACTGAATTTGCCACAATAAATCATAACTGGGACCAAAGATATTGCACTACCAAATTCCATGCTTTTTATAACTTATGATTCATATATTTATGTATATATTTTTCTTCCTGTCTACCTCATGACAGTGTAGTGTTCAAAAAGACAGAAAGTGAGTCTCTCTCATTCACTGTAGGCAACCAGTGTCGAGCACAGTGCCTGCCCATAATAGAAATACAATAAGTATTTTCTGATTGAATGAATAATAAATATTTTGATATGTACACAGATATCCACAAATTACAGACACTGTGGACACAGAGAGATAAGCTCATATGCAATGCACATTTATGCACACACATGTACACACACCCAAAGTACCTGAGTAAATATACATAGAGAAATATAATAGGTACACAAAGAATATGAAAAGAAAAATTTCTAATATTAAAGGTAGATATATCTGTATGAAAATTTGTTGTTGTTTTTTAAGATCATTTTCTCTTGCACTTCTGCAATAAGAAGACATTTTTTGTAATAAAAAATCTATTAAAATTCAAAGTACTTGTCAAAATAAAGCATATTCGATTTTACACTACAAAAAGTATATTTAAATAAAAGAAGGTCAAAAGACAGAAGTAAAGATTAGAATGAAAAATCACTGAATGCAGGGACTTGAGTTCCTACCACAGTGCCTGTTATATGGTGGGCACTTTTAATGGCTTTATGAAAGCACGGCTAGAAGGAAAGAAGAAAAAAAGATGAATCAAGAAATTTTCAAAAAACAAACCACTAAGGATACACAAAATATTTTTAAAAACAGCAAATAGGAATCATCGTTTAGAGACAATCCTCAACCAAACTTTTCCTTTGGACCTGTACTGAGGTGTGATTCCCAAGATGCACACAAGGTGGAAGCAGATAAGCGCATGCAATGGAGATCATCATTGTATGTGTTATGGAGCAAGTTCCAGCAAACTTCAGAGGATTGAAATGATACCAAGTATATCTCTTGCTTTCACTACAGATAACGCTGAAAGAAGTAGCAAGCAGTAACTAAAATCGCCTTATCTTTACGAGTTATAAAAGTTTTTTAAATCGCCTTGGATTCAACATTCATAGATAATGCACAAGACCCAACTGCTGTATTTTTCCAGGAGAACTGCTCTGAGCTGTTCTTTCCAAGGTGCACATGACATGGCAGCAGAGAAGCAAACTTGGAAAACATTCACCACAGATATTCCTGTATGTTTTTTCAAGCAAGTTTTAACTACCTTTAACCTTAGAAATAATATGAGGCATGTTTTTGTTTTCATTACCATTAATATAGTAAACAGTACTAAAAATTAACTAAAAATTCCTTTTTTTTAAGGTAAGAAAATTCACTCTTAAATAACCACCCTCAAAATCACAATTCAAGTTACAAAATACCTTAAAATTAATGGAAATAAGAACTACATAAGGAAACCTATTCGAAAATGTAGTGACGAATATATTTTAGAGCAAGAAAACCTTAAAATACACAACCTTTCCACCCATACTAAGAACCAGGATACTAAATAAAATCCAGAGAAAGTAAAAGAAAAAATGTTCAGAGTCTGAGCAGGCAATGGCGCAGTGGTTAGAGCATTTGACTGGAATGCAGATGTCCCAGGTTAGAGATCCAAAGGGTGGCAGCCTCAGCTTGGGCTCATGTGGTTTGCGCAAAGCTCACAAGCTTGATCCCAAAGTTGCTGGCTCTAGCAAGTGGTCACTCAATCAGCTCTAGCCTCCTGGTCAAGGCACTTATGAGACAGGAGTCAGTGTAAACATAAGGTTCACAACAAAAAAACAATGATTGATCTGTGACTTGTCACATAATAAAATCTCTTTCCATTTCTATCTCTTTGTCTCTGTCTATCCCTCTCTCTAATGCTCTCCTGTCTCTGTAAAAAAATAGAAAAATAAAAAGAACTGTTTACAGAGATATTTGCAGTGTGTATACCATATATTTTAATGTATAGGACTCATGTTTTTTTGAAAAATGTGGGGATAGAACACTTGGTGCATCTTAAAGTGTGGTTGTAGTATTTTTTAAATGCATTTCCCATTTATTCACATTTGTTATCCATTTTCTCAAAAATTTTGCTCCAAAATTAAGGTGAGTCTTATACTCAGAGGTTTCTTATACATGGGAAAATATGGTACTTTACAACCTTACCATTTATTTCCTCTTGGGGTGAGATTTTGAAAAACATAATTCATTTTTCTATGCAATTTAAGCTGCATAAAAAAAAACAAGAAAAAAGCCATTGTCGTTTTTTCTTTTATTTATTTATTCATGTTTAAGGCAAGATAAAGGGAGAAATACAGACAGATAGAAATATCAATCTTTTTCCATATGTGCCTTGACCCAGGAGCAAACCTATGATATTAGGTTATGGGTGTGATGCTTTAATACTGAGCTCTCTGGTAATTGCAAACCATTGTCTTTCGGGGAAAAATTTTACTAGAGAAAACCAGAGGTAATTAAAAAATAAAATGATAATTTTTTCTGCTGTGGTGACAACACCAGAAGACTTTTCTTTGCTCTTGAAATTCAGGGGCATAATCACTATTTCTAAATGTTTAGTAAAAAGTGACCTCTTTCCTCACATGCACTTACTCTTGCACCGTGGTATCAGTCCAGACTGATAGACCTCCTAACCTTTGGACATCAAAATTCATCTAGGCATCGGTCACCACATTCAAGCTAGGTTCTTTTGCTCACAGAACACCTCCAAGCATCTTTGTTTGACAACTTTTATATTTTCTCAGTTTAATACCTGAGAACACACATTGCTCAAAATTCGAGACTTATGTCTCAGCTCTGCCTTCTGAAAAACTGATATACTGAACCTCGCTACAATAAATCATAACTGACACTAAAGATATTGCACTACCAAATTCAGTGCTTGTTAAACTTACGGTTATTTTAAAGTATATTTTTTTCTTTCTGTCTACCCCATGACAGTGCAGTATTCATAAAGACAGAAAGTGCATCTGTCTCATTCACTATAGGGAACCAGTGTTGAGCACAGTGCCTGGTACATAATAGAAATACAATAAGTGTTTCCTGAATGAATGAATACACAGATATCCACAAATGACAAACACTGTGGACACAGGGAGATATGCTCATGTGCAAAGCACAACTCTGCACACAAATATACACATACCCATGTACCTGAGTATACATACATAGAGAAATATAGTAGGTACAGAGAGAATATGAAGGAAAATATCCTAATATTAACAGTAGATATATCTGTTTGAAAATTTGTTGTTGTTGTTTTTGAGATCATCTTTTTTACAATTCTGCATAGAAATACATTTTTTATAATAAAAAAGCTTTTGAAATTCAATATACTACTCAAATAAAAGCACATTCTATATAACAATACATAAAGTAGATTTATATAAAACAAGTTCAAAAAAAGAAGTTAAAAGAGTAGATTGTGAAGTCATTTAGTGGAGGGACATGAATTTCTAGCACAGTGCCTGGTATATGATGGGCACTTTCAAAGGCTTTATGAAAGCATGGCTGGAAGGAAATAAAAAAAAACAGATGAACCAAGAGATTTTCAGAAAACAATCCACTAAGAATACACAAAACTTTACAGAAATGAATAACTGCAATCAACGGTAATAGACAATTATCTCTCCAAAATATGCCTTTTGACTTGTACTTATGCATGATTCCCAAGATGCACACGAGGGGGCAGCAGAGAAGCACATGTAACAGAGACCATTATTGTATGTGCTATGGCACAAGTTACATCCAAATTCAGAGGATTGAAATGATACCAAGTATATCTCTTGCTTTCACAACAATTAACATGGAAAGAAGTAGCAAGCAGTAACTAAAAATTCCTTATATTTTTACAAGTTATGAGGTTTTTTAGATAGCCTTAGATTCAACATTGATAGATAACGCACAACACCCAACTGATGTATTTTTCTAGGTGAACTGATCTGAGCTGTTAGTCCCAAGGTGCACACAATGTGGCACCAGGGAAGCGAACTTGGAAAACATTTACCACAGATAATCCTGTATGTTCTTTCCAGGAAGTTTCAACTACCTCTACACTTAAAAATTATATAAAGCATGTTTCTTGTTGTCA
The DNA here is from genome assembly GCF_036850995.1 of Saccopteryx leptura. Lineage (NCBI taxonomy): Eukaryota > Metazoa > Chordata > Mammalia > Chiroptera > Emballonuridae > Saccopteryx > Saccopteryx leptura. The sequence continues at coordinate 2,469,782 of NW_027095700.1, forward strand.
TTACACTTAATATAGTAAAACAGTAATAGAAATTAACTAAAAATCCTTTTTTTGAAGGTAAGGAAATTCACTCCTAAATAATCCCCCCTCAAAATCACAATTCAAGTTGCAAAATACCTTAAAATTAATGGAAATAAAAACTACATAAGGAAACCTATGAAAAAATGTAGTGATGAATATATTTTAGGGCAAGAAAACCTTAAAATACACAGTCTTTTCACCTATAATAAGAACTACGATAGTAAATAAAATCCAGAGAGACTAAAAGAAAAAAAATGTTCACAGACTGAGCAGGTGATTGCGCACTGGTTAAAGCATTTGACTGGAATGTGGAAGACCACGGTTTGAGATCACTAGGGTGCCAGTTTGAGCGTGGGCTTATGTGGTTCGAGCAAAGCTCACCAGCTTGAACCGAAGGACGCTGACTTGAGGAAGCGGTCACTTGATCAGCTGTAGCCTCATGGTCAAGGCACATATGAGACAGGAGTCAATGAACATGTAAGGGGTCACAACAAAAAACTGATGATTGATCTGTGACCTGGCACATAATAAACACTCTCTCCATTTCTGTCCGTATGTCCCTATATATCCATCTCTCTGACTTTCTCCTTGTCGGTGTAAAAAAATTTTTTTTCACAGAGAATTTGGAGGTTGTATACCATATTTTACTATGTATAAGACTTTTTTTTTTGAAAAATGTGGGGTTACAAAACTGGATGCATCTTATAATGTGGTTGTAGTATTTTTACTTGCATTTTTCATTTATTCGTATTTGTTATCATTTTCTCAAATATTGTGCCCCAAAATAAAGGTGCATCTTATACAGTGAGTTTTCTGATACATGGGGAAATATGGTACTTTACAAACTTACCATTTATTTTTTCTTGGGGTGAGATTTTGAAAAACATAATTCATTCTTCTATGCAATTTAAGCTGCAAAAACAACAACAAAAAAGCCATTGTCATTTTTTCTTTTATTTATTTATTCATGCTGGAGGCAAGATAAAGGGGGAAAAAGACAGACAGATAGACAGGGGTGACTCTCTGCCTTTCCAGGGCATCGCTCTGTTGCGACCAGAGCCACTCTAGCGCCTGGAGCAGAGGCCAAGGAGCCATCCCCTGCTCCTGGGCCATCTTTGCTACAATGGAGCCTAGGCCGCAGAAGAAAAAGAGAGAGACAGAGAAGGAGAGGGGGAGGGGTGGATAAGCAGATGGGCACCTCTCCTGTGTGCCCTGACTGGGAATCAAACCTGGGACTTCTGATTATTATATTTATGTATATTTTATTTTTTCTGTCTACCACATGTATAGGCAACCAGTGTCGAGTAGAGTCCCTGACACATAATAGAAATACAATAAGTGTTTCCTGAATAAATGAATAAATAGTCATTTGCATACATACACAGATATCCACAAATGAGAAACACTGCGGTACACAGAGAGATAAGCTCGTGTGCAATGCACATCTATACACACAGATGTACACACACCCAAAGTACCTGAGTATATATACATAAATAAAAAGAATATGTACACAAAGAATATGGAAAGAAAATGTCCTAATATTAACAGTACATATATCTGTATGAAAATTTGTTGTTGTTTTTGAGATAATTTTTCTTGCACTTCTGCAAAAAGAATACATTTTTTATAATAAAAAAGCTGTTAAAATTCAACATACTTGTCAAATCAAAGCTCATCGTATTTTACAATACACGAAGTAGTTTTATATAAAAGAATTTCAAAAGACAGAAGATAAAAGAGTAGAATGGTAAGTCATTGAGTGCAGTGACATGAGTTCTTAGCACAGTGCCTGTTATATAAGGGGCACTTTCAAAGGCTTTATGAAAACATGGCTGGAAGGAAAGAAGAAAAACAAGATGAACCGAGAGATTTTCAGAAAACTAACAACTAAGAATACACAAAAACTTTACACAAATGGCAAATTTGAATCAACGTTTGTAGCCAATTCTTTCCACCAAATATTTTCTTTGCCCCTTTACTGAGGCGTGATTACCAAGATGTACACGAAGTGGCAGTAGAAAACACATGTAACAGAGACATTTATTGTATGTGCTATGGAGCAAGATCTAAAAAACTTCATAAAATTGAAATGATATCAAGTATATCTCTTGCTTTCACTACACTTAATGTTGAAGCAAGTAGCAAACAATAACTACAAATTTTTTATATTACAAGTTATAAAAGTATCTTGTAGATAGCCTTTGCTTTAAGAATGATAGATAACACAAAACATCCAGCTGCTGTATTTTTCCAGGTGAACTGTTCTGAGCTGTTATTTCAAGGTGCACATGAGGTGGCAGCAGAGAAGCGCACTTGGAAAACATTTACCTCACACAATCCTGTATGTTCTTTCAAGTAATTTCAACTACCTCTACACTTAGAAATGATATAAAGCATGTATCTTGTTGTCATTACATCTTGGGAATCATGCCTCAGTACAGGTCAAAAGGAAAGGTTTGGTACAGAAGATTGTCTACAAACATTGATATCAATTTTCAAATTCTGTAAAGTTTTTGTGTATCCTTAGTGCTTTGTTTTCTGAAAATCTCTCAGTTTACCTTGTTTCTCTTCTTTCCTTCCAGCCATGCTTTCTTAAAGCCTTTGAAAATGCTCATTATATACTAGGCACTGTCTTAGGAACTCATGTCCCTGCACTCAATGTCTTCCAATTTTACTATTTTTAGTTGGTTTTTGAACATCTTTTATTTAAATCTTTTTAATTTATTGTAAAATAGGATATGCTTTGATTTCAAAAGTATGTTGAGTTTTTAAAAGCTTTTTTATTATAAAATGGTATTCTTATAGCAGAAATGCAAGAAAAAATGATAAAAACAAAGCAGCAAGTTTTCATACTGAGGTATCTACTGTTAATGTTACGAGATTTTCTATCCATATTCTTTATGTACCTTTTATATTTCTCTATCTATATGTACCAAGTTATATTGGGTGTGTGTACTTCTGTGTGCCTAGATGTGACTCGCACGTGAGCATATCTCTCTGGGTTCACAGTGTCTGTTATTTTTGGATATCTGTGTACATATGCAAATGACTATTTATTCATTCATTCAGTAAACATATATTTTTTTGCTATTATGTGCCAGGAACTGTGTTCCACACTGTTTGCCTACTGTGAATGAGACAGACTCACATTCTGTCTTTATGAATACTACACTGTTGTGGGGTAGACAAAAATAAAAATATATACATAAATCAAATAATTATGTTGTATTTAGCACTGAATTTGGTAGTGCAATATCTTTGGTCCCTGTTATTATTTGTTGTGGCTATGTTCAGTATATCAGTTTCTCAGAATGCAGAGCTGAGAGATAATCTTGCTTTTTCAGCAATGCGTGTTCTCAGGTATAAAACTAAGAAAATATAGAAGTTATTTAACAAGGACCCTGGGAATTTTTCTGTGAGCAAAAGAACCTAGCTCTTATCTGGTGTACAATGCTCAGATAAATTATGATGTCCAAAGTTTAGTAGGTCTTGTTGTCTGGACTGCTTCCACGGCACAAGAAAAAGTGAATGTTAGGAACGGGGTCACTTTCTTTATTCCCCTGACTTTCCAGAGCAAAGAAAAGTCTTCTGGTGTTGTCACCACTGCAGAAAAGATTGTCATTTTATTTTTTAATTACCTCTGGTTTTCTCTAGTAAATTTTTTCCCAAAAAGAAAATGGCTTGCTTTCACCAGAGAGCTCAGTATTTAAAACAACACACCCATACACTAATGTAAAAGGTTTGGTTCTGTGTAAAGGCACATACAAAACTGATTGATGTTTCTGTCTATCTTCTTTTTCCTTATTTATTTTTTCTCTAGAATTAATAAATAAATAATAGAAAAATGACAATGAATTTTTTGGGTTGTTTTGCATTTCAAATTGCATAGAGGAATAAATTATATTTTTTAAAAACTCACAAAAAAAGAAAATAAGTGGTAAGGTTATAATGTGCCATATTTCCCATGTTTACAAAGCCTTCTTGTATAAGACACACCTTAATTTTGGGGAACAAAATTTGAGAAAATGATAACAATTGTGAATAATCAGAAAATACAAGTAAAAAAATGCACACGAGTTGGTAGCAGAGAATTACATATAACAGAGATCATTGTTGTATGTGCTATGGAGCAAGTTCCAGCAAACTTCATAGGATTGAAATGATATCAATTATGTCTCTTTCATTCACTACAGTTAACTTTGTAAAAAGTTGCAGACAGTAACTAAATATTCCCTATATATACAAGTTATAAAATATCTTCTAGATAGCCATGGATTCAACATTGATAGAAAATGCAAAACACCAAACTGCTGTATTTTTTCAGGTGAACTGCACTGAGTTGTTTTTCCCAAGGTGCACACCAGGTGGAAGCAGAGAAGCACAATTGAAAAATATTTACCACAGACAATCTTGCATGTTCTTTCAAGGAAGTTTCAAGTACCTCAAACCTTTGTAATAATATATTTTTCTTGTTCTCATTAATCTTACTTTAGTGGTCATTCATAGAAACTAACTAAGAAACCCTTCCTTTTTAAAATAAAAAAATTATTTTTAAATAACAGCTCCTCAAAATCACAATTCAAGTTAGAAAATGCTTTAAAATTAATTGTAATAAAAGCTACATAAGAAAACCTATGCAAAAATGTAGTGATGAATATATTTATGACAAACAAACCTTAAAATACACAGCTTTTCCACCCATACTAAGAACCAGAATACTAAATAAAATTCAGAAAAAGTAAAAGAAAAAATATGTACGTTGCACCTCTATGCAAACACATGTACACACTCCCAATGTACATAAGTACAAATAGATAGAGAAATATAATAGGTACATGAATAATATGGAAAGAAAATGTCATAATATAACAGTAGATATCTCTGTAATAAAATTTGTTTTGTTTTTCCTATCATTTTTTCTTGCACTTCTGCAATAAGAATTCAGTTTTTATTGTAAAAAAGTTGTTAAAATTCAACATACTTGTCAAATCAAAGCACATCCTATTTTGCAATACATTAAGAAGATTTAAGTAAAAGACGTTCAAAAGAGAGAAGTAAAAACAGTAGAATGGGAAGTAATTGAGTGAAGGGACATGAGTTCCTAGCATAGTTCCTGGTATATGATGGGCACTTTCAAAGTCTTATGAAAGCATTCCGGGAAGGAAAGAAGAAAAACAAGATGAACAAAGAGATTGCCAGAAAACAAAACAGTAAATTACAAAAAAATTTACAGAAGCAGCTAATTGTAATCAACGTTTGTAGACAATCTTCTCTACCAAAACATTCCTGTGGACCTGTACTGAGGTGTGATTTTCAAAATGCACACGAGGTAGCAGCAGAGAAGCATGTGTAAAAGAGACCATTATTGTATGTGCTATGGAGCAAGTTCCAGCAAACTAAAGAGAATTGAAATGATACTAAGTAAATCTTTTGCTTTCACTACAATTAACATTGAAACAAGTAGCAAAACAGTATCTAGAAATTCCTTATATTTACAAGTTATAAAAGTGTATTGTAGATAGCCTTTGATTCAAGATTGATAGATAACGTACAACACCCAACTGCTGTATTTTTCCTGGTGAACTGCTCTGGGCAGTTATTCCAAGGTGCACAGAAGGTGGCAGCAGAGAAGAACATGTGGAAAACATTACCACAGACTATCCTGTATGTTCTTTCAAGCAAGGGTCAAATTCATCAAACTTTTGAAATGATAAAAAGAATGTTTCCTGTAGTCATTACACTTAAACTAGTAATCAGAAATAGAAATTAACTAAAAAAACCTTACTTTTTTAAGGTAAGAAAATTCACTCCTAAATAACCCACCCTCAAAATAACAATTCATGTTACAAAGTACTTTAAAATTAATGGAAATTAAAACTACATAAGGAAACCTATCAAAAATGTGATAAATATATTTTAGGGAAACAGAAGTTTAAAATACACAGCCTTTCCATGCATACTAAGAACCAGGATACTACATAAAATCCAGAGAAAGTAAAAGAAAAAATATTCACCACCAGAGCCAAAGGTGGTGCAGTGGGTAGAGCATTTCACTGGAATGAGGAGGACCCAGGTTTGAGATGCCAAGGTCGCAAACTATAGCGTGGTTTCATCTGGTTTGAACAAAACTCACCAGTATGATCCCAATGTCACTGGTCTGAGCAAGAGTTCACTCATTCAGCTGTACCCACCTGGTCAAGGCACATATGAGAGAGCAGTCAATGAACAACTAACATGTCAAAACAAAAAACTGATGATTGATCAGTGGCCTGCCACATAATAAAAAAATCTTTCATTCTTGTGTGTCTTCACTATTTATCACTCTCTCTAACTCTTTCCATGTCTTTGTAAAAAAAGAATAAAGAAAAAGAAAGGTTCACAGAGACATTTGGAGGGTGTATGCCATATTTCCCAATATATAAGACGTATCTTTTTTGAAAAGTGTGGGGTTTGAAAGCTGAGTGCGTCTTATACAGTGGTGTAATATTTTTACTTGCATTTCCTGTTTATTCACATTTGTTATAATTTTCTCAAATTTGGTGCCCAAAAATTAAGGTGTGTCTTATACATGGAGGCTTCTTATACATGGAAAAATATGGTAATTTACAAACTTTCCATTTATTTCCTCTTGGGGTGAGATTTTGAGAAATATTATTTATTCCTCTGTGCAATTCATGCTGCTAAAACAAAAACAAAAAAAGCCATTGTCATATTTTTATTTGTTTATTAATTTTAGAGGGAGGAAGGGACTGGAGCAGAGATAATCAGAAACAGCATCTGTTTCTGTATGTACCTTGACCCAGGAACAAACAAATGACATTAGTGTAGGTGTATGATGCTCTAACTACTGTAATTTGTAGTCTGAGCGAGATATTGTCTTTTGGGGGAAATATTTACTGTAGAAAACCTGTGGTATATAAAAATACAATGATAATCTATTCTGCTTTGGTGAAAACACCAGAAGACTTTTATTTTGTCTTGAAAGTTAGGAGCATAAACCCTATTTCTAATTGTTTTCAACAAAATGACCAATTTCCTAATATGCACTTTTTGTTGTGCCAAGGCAACAGTCCAGACTTAGAGACTTTCTAAGCTTCAGACATCAGAATTTATCTGAGCCTGGGTCACCAATTACAACCTAGGTTCTTTTGGTCTCATAACACCTCCCAGGGCCTTTGTTTCATCGCTTGTAAATTTTCTGTTTTATAGCTGATAACACGCATTGCTGAAGAACCAAGAATATGACTCAGCTCTGCCTTCCAATAAACTGATATAACATACCTCCCCACGATCAATCAAAACTGGGACCAAAGACATAGCACTATGAAATCCAATGCTTGTCCCAACTTATAATTACTTAATTTATGTATATATATTTTTTCCTCTGTCTATTCCATGAGAGTGTAGTATTCATAAAGAGAGAAAGTGAGTCTGTCTCATTCACTATAGGCAAAAAGTGAGGAGCAGAGAGCCTGGCACATAATAGAAATACAATAATACAATGTGTTTACTGAATGAATGAATAAATAGTCATTGCATATCTACACAGCTATCAATAAATGACAGACACTGTGGACACAGAGAGATATGTTCTTGTGCAATGCACATATATGCACACAGATATACACTCACCCAATGTACCTGATTATATAAACATAAAGAAATACAATAGGTACACAGAGAATATTGAAAGAAAATGTCCTAATATTAACAGTAGATATATGTATATGAAAATATGTTGTTTTCTGAAATCACTTTTTCTTGCACTTCTGTAATAAGACTACTGTTATTATAATAAAAAGGATGTTAAAATTCAAAATACTTGTCAAATCAAAGCACATCCTATATTACAGTACATTAAGAATATTTAAATAAAAGCAGTTCAAAAAACAGAACTAGAAAGGTTAGAATGGGAAGTCATGGAATGCAGGGACATGAGTTCCTAGCACAGTATTTGGTGAATACTTTCAAATGCTTTATGAAAGCATGCCTGAAAAAAAAAAAAGAAAACACGATGAACCGAGAGGTCCCCAGAAAAAAAATACTAAGGATACATGAAAATTTCACAGAAACAGCAAATTGGAATCAAAGTTTGTACACAATCCTCTCTGAATACTTTCCTTGAGACCTGATCTGAGGCATGATTACAAAGATTCACACAATGTAGCAGCAGAGAAGCACATGTAAAAGAGACCATTATTGTATGTGCTATTGAGCAAGTTCTAGCAAACTTAAGAAAATTGAAAAGCTAGCAAGTATGATTCTTCCTTTCATGATAGTTAACGTTGAAACAATTAGCAAACAGTAACTAGAAATTTATTATATTTACAAGTTATAAAAGTTTCTTCTATATAGCCTCAGATTCCACATTGATAGATAATGCACAACAGCCAACTGCTGTATTTTTCCAGGTGAAATTCCCTGAGATGTTATTCCCAAGATGCAAACGAGTTGGCAGCAGAGAAGCACACCTGCAAAACATTTACTGCAGACAATCCTATATGTTCTTTGAAGCAAGTTTCAACTACCTCAAACCTTTGAAATTATATAAAGCATGTTTCTTTTTGTCATTACATTTAACCAGTACTCTGAAATAAAAACTAACTAAAAAACCCATCTTTTTTAATTAAGAAAATTCATTCCTAAATAAACACCCTCAAAATTATAATTCAAGTTACAAAATAGGTAAAAATTAATGAAAATAAGAATTACATAAAAAACTTATGGAAAAACAAAATGATATATATATATTTATGGGAAGAAAACCTTAAAATATACAACTTTTCACTGATATTAAGAACCAGGATTCTGAATAAAATCCAGGGAAAGTAAAAGAAAAAATGTTTAGAGCCTGAGCAGGCAGTTTTGCAGTGGTTAGAGCATTTGACAGGAAGGCAGATGACCCAGATTTGAGATGCCAAAATCACAAGCTAGAGTGTGGTCTCATGTGGTTTGAGTAAAGCTCACCACTTTGAGCACAAGGTTGCTGTCTCGAGCCAGGGGTCTCTAGGTCAGTCTGGAAAACCCTGGTCAAGTCACTTATAAGAGATAAGTCAATGAACAACTAGGTGTCACTATGAAAAACTACTGATTGATCTATGACATGGCATATAATTAAAAAACTCTCTTCATTTCTGTCTGTCTGTCCCTATCTATCCTTATTTTTGTCTACCCCACGACAGTGTAGTATTCATAAAGACAGAATGTGAGTCTGTCTCATTCACAGCAGGCAAACAGTGTGGAACACAGTTCCTGGCACATAATAGCAAAAAAATATATGTTTACTGAATGAATGAATAAATAGTCATTTGCATATGTACACAGATATCCAAAAATAACAGACACTGTGAACCCAGAGAGATATGCTCACGTGCAAGTCACATCTAGGCACACAGAAGTACACACACCCAATATAACTTGGTACATATAGATAGAGAAATATAAAAGGTACATAAAGAATATGGATAGAAAATCTCGTAACATTAACAGTAGATACCTCAGTATGAAAACTTGCTGCTTTGTTTTTATCATTTTTTCTTGCATTTCTGCTATAAGAATACCATTTTATAATAAAAAAGCTTTTAAAAACTCAACATACTTTTGAAATCAAAGCATATCCTATTTTACAATAAATTAAAAAGATTTAAATAAAAGATGTTCAAAAACCAACTAAAAATAGTAAAATTGGAAGACATTGAGTGCAGGGACATGAGTTCCTAAGACAGTGCCTAGTATATAATGAGCATTTTCAAAGGCTTTAAGAAAGCATGGCTGGAAGGAAAGAAGAGAAACAAGGTAAACTGAGAGATTTTCAGAAAACAAAGCACTAAGGATACACAAAAACTTTACAGAATTTGAAAATTGATATCAATGTTTGTAGACAATCTTCTGTACCAAACCTTTCCTTTTGACCTGTACTGAGGCATGATTCCCAAGATGTAATGACAACAAGATACATGCTTTATATCATTTCTAAGTGTAGAGGTAGTTGAAATTACTTGAAAGAACATACAGGATTGTGTGAGGTAAATGTTTTCCAAGTGCGCTTCTCTGCTGCCACCTCATGTGCACCTTGAAATAACAGCTCAGAACAGTTCACCTGGAAAAATACAGCAGCTGGATGTTTTGTGTTATCTATCATTCTTAAAGCAAAGGCTATCTACAAGATACTTTTATAACTTGTAATATAAAAAATTTGTAGTTATTGTTTGCTACTTGCTTCAACATTAAGTGTAGTGAAAGCAAGAGATATACTTGATATCATTTCAATTTTATGAAGTTTTTTAGATCTTGCTCCATAGCACATACAATAAATGTCTCTGTTACATGTGTTTTCTACTGCCACTTCGTGTACATCTTGGTAATCACGCCTCAGTAAAGGGGCAAAGAAAATATTTGGTGGAAAGAATTGGCTACAAACGTTGATTCCAATTTGCCGTTTCTGTAAAGTTTTTGTGTATCCTTAGTGGTTTGTTTTCTGAAAATCTCTCGGTTCATCTTGTTTTTCTTCTTTCCTTCCAGCCATGTTTTCATAAAGCCTTTGAAAGTGCCCCTTATATAACAGGCACTGTGCTAAGAACTCATGTCCCTGCACTCAATGACTTACCATTCTACTCTTTTATCTTCTGTCTTTTGAAATTCTTTTATATAAAACTACTTCGTGTATTGTAAAATAGGTTGTGCTTTGATTTGACAAATATGTTGAATTTTAACAGCTTTTTTATTATAAAAAATGTATTCTTTTTGCAGAAGTGCAAGAAAAATTATCTCAAAAACAACAACAAATTTTCATACAGATATATGTACTGTTAATATTAGGACATTTTCTTTCTATATCCTTTGTGTACATATTATATTTCTGTATGTATATATACTCAGATACATTGGGTGTGTGTACATCTGTGTTCATAGATGTGTGTTGCACACGAGCATATCTCTCTGTGTCCACAGTGTTTGTCATTTGTGGATATTTGAGTATGTATGCAAATGACTATTTATTCATTTATTCAGGAAACACTTATTCTATTTCTATTATGTGCCAGGCACTGTGCTCAACACTGGTTGCCTATACATGTGGTAGACAGAAAAAATAAAATATACATAAATATAATAATCAGAAGTCCCAGGTTTGATTCCCAGTCAGGGCACACAGGAGAGGTGCCCATCTGCTTATCCACCCCTCCCCCTCTCCTTCTCTGTCTCTCTCTTTTTCTTCTGCGGCCTAGGCTCCATTGTAGCAAAGATGGCCCAGGAGCAGGGGATGGCTCCTTGGCCTCTGCTCCAGGCGCTAGAGTGGCTCTGGTCGCAACAGAGCGATGCCCTGGAAAGGCAGAGAGTCACCCCTATCTATCTGTCTGTCTTTTCCTCCCTTTATCTTGTCTTTAACATGAATAAATAAATAAAAGAAAAAATGACAATGGCTTTTTTGTTGTTTTTGCAGCTTAAATTGCATAGAAGAATGAATTATGTTTTTCAAAATCTCACCCCAAGAAAAAATAAATGGTAAGTTTGTAAAGTATCATATTTTCCCATGTATAAGAAAACTCACTGTATAAGATGCACCTTAATTTTGGGGCACAAATTGTGAGAAAATGATAACAAATGCGAATAAATAAAAATGCAAGTAAAAATACTACAACCACAGTATAAGATGCACCAGGTTTTATAACCCCATATTTTTCAAAAAAAAAAGTCTTATACATAGTAAAATATGGTATACAACCTCCAAATTCTCTGTGAAAAAAAATTTTTTTACACCGACAAGGAGAAAGTCAGAGAGATGGATATATAGGGACATACGGACAGAAATGGAGAGAGTGTTTATTATGTGCCAGGTCACAGATCAATCATCAGTTTTTCATTGTGATCCCTTACATGTTCATTGACTCCTGTCTCATATGTGCCTTGACCATGAGGCTACAGCTGATCAAGTGACCGCTTCCTCAAGTCAGCGTCCTTCGGTTCAAGCTGGTGAGCTTTGCTCAAACCACATAAGCCCACGCTCAAACTGGCACCCTAGTGATCTCAAACCGTGGTCTTCCACATTCCAGTCAAATGCTTTAACCAGTGCGCAATCACCTGCTCTGGCTGTGAACATTTTTTTTCTTTTACTTTCTCTGGATTTTATTTACTATCCTGGTTCTTATTATGACTGAAAAGGCTGTGTATTTTAAGGTTTTCTTGCAACTAAAATATATTCATCACTACATTTTTTCATAGGTTTCCTTATGTAATTTTTATTTCCATTAATTTTAAGGTATTTTGCAACTTGAATTGTGATTTTGAGGGGGGATTATTAAAAAGTGAATTTTCGTACCTTAAAAAAAGGATGTTTAGTTAATTTCTATTATTGTTTACTATATTAAGTGTAATGACAACAAGAAACATGCTTTATATAATTTTTAAGTGTAGAGGTAGTTGAAACTTCCTGGAAAGAACATACAGGATTATCTGTGGTAAATGTTTTCCAAGTTCGCTTCCCTGGTGCCACATTGTGTGCACCTTGGGACTAACAGCTCAGATCAGTTTACCTAGAAAAATACATCAGTTGGGTGTTGTGCGTTATCTATCAATGTTGAATCTAAGGCTATCTAAAAAACCTCATAACTTGTAAAAATATAAGGAATTTTTAGTTACTGCTTGCTACTTCTTTCCATGTTAATTGTTGTGAAAGCAAGAGATATACTTGGTATCATTTCAATCCTCTGAATTTGGATGTAACTTGTGCCATAGCACATACAATAATGGTCTCTGTTACATGTGCTTCTCTGCTGCCCCCTCGTGTGCATCTTGGGAATCATGCATAAGTACAAGTCAAAAGGCATATTTTGGAGAGATAATTGTCTATTACCGTTGATTGCAGTTATTCATTTCTGTAAAGTTTTGTGTATTCTTAGTGGATTGTTTTCTGAAAATATCTTGGTTCATCTGTTTTTTTTTATTTCCTTCCAGCCATGCTTTCATAAAGCCTTTGAAAGTGCCCATCATATACCAGGCACTGTGCTAGGAACTCATGTCCCTGCACTCAATGACTTCACAATCTACTCTTTTAACTTCTTTTTTTGAACTTGTTTTATATAAATCTACTTTATGTATTGTTATATAGAATGTGCTTTTATTTGAGTAGTATATTGAATTTCAAAAGCTTTTTTATTATAAAAAATGTATTTCTATGCAGAATTGTAAAAAAGATGATCTCAAAAACAACAACAACAAATTTTCAAACAGATATATCTACTGTTAATATTAGGATATTTTCCTTCATATTCTCTCTGTACCTACTATATTTCTCTATGTATGTATACTCAGGTACATGGGTATGTGTATATTTGTGTGCAGAGTTGTGCTTTGCACATGAGCATATCTCTCTGTGTCCACAGTGTTTGTCATTTGTGGATATCTGTGTATTCATTCATTCAGGAAACACTTATTGTATTTCTATTATGTGCCAGGCACTGTGCTCAACACTGGTTGCCTATAGTGAATGAGACAGATGCACTTTCTGTCTTTATGAATACTGCACTGTCATGGGGTAGACAGAAAGAAAAAAATATACTTTAAAATAACCGTAAGTTTAACAAGCACTATATTTGGTAGTGAAATATCTTTTGTGTCTGTTAAGATTTATTGGTGCGAGGTTCAGTATATCAGTTTTTCAGAAGGCAGAGCTGAGACATAAGTCTCGATTTTCAGCAATGTGTGTTCTCAGGTATAAAACTGAGAAAATATAGAAATTATTAAACAAAGATCCTTGGAGGTGTTCTGTGAGCAAAAGAACCTAGCTTGAATGTGGTGACCGATGCCTAGATGAATTTTGATGTCCAAAGGTTAGGAGGTCTATCAGTCTGGACTGATACCACGGTGCAAGAGAAAGTGCATGTGAGGAAAGGGGTCACTTTCTTCTATACAATTAGAAATAGTGTTTATGCCCCTGAATTTCAAGAGCAAAGAAAAGTCTTCTGGTGTTGTCACCACAGCAGAAAAAATTATCATTTTATTTTTTAATTACCTCTGGTTTTCTCTAGTAAAATTTTTCCCCAAAAGACAATGGTTTGCAATTACCAGAGAGCTCAGTATTAAAGCATCACACCCATAACCTAATATCATAGGTTTGCTCCTGGGTCAAGGCACATATGGAAAAAGATTGATATTTCTATCTGTCTGTATTTCTCCCTTTATCTTGCCTCTAACATGAATAAATAAATAAAAGAAAAAATGACAATGGCTTTTTTCTTGTTTTTTTTTTGCAGCTTAATTTACATAGAAAAATGAATTATGTTTTTCAAAATCTCACCCCAAGAGGAAATAAATGGTAAGGTTGTAAAGTACCATATTTTCCCATGTATAAGAAACCTCTGAGTATAAGACTCACCTTAATTTTGGAGCAAAATTTTTGAGAAAATGGATAACAAATGTGAATAAATGGGAAATGCATTTAAAAAATACTACAACCACACTTTAAGATGCACCAAGTGTTCTATCCCCACATTTTTCAAAAAAACATGAGTCCTATACATTAAAATATATGGTATACACACTGCAAATATCTCTGTAAACAGTTCTTTTTATTTTTCTATTTTTTTACAGAGACAGGAGAGCATTAGAGAGAGGGATAGACAGAGACAAAGAGATAGAAATGGAAAGAGATTTTATTATGTGACAAGTCACAGATCAATCATTGTTTTTTTGTTGTGAACCTTATGTTTACACTGACTCCTATCACATATGTGCCTTGACCAGGAGGCTACAGCTGATTGAGTGACCACTTGCTAGAGCCAGCAACTTTGGGATCAAGCTTGTGAGCTTTGCGCAAACCACATGAGCCCAAGCTGAGGCTGCCACCCTTTGGATCTCAAACCTGGGTCTTCTGCATTCCAGTCAAATGCTCTAACCACTGCGCCATTGCCTGCTCAGGCTGTGAACATTTTTTCTTTACCTTTCTGTGGATTTTATTTAGTATCCTGGTTCTTAGTATGGGTGGAAAGGTTGTGTATTTTAAGGTTTTCTTGCGCTAAAATATCTTCATCACTACATTTTTCCATAGGTTTCCTTATGTAGTTTTTATTTCCATTAATTTTAAGGTATTTTGTAACTTGAATTGTGATTTTGAGGGGAGGGGGTTATTTGGACTGAATTTCCTTTGCTTAAAAAAAAAGGAATTTTTAGTTAATTTCTAATACTGTTTACTCTATTATGTGTAATGAAAACAAAAACATGCCTCATATTATTTCTAAGGTTAAAGGTAGTTAAAACTTGCTTGAAAAAACATACAGGAATATCTGTGGTGAATGTTTTCCAAGTTTGCTTCTCTGCTGCCATGTCATGTGCACCTTGGAAAGAACAGCTCAGAGCAGTTCTCCTGAAAAATACAGCAGTTGGGTCTTGTGCATTATCTATGAATGTTGAATCCAAGGCGATTTAAAAAACTTTTATAACTCGTAAAGATAAGGCGATTTTAGTTACTGCTTGCTACTTCTTTCAACGTTAACTGTAGTGAAAGCAAGAGATATACTTGGTATCATTTCAATCCTCTGAAGTTTGCTGGAACTTGCTCCATAACACATACAATGATGATCTCCATTGCATGCGCTTATCTGCTTCCACCTTGTGTGCATCTTGGGAATCACACCTCAGTACAGGTCCAAAGGAAAAGTTTGGTTGAGGATTGTCTCTAAACGATGATTCCTATTTGCTGTTTTTAAAAATATTTTGTGTATCCTTAGTGGTTTGTTTTTTGAAAATTTCTTGATTCATCTTTTTTTCTTCTTTCCTTCTAGCCGTGCTTTCATAAAGCCATTAAAAGTGCCCACCATATAACAGGCACTGTGGTAGGAACTCAAGTCCCTGCATTCAGTGATTTTTCATTCTAATCTTTACTTCTGTCTTTTGACCTTCTTTTATTTAAATATACTTTTTGTAGTGTAAAATCGAATATGCTTTATTTTGACAAGTACTTTGAATTTTAATACCTTTTTTATTATAAAAATGTATTCTTATTGCAGAAGTGCAAGAGAAAATGATCTCAAAGAACAACAACAACAAATTTTCATACAGATATATCTACCTTTAATATTAGAACATTTTCTTTTCATATTCTTTGTGGACCTCTTATATTTCTCTATGTATATTTACTCAGGTATCTTGGGTGTGTGTCATCTGTGTGCATAGATGTGCATTGCAAATGAGCTTATCTCTCTGTGTTCACAGTGTCTGTAATTTGTGTATATCTGTGTACATATCAAAATATTTATTATTCATTCAATCAGAAAATACTTATTGTATTTCTATTATGGGCAGGCACTCTGTTCGACACTGGTTGCCAATAGTGAATAAGACCGACTCACTTTCTGTCTTTATGAACACTACACTGTCATGAGGTAGACAGAAAGAATAATATATACCTAAATAAGTTAATTGTAAGTTATAAAAAGCATGGATTTTGTAGTGCAAAATATTTGGTCCCAGTTATGATTTATTGTGGCAAATTCAGTATATTAGTTTCTCAGAAGGCAGAGTGGAGACATAAGTCTCGTTTCTTCAGCCAGCAATGCCTGTTCTCACGTATAAAACTGAGAAGAAATAGAAGTTATGAAACAAAGACCCTGTTCAGTGAGCAAATAATCTAGTTTGTATGTGTTGACCAATGCTCAGATAAATTCTGATGTCGAAGTCTTAGGAGGTGTCTCAGTCTGGACTGCTGCCATGGCACTAAAAAAAGTACATGTTAGAAAAGGGGTGGCTTTGTGCTAAAGAATTAGAAATAGTGTTTATGCCCCTAAATTTCAAGAACAAAAAAATTCTTCTGGTGTCACCACAGCAGAGTAGATTTTCATTTCATTTTTTAATTAACTCTGGTTTTCTCTAATCAATTTTTTTCTCAAAAGACAATGGCTTGTCTCAGCAGAGAGCTCAGTATTTAAAGGATCGCACCCATACACTAATGTCATACTTTTGGTCCTGGGGAAAGGCACATACAGAAACTGATTGATTTCTGACTATCTGTCTGTCTCTTTTCCCCTTTATCGTCCCACAAACATGAATAAATAAATTTTTAAAAATGACAATACCTTTTTTTTGGGTTTTTTTGCAGCTTAAATTGAATAGAAGATTGTTGTGGCCCTATAATATAGTTTGAAGTCAGGTATTGTAATGCCCCCAGCTTCATGCTTTTTCTTTAGGATTGCTTTGGCTGTTCAGGGTTTTTTATAGTTCCATATAAATCTGATGACTTTTGCTCCATTTTTTAAAAAAAAATGTCATTGGAAGTTGGATGGGAATTGCATTAAATTTGTATATTGCTTTGGGTAATATGGCCATCTTGAATATATTTATTCTTTCTAACCAAGAACAAGGTATATTCTTCCATCTCATTATATCTTTTTTGATTTCCCTTAACAATGGTTTTTAGTTTTCAGTATATAAGTCTTTTACATACTTTGTTATGTTTATTCCTAAGTATCTTATTTTTTTTGCTATCGTGAAGGTGATTATTTTTTTGAGTTCGTTCTCAAATGTTTCATTGTTGGCATATAGAAAGGCTATTGACTTTTGTATGTTAATTCTGTATCCTGTGACCTTACTATATTGGCTTATTGTTTCTAGTAGTCTTTTTGTTGATTCTTTGGGATTTTCGATGTATAGGATCATATAACATCTGCAAAAAGTGATATCTTGACTTCTTTTCTGATATGGATGGCTCTTATTTCTTTGTCTTGTCTGAATGCTGTGGTTACAACCTCTATTATCACATTAAATAAGAGTGGAGAAAGTGGACAACCCTTTCTTGTTCCTGATTTAAGGGGGAAAGCCTTCAGTTTAGTACCATTTAATATGATGTTACCTGATGGTTTATCATATAAAGCCTTTATCATGTTGAGATATTTACCTTCTATACCCATTTTGTTGAGAGTTCTAAACTTAAATTTGTGTTGTCTTTTATCAAAAGTCTTTTCTGTGTCTATTGATAAGACCATGTGGATTTTGTTCTTTGTTTTGTTGATATGGTATATTATGTTAACCGTTTTATGTATGTTGAACCATCCTTGAGATTCTGGGAGGATCCCACTTGATCATGATGTACTATCTATTTAATATGCTGTTGTATTTGATTTGCTAATATTTTGTTTAGTATTTTAGCATCTGTATTCATTAGACACTTCAGACTAAGAAGATTTTGCTCAGCAAGAGAAACTGATAACAAAATAAACAGACAGATAACTAAATGGGAAATGATATTTTCAAACAACAGCTCAGATAAAGGCCTAATATGCAAAATATACAAAGAACTCATAAAATTCAACAACAAACAAACAAACAATCCAATAAAGAAATGGAAAGAGGACATGAACAGACACTTCTCCAACAGATATATGAAAAGATGCTCATCTTCATTAGTTATTAGAGAAATACAAATCATAACTGCAATGAGATACCACCTCACACCTCTTAGATCAGCTATTATTAACAAGACAGGTAATAGCAAATTTTGGAGAGGCTGTGGAGAAAAAGGAACCCTCAAACACTGTTGGTAAGTAGTACAACCATTATGGAAGAAAGTATGTTGGTTCCTCAAAAAACTGAAAATAGAACTACCTTATGACCCAGCAATCCCTTTTTGGGTATATACCCCAAAAACTCAGAAACATTGATACGTAAAGACACATGCAGCCCCATGTTCACTGCAGCATTATTCACAGTGGCCAGGACATGGAAACAACCACAAAGCCCATCAATACTGGATAAAGAAGATGTAGCACATATACACTATGGAATACTTCTCAGTCATAAGAAATGATGACATCTTATCATTAACAGCAAAATGGTGGGATCTTGATAACATTATACGAAGTGAAATAAGTAAATCCAAAAAAAACCAGGAACTGCATTATTCCATATGTAGGTGGGACATAAAAGTAAAACTAAGAGACATTGATAAGAGTGTGGTGGTTATGAGGAGAGGGGGATGAGGGAGAGGGAAGGGGAATGGAGAGGGTCACAAAGAAAACTAGATTGAAGTTGACAGAGGACAATCTGGCTTTGGATGATGGATATGCAACATAAATGAAAAAGAAGATAACCTGGAGTTGTTATTTTTGAATATATGTATCCTGATTTATTGATGTCGCCCCATTAAAAATAATATTATTAAAAATTAAATAAATTGTGTAGAAGAATAAATTATGTTTTTCAATATCTCACCCCAAAAGTAAATAAATGGTAAGGTTGTAAATTACCATATTTTCCCATGTATAAGAAGCCTACCTGTATAAGACGCACCTTAATTTTGGGGCACAAATTTTGGAAAATGATAACAAATAAGAATAAATGAGAATGCAAGTAAAAAATACTACAGCCACTTTATATGATGCACCCAGTTTTCTAAACCAACACTTTTCAAAACAGCTGAGTCTTATTCATGGTAAAATATGGTATACACCCTCCAAATGTCTCTAAGAACATTTTTTCTTTTTTTTTAAAGAGAGAGGAGAGTCAGAGAAAGCAATATATAGTGAAAGACAGACAGAAATTGAGAGTTTTTTATTATGTGCCAGGTCACTGATCAATCATCGTTTTTTTGTTGATACACCTTATGTGTTCATTGACTCCTGTCTCATATGTGCCTTGACTGGGCGTCTACAGCTGATCGAGTGACCGCTTGCTCGAGCCAGCGAACTTGGGCTCAAGCTGGTGAACTTTGCTTAAACCACTTGAGCCCAAGCTCAAGCTGACACCCTTGGGATCTCAAACCTGGGTCCTCCACATTCCATTCAAATGCTCTAATCACTGCGCTATCACCAGCTCACGCTGTGATAATTTTTTTTCTTTTACTTTATCTGTATTTTATTTCATACCCTGGTTCTTAGTATGAGTGGAAATGCTGTCTAATTTAAGGATTTCTTGACCTAAAATATATTCATCACTACATTTTTCCTTAGGTTTCCTTATGTAGTTTTTATTTCTATTAATTTTAGGGTATTTTGTAACTTGAATTGTGATTTTGAGGGTGGTTATTTATGAATGAATCTACTTACCTTAAATATGGATTTTTAGTTAATTTTTATTACTGTTTACTATATTAAATGTAATGACAACAAGAAATATACTTTATATCATTTCTAAGGTAAAAGGTTGTTGAAACTTGTTGAAAGGACATACAGGATTATCTGTGGTAAAGGTTTTCCAAGTGTGCTTCTCTGCTGCCATCTTATATGCACCTTGGGAAAAACAGCTCAGAGCAGTTCACCTGGAAAAATACAGCAGTTTTGTCTTGTGCGTTATGTATCAATGTTGACTCCAAGGCTATCTAAAAGAAACTTTTATAACTTGTAAATATAAGGCATTTCTACTTACTACTTGCTACTTCTTTCAATGTTAACTGCAGTGAATGCATGAGATATACTTGGTATCATTTCAGTCCTCTGAATTTTGCTGGAACTTTCTGCAAAGTACATAAAATACTAATCTTTGTTACATGTGCTTCTCTGCTTCCACCTTGTGTGCATCTTGGGAATCACACCTCAGTACAGGTCCAAAGGAAAAGTTTGGTAGAGAGAATTTTCTAGAAATGGTGATTTCAATTTGCCGTTTCTGTAAAGTTTTTGTACATTCTTAGTAGTTTGTTTTCTAAAAATCTCTCAGTTTAGTTTTTTTTCTTTCCTTTTACTCATGTTTTCATAAAGCTTTTAAAGTGCCCATCATATGCCAGGAATTGTGCTAGGAACTCATGTACCTGCACTCCGTGACTTCACATTCTACTCTTTTTACTTCTGTCTTTTGAAATTCTTTTATTTAAATCTACTTAGTGTAGTGTAAAATAGGATGTGCTTTGAGTTGACAAGTACTTTGAATTTTAATAGCTTTTATTATAAAAAAATGTGTTCTTATTGCAGAAATGCAAAAGAAAATGATCTCAAAAAACAACAACAAATTTTCATACAGATAGATCTAACCTTTAATATTAGGACATTTTATCTATATCTTTTGTGTACCTATTATATTTCTCTAATTATATGTACTCAGATATATTGGGTGTGTGTACATCTGTGTGCATAGATATGCATTGCACATGAGCATATCTCTCTGCATCCACAGTGTCTCTAATTTGTGGATATCTGTGTACATATGCAAATGACTATTTATTCATTCAGGAAACACTCATTGTATTTCTATAATGTGCCAGGCACTGTGCCTGACACTGGTTGCCTATAGTGAATGAGACAGACTCACTTTCTCTCTTTATGAATACTGCATGGTCATGGGGAAGAAATAAAGAAAAATATATACATAAATAAATTAATCATACGTTGTAACAAGCACAAAATTTGGTAGTTAAAAATCTTTAGTCCCAGTTATGATTTATTGTGGCAAGGTTCAATATATCAGTTTTTCAAAGGCAGAGCTGAGACATAAGTCTTGAATTTTTAGCAATTCATGTTCTCAGGTATAAAACTTAGAAGATATAGATGTTATGAAACAAAGACCTTGGGAGGTGTGCAGTGAGCAAAAGAACCTAGCTTGTATGTGTTGACCAATGCTTAAATAAATTCTGATGTCCAAAGCTTAGGAGGTCTCTCAGTCTGGACTACTGCCATGGCCCAAGGGAAAGTGCATGTTAGGAAAGGGGTGGCTTTGTGCTAACAATTAAAAATATTGTTTATGCCCCTGAATTTCAAGAGCAAAGAAGAGTCTTCTGGTGTTGTCACCACAGCAGAGTAGATTTTTATTTTATTTCTTCATTAACTCTGGTTTTCTCTAGTAAATTTTTTCCTCAAAAGACAATGGCTTGCTCTCACCAGAGAGCTCAGTAGTTAAAGCATCACAGCCATATGCTAATGTCATAGGTTTGGTCATGGCACATACAGAAACAAATTGACATTTTTGACTGTCTGTTTTTCCCCCTTTATCATCCCTCTAACATTAATAAATATATAAAAATGAAAATGACTTTTGGTTTTTTTTGCAGCTTATATTGCATTGAAGAATAAATTATGTTTATTAAAATCTCACCCCAAGAGAAAATAAATGGTAAGTTTTAAAGTACCATATTTCCCCATGTATAAGAAGCCTCCTGGTATAAGACATACCTTACTTTTGGGGCACAAAAATTGAGAAAATGATAACAAATTCAAATAAACAGAAAATGTAAGTCAAAAGTACTACAACCACTGTATGAGACATGCCAAGTTTTCTAACCCCACAGTTTTTTAAAAAGATAACTCTTATACATGGGGAAATATAATATACAACCTCCAAATGTCTCTGTGTACAGTTCTTTATCTTTTTTCTATTTTTTTGTGCAGAGACAGGGAGAGAGGCAGAGAGAGGAATAGATAGGAACAGACAAATGGAGACAGTTTATTATTATGTGCCAGGTCACAGATCAATCATCTGTTTCTTGTTGTGACACCTTACATGTTCATTGACTCCTGTTTTCAATGTGCCTTGACCAGGGGACTACAGCTGATCGAGTGATGGCTTGCTCGAGCCAGTGACCTTGGGCACATGCTGGTGAGTTTGCTCAAACCAAATGAGCCCACACTCAAACTGGTGTCCTGGGATCTCAAACCTGGGTCTTTTGCATTCCAGTCAAATGCTCTAACCACTGCGCCATCACCTGCTCAGGCTGTGAACAATTTTTTCTTTTACTTTCTCTGGATTTTATTTAGTATCATGGTTGTTAGTGTGGGTAGAAAGGCTTTGTATTTTAAGGCTTTCTTGCCCTAAAATACATTCATAACTACAATTTTTCATAAGTTTTCTTTTCCATTATTTTATTTCCATTAATTTTAAGGTATTTTGTAACTTGAATTGTGATTTTGAGGGGGGTTATTTAGGAGTGAATTTCCTTACCTTCAAAAAAGGAATTTTTAGTTAATTTCTAATACTGTTTACTCTATTATGTGTAATGACAAGAAGATACATGCTTTATATCAATTCTAAGGTTAGAGATATTTGAAACTTGCTTGAAAGGACATACAGAATTATCTGTGTTAAATCTTTTCCAAGTGCGCTTCTCTGCTGCCACCTCGGGTGCACCTTGGGAAAAACAGCTCAGAGCAGTTCACCTGGAAAAATATAGCAGTTGGTCTTGTATGTTATCTATCAATGTTGAATCCAAGGCTACCTAAAAGAAACTTTTATAATTTGTAAATATAAGGAATTTGTAGTTACTGCTTGCTAATTCTTACAACGTTAACCCTAGTGAAAGCAAGAGATATACTTAGTATAATTTCAGTCCTCTGAAGGTTGCTGGAACTTGCTCCATAGCACATACAATAATGTTCTCTGATACATGTGCTTCTCCGCTGCCACCTCAGGTGCGTCTTCAGTATCACACCTCAGTAGAGGTCCAAAGGAAAAATTTGGTAGAGAGAATTGTCTACAAACATTGAATGCAGTTTGCCGTTTCTGTAACATTTTTGTGTATCCTTAGTGGTTTGTTTTCTGAAAATCTCGCAGTTCATCTTGTTTTTTTTTCTTTCTTCATTTATGCTTTTATAAAACCTTTGAAAGTGCCCATCATATACCAGGCACTGTGCTAAGAACTCATGTCTCTGCACTCAGTGATTTTCCATTCCACTCTTTTTACTTCTGTTTTTTGAACTTTATTATTTAAATCTACTAAGTGTAGTGTAAAATCGGATGTGCTTTGATTTGACAAGTACTTTGAAATTTAACTGCTTTTCTATTATAAAAATGTAAAAATCAAATCATCCTTATGAAGATGTATTTTTCAACAAATATCTTCATGTATTTTTAAACAAATCATTTAGATTTTCTTTGCATGTGTGTTTGTGATAACAAAAGTTTCAAGTTATGTGAGTTAGTTTTTCTCAAATGTATGGTTTCCAATTTACTTCAGTATTTGCAAGAGATACAAAGCCATTTGCTCTTCAGTAAAATCTGTGTTAGGAATTGAAATTGCACTCTGTTTTATTACACAGAGTACTGCATCTTCTTAGCACCACAAATTGAATGAAGTAGTATATTTCAAATAAATGTTAATTTCCTTCTCTAAACAGCTAGTGAAAATCAATTTATACTTATGAAGTTATATTTTATTCAATACTTCTTTAAATGTATTATTTATTGACTCATTTAGTTATTCTTTGCACATGTGTTTTTCCTAACATGATTTTCAAGTTATCTTAGTTAGTTTCTTTAATATGTATGTTTGCTTTCAAATTTACTGTAGTATTTACAAGACTTTCACAGTTGTGTGCTCTTTAGGTAAATCAGAGTTAGGAATTGAAATAGGACTCATTTTTCTTACATATTAATGAACCTATACTGTGTTTGCTTAAATTCTCCAACTAAAGGAAAAAGTTACATTTCAAATAACTCTTAGTTTTCTACTCAAAAGAACTTGTAAATATCAATTCACATATATATTTAAAAAATTTTTTTTATTCAATTTTCAGAGAAGAGAGAGAGAGGGAGGAAAAGAAATAGAAGAGGAGCAAGAAGCTTAAATTCCCATATGTTTCTTGACCAGGCAAGCCCAAGGTTTTGAACCGGCAACCTCAGTGTTCCAGTTTGAAGCTTTATCCCTCTGCACCACCACAGGTCAGGCTCAATTCACGTATTTGAAGACACACCTTTTCAACCCAAATCATACTGCTTTATTATGCTGCTTGTTATGTATTCTTTGAATGTGTGTTTCCACTAACATGAGTTTCAAATTATCTTAGTGTGACTTAAGTGTGAATTTTATTTCAAATTTACTGTAGTATTTACAAGAATTACACAGCTGTTTGCTCTTCCATTAAGGCAGTGTTAGGAATTGAAATGAGTCATTTTTTTTTACAGAGTAACGTTTCTGAACTGCTTTGGGTTAGCATCTTAAAGTCAATGAAATGATTATATTTCAAAAAACTATTTATTTCTTTTAAAAAACTTGTAAAAACCAATTCATACTTATAAAAGTATATTTTAACAAGTTTTTTAATGTATTGTTAAACAGCTCATTTTGTTATTCTTTGAATGACAGTTTCTGCTAACAAGAGTTTCAATTTATCTGAATTAATTTCACTGATATGTACATTTGTTTTCAAATAAATAAAGTATTTACAAGATGTGCACAGTGGTGTGCTCTTTTGGAAAACAAAGTTAAAAATTGAAATAGGATTTAGTTTTGATAAACGGTAATGAAGCTATACTGTATATGCTTAATCTCCCATTCTGACTGAAATAATTATCATTCAAATATCTGTTCCTTTCTCCACAAAAGAACTTATAAATATCAATTCACATATTTGAAGACACATCTTTTCAACACAAATCATACTGCTTTATTACACTTCTTGTTATTCATTCTTTGAATGTGTGTTTACGCTGAGTTTCAAGTTATTGTAGTGTGACACAAGTGTAGGTTTGGGTTCAAATATACCTCAGTATTTATAAGACTTACACAGCTCTTTGCTCTTCAGTTAAAGCAGTGTTAGGAATTGAAATACGACTTTGTTTTCTAACACAGTAATGTTTGTGAATTCCTTCTGCTTTGTGTCTCAAAGTCAGTGAAAGAATTATGTTTCAAAAAGCTATTACTTTACTTCTCTTAGAAACTTGTAAATACCAATACATACTTATAAAGATATATTTTTTCAACGAGTTCCTTAATGCATGACTCATTTCCTTATGCTGTGCAAGTATGTTTCTGCTAACAAGTGTTTCAAGTTATCTGAGTTTCTCACAAGTATATGGTTTCAAATTTACTGCATTTTTTACAAGTGTTACACAGCAGTTTGCTCTTCATATAAAGCAGTGTTAGGAATTGAAATAGGACTCAGTTTTCTTACACCGTAATGTTCCTAAACTGCTTATCCTTAGCCTCATAAAGTGAATAAAAGAATTGTGTTTCCAATAACTGTGTTTACTTCTCTAAAAACTAGTAAAAATCAAATCATACTTATGAGGATATATTTTTTCAACACATTTCTTAATGTGTGGTTAAACAACTCACTTAGTTATACTTCGCACGTGTGTTTGTGCTAACAACAGTTTCAAGTTATCTGAGTTTATTTTTCTCAAATGCATGGTTTCAAATTTACTGTAGTATTCAAAGAGTTACACAGCTCTTTACTCTTCAGGTAAAGCAGTGTTAGGAATTAAAATGGCACTTCAGTTTTGTTACACAATAAGTTACCTGTACTGCTTCTTCTAAGCATCACAAAGTGATTAAAGTATCATAGTTCAAATAACTGTTAATTTTCTACTCAAAAGATCTTGTAAATATCAATTCACATTTTTGAACACACATCTTTTCATCACAAATTATAATGCTATATTATGCTTCTTGTTAATTATTCTTTGAATGCGTGTTTCCGCTAATATGAGTTTCAATTATCTTATTGTGACTCAAGTGTAGGTTTGGATTCAAATTTACTGCAGTGTTTACAAGACTTACACAGCTCTTTACTTTTTGGAAAGCAGTGTTAGGAATTGAAATAAAACTCAGATTTCTTACACTATAACATTCCTGAACTCCTTATGCTTAGCCTCACAAAGTGAATGAAAGAATTATGTTTCCAATAACTGTTTTTTCTCTAAAAACTAGTAAAAATCAATTTAATCCTAATGTAGATATATATTTTGAATACATTTCTTAAAGTATTGTTAAACAACTTATTTAATTATTTTTGGCACGTGTGTTTCTACTAACAGGAGTTACAAGTTTTCTGAGTTAGTTTCTTTCAAGTGTATGGTTTCAAATTAACTGGTGTATTTACAAGAGTTACAAAGCTGATTGCTTTCCAGGTAAACCAGTGTTAGAAATTGACATAGGCCTCTGTTTTTTTACACAGTAATGTTCCTGCACTACTTCTGCTTAGTATTGAAATGTGAATGAAAGTATTATGTTTCTTATAACTTAGTTTTCTTCTCTAAAAAACTAGCAAAAATCAATTCATACTTATGAAGATAAAGTTTTTCAAAACATTTCTTAATG
Source organism: Saccopteryx leptura (assembly GCF_036850995.1). NCBI lineage: Eukaryota > Metazoa > Chordata > Mammalia > Chiroptera > Emballonuridae > Saccopteryx > Saccopteryx leptura. Next base: position 2,496,750 of record NW_027095700.1, read on the forward strand.
CATTGTTAAACAACTCATTTAGCAATAATTTGTACCTGGAATTATGCTAACAAGTGTTTCAATTTATGTAAAATAGAACTTACTTTTTAAGACACAGTAATGTATTTTTCTGCTTCTACTTAGAATCTCAATAGTCAATGAAAAAACTACATTTCAAAAAACTGTTAGTTTCTTTCTCTCAAATCTAGTAAAACTCAATTTTTACTTATGAAGATATATATTTTTTTTTTTCTGAAGCTGGAAATGGGGAGAGACAGCCAGACAGACTCCCGCATATGCCTGACTGGGATCAACCCAGCACGCCCACCAGGGGCGATGCTCTGCCCACCAGGGGGCGATGCTCTGCCCCTCCGGGGCATCACTTTGTGATGACCAGAGCCACTCTAGCGCCTGGGGTAGATGCCAAGGATCCATCCCCAGCAATCGGGCCATCTTTGCTCCAATGGAGCCTTGTCTGTGGGAGGGGAAGAGAGAGACAGAGAGGAAAGAAGGGGGATGGAGAAGCAAATGGGCGCTTCTCCTATGTGCTCTGGCCGGGAATCGAACCCAGGTGCCCCACATGCCTGGCTGATGCTCTACCACTGAGCCAACCGGCCAGGGCATGAAGATATATTTTTAAACATTTTCTTAATGCATTATTAAATGACTCAAATAGTTATGCTTTGCACGTGGGTTTATGCTAACAGAGTTTGAAGTTATCTGAATTAATTTCTCTGATATGTATGTTTGTTTTCAAATTAATATAGTATTTGCAATATGTGCACAGAGTTAGGAATTGAAATAGGACTCAGTTTTGTTAGACCATAATGAAATTATACTGTGATGCGTAACATCTCAAACTAACTGAAAAATTTATGTTTCAAATAAGTGTTAGTGTTCTACTCAAAAGAAGTTGTATATATCAATTTACATTTTGAAAGACACATCTTTTCAACACAAATCATACTGCTTTATTACGCTGCTCCTTATTCATTCTTTGAATGCAGTTTTCCACTAACATGAGTTTCAAGTTATCTTATTGTGACTCAAGTGTAGGTTTGGTTTCAAATCTACTGCAGTATATACAAGAATTACACAGCTGTTTGCTCTTCAGTTAAAGCAGTGTTACAAATTGAAATAGGACTCAATTTTCTTACACAGTAATGTTTCTGAACTGCTTCTGCTTAGTGTCTCAAAGTCAATGAAAGAATGTTTCAAAAAACTCTTACTTCTCTTAAAAACTAGTAAAAACCAATTCATACTTATAAAAGTATACTTTTTTCAACAAGTTCCTTAATGCATTGTTAAATGATTCATTTTGTTATTTTTTGATATTCATTTTGTTTCTGCTAACATGAGTTTCAAGTTATCTGAGTTAATTTCACTGATATGTATGTTTGTTTTCAAATTAATATAGTATTTACAAGATGTGCAGAGTGGTGTGCTCTTTAGGTAAACAGAGTTAGGAATTGAAATATGACTCAGTTTTGTTACATAGTAATGAACCTATACTGTGTATCCTTATTCTCTCAAACTAAAATTTTTTTTCAAAAGATCTTGTAAATATCAATTTACATTTTTGAAGACACATCTTTTCAACACAAATCATACTGCTCTATTATGCTTCTCGTTATTTATTTATTTATTTTTATATATAAATTTTTATTTTAATGGGGTACATCAATAAATCAGGGTACATATATACAAAGGAAACATTTCCAGGTTATCTTGTCATTTAGTTCTGTTGTGTACCCATCACATAAAGAGAGATCATTCTCCATCACCTTGTATCCAGTTTTTTTGTACCCCTCACCCTCCACTTGCCCTCTTTCTTCTTCCCTCCCCCCACCCCCCGTAATCACAACACTCCTTTCCATGTCTCTTAGTCTCGCTTTTATGTCCCACCAATATATGGACACCTGCAGTTCTTGTTTTTTTCTGATTCGCTTATTTCACTCTGCTTAATGTTATCAAGATTCCACCATTCTTCTTTAAGTGATCCGATGTCATAATTTCTTCTAGCTGAATGATATACCATGGTGTATATGTGCCCCATCTTCATCCAGTCTTCTAATTTTTTACAGGATTTAAAAGCCTTTAAGCTGACTCTTGGCCAATGCAGCAAGAATCCATAAAAGAGTAGTGTCCTTAACATGTTCACCAAGTCCAAGTAGGCCCCATCACCATGCCAAATCTCTGAGAAATGCAATCCAACCACAATCAGTCACAGGGAGCAGGAGTCCAGGAAATGTCCATATCCATGAAAAGTACACATTGACCTGTAATTGTTGTCACCATTCTATACTTTGCAGCTCATGTCCCAGTCCCCAGTGACTGCTGCTTCTAGCTGGTAATGATTCAGGTAGACTGGAAAAGCCATTTGCAGCATGCCTGGATATGGAGCTTCTGTTCTCCTCTGCCTGGAGAGATGAGACCAGGTTGCTTTTCCTTGGAGTTCTGCGACTGTGGCATGGTAAAGAGAACCTTGGGATGCCCTAAGCTGGGTGGCAAAGGTAGATTCATAATAGAAGTTGGCAAAAGGGGGAAAGAGAGCTCTAAATTAGGAGTAGGTCTCAGCCTGAAATATGAGTGGGACATTAAGTTAGGAGGGATAAAGGAAACACTATATATTAAGCAAAGCAACAGAAAATAGGACTATCAACACCATAACAGAGATCTTTGAGGGAAGAATGAAAAACCTGACTATTCAGGCAAAACATAGTTAAGTGGCCCTTGTGCAAATGAGATCAGTTAACCTGCTTCTTGGAAGAAATAGTCTAGTCTTATCCACAATGTTGTAGATGGGCCAATGGCCCTGGGCACCTTCAGCCTTCAGTGGCAAGCTCCAGCTTTCTGGGCAAGTTAGGTCTTAAGTGGCTGGAGCAGGGCTGGAAGAGACTGAACCCTCCCTTAGAGGAACAAGGGGGAAGCCTTCCTTCCAGTGTCCCTGTTTCTTTACAGCAGAGGAATGTAAGACTGGCAGGCATTAGCTCAATAACCTTCCTTTCCCCTATTGAAGCAGGACCCAGATGGTATCCTATGTCAGACCCCTTTGGGGCATTGAAGCCTTTAAGGGTGTATCCTAAAAGCTGGTAGTTCCCCTGCTCTCTATTGAGCTTTTTCTGCTTCTAGGTTTCTTAAAAGCCATGCTCAGAAGATTTCGCTGAGGAGTTTGAGGATCCCCATCCACATATATAAATCTTTTCCATATATCTGGAGCTATTTGGAAAAAGTCAAAACAATGTGATTAGCTGGATCTAATAAAGAAGGTAGTAGTTTGCAGGCTAAAATGATTTGGTGTCTCCTGTTCATCAGCATTCAAAAGTAATGTAAACTTTTTAAGTAAAAAGCATGATATGTAGACCCATAGGGGTTCCAGTATATGACTTCCCCCTTTTAAATTTTTTTAATTGACCTTAAAATATTTGCTGAGTACACTTAATAATACCTTAACTTTAAAGATTGTAAGCATGACAAAATTCAGTGAATGCTTTTGCTTCATAAGCAGGAACATTTGTAGTTTAGCCAGTTTAGAAATCCAATAATAGATCAATGCATACAGATCATGAGCTATAACATGCTTAGCAGCCTCTCCTGTTCTGACAGAGGTTACTATACATCCGGATATGTATCCACTGTAATGTGGACATAGCAACTCCTTTGCCAAATTAAGGTTATGAGTAACACCCATCTGCCAAAGTCGTCCTGGTAGGGGTCCTTGAGGCGTTAACTCCAAATAAAGGGGCAGTATAGGCCTCTTGTACAGGATTTCGCAATCTGCCATGCTGCTTTCCGAGAAAGTTGAAACTGTTTACAACGCGGGCTGCAGCACTTTGGTGATGAATAGTATGAGACTGACTTGCTCGGTCTGTCATGGTTACTCCATATACTTTTATTTTGGGTAGCTTAATCAACAAGGGCATTCCTAGGCCCTGGCTTGTTGGCATAGTGGTAGAGCATTGGGCTTGTGAGCAGGATTCCCAGGTTCAATTTCCGGCCAGAGCAGACAGCAGAAGTGCCCAGCTACTTCTCCACCACTTTCTCCTTCCTCTCTGTCTCTCTCTTCTCCTCCCGCAGCCAAAGCTCCACCAGAGCAAAGCCACCCAGGCACTAACGATGAACCCATGGCCTCTGCCTTAGTCACTAGAATGGCTCTGGTTGCAACAGAGCAACACCCCATATGGGCAGAGCATTCCCCCTGGTTAGGCATGCCAGGTGGATCCTGATCGGGCACATGCCGGCATCTGTCTGACTGCCTCCCCATTTCCATCTTCAGAAAAATACAATAAATAAATAAATAAATAAAGAAAATACAACAAAAAGAAAGAATAGGAAAAAAAAGAGAAAGAAATGAGAAAAAAAAAAAAAAGGGCATTCCTTTTTTGTTAAAGCTCCGGGGAGCATGGAGTGAGCTTGAGTATATCCTATGAAACATGGAGCTCTATGTTGACATATATATAAAAGTCTTTGAAGGAAGAGGAACAGCTGAAATAGTTCATCAGCATTTGTTCCTAAGACAGCAGTCTTTATAGTGGAAACACCAAAAGTAAATATTTGCTGTCTGTCTATAGATTAAAGGGGAAATATGACAAATACTGAAAAGCCCTGATCTTTGTGCCCCTCCCCTCCCCCAACTCCCTTTCTCTCCTCCCCACACCCTGTATCCCCAAAACTTTTGTTTATGTCTCTGAGTCTCATCTTTATGTCTCACCTATGTATGGAATCATATAGTTTTAGTTTTTTCTGCTTTACATTTTTCGCTCAGTATAATGTTATCAAGGCCCATCCATGTTGCTGTAAAAGATCCTTCATCATCATTTCTTATGCTGAATAGTATTCCATAGTATATATATATATACCAAAGCTTTTTCTTTATTTTTATTTTTGTATTTTTCTGAAGCTGGAAATGGGGAGAGACAGACAAACTCCCGCATGCTCCTGACCAGGATCCACCCAGCACGGCCACCAGGGGCAATGCTCTGCCCACCAGGGGCGATGCTCTGCACCTCCAGGCCATCACTCTGCTGCGATCAGAGCCACGCTAGCACCTGGGGCAGAGGCCAAGGTGCCATCCGAGCTCCCGGGCCATCTTTGCTCAAATTGAGCCTTGGCGGTGGGAGGGAAAGAGAGAGAAAGAGAGGAAGGAGAGGGAGTGGAGAAGCAAATGGATGCTTCTCCTATGTGCCCTGGCCAGGAATGGAACCTGAGTCCCCCACATGCCTGGCTGACGCTTTACCACTGAGCCACCTGGCCAGGGCTATACCAATGCTTTTTATTCACTCATCCTCTGATGGACACTTGGGCTGTTTCCAGACCTTTGCTATTGTGAACAATGCTGCCATAAACATGGGAGTGCATTTCTTCTTTTCAAACAGTGCGATGGTGTTTTGGGGGTATATTTCTAACAGTGGTATAGCTGGATGAAAAGGCAGTTCAATTTATAATATCTTGAGGAATCTCCATACTGTTTTCCATAGTGGCTGCACCAGTCTGCATTCCCACCATCAGTGTGGGAGGGTACCCTTTTCTCCATATCCTCGCCAGCACTTATTCTGTGTTGTTTTATTGATGAGCGCCATTCTGACTAGTGTGAGGTGATATCTCATTGTGGTTTTAATTTTGCATTTCTCTAATCATTAGTGATATTGAACATTTTTTCATATGCCTATTGGCCATCTGTGTGTCCTCTTTGGAGAAGTGTCCATGCATTTCTTTTCCTCATTTTGGATTGGTTTATTTGTCTTCCTGGTATTAAGTTTTACAAGTTCTTTATAAATTTTGGTTATTAACCCCTTATCAGATGCAATGTCAAATATATTCTCCCACTGTGTAGTTTGTTTTTTTATTCTGTTCTTATTGTGTTTAGCTGTGCAGAAGCTTTTTAGTTTGATAAAGTCCCATTTGTTTATCCTGTCTTTATTTCACTTGCCTGTGGAAACAAATCAGGAAATATATTGCTGCAAGAGATATTAGAGAGCTTACTGCCCTATGTTTCTTTTCTATAAAACTAGTAACAATCAATTTATGCTTATGAAAATATATTTTTGAACACATTTTTTAATATATTGTTAAACAACATTTAGGTATTTTTTGCACTTGTGTTTTCTGCAACAAGAGTTTCAAATTTATTGGGTTAGGTTCTTTCAAATGTATTGTTTCGAATTGACTGGTGTATTTACATGACTTTCAGAGCTGTTTGCTTTTCAAGTAAAGCAGTGTTAAAAATATAATTATGTCTAAGTTTCTTACAGAATAATGTTTTTGAACTGCGTCTGCTTAGTATCACATAAAGTAAGAATGAATGAAATATGTTTCCAGGAAGTTTTAGTTTCCATGTCTAAAAAGCTAGTAAAATTAATTCTTACTTAAAAAGATATATATTTTTGAACAAATTTTTAAAGTATTGTTAAATTACTCAATGAATTATTTTTTGCACGTGTTTTTTTGCTAAAAAAATTTTAAGTTATCTGAGATTGTATCTTTCAATTGTATGGTTTCATATTTACTGGTGTATTTACAAGAGTTACAGAGCTGTTTGTTCTTCAGGTATAGCAGTGTTAGAAATTGAAATAGGCCTACATTTTTGTCACTCTAACGTTTCTGAACTGCTTCTGATTAGTATACCAAAGTGAATTAAAGAATTATGTTTCCAATAACTTAGTGTTCTTCTCTAAAATCCTGGTAAAAATCAATACATACTTATGAAGATATATTTTTTAAAAAACATGTTTAATGCATTGTAAAACAACTCATAGAGTAAATCTTTACACCTGAAAATTCTGATAACAACAGTTTCAATTTTGTGAAACAGAACTTATTCTTTAAACACTTTAATGTATTTGTACTGCTTCTTCTTAGAATCCCAATAGTCAATGAATTAATTATGGTTCAAATAACTGTCAGTTTCCTTCCCTAAAAGCTAGTAAAACTCAATTCTTACATCTGAAAATACTTTTTTTTCAACACATTTCTTAATGCATTATTAAATGACTCATTTAATTATTCTTTGCAGTGGGTTTCTGCTTCATGAGTTTCTAGTTATCTGAGTTAATATCACTGATATGTATGTTTGTTTTCAAATTAATAAAGTATTTACAAGATGTGAACAATGGTGTGACCTTTGCTAAACATGGTTAGAAATTGCAATATATAGGACTCAGTTTCAATGCACAGTAAAGAACCTATACTGTGTAAACTTAACCTCTCTAAATAAATGAAAAATTTGTTTCAAATAACTGTTAGCTAGCTACTCAAAAGAACTTGTAAATATCAATTCACATTTTTGAAGACACATCCTTTTAACACAAAGCATGTTTATTTCACATCTCATTATTTATTCTTTGAAAACGGGTTTCTGGTAAAATGAGTTCCAAGTTATTTATTTAGTGTGACACAAGTTTAAGTTTGGTTTCAAATTTACTGGTGTATTAACAAGACTTACAAAACTGTTTGCTCTTCAGTTAAAGCAGTGTTAGCAATTTAAATAGGACTCACTTTTCTCACACAGTAATGTTTCTGAACAGCTTCTGCTTAGCTTCTCAAAGTCAATGATAGAATAATGTTTTAATAACTTCTTACTTTAATTCTAAAAACTAGTAAAAACCAATTCTTACTTATAAAGATATTTTTTTCAACAAGTTTCGTAATACACTCTTAAATGACTGATTTTGTTATTCTTTGCACGTGTGTTTCTGCTAAAAAGAGGTTCAAGTTATCTGAGTTTTTCAAAAGTGTATGGTCTCATATTTACTGCAGTGTTTACAAGAGTTACACAGCTCTTTGCTCTTCAGGTTGAGCAGGGTTAGGAATTTAAACAGGACTTAGTTTTCTTACAATGTAATATGTTCCTGAATTGCTTCTTCCTAGCCTCGCAAAGTGAATGAAAGTATTACATTTCCAATAACTAATGGTTTTCTTCTCAAAATACTAGTAAATTCAAATCATACTTATGAAGATGTATTTTTTCAACACATTTCTTAGTGTGTTGTTCAAAAACTCATTTAGTTATTATTTTGCATGTGTGTTTGTGCCATAAAGAGTTTCAACTTATCTGAGTTACTTTTTCTCAAATGTATGGATTTAAATTTACTGCAGTATTTTCAAGAGTTACACAACTGTTTGCTCTTTAGGTTAAGCAGTGTTAGGAATTAAAATTGGATTCATTTTTATGACACAGTAGTGTACTCGTACTGCTTCTTCTTAGCATCACAAAGTGAATGAAGTATTATATTTCAAATAACTGTTACTCCCCTTCCCAAGAAACTGGTAAAATCAATTCATACTTATGAAGTTATTCTTTTTCTATATCTCTCCTAATGAATTTTAAATGATTCATTTAGTTTTTCTTTGCATTTGTGTTTTTGCTAATATAAGTTTCAAGGTATCAGTTAGTTTTACTGAAATGTATGTTTTTTTCAAATTTGCTGTAGTATTTACAAGACTTGCACAGGTGTATGCTCTTTAGAGCTGTTTGCTTTTCAGGTAAAGCAGTGTTAGAAATTAAATTATGTCTAAGTTTCTTACAGAGTAATGTTTCTGAACTGCTTCTGCTTAGTATCACAGACACTAAGAATGAAAGAAATATGTTTCCAAACACTTTTAGTTTCTTTACCTAAAAAGCTAATACAGTCCATTCAACTTATGAAGATATACATTTTTGGACACATTTTAATATATTGTTAAAGAACTCATTGAATTCCTTTTTGCACTTATGTTTCTGCTAAAAATAATTTCAACTTTTCTGAGATAGTTTCTTTCAACTGTATTGTTTCAAATTTAATCGTGTATTTACAGGAGTTATAGAGATGTTTGCTGCTCAGGTATACTAGTGTTAGAAATTGAAATTAGCCTCAGTTTCCTTACACTTTCATGATTCTGAACTGCTTCTTCTTAGTATCACAAAGTGAATAAAATAATTGTGTTTTCAATAACTTCATTTTCTTTTCTAAAATCCTGGTAAAAATCAATTCATACTTATGAAGATATATTTTTTAAAGACCTTTCATAAGCATTGTTAAACAACTCATTTAGTTATTCTTTGCATGATTCTTTCTGCTAACATGAGTTTCAATTATCTGAGTTATTTTAATGTATGTTTGATTTCAAATTTACTGTAGTATTTACAAGATTTGCACTGTTGTATGCTATTTAAGTAAAGCAGAGTTAGGAACTAAAATAGGACTCAGTTTTGTTACATAGTAATGAACCTATACATTGCATGCTTAACCTATCAATCTGAATAAAATAATTATGGTTTAAATAACTTAATTTTCTTCTCCAAAGAATTTTTAAAGATCCATTCATACTTTTGATGACACATCTTTTCAACACAAATCATAATGCTTTATTATGCTGCTGTTTCATTACATTTAGAATGCGTGTTTCTCGTAACATGAGTTTCAAGTTATCTGAGTTAATGTCACTCAAGTGTATGTTCAATTTTTAAATTATAGTAATATTTACAAGACTTTGCACTTCAGGTAAAGCACTGTTAAGAATTGAAATAGAACTTTGTTTTTTTACACAGTAATATATATGAAATGCTTCTGTTTACCTTGCAAAGTGCATGAAAGTATTATTTTTCAAATACCTTAGTTTTGTTCTCTAAAAACTAGTAAAAAATCAATTCATACTTATGAGGATATATTTTTTCACATTTCTTAATGCATTGTCAAATGACTCATTTAGTTATTTCTTGCACGTTGGTTTGAGCTAACAAAATTTTTAGGTATCAGAGTTAATGTGTCTCACATGTAGGTTTCAAATTTAAGGCAGTATTTACAAGAGTTAAACAGCTGTTTGCTCTTCAGGTATAGCAATGTAAGGAATAGAAATTAGACTCATTTTTGTTAAATAGTATTCTTCTTGTGCTGCTTCTGCTTAGCATCTCAAAAGTAAATGAAGAATTATGTTTCAGATAACTGTTACTTACCTTCTCTGAAAACTAGTAATTATCAATTCATTCTTACAAAGATATAATTTTTCAAATCTTTTTTTAATTCATTATTAAACAACTTATTTAGTTAATTCTTTGGCATGTTGGTTTTAGCTAACCAGAGTTTTAAGTTTATCAGAGTTAATGTGTCTCACATGTAGTTTTCAAATTTCCTATAGTATTTATAAAAGTTACACAGCTGTTTGCTCTTTAGGTAGTGCAATGTAAGGAATTGAAATTAGACTCATTTTGTTACAGATTTAGGACATTTTTCTCTGCTGTAGCACCTAGACATTATTTGGTTTTTCCACCTGACTTGTTGCTTTTAACATGAAATGGACTGGAGTTTTAACTATCACTGGAATCGTCAGTACCTAGCATGGAGCTTAGCAGATAGTAGGTGTTTAGTAATATTTATAGAATGAATGAAGAAACTGAGGACTACAGAGAACATGTGTTTTTGCCATGGTTTTTGACTTATGCCAAGTTTTTATTTTGTGCCAGGATCTATGCGAAGTGATTAACATGTAGCATCTCATTTAACTCTCATATAATAACCCTATTTTTTTAAATGAGGAAATCAAAGCACAAGTACTCAGTCATAGAGCCTGCAAAAAGATCTGAGGTTTTTGGCCCATTGTTTGGGTCCTTATTGAATTGTCTACTGGACCTTCAATCCTGGTTGAGGTTTCTGTGGTGTGTGTTTGTCAAGACCCACTGTGTTGTCATGAGTTTCCCCAGACTCCATTCTTTCACAAACTTTTTGGATATCTCCAATATACTGTGTCCTAGCTGAATGTATAAAATATATATTAAAGTGTGCATCATATTTCCTGTTACTATCATGTAACATCATCCTATAAAACTGCCCCACCCCCTTTGAATCAGAATTTCTACATCATTTAAAAATTTTAATGGTGGTAGGGAAAGATTGGGATTATGGGAGATCATAACTATGTGCCTGATTGTCACTAATTACTTAAAAGTCACAGATGAGTTTTAAAACAGCTGAAAAAAGCATTTAGTATGATTTTCGCTTTCCAATGTGTGGAGTTAAATTAGTAATAGTAGAATTTCTATATTATCCATATTCTCAGCTACAAATAATAAAAAATAGAGACTTGTCAACAATTAGTGCATCTTAATAACCTGGGATTTTGCTAAATGCAGATTAACATTCTGTAATTCTGGATACTAAAACACTCTTTTGATAGAGATTTAGGAACCATACTGGAGTAGACCTGGGACTAGATGCTGCCAGGGGTGGAGGTATGAGATGTGGCTTTTTTTCTTGTGGCAACTGCCAAGGAACAGATGGGTGTCCTGGGGGAATGAAATAATAGTGGTGGGGGTTTGTTGCTCATGTTTCTAACTGGAAAAAGAAAGGATTTTTGTGAAACTGAGGACTAAGGGTCTCTGTTTTGCCTCACCAATAGTGCACTGAAAAAAAATGCTGTAGTATCTCAGACTGCAGCAAACACCAAGGAGGTGAAAGTAAATTAAGAAGATAATTAAAAATGATAGAAAAAATCAAAATATAATGGCTTGACATGACATAAGGGTGAACATTTCCCCCCCCCCTTTTTTTGAGAAAGAGAGAGGGACAAACAGGCTGAAAGAGATGAGAAGCATCAATTCTTCTGAATCCTAACCCTAAGCCTAACCCACACCCTACCCTAACCCTAACCCAAACCTTAACCCTAACTTTCACCCTCCCCTCACACTTACAACTCACCCTAACACTTTTATAACCTTCACCCTCATTCTCACCCTCACCCTAACCTTAAACCTACCCCTGAACCTCACTTTACCCTAACCTTAACCTCCACCAAGCCTCACCTAACAAGGCCCCACACAAAGTGATCTCCTTCACCTTGCCATATCAGGCTTGCTGCCATGATCCTACCCCTCATCTTGAAGCCCCCACATCCTCCAGAGTCTCCATCTTCAGAAATGGCACTCAGCCTGCCATACATATAGGGCTCCTTCTCCACAGCCCTGCCCATGACCTTCCCCTCATTGACTAAGATGGCTCACCTGGCCTCTGGCCTGAGTGGCCTTATGGAAGTTTTCAAGTGGCTTCAGTCACCTGCCACACACAGTTGAAAATGTTTTAAATCAGGATACCACAGGCTTTCTCCCTTTAGTGGCTGGTCTGGAACAGCGCATGTCCACCACTCATCTTTTCCTCCCTCCCACCCTCATCACTTTTGGGGATGCCCTGTGTCTCCTGTATAGGCCGGTGGCTCTTCTGGGGGAAGGGCAGTTCCTGGTGGGAGTCCTTCACCCTCCAGCCAGCTCTTGCACCAGACCAGCCCCCAGGTCAGTGTGCATCGGGCTGCACACTGTGGTGGGACAAGCTCCCCCGCCACATCAGCTGAGATTTCTGCACAGAGCTACCTCGTGGACTGATTCTTTTCTGAGAAGACGGCGAAATACCTAACATCCTTTTAATTCCCGAGTTTTATAGTAGAAATCTGGCTACTGTCTCTAGTTTACAATTAGTTCTTCTTTCTGTCTTTGTTGTTGTTTTTGAGAGAGAGGCAGAAGAAGAGACAGATTTATCAAGATGTTCCTGTATGTGCCCTAACCAAGAAATCAAATCAAGATCCTCCATGACACAGATGATGCTCTAATCAATGAAGCTATCTCACCAGGGTTTCATTTATTGATTTATAGAAGAGAAGAAAGGAGAAAGAATGGAGAGGGAAGGGAAACTATTCATATGTTGTTTCACACAGCCATGAACTTATTGGTTATGCCCTGAATGGGGATCAAATCAACAATATTGGTGTTTCCGGTGGATGTTCTTAACCACCTGAGCTAACTGCAAAGGTTCTCTGCTGTTTCTTTTCTCTCTCTATTATTAGTGAGAGGAGGGCTGCAGAGAGACCAACTCCCATCTGCAAAATCCACTCAGTAAGCACTACTGGGGGATGATGTTCTGACCATCTGAGAAGTTGCTCCATGCTTAGCAACCAAGTTCTTAGCGCCTGAAGTAAACACCATGGAGCCATCCTCAGCATCCAGGCCAACTCGCTTCAATTGAACCATGGCTGCAGGAGAAGCATGGAGGTAGCATGGCACTGCAAATACATCAACAGCAAACCTTCAAAAGTCACTATGCAGTTATAGCCACGGGCACCAAATTGAGGATACTGTCTTGCCACACACACTGGAGATACCAGCTGAGAACAGCTCTACCCTGGGCCTCTTCTTTCAATATTCTATGAGACTCCACCCTAGGAGCCACCCCATGACCTAGACACTTCATAACCCTCCTCAAGAAAGGAGATAATAAAAATCAGAGCAGAAATAAATGAATTAGAGAACAGAAAAACTATAAAAAATTAATAGAACAAGGAGCTGCTTCTTTGAAAAGATCACAAAATTGACAAACCCTTGGCAAGACTTACCAAGGAAAAAGAGAAAGAACTCATATAAACAAAATCCAAAATGAAAGAGAGAAACCACCATGGACACCATACATATACAAACAGTTATTGTAGAATACTATGAAAAACTTTATGCCACTAAATTCAACAACCTAGAAGAAATGGATGAATTCCTAGAACAATACAACCTTCCTAGTCTGAGTCAAGAAGCAGCTGAAAGCCTAACAGACCTATTAGAAGAAGAAGAAATTGAAAAAACCATTAAAACTTCCCCAAAAATAAAAGTCAAGGTTCTGATAGCAATATCAGCGAATTTTATCAAACATTCAAAGAAGACTTGATTCCTATTCTACAAAAGTCTTCCAAAAAATTGAAGAGAAAGCAATACTTCCCAAACAGATTTTATGAGGCCAACATAACCCTCATACCAAAACCAGCAAGGATGGCACAAATAAAGAAAACTACAGACCATATCTCTAATGAATACAGATGCTAAAATACTAAACAAAATACTAGCAAATCGAATACAACAACATATTTAAAAAATAATACATCATGATTAAGTGGGATTCATCCCAGAATATCAAGGATGGTTCAACATTCGTAAAACGGTTAATGTAATACACCATATCAACAAAACAAAGAACAAAAACCACATGATCTTATCAATAGACGCAGAAAAGGCTTTTGATAAAATACAACACAATTTTATGTCTAAAACTCTCAACAAATGGGGTGTAGAAGGAAAATATCTCAACATGATAAAAGTCATATATAAAAAACCATGAGCTAACATCATATTTAATGCACTAAACTGAAGCCTTTCCCCTTAAATAAGGAACAAGACATGGTTGTTCATTCTCCCCACTCTTATTTAATGTGGTACTAGTGGTTCTAGCTAGAGCAATCAGAAAAGCCAAAGAAATAAAAGGCATCCATATCAATAAAGAAGAAGTAAAGGTATCACTTTTTGCAGATGATATGATCCTATATATCGAAAACCCCAAAGATTCCACAAAAAGACTACTAGAAACAATAAGCCAATAAAATAAGGTCGCAGAATACAAAATTAATATACAGAAATAAATAGCCTTTCTATATGCCAAGAATGAAACAATTGAGAACGAACTCAAAAGAATAATCCCCTTCACGATTGCAACAAAAAAAATAAAATACTTAGGAATAAACATAACAAAGAATGTAAAGGACTTATATAATGAAAACTATAAACCATTGTTTAAGGAAATTGAAAAAGATATAATGAGATGGAAGAATATACCTTGTTCTTGCTTAGGAAGAATTAATATAATCAAGATAGCTATATTACCCAAACCAATATATAAATTTAATGCAATTCCCATCAATCTTTCAATGACTTTTTTAAAGAAATAAAGCAAAAAATTATCAGATATATATAGAACTATAAATAACCCCGAATAGCAAAAGCAATCCTAAAGAAAAAGAATGAAGCTGGGGCATTACAATACCTGACTTCAAACTATATTATAGGGCTACGACAATCAAAACAGCATGGTATTGGCAGAAAAATAGACACTCAGAACAATAGAATGGAATAGAAAGCCCAGAAATAAAACCACTTATATTTAGTTAAATAATTTTTGATAAAGGGGCCAACAACACACAATGGAGAAAAGAAAGCCTCTTCAATAAATGGTACTGGGAAAACTGGAAAGCAACATGCAAAAAAATGAAACTGGACTACAGTTTTTCACCCTATACTAAAATTAACTCAAAATGGATCAAAGATCTAAACGTAAGACCTGAAACAATTAGTACATAGAAGAAGATATAGGTACTCAACTCGTGGAACTGGGTTTTAAAGAACATTTATGAATTTGACTCCACAAGCAAGAGAAGTGAAAGCAAAAATTAATGAATGGGACTACATCAGACTAAGAAATATTTGCTCAGAAAGAGAAACTGATTACAAACTAACAGAAAGCCAACTGTATGTGAAATATTTTCAAACAACAGCTCAGATAGGGCCTAATATCCAAAATATACAAAACTCATAAAACTAAACAACAAACATAAAAACAATACAATAAAAAAATGGGAAGAGGATATGAACAGACACTTCTCCAGGAAGAAATACAAATGGCAAACAGATATAGGAAAATATACTCATCTTCTTTAGCTATTAGAGAAATGCAAATCAAAACTGCAAAGAGATACTACCTCACACATGTTCGATTAGGTATTATTAGCAAGACAGTTAATAGCAAATGTTGGTGAGGCTGTGGAGAAAAAGGAACCCTCATCCACTTTTGGTGGGAATGTAAAGTAGTACAACCATTATGGAAAAAAGTATGTTGGTTCCTCAATAACTTAAAACAGAACTACCTTAAGACCAAACAATACCTCTACTGGATATATATTCCAAAAACTCAGAAACATTGATATGTAAAGACACATGCAGCCCCATGTTTATTGCAGCATTGTTCACAAGTGGTCAGGACATGGAAACAACAAAAAGCCCATAAATAGATGACAGAATAAAGAAGATGTGGCACATATACACCATGGCAAACTACTCAGTCATAAGAAATGATGATATCAGATCATTTACTGCAAAATGGTGGGATCTTGATAACATGATATGAAGTAAAAGAAGTAAATTAGAAAAAAACAGGAACTGCATTATTCCTTATGAAGTTGGGACATAAAAGTGAAACTAAGACACATTGATAAGCATGTGGTGGGTATGTGGGGATGTGTGAAAGAGAGAAGGAAAGGGGAGGGGGAGGGGCAGAAAGAAAACTAGATGTAAGGTGACAGAGACAATCTGTTTTTGGTTGATGAGTATACAACATAATTAAATTACAAGATAACCTGGACTTGTTTTCTTTGAATATATATACACTGATTTATTAATGTCACCCCACTAAAAAACTAAATTATAAAAAAAAATCTATTGAAAATTAATTCATAATTGTAAATTTTTTTTTCAACAAGGTGTTTAATGCACTCTTAAATTACTGATTTTGTTATACTTTGCACGTGTGTTTCTTCTAACAAGAGGTTCAAGTTATCTGAGTTTTCACAAATGGGTGATTTTCAAATTTACTGCAGTGTTTACAAGAGTTACACAGCTGTTTGCTCTTCAGGTAATGCAGGTTTAAAAATTTAAATGGGATTCAGTTTTCTTACAATACAGTGTTCCAGAACTGCTTCTGCCTAGCCTCGCAAAGTGAACAAAATAATTATGTTTTAAATAACTGACAGTTTCTTATAAAAAAAACTAGTAAATTCAAATCATACTTATGAAGATGTATTTTTTCAACACCTTTCTTAGTGTGTTGTTCAACAACTCATTTAATTATTCTTTGCATGTGTGTTTATGCCAACAAGAGTTTCAAGTTATCTGAGTTAGTTTTTCTCAATTGTATGATGTCAAATTTACTGTAGTATTTGTAAGAGTTACCTAACAGATAGCTCTTCAAGTAAATAGTGCTAGGAAGTGAAATTGGACTCAGTTTTATGACACCATAATGTACCTATACTGATATTTCTAAGCATCACACATTGAAGTAAGTATTAGATTTTAAATAACTGTTAGTCTTCAAAATAAAATGGTAAAAACAATTATTATTTATGAAGTTATTTTTTTCAATAACTTAATTTATTTTTAAATGACTCATTTAGTTATTCTTTACATGGGTGTTTTTGCTAAAAAAAGTTTCAAGATATCTGATTTAGATTCACTGATATGAATTTTTTTCAAATTGGTTGTAATATTCACAAGACTTGCACAGGTGAGTGCTCTTTAGGTAATGCTGAGTAAGGAATTGAAATAGGACTCAGTGTGGTAACAGAGTAATGAATCTATTCTGCATATGCTCAACCTCTCCTTCGGATTGAAATAATTATTATTCACATAACTGTTATTTCCCCTGCAACAGAATTTGTGAATATCAATTTTTATTTTGAACACACAAATTTCCAACACAAATCATAATGCTTTATTTTGCTGCTCATTTAGTTATTCTTTGAATGCAGGATTCTTCTAATAAGAGTTTCAATATTTCTGTTTTAGTGTCACTCAAGTTTATGTTTGGTTTCAAATTTACTGCAGTGATTACAAGACTTACATGCTCTTCAGTAAAGCTGTTTTAAAAATTGAAATGGAACTTCTTTTTGTTACACATTAATGTTCCTGAACTGCTTATGCTTAGCATCACAAACTGCATGAAAGTATTGTTTCCAATAACTTTTAGTTTCCTTTTCTATAAAACTAGTAAAATCAATTTATACTTATGAAAATATATTTTTGAACACATATAGTAATGTATTTTTAAACAACTCATTTGGTGGTTCTTTGCACGTTTTTTCTGCAACAAGAGGTTCAAGTTATTTGAGTTCGGTTCTTTCAAGTGTATGGATTCAAATTGACTGATGTATTTACATGAGTTTTAGAACTGTTTGCTTTTCAGATAAAGCAGTGTTAAAAATTTAATTATGTCTAAATTTCTTACAGAGTAATGTTTCCGAACTGCTTCTGCTTAGTATCACAGACAAGAAGAATAAAAAAATATGTTTCCAATAACTTTTATTTTCCTTCCCTAAAAAGCTAGTAAAATCAATTCATACTTATGAAGATATATATTTTTGGACACATTTTAATGTATTGTTAAAGAACTCATTAAATTATGTTTTGCACGTGTCTTTCTGCTAAAAAGAATTTCAAGTTATCTGAGATAGTTTCTTTCAAGTGTATGGTTTCAAATTTACTGGTGTATTTACAAGAGTTACAGAGCTGTTTGTGCCTCAGGTATAGTAGTGTTAAAAATTTAAATAACCCTAAGTTTTTTACATTCTAATCTTTCTGAACTCTTTCTGCTTACTCTCACAAAGTAAATAAAAAATTATGTTTCCAATAACTTTGTTTTCTTCTCTAAAATCCTGGTAAAAATCAATTCATACTCAAGAAGATATATTTTTAATTTTTTTTAATGTGTTGTTAAACAACTCATTGAGTAATTCTTTGTACCTGAAAATTCTGCTAGCAAGAGTTACAATTTTTGGGAAAAAGAACTTATTTTTTAACACATTAATGTATATGTACTGCTTCTGCATAGAAAATCAATAGTCAATGAAAGAATTACAGTTCAAATAAATCTTAGTGTTTTTCTCTAAAATATAGTAAAACTCAATTCTTCCTTATTTAGCTATATTTTTTCAAAACTTTTATTAATGCATTATTAAATGATCATTTAATTATTCTTTGTAGTGGGTATCTGCTATTATGAATTTTAAGTTATCTGAGTTAATATCACTTATATAATGTTTCTTTTCAAATTAATATAATATTTACAAGATGTGAACAATGGTATGATCTTTAGTTAAACAGAGTTAGAAATTGCAATAGGACTCAGTTTCGTTACACAGTAATGGACCTATACTGTGTATGCTTTGTCTCTCAAACTAAATGAAATATATAAATTTCAAATAACTGTTAGTTTTCTACTCAAAGAACTTGTAATTATCAATTCACAATATTAAGAGATATAATTCAACACAAAACATAATGCTTTATTACACTGCTTGTTATTTATTCTTTGAAAGCGCATAGCCCTTAATGAGTTTCAAGTTATCTTAGATAGTGTGACCCTGGTGTAGGTTTCGTTTCAAATTTGCTGGTGTATTAACAAGACTTACACAGCTCTTTGCTCTTCAGTTAAAGCACTGTTACAAATTGAAATAGGCTTCAATACTCTCATGCAGTAATGTTTTTTCACTGCTTCTGCTTAGCATCTCAACGTCACTGAAAGATTAATATTTCATAAAACTCTTGCTTTACTTCTGTTAAAAGCTACTAAAACCAATTCATACTTATTAAAATATTTTTTCAAAAAGATTCTTAATGCATTGTTAAATGACTGATTTCGTTATTGTTTGCTTGTGTTTTCTGCTAACAAGTGTTTCAAGTTATCTGAGTTTCTCACAAGTGTACAGTTTCAAATTTACTGCAGTGTTTACAGGAGTTACACAGCTGTTTGCTCTTCAGGTAAAGCAGTGTTAGGAATTAAAATAGGACTCAGTTTTCTTACACTATAATGTCCCTGGACTGCTTCTACCTAGCCTCAAAAAATGAAAGAATTTCGTTTCCAGTAACTGATAGTTTCTTTCTCAAAAAAAATAGTAAATTCAAATCATACTTATGAAAATGTATTTTTTCAACACATTTTTTAGTGTATTGTTCAACAACTCATTTAGTTATTCTTTGCATGTGTGTTTGTGCCAAAAAGTTTCTTGTTTTCTTAGTTAGTTTTTCTAAAATGTATGATTTTAAATTTTCTGTAGTATTTATAAGAGTTACCTAACTGTTCGCTCTTCAAGTAAAGCAGTGTAAGGAAGTAAAATTGGATTCAGTTATATGACACAGTAATGTACCTCTTCTGCTTCTTCTTAGCATCACAAAGTGAAAGAAGTATTATAATTCAAATAACTGTTAGTCTCATTTCCAAAAAAAGGCAAAATTAATTCATACCTATGAAGTTATTTTTTTTCAATACCTCTCTTAATTAATAATAAATGAGTCATTTTGATATTCTTAACACAGGTGTTTTGCTAATATAAGTTTCAAGATATCTGAGTTAGTTTCACTGATATGTTTATTTTTTTTCAAATTTCCTGTAGTATTTATAATACTTGCACAGTTGAGGTCTCTTAGTTAATGCAGAGTTAGGAAATGAAATAGGACTCAGTTTGGTTACACAGTAATGAACCCTACACTTAGTATGCTTTACCTCTCCTTCCGATTGACATAATTACCATTCACATATTGTTAGTTGTTCTGCAAGAGAATATGTGAATATCAATTCCTACATTTGAAGACAGAACTTTTCAACACAAATCATAATGCTTTATTTTGTTGCTTATTTAGTTATTCTTTGAGTGTGAGATTCTCCTAACAAGAGTTTCATTTATCTGTGTTTGTGTCACTCAAGTGTATGTTTGGTTTCAAATTTACTGCAGTGTTTAGAAGACTTATATGCTCTTCATGTAAAGCAGTGGTATAAATTGAAATGGAACTCTTTTCTGTTACACATTAATGTTCCTGAACTGCTTTGCTTAGTATCACAAACTGCAAGAAAGTATAATGTTTCCAATAACTTTTAGTTTCCTTTTCTAAAAAACTAGTAAAAATCAACTTATACTTATGAAAATATATTTTTGAAAACATTTCTTAATGCATTGTTAAAAAAGTCATTTAGTTATTCTTTGTACATGTGTTTCTGCAACAAGAGTTTGAAGTTATTTGAGTTTGGTTCTTTTAAGTGTATGGTTCAAACTGACTGGTGTATTTACATGAGTTACAGAGCTGTTTTCTTTTCTTGTAAAGCAGTGAAATTTAATTATGCCCTGGCCGGTTGGCTCAGTGGTAGAGCATCGGCCTAGTGTGCGGAGGACCCGGGTTCAATTCCCGGCCAGGGCACACAGGTGAAGCACCCATTTGCTTCTCCACCCCTCCTCCATGCCTTCCTCTCTGTCTCTCTCTTCCCCTCCTGCAGCAAAGGCTCCATTGGAGCAACGATGGCCCGGGTGCTGGGGATGGCTCTGTGGCCTCTGCCTCAGGCACTAGAGTGGCTCTGGTCGCAACATGGCGATGCCCAGGATGGGCAGAGCATCGCCCCTGGTGGGCGTGCCAGGTGGATCCCGGTCAGGCACATGCGGTAGTCTGTCTGACTGTCTCTCCCTGTTTCCAGCTTCAGAAAAATGCAAAAAAAAAGAAATTTAATTACGTCTAAGTTTCTTACAGAGTAATGTTCTGAACTTCTTCTGCTTAGTATCACAGACACTAAGAATGAAAGAAATATGTTTACAATAACTTTTATTTCCTTCTCTAAAAGCTAGTACAATCAATTCATATTTATGAAGATATATATTTTTGGATACATTTTAATGTATTGTTAAACAACTCATTGAATTATTTTTTGCACGTGTGTTTCTGCTCAAAAGAATTTCAAGTTATCTGAGATAGTTTCTTTCAATTGTATGGTTTTAAATTTAATGGTGTATTATAAGAGTTACAGAGTTGTTTGTTGCTCAGTGTTAGCAGTGTTAGAAATTGAAATAAGCCTAAGGTTCCTTACACTGTAATGTTTCTAAACTGTTTCTGCTTAGTATCACAAATTGAATGATAGAATTATGTTTTCAATATCTTTGTTTTTCATCTCTAAAATCTTGGTAAAAATTAATTCATACTATGAAGATATATATTTTCAAAACATCTTTAATGTGTTGTTGTACAACTCATTGAGTAATTCCATGCACCTGAAAATTCTGCTAACAAGAATTTAAATTTATGTGAAACAGAACTTATTCTTTTAACTCATTAATGTATTTGTACTGCTTCTGCATAGAATCTCAAATGACAAAAAAAGAATTATGGTTCAAATAATCTTACTTTTTTTCTCCAAAAGTTGGTAAAACTAAATTTTTACTTAGGAAGATGTAATTTTTCAACACGTTTCTTAATGCATTATTAAATAAGTCATTTAGTTATTCTTTGCACTGGGTTTCTACTATCATGAGTTTCAATGTATCTGAGTTAATATCACTGATAGAAATGTTTGTTTTCTAATTAATATAATATGTACAAGATTTGAACAATGGTGTGATCTTTAGATAAACAGTTAGGAATTGCAATAGGACTGAGTTTGTTTCACAGTAATGAACCTATATTGTGTATGCATAACCTCTCAAACTAAATGAAAAATTTAAGTTTTAAGTGTTAGTTTTCTACCAATATAACATGTAAATATCAATTCACATTTTTGAACACATACTTTCAACACACATCATATTGCTATAGTATGCTCTTCATTATTTAATCTTTATTAGCAGAATTTTGCTAACATGAGTTTCAAGATATCTTAGTGAGACTCAAGTGTGGGTTTGGTCTCAAATTTACTGGTGAATTAACAACATTTAAACAGCCCTTTGCTCTTCAGTTTAAGCAGTGTTAGGAATTGAAGTAAGCCTCAGTTTTCTCATGCAGTAATATTTCTGAACTGCTTCTGCTTAGCATCTCAAATTAAATGAAAGTATAATGTTTCAAAAACTCTTACTTAACTTCTCTTAAAAACTAGTAAAACCAATTTATTCTTTTAAAGACATATTTTTTTCAACAAGTTTCTTAATGCATTGTTAAATGTCTTATTTCGTTATTCTTTGCTCGTGTGTTTCTGATAACAAGTGCTTTAACTTATCTGCGTTTTTCACAAATGTATGGTTTCAAATTTACTGCAGTGTTTACAAGAGTTACACAGCTGTTTGCTCTCAGAAAAAGCAGGGCTAGCAATTAAGTAGGACTCAGTGTGGTTACACAGTAATGAACCTATACTGAGTATCCTTAACCTCTCCTTCCAAATGAAATAATTTTCATTCACAAAACTGGTAGTTGCTCTGCAAAAAAATTTGTGAATATCAATTAATATTTTGAAGATACAACTTTTCAACAGAAGTGATAATGCTTTAGTTTGCTGCTCTTTTTTATTTTTTGAATTCGGTATTCTCCTTACAAGAGTTTTAATTTTTCTGTCTTAGTGTCACTCAAGAGTATGTTTGGTTTTAAATTTATTGCAGTTTTCACAAGACTTACACAGCTGTATGCCCTTCAGGTAATATTGTGTTAAAAATTGAAATGGAACTCTTTTTTGTTACACATTAATGTTCTTGAACTGCTTCTGCTTAGCATCGCAAACTGCATGAAAATATTATGTTTGCAATAACTTTTACTTTCCTTTTCTATAAAGCTAGTAAAATTAATTTATATTTATGAAATAATATTTTTGAACACATTACTTAATATGTTGTTAAACAACTCATTTATTCTATGCACGTGTGTTTTTGCAACAAGCGTTTCAAGTTATTTGAGTTAGATTTTTTCAAGTGCATAGTTTCAAATTGGTGTATTTACATGAGTTTCAGAGCTGTTAGCTTTTCAAGTAAAGCAGTGTTAGAAATTTAATTACATCTAAGTTTCTTACTGAGTAATGTTTCTGAACTGCTTGTGGTTATTATCAGAGACACTAAGAATGAAAGAAATATGTTTACAATAACTTTTAGTTTTTTCCCCCTAAAAGTTGTAAAATCAATTCATAATTATGAAGACATATATTTTGGAACACATTTTTAATGTATTGTTAAACAACACATTGAATTATTTTTTGAACTTGTGTTTGTGCTTAAAACAATTTCAAGTTATCTGAGAGAGTTTCTTTTAATTGTATGTTTTCAAATTTACTGGTGTATTTACAAGTGTTACAGAGCTGTTTGCTCCTCAGGTTAGAAATTGAAATAGGCCTAAATTTCCTTACTCTAATATTTCTGAACTGCTTCTGCTTAGTATCACAAAGTGAATGAAAGTATTATGTTTCCAATAACTTCATTTTCTTCTTTAAAATTCTGATAAAAATCAATTCATACTTATGAAGATATATTTTTTAAAACATTTTAATGCATAGTTAAACAACTCATTTAGTAATTCTTTGCACCTGAAAATTCTTCGAACAAGAGTTTCAATTTATTTGAAATAGAACTTATTTTATTAACACAGTAATGTATTTTTACTGCTTCTGTTTACAATCTCAATAGTCAATGAAAGAATTATGGTTTAAATAACTGTTAGTTTTCTTCTCTAAAATCTAGTAAAATCAATTCATACTTATGAAGATATATTTTTTCAACACTTTACTTAATGCTTTATTAAATGTGTCATTTACTTATTTTTTGCACATGGGTGTCTGCTATCATGAGATTCAAGTTACCTGCGGTAATATCACTGATATGAATAGTTTTTTTTCAAACTATTATAGTATTGATAAGATGTGCATAATGGTGTGATCTTTAAACAGAGTTAGGAATTGCAAAAGAGCTCAGTTTTGTTACAGAGGAATGAACCTATACTGTGTGTGCTTAACTTTTCAAACTAAAATAAAAATTTGTTTCAAATAACTTAGTTTTACTCAAAAGAACTTGTAAATATCAATTCACATTTTTGAAGACACATCTTTACAACACAAATCATAATGCTTTATTACGCTTCTCGTTATTTATTCTTTGAAAGAGGGTTTCTGCAAACATGAATTTCAAATTATCTTAGTGTGACTCAAGTATATGTTTCGTTTCAAATTTTCTGGTGTATTAACAAAACTTACACATCTGTTTGCTCTTCAGTTAAAGCAGCGATAGGAATTGAAATAAGCCTCAGTTTTCTCACACAGTAATGTTTCTGAACTGCTTCTGATTATCTTCTCTTAGTCAATGAAAGAATAATGTTTCAAAAAACTTTAATTTTCTTAAAAACTAGTAAAAACCAATTCATACTTATAAAGATATTTTTAAACAAGTTTCTTAATGCACTCTTAAACGACTGATTTTATTATTATTTGCACGTGTGTTTCTGCTAACAAGAAGTTTTTTAGTTAGATTTATGAAAGATTAATAGAATAAATATAATGACAACAAAAAATATGCTTTATATAATATCAAAGGTTTGATGGAGTTGAAACTTGCTTGAAAGAACATACAGGAATATCTGTGGTAAATGTATTCCAAGTGCACTTCTCTGCTGCCACCTTGTGTGCACCTTGGGAATAACAGCTCAGAGCAGTTCACCTGGAAAAATACAGGAGTTGGGTTTTGTGCGTTATCTCTCAGTATTGAATTCAAAGCTATCTTGAAGATACTTTTATAACTTTTAAATATAAAGAAATTCTATTTAGTGTTTGCTACCTCTTTCAATGTTAATTGTAGTGTAAGCAAGAGATAAAGTTGATATCATTTCAATCCTATGAAGTTTGCTGGAACTTGCTCCATAGCACATAAATAATGGTCGCTGTTACATGTGTTTCTCTGCTGCCTTTTCTTGTGAATTTTGGGAATTATGCCTTAGTACAGATAGAAAGAAAAAAAAATGTTAGAGAAGATTGTCTAGAAATGTTGATTGCAATTTGCCTTTTTTCTATATTTTTTGTGTACTCTAATGATTTGATTTCTGGGAACATTTCAGTTCATCTTTTTTTCTTTTTTTTGTTTCCAGCCTTTGAATGTTCCCATATATACTAGGCACTGTGCTAGGAACTACATGAGTAGTTACTGCACTCAGTGTCTTCTCATTCTAATATTTTTACTTCTGTCTTTTGAACTTATTTATTTTAATTTTTTAATGTATTGTAAAATAGGAAGTGCTTTGATTTGACAAATATGTTGTATTAAACTGCCTTTTTATTATAAAAACTCTATTCTTATTGCAGAAGTGCTTGAAAAAATGATAAGAAAAACAACAACAAATTTTCATTCAGAGATAACTACTGTTAATATTATGACAATATCTTTCCATATTCTTAGAGTACCTATTATATTTCTCTATCTATACATACTAAGGTACATTGGGTGTGCATACATCTGTGTGCATAGATGTTCATTGGATAAGAGCATATCTCTTTATGTCCACAGTGTCTATAATTTGTGGATACCGGTGTATGCATGCAAATTACTATTTACTCTTTTATTTTTAAACTATTATTTTATTTCTATTATGTGCTGGGCACTTTGCTAGACACTGGTTCATATAGTGAAAGAAACAATCTCACATCTGTCTTTATGAATGATATATTATCATGCTGTAAACAGAGGAAGAAAAATATACATAAATAAAATAATAATAATTTGAGACATGCCCTTGATATGGTAGTGCAATGTCTTGTTGCCAGTTTCCATTGATTGTGGCAATGTTCAGGGTATTAGTTTCTTGAAAGGCAGAGCTGAGATATAAGTCTCAGTTCTTCAGCAACACGTTTTCTTGGCTAAAAAACTGAGAAAATTCTCAAGTGCTAAAACGAAGACCCTGGGAGGTGTTCTGTGACCAAAAGAACCAACTTTGTAAGTGGTGACCCATTCTCAGATAAATTCTGAAGTGTAAATCATTGGAGGTCTCTCAGTCTGGACTGCTGCTACAGCAGAAGAAAAAAGTCCATGTTAGGAAAGGGATCACATCATGGTAAACAATCAAAAATATTGTTTAAGCCCTTGACTGTCAACAGCAAAAAAAAGTCTTTTAGTGTTTTCACCACAGCAAACTAGATTATTGTTTTACTTTATAATTACCTCAGGATTTCTCTAGTAATATTTTCCCCCCTAAATAAAATGGCGTTCTATCACCAGAGAGGTAAGTAGATAGAGCATCACACCCATACACTAATGTCATACGTTTGTTCCTGGGTCTAGGCACATACAGAAACACATGGATATTTCTGACACTTTGTCAGTGTTTTTCCTCTTGCTGCCTCTAACATTAAGAACTATATAAAAGAAAAATGACAATGGCTTTTTCGTTGTTTATGCAGCATATATTTCTTAGAGCAATGAATTATGTTTTTTAAATCTTACCCCAAAAGGCAATAAGTGGTAAATTTGTAAAGTTCCACATTTTCCCATGTATAAGTATCCTTTCTGAATAAAAAGAACCTTAAATTTGGGGCATGAAATTTGAGAAAATGATAACAAATGTGAAGAAACAGAAAATGCAAGTAAAAATATAAGAACCACTGTATAAGATGCACCCAGTTGTCAAACCCCACATTTTTTTTAAATTTTATATTTTGTAATGGGGCGACATCAATAAATCAGGCTTAATATATTCAAAAATAAAAAATCCAGGTTATCTTGTCTTTCAATTATGTTGCATACCCATCACCCAAAGTCAGATTGTCCTCTGTCAACTTCTATCTAGTTTTCTTTGTGCCCCTCCCCCTCCCCTTTCCCTCTCCCATTCCTCCCTCCCCCCATAACCACCACACTCTTATCAATGTCTCTTAGTTTCACTTTTATGTCCCACTTACGTATGGAATAATGCAGTTCCTGGTTTTTTCTGATTTACTTATTTCACTTCATATAATGTTATCAAGATCCCAACATTTTGCTGTAAATGATCTGATGTTATCATTTCTTAAGACTGATTACTATTCCATAGTATATATTTGCTATATCTTCTTTATCCAGTCATCTATTGACATACTTTTTGGTTGTTTCCTTGTCCTGGCCACTGTGAACAATGCGGCAATGAACATGGGGCTGCATGTGTCTTTACATATCAATGTTTCTGAGCTTTTGGGGAATATACCCAGTAGAGGGATTGCTGGGTCATAAGGTAATTCTATTTTAAGTTTTTTGAGCAACCACCATACTTTTTTCCATAATGGTTGTACTACTTTATATTCCCACCAACAGTGTATGAGGGTTCCTTTTTCTCCACAGCCTCTCCAACATTTGCTATTACCTGTCTTGTTATTAATAGCTAATCTAACAGGTGTGAGGTGGTATCTCATTGCAGTTTTGATTTGCATTTCTCTAATAACTAAAGAAGCTGAGCATCTTTTCATATATCTGTTGGCCATTTGTAGTTCCTCTGGGGAGAAATGTCTGTTCATGTCCTCTTCCCATTTTTTATTGGATTGTTTGTTTGTTTGTTGTTGAGTTTTATGAGTTCTTTGTATATTTTGGATATTAGGCCCTTATCTGAGCTGTTGTTTGAAAATAACATTTCCTATTTAGGTGGCTTTCTGTTTATTTTGTTATCAGTTTCTCTTGCTGAGCAAAAACTTCTTAGTCTGATGTAGTCCCATTCATTAATTTTTGCGTTCACTTCTCTTGCCTGTGGAGTCAAATTCATAAAATGCTTTTTTAAACCCAGGTCTGAGTTTAGTACCTATGTCTTCTTCTATGTACTTTATTGTTTCAGGTATTATGTTTAGATTTTTGATCCATTTTGAGTTAATTTGAGTACCAGGGGACAAACTGTAATCCAGTTTTATTCTTTTGCATGTGGCTTTCCGGTAGTCTCATCACCAATTATTGAAGAGGCTTTCTTTTCTCCATTGTGAGTTCTTGGCTACTTTATCAAAAATTATTTGACTATATACATGTGGTTTTATTTCTGGACTTTTTATTCTTCAAAACCCATATTTTTAATAATAATGAGTTTTATATGTAGGAAAATATGACTAGAACCTACAAATGTCTCTGAAAAATATTTATCTTACATTTATCTTTCTTTTTTTAAAGAGACATAGTAAGCATCAGAGAGATGGATAGATAACGAGTGACAGACAGGAATGGAGAGAATTTTTTATTATGGGCCAGGTCACAGATCAATCATCAGTTTTTCATTGGGACACCTTAGTTTTTCATTCGCTGCTCTCTGATATATACCTTGACCAGGGGGCTACATCTGTCCATGTGACTCCTTCCTCAAGCCAGCGACATTGGGCCCAAGATGTTGAGCTTTGCAAAAACAATTTGAGGCCACGCTCAAGCTGGCGACCTTGGGATCTAAAATCTGGGTACTGCACATTTCAGTCAAATGCTCCACAAACTGAGCCACTGCCTTTTCAGTCTGTTAACAGATTATTTCTTTTACATTATCTGGATTTTATTTAGTATCCTGGTTCTTTGTATGGGTGGAAAGGCTGTATACTTAAAGGCTTTTTTTCCCCTAAAATGTATTCATCACTACAATTTTCCATAGACTTTTGTCTTGTAGTCCTTATTTTCATTAATTTTAAAGTATTTTGCAACTTGAATTGTGAATTTAAGGCAGGGTTATTTAGCATTGAATTACTTTCCTTAAAAAAGAAAGAGTTTTTTAGTTAGTTTCTATGAATGATTACTAGAGTAAGTATAATGACAACAAAAAACATGCTTTATATGATTTCAAAGGTTTGATGGAGTTGCAACTTGCTTGAAAGAACATACAGGAATGTCTCTGGTAAATGTTTTTCAAGTTCGCTTCTCTGCTGCCACCTCGTGTGCACCTTGGGAATAACAGCTCAGAGCAATTCACATGGAAAAATACATCAGTTCGGTATTGTGCATTATCTATCAATGTTGAAATCAATGTTAACTGCAATGTAAGCAAGATATATACTTGATATTATTATAATCCTCTGAAGTTTGCTGGAACTTGCTCTACAGAACATACAAATATAGTCTCTGTTACATGTTTCTGACACTCTGTCTGTTTTCCCCCCTCTTTCTGATTCTAACATTAAAAACTAAATAAAAGAAAAATGACAATGGCTTTTTTTTTTGTTTTGGAGCTTTACTAAAGCGTGATTCCCAAGATGCAAACGAGGTGACAGCAGAGAAGCACATGTAACAGAGACCATTATTGTATGTTCTGAGGAGCAAGTTCCAGGAAACTTCAGAGGATTGTAATGATATCAAGTATATCTCTTGCTTACATTAGAGTTAACATTGATTTCAACATTGATAGATATTGCACAACACCCAACTGATGTATTTTTTCATGTGAATTGCTCTGAGCTGTTATTCCCAAGGGCACACAGGTGGCAGCAGAGAAGCACACTTGGAAAAATTTACGAGACATTCCTGTATGTTCATTCAAGCAAGTTGCACTCCATCAAACCTTTGAAATCATATAAAGCATGTTTTTTGTTGTCATTATACTTACTCTAGTTATCATTCATACAAACTAACTAAAAACCCCTTTCTTTTTTAAGTTAAGAAATTCACTGGTAAGTAACCCCACCTCAAATTTACAATTCAAGTTGCAAAATACTTTTATATTAGTGAAAATAAGGGCTACATGAGAAAATCTATGGAAAAAATGTAGTGCTGAATACATTTTAGGGGAAAAAAGCCTCAAAATACACAGCCTTTCCACCCATACAAAGAACCAGGATATAAATAAAATCCAGATAATGTAAAAGAAAA
The DNA here is from genome assembly GCF_036850995.1 of Saccopteryx leptura. Taxonomy (NCBI): domain Eukaryota; kingdom Metazoa; phylum Chordata; class Mammalia; order Chiroptera; family Emballonuridae; genus Saccopteryx; species Saccopteryx leptura. The sequence goes on from NW_027095700.1 coordinate 2,526,822, forward strand.
AATGTGTTCACAGACTGACAAGGCAGTGGTGCAGTTGGTAGAGAATTTGACAGAAATGCGCAATACCCAGATTTTAGATCCCAAGGTTGCCAGCTTGAGCATGGCCTCAACTTGTTTTTGCAAAGCTCAACATCTTGGGCCAAATGTCGCTGGCTCAAGGAAGAAGTCAGTTGCTCAGATGTAGCCCCCTCATCAAAGTATATATGGGAGAACTGTCAATGAAAATCTATGGTGTCCCAATGAAAAACTGTTGATTGATCTGTTACCTGGAACATAATAAAAACATCTCTCCCTCCCTGTCTGTCTGTCTCTGATGCTCTCTATTTCTCTGTAAAAAAAGAAATATAAAAGTAGGACAAAAATTTTCACAGAGACATTTCCCAGTTCTATCCATATTTACCTAAGTATAAAACTCATTTTTAACAATGTGGGGTTTGAAACCTGGGTGTGTTTTATACAGTGGTTGTTGCATTTTTACCTGCATTTTCTGTTTCTTTGCATTTGTTATCATTTTCTCAAATTTCATGACCCAAATTTAAGTTGCTTCTTATACAGGGAGGCTACTTATACATGGAAAAATATAATACTATACAACCTTACCAATTATTTCCCCTTGGGGTAAGATTTTGAAAAACATAATGTATTCCTCTAAGCAATTCAAGCAGCAAAAACAACAAAAAATGGCATTGTCATTTTTTTTATTTAGAAGTTAATGTTAGAGACAGCAAAAGGGAGAAAAAAGAGAGGCAGAGTGTCATAAAGATCAAAAGACTTTTTTTGCTGTTGATAGTCACAGGCAAAAACTATATTTTTGATTGTTTACCATGATGTGATCCGTTTCTTAACATGCACTTTTTTTTATGTTGTTGCTGCAGTCCAAACTGAGAGACCTTTTAAGATTTGCACATCAGAATTTATCTGAGAATGGGTCACCACTTTCAAGCTAGGTTCTTTTGGTCACAGAACACCTCCCAGGGTCTTTGTATCAGAACTTGTGATTTTTCTTTGTTTTATAGCTGAGAACATGCATTGCTGAAGATCTGAGACTTATGTCTCAACTCTACCTTTTGAGAAACTTGATATACTGAATGTCACTATGATCAATGAAAACTGGGAACAAGACATTGCACTACCATATCCAGTGATTATTACAAGTTATAAATATTTAATTTATGTATATTTTTTCTTTCTCTGTTTACAGCATGACAGTGTATTATTCATAAAGGCAGAAAGTGAGTCTGTCTTGTTCACTATAGGCAATCAATGTCTAGCAGAATGCCTGGCACAAAATAGAAATACAGTAAGTGTTTAAAGAATGAAAGAATAAATAGTAATTTGCATGCTTCACAGGTATCCACAAATGATAGATGCTGTGGATAGAGAGAGATATGCTCATGTGCAATGCACATCTATAAACACAGATGTATGCACACCCAATGTACCTTGCTTAGTACATGTAGATTGAGAAATATAATAAGTACACTAAGAATATGAAAAGATAATGTCATAATATTAACAGTAGTTATCTCTTTATGAAAATTTGTTGTTTTGTTTTCTCATCATTTTGTCTTGCACTTCTGCATTAAGAATAGAGTTTTTATAATAAAAAGCAGTTAAATTCAACATACTTGTCAAATCAAAGCACTTTCTTTTTTACAATACACTAAAAAGATTAAAATAACGGAGTTCAAAAGACAGAAGTAAAAATAGTAGAATGGGAAGACATTGAGTGCAGCAAATGCACATGTAGTTTCTACAACAGTGCCTTGTATATGATGGGAACATTCAAATGCTTTATGAAAACATTGCTGGAAAAATAGAAGAAAAAAAAAGATAAACCAATAGGTTCCCGGAAAACAAATCATTAAGAGAACACAAAAAATATTCAAAAATGGCAAACTGGAATCAACATTTGTAGGCAATCCTCTCTACCATTCCTTTACTTTGGATCTGTACTGAGGCATGATTCACAATGTGTACATGAGGTGGCAACAGAGAAGCACATGTAACAGAGACCATTATTGTATGTGTTAATGAATAGTTTTAGCAAACTTCAAAGGATTGAAATAATATCAAGTACATCTCTTGCTTACACTACAGTTAACATTTAAACAGGTAGCAAGCAGTAATTACAACTTTCTTATATAAACAAGTTATAAAAGTATCTTCTAGATAACCTTGGATTTAACATTGATAGGTAACGCACAACAGCCAACTGCTGTATTTTTCCAGATGAACTGATCTGAGGTGTTATTCTTAAGGTGCATATGACGTGGCATCCAAGAAGTGCACTTGGAAAACATTTACCACAGACATTCCTGTATGTTCATTCAAGCAAGTTTCAACTACCTCAAACCTTTGAAATAATAAAAAGCATGTTTCTTGTTGTCATTATACTTACTGTAAATTCATTCATAGAAACTAACTAAAAAACCCTTTCTTTCTTAAGTTAAGAAATTCACTCCTAAATAACCCCCCTCAAGCTTACTATTCAAGTTACAAAAAACTTTGAAATTAATGAAAATAAAGAATTCATAATGAAATTTATTGAAAAAGGTAGAGATGAATATATTTTAGAAGAAAAAAACCTTAAAATACATAACCTTATCACCCATACTAAGAACCAGGACACTAAATAAAATCCAGAGATATTTAAAGAAAAAAAATATTCACAGACTGACAAGGCAGTGGCACAGTTGGTCGAGCATTTGACTGGAGTGCTCAGTACCCAGAATTGTGATCCCAAGTTCGCCAGCTTGAGAGTGGGTTCATCTTGTTTTAGCCAAACTCAACAACTTGAGCCCAGGGTCGCTGTCTCAAGCAAGGGGTCACTTGGTCAGCTTTAGCCCCCTGGTCAAGGCACATATGATAGAGCAGTTAATGTTAAACTAAGGTGTCCCAACAAAAACCTGGCACAAAATAAAAAATTCTATTCATTCTCGTTTGTCTGTCCCTATCTATCCCTCTCTCTGACTCTCTCTATGTATCGGGAAAAAAAAAAGGAAAGAAAGAAATGTTTACAGAGACATTTGGGGGTTCTATGTATATTTTCCTATGTATAAAACTCATCATTTTAAAAAATGTTGGGTTTTAAAACTTGGTGGGTCTTATACCGTGGTTGTTGTATTTTTACTTGCATTTCCTGTTTCTTCGCATTTATCATTTTTGCAAAATTTGTGCCCCCAAATTAAGGTGCTTCTTATACAGGAAGGCTACTTATACATGGGCAAATATGATACTTTACATCCTTACCACTTATTTCCTCTTAGGGTGAGATTTTGGAAAACATAATTTCTTTTTCTAAGCAATTTAACCTACAAAAACAACAAAAGAAAAAACATTGTCATTCCTCTTTTATTTAGTTCTTAATGTTAAAGGGAGGAAGAGAGGGGTATACAGTAAGACAGATAGTCAGAAACATCAATGTGTTTCTGTATGTGCCTAGAACAAGGACCAAACTTATGACAATAGTGTATGGGGGTAATGCTGTATCTATTGAGATTCCTGGTGAGAGCAAGCCATTGTCTTTAGAACGAAAAATTTATTAGAGAAAATATGATGTAATTAAATATTAAAAAAGTCTAGTCTGCTGTGGTGACAACACCAATAGACTTTTCTTTGCTCTTGACAGTCAGGGGGCATAAACACTATTTTTCATTGTTGAGCAAGAATTGACACTTTTCCTAACATACACTTTTCCTTGTGCCATGGCAGCAGTCCAGACTAAGAAACCTCCTAAATTTTCATTTTCAGAATTTATCTGAGCCTGGGTCAGCACTTACAAGTTAGGTTATTTTGTTCACTGAACACCTCCCCGGGTCTTTGTTTCATCACTTGTAAATTTTCTGTTTTATACCTGAGATCACGCATTGCTGAAAAACTGAGACTTATGTCTCAGTGCTTCCTTCTGAGTAAATAATATTCTGAACCTCACCACAATAAATCATAACGGACACCAAAGATTTTGCACTAACAAATTCAGTGCTTGTTACAACTTATGATTATTTTATTTATGTATATATTTTTTACTTTCTCTCTATCCCATAGCAGTATAGTATTCATAAATACAGAAAGGGAGTCTGTCTCACTCATTATAGGCACACAATGTCGAGAACAGTGCCTGGCACATAATAGAAATACAATCAGTGTTTTTTCAATGAATGAGTAAATAATTATTTGCATACATACACAGATATTCAAAAATGACACACACTGTGGACAAAAAGAGATATGCTGATGTGCAATGCACATCTATACATGCAGATGTAAAACCAACCAATGTACCTGAGTAAATATATATAGAGAAATTTAATAGGTACACAAAGAATATGGAAAAAACTGTCCTAATATTAACAGTAGATATATCAGTAAGAAAATTTGTGGTTGTTTTTGTGATCATTTTTCTTGCACATCTGCAATAAGAATACATTTTATATAATAAAAAGCAGTTAAAATTCAACATACTTGTCAAATCAAAGCACATAATAATTACAATACACAAAGTAGATATATATAAAAGAATTTCAAAAGACAGAAATTAAAAGAGTAGAATGGGAAGTCATTGAGTGCAGGGACATGAATTCCTAGCACAGTTTCTGTTACCCCATGGGCACTTTCAAAGGCTTTATAAAGCAATGCTGGTAGGAAAAAAAGAAATAAGATGAACTGAGAGATTTTCAGAAAACAAACCACTAGGGATACACAAAATCTTTACAGAAATGGATAATTGGAATCAACGTTTAAAGAAAATGCTCTCTAACAAACTATTCCTATGGACTTGTACTGAGGCGTGATTCCTAAGATGCACATGAGGTGGTAGCAGAGAAGCACATGTAACAGAGACCATTATTGTGTGTGCTATGAAGCAAGTTCCAGCCAACTTCAGAGGAATGAAATGATACCAAGTATATCTCTTGCTTTCACTACAATTAACGTTGAACAAAGTAGCAAGCAGTGACTAGAAATTTCTTATATTTACAAGTTATAAAACTTTCTTTTAGGCAGCTTTTGATTCAACATTGATAGATAATGCACAACACCCAACTGATGTATTTTTCTAGGTGAACTGATCTGAGCTGTTATTCCCAAGGAGCACATGTGGTGGCTGCAGGGAAGTGCACTTGGAAAACACTTACCACAGATAATTCTTTATGTTCTTTCAAGAAAGTTTCAACTACCTCTAACCTTAGAAATGATATAAAGCATGTTTCTTGTTGTTATTACACTTAATATAGTAAACAGTAATAGAAATTAACTAAAAATTTCTTTTTTGAAGGTAAGGAAATTCACTCTCAACTAACCCCCCTCGAAATAACAATTCAAGTTGCAAAATACCTTAAAATTAATGGAAATAAAAACTACATAAGGAAACCTATGAAAAAATATAGTGAGATATATATTTTAGGGCAAGAAAACTTTAAAATACACAGTCTTTCCACCCATACTAAGAACCACGTTACTAAATAAAATCCAGAGAAAGTTAAAAAAATGGCGCAGTGGTTAGTGTATTTGACTGAAATGCAAAGGACCCAGGTTTGAGATCCCAAAGGCTCCAGCTTGAGCATGGACTCATTTGGTTTGAGCAAAGCTCACCAGCTTAAACCCAAGGTCGCTGGATGGAGCAAGTGGTCACTCAATTAGCTGTAGTTTCCTGTTCAAGGCACATATGATACAGAAGTCAATGAACACGTTAGGCGTCACAACAAAAAAACGATGACTGATCTGTGACCTGGCACATAATCAAAAACTCTCTATATTTCTGTCTGTCTGTCCTTATCTATCCCTCTCTCTGATTCTCTTCCTGTCTCTGTAAAAAAGTAAGAAAGAAAAAAAAGAATGTTCACAGAGACATTTGGAGGGTGTATACCATATTTCCCCATGTATAAGACTCACCCTTTTAAGAAAATGTGGGGTTAAAAAACTGGGTGCTTCTTATACAGTGGTTGTAGTGTTTCTTACTTGCATTTCCCATTTATACGCATTTGTAATCATTTTCTCGAAATTATGTCCCAAAATTAAGGTGCGCCTTATATAGGGAGACTTCTTATACATGAGAAAATTTGGTCCTTTACAACCTTACCATTTATTTCCTCTTGAAGTGAAATTTTGAAAAACAAAATTCATTCTTCTAAGCAATTTAAGCTGAAAAAGCAACAAAAGGGCCATTCTCATTTTTTCTTTTATTATTTATTCATGTCAGAGGCATGATAAGGGAGGGAAAAGACAGATAGATAGTCAGAAACTTCTATCTGTTTCTGTACATGCTTTACCCAGGAACAAACCTATGACATTAGCATATGGGTGTGATGCTTTAAATACTGAGCTCTCTGGTGAGAACAAGCCATAGTCTTTTTGGGAAGAAATATACTAGAGAAAACAGGAGGTAATTTAAAAATAAAATGATAATCTAATCTGCTGTTGTAAGAACACCAGAAGAATTTTCTTTGCTCTTGAATTTCAGGGTTATAGCCATTATTTTTAATTGTTTAGCACAAAGAGACCCCTTTCCTAACATGCACTTTATCTTGTACTGTGGCAGTAGTTTAGACTGGGAGACCTCCTAAGCTTTGAACATCAGAATTTACTGAGAATTTGTCATGATATACAAACTAGGTTCTTTTGCTCACTGAACAACTCCCAGGGTCTTTGATTTATAATTTCTATATCTTCTCAGTTTTATACATGAGAACATGCATTGCTTCAAAACTGAATGTTATGTCTCAGCTCTGACTACTGAGAAACTGATATACTGAACCTCACCAAAATAAATCATAACTGGGACCAAAGATATTGCACTACATAATCAGTGATTGTTACAACATACAATTATTTTCTTTATGTATAATTTTTTCTCTCTGTTTACCCCATGACAGTGTAGTATTTATAAAGAGAGAAAGTGAGTCTGTCTCATTCATTTTAAGAAACTTGTGTCGATCACAGTGCCTGGCACATAATAGAAATAAAATGTTTCCTGAATGATTGAATAAATGGTCATTTGCATACATACACTGATATCCACAAATGACAGACACTGTGGACACAGAGAGATATGCTCATATGCAATGCACTTCTATACACACAAATGTACACAAACTTAATGTACCTGAATATATATTCATAAAGAAATATAATTGATACACAAGGAATATGGAAAGAAAATTTCCTAATATAAACGGTAGATATATCTCTATGAAAATATGTTTTAGTTGGTTTTTGAGATCATTTTCTCTTGCAGTTCTGCAATAAGAATACTTTTTTTATAATAAAAAAGCTGTTAAAATTCAACATACTTGTCTAATCGAAGCACATCGATTTTTCACTATACGAAGTAGATTTAAATAAAAGAAGTTCAAAAGACAAAAGTAAAAAGAGTAGAATTGGAATTTATTGAGTGCAGAAACATGCATTTCTAGCAAAATGACTGGTATAGGATGGGCACTTTCAAAAGCTTTATGAAAGCATGGCTGGAAGAAAAGAAGAACAACAAAATGAACTGAGAGATTTTCAGAAAACAAACCACTAGGGATACACAAAAACTGTACAGAAATGGCATATTGGTATCAACATTTATATAAAATCCGCTCCAGCAAATTATTCTTTTGGACCTGTACTGAGGCGTGATTCCCAAGATACACATGATGTGGCAGCAGAGAAGCACATATAACAGAGACCATTATTGTATGTGCTATGGAGCAAGTTCCAGCCAACTTCAGAGGATTGAAATATAAACAAGTATATCCTGCTTTCACTACAGTTAACATTGAAGAAAGTACCAAGAAGTAACTAGAAATTTCTTATATTTACAAGTTATAATAATTTCTTTTTGATAGCCTTAGATTCAAAAATGGTAGATAATGTAAAACACCCAACTGCTGTATTTTTTATGTGAACTGCTCTGAGCTGTTATTCACAAGAGTAGGCAGCAGAGAAGCACACTTTGAAAACATTTACCACAGATAATCCTGTATGTACTTTCAAGCAACTTTCAACTACCTCTAACCTTAGAAATAATATAAAGCATAATTTTTGTTTTCACCACACTTACTATATTAAACAGTAATAAAACATCTAAAAATCCCTTTTTTTAAGGTAAGAAGATTCACTCCTAAATAACCCCCTCTCAAAATCACAATTCAAGTTACAGACAGACAGTCAGAAACATTAATGTGTTTCTGTATGTGCCTAGACCCAGGACCAAACCTATGACATTAGTGTATGGGTGTGATGCTCTAAATACTGAGATTTATGGTGATAGCAATCCATTGTCTTTAGGTGGAAAAAATTACTTGAGAAAACCTAAGGTAATTAAAAATAAAACAATAATCTAGTTCGCTGAGTTGAAAATACCTGAAGACTTTTCTTTTTTCTTGACAGTCAGGGGAATAAACAATATTTCTGATTGTTTACCAAAATGTGACCTGTTTCTTAACATGCACTTTTTTCTTGTGCTGCTGCAGCAGTCCAGACTGAGAGACCTTTTAAGCTTTGGACATCATAATTTATCTGAGCCAGGGTCACCACTACAAGAAAGGGTCTTTTAGTCACAGAACACCTCCCAGCATCTCTGTTTTAGCACTTGAGAATTTTCTGTTTTATAGCTGAGAACATGAATTGCTGAAAAGGAGACTTATGTCTCAGCTCTGCCTTTTGACAAACATATGCCAAACATCACCATGATTAATGAATACTGGGAACAAGATATTGCACTACCATATCCAATGCTAGTCACAACTTATAATTATTATATTTATGTATGCGGAGGACCCAGGTTTGAGATCCAAAGGTCGCTAGCTTGAGCGTGGGCTTATCTGGTTTGAGCAAAGCTCACCAGCTTTACCCGAATGGGCCCACTGGCTCGAGCAAGGGGTCACATGGTCCACTGTAGCTCCCTGATCAAGGCACAATCTGAGAGCAGTCAATGAACAACTAAGGTGTCACACCAAAAACTGATGATTGATCTGTGACCTGGCACATAATAAAAAAACTTGTTATATTCCTGTCTGTGTGTCCCTATTTATTCCAAATTCTGGCTCTCTCCCTGTCTCTATAATAAAAAAAAAGAAAAGAAAGAAAGCAATAAAAGTATCACAGAAACATTCGGCAGGTGTATTTCATATTTCCCCTTATTTAACACTCATCCTTTTCGAAAGATATGGGGTTAGAAAACTGGGTACTTCTTATACATTGGTTGTAGTATTTTTTACTTGCATTTCCTGTTTCTTTGCATTTGTTATCATTTTCTCAAAATTTGTGCCCAAAAATGAAGGTGAATCTTCTGCAGAGAGGAATATTACACATTGGAAAATATGGTACTTTACAAACTTACTACCTATTTCCTCTTATGTTGAGATTGTGAAAAACATAATTCATTCCTCTATGCAATTTAAGCTGAAAAAAACAAACAAAAAATAGCAATTGTCATTTTTACTTTTATTTAAATATTAATGTTTGAGGGAAGAAGTGGGGGGGAAAACTACAGACAGATAGTCAGAAACACCAATCTGTTTCTGTATGTGCCTTAAACCAGGACCAAACCTAAGACATTACCGTATGGGTGTTATGCTCTAACTACTGAGCTCTTTGGTTTAAGGAAGCCATTATTTCTTGGGGACAAAATCAGTAGAAAAACCTGATTCAATTAAAAAATAAAATAATAATCTAGTCTGCTGTGTTGACAACACCAGAAGACTTTTTTATGCTCATGACTTTCAGGAGCATAAACAGTATTTCTGACTGATGAGCACAAATTGACACCTTTCCTAACATGCACTTTTTCTTGTGCCATGACAGCAGTCCAGAGTGAGAAACCTCCAAAACTTTGGTTTTCAGAATTTTTTTTGGTATTATTCTGAAGCTAGAAACAAGGAGAGACAGTCAGACAGACTACCGCATGTGCCCCACAGGGGTCCACCTGGCACGCCCACCAGGGGGTGATGCTCCGCTCACCAGGGGGTGATGTTCTGCCTCTCTGGGGTGTCTCTCTGCCGTGACCAGAGCCACTCTAGTGCCTTGGGCAGAGGCCAAGGATCCATCCCCAGTGCCCGGGCCATCTTTGCTCCAACGGAGCCTCGGCTGCAGGAGGGGAAGAGAGAGACAGAGAGGAAGGAGAGGGGGAGGGGTGGAGAAGCAAATGGGCACTTCTCCTGGGTGCCCTGGCCGGGAATCAAACCCAGGACCTCTACACGCCAGGTTGATGCTCTACAACTGAGCCAACTGGCAAGGGCCAGTTTTCAGAATTTTTTGATCCTCAATCTGCACTTACAAGTTAGGATTTTTTGGTCAAAGAACACCTCCCAGGGTTTTTGTTCATTACTTGTAATTTTTCTCAGTTTTATAGCTAAGATCAAGCATTGCTGAAGAACCGAGGTTTATGTCTCAGCTCTGCCTTCTGAGAAACTGATATACTTTACCTTGCCATGATCAATCACAATTAGGACCAAAGGTATTGCCATAACAAATCCAGTGTTTGTCACAACTTATAAATTTTTATGTATATATTTTTTCCTCTGTCTACTTCATGACAGTAATATCCATAAAGAGAGAAAGTGAGTCTGTCGCAATCAATATAGGCAACCAATGCCAAGAACAGTGCCTGGCATGTATTAAAACTACAATAATTTTTTACTGAAAGAGTGAATAAATACTCATTTGCATATGTACACTGATATCCACGCATGACAGACACTATTGAAACAGGGAGGTTTGTTCATGTGCAATGCACATCTATGCACACATTGGGTACTTGCACCCAATGTACCTGAGCACATATACATAGAGAAATATAATTGGTACACAAAGAATATCAAAAGAAAATGGCATAAAGTTAACAGTTGATATCTATGTATGAAAATTTGTTGTTTTGTTTTCCTCATTTTTTTGCACTTCTGCAAAAGGAATACAATTTTTATAATAAAAACAGCTGTTAAAATTCAATATACTTGTCAAATTAAAGCACATCATATTTTACAATACATTAAGTAGATTTAAATGAAAGAAGTTCCAAGACAGATGGAACTTTCCAAGTAGTAGAATGGAAAGTGACTGAGTGCAGAGACATGAGTTCTTACCACAGTGCTTGATACATGATGGGTACTTTCAAAGGCTTTATGAAAGCATGGCTGAAAGGAAAGAGGAAAAACAAGATGAAACGATAGATTTCCAAAAATCTAATCATTACGAATACACAAAAACTGTACAATTATGGCAAATTGGAATCAACATTTGTAGATAATCCTCTCTACCATTCCTTTTTTTTTAATCTGTTCTCAGTGGTGATTACTGAGATTCACACAACGTGGCAGCAGAGAAGCACATGTAACAGAGATCATTATTCTATGTGCTATGCAGCAAATATCAACAAAATTTAGAGGATTGAAATGATATCAAGTATGTCTAATGTATTCACTACTGTTAACATTGAAAAAAGTAGCAAACAGTAACTAGTACTCCCTTATAATTTATGTTATAAAAGTATTTATAGATAGCCTTGAATTCAACATTGATAAAAAACACACAACACCCCAGTGCTGTATTTTTCTAGGTGAACTGCTGTAATCTGTTATTCCCAAGGTGCACACGAGGTGGCTGCACAGAAGGGTCCTTGGAAAATATTTACCTCAGACATTCTCATGTTTATTTTAGCAAGTTTTAACTACCTCACACCTTTGAAATCATATAAAGCATGTTTCTTATCATTATACTAACTCTAGTAATCATTCATAGAAACTAACTAAAAAGCATTATATTTTTTAAGTTAAGAAATTCACTACTAAGTAAGCCACCCTCAAACTCACAATTCAAGTTACAAAATACTTTAAAATTAATGAAAATAAAGACTACAAAGAAAATATATGGAAAAAGGTAGTGATTAATACATTTTAGGTAAAAAGAAACATTAGAATACACAGCCTTTTTACCCATACAAAGTACCAGGATACTAAATAAAATCCAGAGAATGTAAAAGAAAAAAATGTTCACTGACTGAGAAAGCAGTAGTGCAGTTGTAGAGCATTTGACTGGAATGCACAGTACTCAGATTTGAGATTCAAGGTCGCCAGCTTGATCATGGGATTATCTTTTTTTTTAGCAAAGCTCAACAGCTTGAGCCCAAGGACCCTGGCTCAAGCAAGGGGTCACTCAGTCAGCTGTAGCCCCATTGTCAAGGCACATATGAAAGAGCAGTCAATGAACAATTAAGGTGTCCTAACAAAAAACTGATGATTGTTCTGTGACCTGGCAAATAATAAAAAATTCTTTTTTTTACAATCTGTCTGTCCCTATCTATCCCTCTCTCTGTCACTGTCTATGTCTATGTAAAAAAGAAAGAAAGAAATGTTCACAGAGACATTTGGAGGTTCAATCCATATTTCTCTATGTATAAAACTCATCATTTTTAAAAATGTGGGGTTTAAAAACTGCGTGCGTCTTATAGAGTGGTTGTTGTATTTTTACATGCATTTACTGTTTTTTTCCCATTTGTTATCATTTTCTCAAATTTTGCGCCCCCATATTAAGGTGCTTCTTATACAGGGGGGCTATTTATACATGGAAAAATATGGTACTTTACAACCTTACCACTTATTTCCTTTTGGGGTGAGATTTTGAAAAACATAATTTATTCCTCTAGGCAATTTAAGCTGCAAAAACTACAAAAAAACCATTGCCATTTTTTAAATTTAGTTCTTAATGTTAGAGGGAGGAAGTGGAAGAAAAACAGACAGATAGATAGTCAGAAACATCAATGTGTTTCTGTATGTGCCTAGACCAAGGACCAATTCTATTACATTAGTGTATGGGTTTTAAGCTCTATCTACTGAGCTCTCTGGTGATAGCAAGCCATTGTCTTTAGAGGGAAAATTACTAGAGAAAACCTGAGGTAATTAAAAAGTAAAACAGTAATCTAGTCTGCTTGTGCTGACAACAACAGAAGACTCTTCTTTGCTCTTGACAGTCAGGGGCATAAATTATACTTCTGATTGTTTACCATAATAAGAATGCAGTTTTTATAATAAAAGAGCAGTTAAATTCAACATACTTGTCAAATCAAAGAACATCCTATTTTACAATACATTAAGAAAATTTAAATAAGGCCCTGGCCAGTTGGCTCAGCGGTAGAGCGTCGGCCTAGCGTGCGGAGGACCCGGGTTCGATTCCCAGCCAGGGCACATAGGAGAAGTGCCCATTTGCTTCTCCACCACTCCGCCGCGCTTTCCTCTCTGTCTCTCTCTTCCCCTCCCGCAGGCGAGGCTCCATTGGAGCAAAGATAGCCCGGGCACTGGGGATGGCTCTGTGGCCTCTGCCTCAGGCGCTAGAGTGGCTCTGGTCACAATATGGCGACCCCCAGGATGGGCAGAGCATCGCTCCTGGTGGGCGTGCCGGGTGGATCCCTGTCGGGCGCATGCGGGAATCTGTCTGACTGTCTCTCCCTGTTTCCAGCTTCAGAAAAATGGAAAGAAAAAAAAAAAAAAGAAAATTTAAATAAAGGAGTTCAAAAGACAGAAGTAAAAATAGAATGGGAAGAGATTGAGTGAAGCAGCTACTCAAGTAGTTCCTAGCACAGTGCCTGGTATATGATGGGAACATTCAAAGGCTTTATGAAAGCATTGCTGGAAGGAAAAAATATAAACAAAATGAATCGATAGATTTCCAAAAATCAAATCACTAAGAATACACAAAATCTTTACTGAAACGCCAAATTGGAATTAATGGTTATAGACAATCCTCTCTACCATTTCTTTCCTTTGGATCTGTACTGAGGCATGATTACCAAGATGCACACGAGGTGGCAGCAGAGAAGCACATGTAACAGAGACCATTATTGTATGTTCTATGCAGCAAGTTTTAGCAAACTTCAGAGGATTGAAGTGATATCAAGTATATCTATTGCTTTCTCTGCAGTTAACGTTGAAAGAAGTAGCAAACAGTAACTAGAAATTCCTTATAATTACAAGTTATAAAAGTATCTTCTAGATAGCCTTGGATTCAACATTAATAGATAATGCACAACACCCAACTGCTGTATTTTTCCAAGTGAACTACTCTCAGCTTTATTCCCAAGTTGTTCAATAGTTGGCAGCAGAGAAGCACACTTGGAAAACATTTCCCAAAGACAATCCTGTATTTTCTTTCAAGCAAGTTTCCACTACCTCAAACCTTTGAAATGATATAAAGCATGTTTCTTGTTGTCATTAATTACACTTACTCTAGAAATCAGTAATAAAAACTATCTAATAAACCCTTCATTTTTTACGATAAGATATTCATTCCTAAATAATCCTCGTTAAAAATTAAAATTCAAGTTACAAAATACATTAAACATAATGAAAGTAAAAAGTACTTAAGAAAACCTATGAAAATTTGTTTTGATTTGTACATTTTAGTGGAAAAAAACCTTAAAATACACAGCATTTCCACCCATACTTTGAAACAGGATACTATACAAAATCCAGAGAAAGTAAGAGAAAAAAATTTTCACAGACTGAGCAGGCAGTGGCGCAGTGGATAGAACATTTTACTGGAATGTGGAGGGCTTGGGTTTGAGATACCAAGGTCATTGAGCGTGGTCTTATCTGGTTTGAGCAAAGCTCACCAGCTTTAGCATAATGGGCTAACTGGTTGGAACAAGATGTCACTCGGTCACTTGTAGTTCCCTGGTCAAGGCACAATGAGAGAGCAGTCAATGAACAACTAAGGTGTCACAACAAAAAACTGATGCTTGATCTGTGACTGGCACATAATATAAAACTCTCTCCATTCCTATCTGTCTGTTCCTATCTATCCCTCTCTCTGACTTTCTCCCTTTTCTCTGTAAAAAATAAAAAAGGAAAGAAAAAGAAATAAAAGATTCACAGAGACAATTGGTGGTTGTATACCATATTTCCCCTCGTTTAAGTCTCATCCTTCTTAAAAAATATGAGGATTGAAAACTGGGTGTGCCTGAGCAGGCGGTGGCACAGTGGATAGAGCATTGGACTGGGATGCAGAGGACCTAGGTTTGAGACCCTGTGGTCGCCAGCTTAAGCACGGGTTCATCTGGTTTGAGCAAAAGCCCGCCATCTTGAACCCAAGATTACTGGCTCCATCAAGGGGTTACTATATCTGCTGAAGACCCACAGTCAAGGCACATATGAGAAAGCAATCAATGAACAACTAAGATGTTGCAACGCGCAATGAAAAACTAATGATTAATGCTTCTCATCTCTTCTCATATCTTTTTATCTTTCTCCATTCCTGTATCAGACTCACTCTCTGATTCTGTAAAAAAAAATGGGTGCATCTTATACAGTAGTTGTAGTATTTGTTTACTTGCATTTTCTGTTTCTTTGATTTGTTATCATTTTCTAAAAATTTGTTCCCAAAAATGAAGGTGTGTCTTCTACAGGGAGCCATGTTATGCATGGGAAAATATGGTACTTTACAACCTTACTACCAATTTCGACTTGTGGTGAGATTTTGAAAAATATAATTTATTCCTCTATGCAGTTTAAGCTGCAAAAACAACAAAAAAAATAGCCATTGTCATTTTTTCTTTTCTTAAATTATTAATGTTAGATACAGGAATAGGGGGGAGACAGACAGATAGTCAGAAACATCAATATGTTTCTGTATGGGCCTTGAACCAGGACCAAACCTATGACATTATTGTATGTGTGTGATGCTCTAACTACTGGGCTATCTGGTGTAAGCAATCCATTGTCTCTTGGGGGACAAAATTCCTAGAGAAAACCTGAGGCAATTAAAAAATAAAATAATAAACCTAGTCTGCTGTGTTGAGTACACCAGAAGACTTTTCTTCACTATTTACAGTCAGGGGCATAAACAGTATTTCAGATTGTTGAGCACAAACTGACACCTTTCCAAACATGCACTTTTTCTTGTGCCATAGCAGCAGTCCAGACTGAGAAACCTCCTAAGCTTTGGTTTTCAGAATTTATCTGAGCCTCAGTCAGCACTTACAATTAGGTTCTTTTGGTCACAGAACACCTCCCAGGGTCTTTGTTTCAAAACTAAAGAATTTTCTCAGTTTTATAGCTGAGAACATGCATTGCTGAAGAACTGAGACTTATGTCTCAGCTCTGCCATTTGAGAAACTGATATACTGAACATCGCCACGATCAATGAAAACTGGAAACAAGACATTGCACTACCATATCCAGTTCTTGTCACAACTTTTAATTATTTTATTTATGAATATATTTTTTCTCTGTCGACAGCATGACAGTGTATTTTTCACAAAGAGAGAAAGTGAGTCTGTCTCTTTTATTATAGGCAAACAGTGTCAACCTCAGTACCTCACACATAATAAAAATACAGTAAGTATTTAATGATGAAAATATAAATAGAAATTTGCATGCATACACAGGTTTCCACAAATAATAGACTCTGTGAACACAGAGAGATATGCTCATGTGCGTGCACAAATATGCACACAGATGTATGCACATCCAATGTATCTTAGTACGTATAAATAGAGAAATATAATACGTACACTAAAAATATGGAAAGAAAATATAATATTAACAATAGTAATCTTTGTATTAAAATTTGTTGTTTTGTTTTGTTATTATATTTTCTTGCATTTTTGCAATAAGAATAGTTTTTATAATAAAATGCAGTTAAATTCAACATACTTTTCAAATCAAAGCACATCCTATTTTACAATACATTAAGAAGATTTAAATTAAAAAAGTTCAAAAGACAGAAGTAAAAATAGTGGAATGGAAAGACATTGAGTGCAGCAACTACTCATATAGTTCCTAGCACAGTGCCTGGTATATGATGGGAATATTGAAAGGCTTTATGAAAGCATTGTTGGAAGGATAGAATAAAAAGATTGACTGATAGAATCCCAAAAATCAAATCACTAATGATACATAAAAACTTTACAGAAAAGGCAAATTAGAATCTACGTTTGTAGACAATCCTCTCTACCATTTCTTTCCTTTGGATCTGTACTGAGGCATAATTCCCAAGATGCACACGATATAGCAGCAGAGAAGCACATGTAATAGAGACCAATATTGTATGTGCTATGCTGTAAGTTTCAGCACACTTCAGAGGATTGAAATGATATCAAGTATGTCTATTGCTTTCTCTAGTGTTAATGTTGATACAAGTAGCAAACAGTAACTACAAATTTATTATATTTACAAGTTATAAAAGTATCTTCTAAAATGTCTTGGTTTCAACATTGATAGATAACCCACTGCACCCACCTTTGTATATTTCAAGGTGAACTGCTCTGAGCTGTTATTCCCAAGGTGCACACGAGTTGGAAGCAGAGAAATGCACATCAATAACATTTCCCTCAGACAATCCTGAATTTTCTTTCAAGCAATTTTCAACTACTTCAATCCTTTGAAATTATGTAAAGCATGATTTTTGTTGTCATTATACTTACTCTAGTAATCTTTCATAGAAACTAACATATAAACCCTTTCTTTTTTAAGTTAAGAAATTCACTACGTTAACTGTAGTAAAAGCTAGATATATACTTGGTATCATTTCAATCTTCTGAAGTTTGATACAACTTGCTCCATAGCACATACAACAATGGTTGCTGTTACATGTGCTTCTCTGCTGACACCTCATGTGCATCTTGGGAATCATGCCTCAGTACAGGTCCAAAGGATAATTTTGGTATAGAGGATTGTATGTAAACGTTGATTCCAATTTGCCGTTTCTGTAAAGGTTTTGTGTATCCTTAGTAGCTTGTTTTCTGAACATCTCTCGGTTCATCTTGTTTTTCTTCTTTACTTTCAGCCATTCTTTCATAAAGTCTTTGAAAGTGCCCATCATATACCAAGCACTGGGATAGGAACTCATGTCCCTGCATGCATTGACTTCCCATTCTACTATTTTTACTTCTGTCTTGTGAAATTCATTCATTTAAATCTACTTAGTGTAGTGTAATATCGATGTGCTTTGATTAGACAAGTATGTTGAATTTTAACAGCTTTTTTATTATAGACAATGTATTCTTATTGCAGAAGTGCAAGAAAAACTGAGCTCAAAAAAAGAACAACGAAGTTTCATACAGATATATCTACCGTTAATATTATTACATTTTCTTTAAATATTCTTTGTGTACCTACTATATTTCTTTATGTATATGTACTGAGGTACATTGGGTGTGTGTACATCTGTGTGCATAGATGTGCATTGCAAATAAGCATATCTCTCTGTGTCCACAGTGTCTGTCATTTGTGGATATCTGTGTACATATGCAAATGACTACTTATTCATTGATTCAGGAAATACTTATTGTATTTCTCTTATGTGCCAGGCACTGCGCTTGACACTGTTTGCCTATAGTGAATGAGACAAAATAACATTCTGTCTTTTTGAACATTACACTGTTATGGGGTAGACAGAAAGAAAAAAATGTATTTAAATAAAATAATCGTAAGTTGTAACAGCACGGAATTTGATAGTGCAATATCTCTGGTTCACGTTTTGATTTATTGTGGCGAGGTTCAGTATATCAGTTTCTCAGAAGGCAGAGCTGAGACATAAGTCTCAGTTTTTCAACAATGCATGTTCTTAGTTGTAAAACTGAGAAAATATAGAAGTTTTGAAACAAAGACCCTGTGAAGTCTTCTGTGAGCAAAAGAACCTAGGTTGTATGTTGTGACCAATGCTCAGATAAATTCTTATGTCCAAAGTTTAGGAGGTCTCTCAGTCTGGACTATTGCCATGGCACAAGAAAAAGTGCATGTTAGAAAAAGGGTCACTTTGTGCTAAACATTTAGAAATAGTGTTTATGTCCCTGTACTTCAAGAGTAAAGAAAAGCCTTCTGGTGTTTTCACCACAGCAGACTAAATTAACATTTTATTTTTTAATTATCCCTGGTTTTGTCTAGTAAATATTTTTCCCAAAAGACAACGGCTTGCTCTCACCAGAGAACTCAGTAGATAAAGCATTACACCTGTACACTAATGTCATAGTTTTAGTCCTGGGTCAAGGCGCATACAGAAACAGATTGATGTTTCTGACTATCTGTCTGTCTTTTTCCCCTTTATCATCCCTCTAACATTAATAAATAAATAAAAAAGTGAAAATGGCTTTTTTTGTTGTTGTTTTTGCAGCTTAAATTGCATAGAATGAATTATATTTTTCAAAATATCACCCCAAGAGGAAATAGATGGTAACATTGTAAAGTACCATATTTCCCCAAGTATAAGAAGCCTCCCTTTGTAGGAAACACCTTAATTTTGGGGCACAAAGATTGAGAAAATGATAACAAATGCGAATTAATGGAAAATGCAAGTAAAAAAATTGCAACCACTGTATAAGACGCCACTTGATTTCTAACCCCACATTTTTCAAAAAGGATGAGTTTTATACATGGGGAAATATGTTTTACACCCTCCAAATGTCTTTGTGTACATTTCCTTTTTTTTTATTTCTTTTTAAAGAAATAGGAAGAGAGTTAGAGAGAGGCATAGATAGGGACAGACATAAAGAAATGGAGAGAGTTTTTTATTATGTGCCTGGTCACAGATAAATCATCAGTTTTAAGTTGTGACACCTCACGTGCTCATTGACTCCTGTCTCATATGTGCCTTGACCATGGGATTACAGCTGATCAAGTGACCACTTGCTCGAGCCAGCGACCTTGGGCTCAAGCTGGTAAGCTTTTGTCAAACCATATGAGCTCACACTCAAGCTGGTGCCCTTCAGATCTCAAACCTGTGTCCTCCTCATTCCAGTCAAATGCTCTAACCACTGCACTATTGCCAGCTCAGGCTGTATACATTTTTTTCTTTTACTTTCTCTGGATTTTATTTAGTATCCTGGTATTAGTATGGGTGGAAAGGCTGTGTATATTAAGGTTTTCTTGCCCTAAAATATATTCATCACTACATTTTTTCATAGGTTTCTTTATGTAGTTTTTATTTTCATTAATTTTAAGGTATTTTGTAACTTGAATTGTGATTTTGAGGGGGAGTTATTTAGGAATGATTTTTCTTACCTCCCAAAAAGGGATTTTTAGTTAATTTCTATTACTGTTTACTATATTAAGTGTAATGACAACAAGAAACATGCTTTATATCATTTCTAAGGTTAGATGTAGTTGAAACTTGTTTGAAAGGACATACAGAATTATCTGTGGTAAATGTTTTCCAAGTGCGCTTCCCTGCTGCCACCTCGTGTGCACCTTGGGAATAACAGCTCTGAGCTGTTCACCTAAAAAATACAGCAGTTGGGACTTGTGTGTTATTTATCAATGTTGAATCTAAGGCTATCTCAAATAGACCTTTATAATTTGTAAATATAAGGCATTTCTAGTTACTGCTTGCTACTTCTTTCAATGTTAACTGTAGTGAAAGCAAGAGATATACTTGGTATCATTTCAGTCCTGTGAAGTTTGCTGTAACTTGCTCCATATCACATACAGTAATGATCTCTGTTACTGGTGCTTGTCTGCTGCCACCTCGTGTGCATCTTGGGAATCACGCCTCAGTACAGGTCCAAAGGAAAAGTTTGGTAGAGAGGATTGTTTATAAACGTTGATTCCAATTTGCCGTTTCTGTAAAGTTTTTGTGTATCCTTATTGGTTTGTTTTCTGAAAATCTCTCGGTTCATCTTGATTTTTTTCTTTCCTTCGAACCATGCTGTCATTAAAACCTTTGAAAGTGCCAATCATATACCAGGCACTGTCCTAGGAACTCATGTTTCTGCACTCAGTTACTTTCCATTCTACTCTTTACTTCTGTCTTTTGAACTTTATTTATTTAAATCTATTAATGTAGTGTAAAATCAGATGTGCTTTGATTTGACAAGTACTTTGAATTTTAACAGCTTTTTTATTATAAAAAGATGTATTCTTATTGCAGAAGTGCAAAAGAAAATGATCTGAAAAAACAACAAGAACAAATTTTCATACAGATATATATACCTTTAATATTAGAACAATTTTTTTCTTATTCTTTGTGTACCTATTATATTTCTCTATGTATATGTACTCAGGTACATTGGATGTGTGTACCTCTGTGTTCATAAATGGAGAGAATTTTTATATATTATGTTCCAGTTCAGTGATCAATCATCAGTTTTTTGTTGTGACCTCTTACGTGTTCATTAACTCCTTTCTCATATGTGCCTTGACCAGCGGACTACAGCGGATCAAGATACCACTTGCTGGAGCCAGCAACCTTGGGATGAAGTTGATGAGCTTTGCTCAAACCACATGAGCCTACACTCAAACTGGCACCCTTGATATCTCACACCAAAGATATTGCACTACCAAATTCAGTGCTTGTTAAACTTACGATTATTTTATTTATGTATTTTTTATCTGTACACCACATGACAGTGTAGCATCATAAAGACAGAAGGTGAGTCTGTCTCATTCACTATAGGCAACCAGTTTCAAGCACAGTGCCTGGCACATTATAGAAATACAATAAGTGTTTCCTGAATAAATGAATAAATAGTCATTTGCATACCTACACAGATATCCACAAATCACAGACACTGTGGACACAGAGAGATATGCTCACATATGTACACACACCCAATGTATCTGATATATATACATAGAGAAATATAATAGGTACACAAAGAATATGGAGAGAAAATGTCCTAATATTAAAGGTAGATATATCTGTATGAAAATTTGTTGTTCTTGTTTTTGAGATCATTTTTACTGCACTTCTGCAATAATAATACATTTTTATAATAAAAAAGCTGTGAAAATACAACATAGTTGTCAAATCAAAGCACATCCTATTTTACAATACACGAAGTAGATTTATATAAAATAAGTTCAAAAGACAGAAGTTAAAGAGTAGAATGGGAAGTCATTGAGTGCTTTGACATTAGTTCCTAGCATAGTGCCTGGTATGTGATGAGCACTATCAAAGGCTTTATGAAAGCAGCACCCAGGCTATGGGACCCTGCATGCCTGCAGCCACCAGAGCATTGAGTGCACAGGAGACAGGGACATAGATTGCAGGTGGTCGGTGCTGATGTGGTGATTTCTGCCCTGGGCCTCACCAGGTACCCAGACTTTCACGGCACTGTCAGTCCAGGAAGCCCTGCCCGCGTGCAGCAGGGACAGGGGAGCTGGGCACTGAGTCCTCTCACAGGTCAGAAGCCCTGAGCCCAGCGGGGCTTATCAGGGTCTCAGTCCCCTAGGTCAGCAGTTCTGAGCCCAGGAGTTTCACACCCTGCCACCCATGGGTTACACAGGTCCTGCTTCCCCCTCCCTTGGGTTTCCTAGGGTCCAGGTCCAGGCAGAGCCTGAGTGACAGGAGAGGGGGCCCTGCAGGGACCATGCTGTGCCTGTCAGCTTGAATTCCTGTGCGGCCTCAGTCCAGACAGACCTCAGGGACCTCAGTCCTGCACCTCAGAGGATCTCACTGACCTCTGCAGACCTCACTCAGCTCCTCCAGCCTCTGTCCCTCCAGCAGAGTTTCCAGGTGGGCCTCCACTCTGGTCTCCCTCCTCAGACTCGGGAACTTCCAAAAACACTCCCGTGGACCTCCATTGGACACTGGGAATACCCGCTCCTGGGAGGGGGAGGAGGAGGGGCCCCCACCTGGAATAGCCCTACTGAGCTCCAGGGTGGCAGCAGCAGCTGCAACCCCTAAGTCCAGAGCAGGACCCCACTGCAGAGACAGCACTGCCCAGCGTGAAGGGGGACCCACAGCCCTTTCAGCCTCCAGTGTGTGGGGAACAGATTCTCTTGTGGGTGTCAGGATGCCCGGCTGTGACCATGAGACCCCATGGTCACAGGACAGGGGATGGGGAAGGCGGCTGTCCTGCGTGTGACCACAGGGTCTGTGGTCAGAGAACGGGGTGATCTGAAGGCCCAACCCCACTCTGACTGTGGTTCCTGCTTGTAGTCCCTCTGGGCCCCAGACCAGAGCAAACACGCCTTCATCCCAGCCCTCTGGTGTCTTCGTGCCCGTGGCCTGGGTCTGTGATCTCTGAGCAGCGGTTCTGCAAGTGTCTGTGTTCTTTCCTGAAGTGTCCTGCACTCCTAGCCCTGAGTGGCCCTTGTCCCAGACCCCATCAAGGTGTGCTGCCTGAGTGTGGGAACTAATTTCCTGGGCAGGTCTCATTCTGTGACTTCCTCAGCCCCATCACTGACCAGGACACAGCAGCGGTTCCTCTGTGCTTCTCTCTCTGGCTCAGTGACCTGTCCAGTCACAATGGACCTTGAGTCCCCTTGTCCCTCCCTGGCAAGAGGAAAGGACCCAGCATTGAATGACATGGGAGGGACATTTGGGGCGGCTCTGTGCAGGTTTTGTGGGTACAGTCCTCACACCTCAGTTCTAGGCACTCCTCTGAGCTGCAGGCTGTAGGTGCCCCAGGGCAGCTGTGGTCTCGGGGACATACTGCTGCCCACCCGCTCCCCATGGCCTCCTTTCCTTCTCTGTCCATTCAGCTCAGGCCCTTTGGCCCCTCCCCCAGGACAGCCCAGTGCCCCAGAGGGACATAGTTGTTGGGCACCATTAATGTCTCCCCTCTGTGACATCTTATCTACCTTGGACCTTCTGGGACCCACTGCCTTCCTTGTCCTTTGTCAGCCTGGGCAGAGGGCTGTGCTCTGACAGAGTCTGCAGGACGGGAAGCTCAGGGTTAGAAAGGTGGGGGGTTCCGTGGTTAGCTCTGCGGAGACTTCTGGACTGAGTGTATTCGCTTTGTGCAGGACATTTGTGACTGCGGAGCTGAGGACAGAATCAGCCACCCCCCCAGACACACAAGGCTTCCCTGTAACTCGGGGTTTTTGGCTGTTGGGGGACCCTTAGTGTTCCTGCGGGTGGTTGGTAAGCACTTGGGTTGTGTCCATCCTGGGCGGGCTGAGGCCAAGGGGCCAGGACACATAGCAAGGCCAGGTGCTCTGGTCAGCTGCACACTGTCCCCAGCATTGGCCACAGTAAACCCTCCCCCATATGGGGGCTGAGGGCGAGACAGCCCCTGATTCCTGGGTGCCCTGTGCACCAGGTCAGGGGCTGCTGAGACCCGCTCACTGCACCCCCACCCACCCCGGCCAGGTTGTCACTCCGTCTGTCTCCGTCAGTCACTCATCTCTGGCTCTCAGGACCTAGAGGAGCTGTGCAGGGGAGAGTGAGTCCAAATGTGGTCTGCCCTCCCCCCCAAAAAGGAAGTAGAACCTCTTCCTGGGGGGCGGGTTCTGATTCCCTCCCACGGCCCTCACATCCCTGGGCCCCCTGGGGCTCTATCCTCTCCTCCCCCCACACACACACTGTGAACATCTTCTCTGCCGCCTGCTTGGATGCCTCTGTGTGAGGTCCTTGAGCCTGCAGCCACAATTTCAGTGTTTGGGGGTTCAGGGACAGGACCAGCATTGCAAAGGAGACGCTTACAGGATTAGTGGTGGAGAGAGCTACCTCGTCCAGGAGAGCCCACTGTCTCAGATTTCGGCATGCTGAGCATCTCTACCGGTGCTCACCAACGCCATCTTTTCCTGGATTTCTCGGGGGGGGGGGTGCTGTTACTCCATGCTGCCTCCCCTGGCTCCCAGCTGCTCCCGGGGGCACCTGTTTGTGCCCCTGACACCTGAATAGCGCTTGCGGCAGGAAACTCCACGCTGGGCAAGGAGCTCCCCTTGGCCTCCTGGCCTTGCCCCAGCCTGCTGGCCATGCAGGACCTCAGGCACACACTTCACCTTTGTCCCTGGGACCTTCGTCTGAGACAGCAGTGAGGGGCGTCCCAGTGCAGGTGTTAGAGGGTGACCGACCCACCAGTAATGGTTTCCCTGGGGGCTGTTCTTGGCTCTGCGTGTTTCCAGGGTCCAGCGATGGGGTCAGCAGGAGACCTATGGTTCCTCTGGGGTTTTTGTGGTTCATTAATTTGGCCCCAGCTGTCTACTGCCAATGTCTAAGCCCCTACCACCACCCCACCACCCATGGGCTATGAGGCTGCAGACAGCTTGACCCTTCATGGGGGGAAGCTGTGTTCAGGTGTCTGTGGTGTTAGGGAGTTGGCACTGTTTCTGCAGCAGGTTTTGTCTTTGTTTCCACCACGCCCTCCCCCAAAGGGTTCTACCCACCCTCACCACCTGGTCTTGGCAGGGACCCAGATCCCCTCACTCATGGAGGCTGCACCCAAACCTCCCCACCACGGACCACACATCCGCAGGCAGTCTGTCCCCACGATCCACGTCCAGTCCAGAGGAAAAGATGACCTGTTTGCTGAATCTAAGTATTTCTGTCGACTTTGTCTCGGGAAAATCTAAACAAGATGGGAGCAGGGGTGAGTACAATGACCCTTGGTGAGGACATAGGGTCACCACTTCATCTGTGTCCAGTTCCACCCCACACCCAGGGGAGGTCATTGAACTTGTCCCAAAGAGCACTTGGGTCCTCAGAGTGTGGACACCTAAAGTTAAGGACACTTGAAAAAGAGTAAACACACTACACAACCAAGGATGTCAGAATGAGTCATGTATCCAAGTCCCATCACCCCATGTGTGTCTCTGTCACCCCACGATGTTCTGGGCATCACATGTGTGCCCTGGGTACTTGTCCACCACTTAGTTTCCCATATGGAACCTCTCTGCCCCGTCACTGGCTCCCAGGTGTATTCTCTAAGGTCGCTTGTCTAACAAGCACACCAGCTCTGTGCTCAGACTGCTCAGGTCTTTTGTGCATGCAGAAACTCGGGGACACTTTATTTTGTTAATGGGTCTAAATCTGCTTCAGTCTTTGTCACAGATAGAGACCATCAAGGGTAGAGACAGTCTCCTCCCACTGAGCTACGGGCTCATGAAACCCAGCCTGGGTTTTCAATTTTTGGCAAAAGAATAGTGGAAACCAATAAGTTTTGAAATGACCTTGGGTAAAATAAGAGGATTAAAAAAAGTTGAACAGGCTAAAAACAATTCTATTATCAGGCAGTGGCACAGTGGGGAGAGTGTAATCTTGCCGCCGAGGACCCAGGTTTAAAATCCAAGGTCGCTGGCTTGAGCATGAGCTCATCTGGTTTGAGCAAGGCTCACTAGATTGAGCCCAAGGTTGCTGGCTTGAGCAGGGGGCTACTCAGTCTGCTGTAGCCCCCTGTGGTCAAGGCACATCAGAAAGCAATCAATGAACAACCAAGGTGCTGAAATGAAGAATTGATGCTTCTCATCTCTCTCCCTTGTCTGTCCCTATCTCTCTCATACAAAAAAACAGTTCTTAGACACAGCAGAGGGTGGGAGACTGCAGGAGGAAAGGAGGTGAGGGAGAGGATGGGAGAGGGAGATGGTGATGGAAACTGGACATGGGGTGCCCCCACCTCCCCAACCTCAAATGCAGGAAGTACCGTCATCAGAGGGGGATGGACGAATCTGAAATGGCATCCACTGATGAATTTGTGGTTCCACAGTGTTTTACATGTTCTTCGTGTGTCAGCATGTTGCTATGGAGCAGAATGTTAACATTCCGGGGGTTATGCTAAGGACACATTGAGTGGGTCAGGTCTGGAGTGACCCTCTCTCCTGTATAGTTGAATGTGAAACTTCCCCAAAGGGAGGAAGAAGAAGGTGTAAGGGCTTTGAGGAGGCTCGGTTTTCCCCTGTCTGTGGAATAAGAAGTCCTGTTCCTCAGTCACTTCCCTGTGTGCATAGTGAGTGCGTAAGGTGAGATGGGAGAGGAAGCAACAATGAAATTGAGGCTGTCTTTGAATATCCATCTGTTCTTTCACTTTGGGTGTGGTGTCTGTCAGTGGCTATGCGTTATATGTCTGTCCAAGTATCAGAACCCAAACAAAGTTAGTGATGTGGTCCAGGGTGTGTCACATGAGTGAAGTGGGTTGGGGGTGAGCAGGCATGGGGAATTGGTGCAGGCAGCCTGTGAGGTGCCCACAGAAAAAGGTGCCCACAGTAGTACTGGGCTACACATCTCAGGTTCTAAAATAAAAGAGTCATTCTGATTGGACCACTTTTAGTGAGTCCATCAGCTGGACCACATACCATATCTGAGAGCATACTAATTCTGGTTCCAGTTCACGTGAGCACAGCAAGGTCCAACCTCACAGGTTTTTAGGTGGCAGAGCCAAGTCTGAAGCCAAGGTTTTTTGTGTTTTTTGTTTGTTTGTTTGTTTTGTTTTTTACAGAGAGAGAGTCAGAGAGAGGGATAGACAGGGACAGACAGACAGGAATGGAGAGATGAGAAATGTCAATCATTAGATTTTTGTTGCACATTGTGACACCTTAGTTGTTCATTGATTGCTTTCCCATATGTGCCTTGACCGTGGACCTTCAGCAGACCCAGTAACCCCTTGCTCAAGCCAGCAACCTTGGATCCAAGCTGGTGAACTTTTTTTTTTGCTCAATCCAGATGAGCCCGTGCTTAAGCTGGCGACCTCAGGGTCTCGAACCTGGGTACTCGGCATCCCAATCTGACACTCTATCCACTGCACCACTATCTGGTCAGGTGAAGCCAAGGTTTTGTACAAGACATGTTGTAAGCTATGAAAGTGACCACTTTTACAGGTGACAAAACAAAGTTCCTGATAGGTTTGTTCCCTAGATGTCTGACATCTGGTGTACGAGTTGCACTGAGTCCTGGGCTGAGAGGTGCAGAAAGACTCCCTCAGGGAAGATGGCTGGCCACAGTCCAAGGAGGCAGAGCCAGTGTGACAGGACTCTCCATGCTGTCTGAGTGGAAACCTGCACACATTTGGGTGCATGCCAGCAGGAAACACTCTAAATCTGCTTTAGTCTCCTCCCACTGAGCTGCGGGCTCAAGAACCCCAACATGGGTTTCCCATTTTTGGCAAAAGAATAGTGGAAACCAATAGGTTTTGAAATGGCCTTGGGTAAAATAACTAAGAGAATTTTAAAAAGTTGAAACTGCTAAAAAAGAGCCCTTATGACAAGGCGGTGTCACAGTGGAGAGAGTGTGACCTGGCTGCCGAGGACCCAGGTTCAAAACCCAAGGTCGCCGGCTTGAGCATGAACTCATCTGGTTTGAGCAAGGCTCAGCAGATTGAGCCCAAGGTCGCTGGCTTGAGCAAGGGGTCACTCGTCTACTGTAGCCCCCCCCCCCCGTGGTCAAGGCACATATGAGAAAAAAATCAATGAACAACTAAAGTGCTATAACAAAGAATTGATGCTTCTCATCTCTCTCACTTGTCTGTCCCTATCTCTCTCTTTCACAAAATCAGCTAGTGTGCACCATGGGAACAGTACCCGTATACTGAGCATCTGCCATTGTTATGTTGCAGGGACACAGTGAATATCCAAGGCACCTCCCATCACCTCCAGCTCTGGATGTCTGTGTCTCCATAATGGTAGGAACTAAAGGGTGTGGGAGAAAGCTCACCACTCTCCCAGGTGAGACTCCTCTCCACCGAGACAAAATCTAAAGCTCACCTCACCCCCTCCTAGGTGGGGCCCCTCACCTGTCAGAAGACCCAACACTGCTGTACCACAACTCCTGTGGTAGGACCCCCTTCTAACATCACAGGGACCAGAGGCAATGTGATCAAACCCAGACCATCTACTCTCTCAGTTGTGACCCTTCCACACCGTCAAATGACACAGACCATGTGTGATGGGATGGCCTATGCTCTCAGGGAAAGACCTTTCCTTGCACTCACGTGGATCAAAAATGATGTGATGCCCTCCTTACTCTCTCAGGAAGGGACCTCTCCTCCCACTCACAGGTTCCAGAGCTGATGTGACAGGACCCCCCTTCTCTCTGCAGGGCCTGTTTCTTATTCTCACAGGAAACAGAATCAATGTGACAGGACTTCTTCGTTAGGTGAGATGGCTTCCACAACGCCTGGACCCAGAGCTATAGGCATGACCCCTTACCTTCACAAGGCACAGCCTTCTTCCTTTGAGAGGACCCCATTACTTCACTGTGTTGTGTTCTTTGAAATTTGAAATTACCTTGAGCATGTATTGTATGTTGGGTATCACTTGTTTATCTGATTAAGTTCCTTTGATTATTACCACAGCTGTTGGAACTTATAAGGAAATAGAAAAATCTGTTTTTTATCCCCCACTATATCCATGAGATGGCCATGTAAAGAGAAAGGATGAGAAACTAACTTCAGGGAAGTGCTGCAGCAGAGACATGGACCTCTGCCAGTGGGGGTTACCGTCATTTTTTTCACTGTCAACCGTTTGGGTTAATTTTTGTAGGGTTTGGTGAAATTCTGTAGTGCTCCCTCATTTAGCAGCATAAGAACACATCTGAGAAGGTAGCTGCTTGGACTCAGAGTCATGAGGTTTCTGTATTGAGTCCTGGCTGTGTTTACATTGTGAGAATCCAGTTCAGCTCCTGCATCTGTCATGTGGAAACTTGGGTCTGTTGTCTGGCTCCATGCCTGGAATCTGGCTGTAGGGTCTTGGTTACAGATGTAGATTCAGTCTCTGGGGTCTGTGGTTGAATCTATATTGAGTTGTGTGGCACCTGGGGTGTGGGGTCCCTCTGTGTGTGTCTCCATGTCCTGGTTTCCACACACAGCTCTAGCCATAAGATGTAATGTGTGGCATCTGGTGTCCAACATCTTGTGTCAGTCTCTGGTGCCTGGCATTTGGGTTCCAGGGTCTGACTTGGGTCTGGAGAACAGTGTTTGGTTTGGGGCCTGGAGTCCAGGGTCCTACTTTTGGTTTCAGGACTGTTGTTTAGGTGGAGGAACATAGGGTCTATGCCTGGGGTCCCGAGTCTGTCTGTGGCCAGCATCTGGTGTCTGTCAAGTAATGGTTGTTGTGTTTACAAAGACAGATAGCTGGCTATTTGTGAAGAAAGAGAGGTAAGAAAATAGCACATAATAGTTTATAAATCTAGGAAAGCCTGTTTTAGGAAGAAGCTTCAGCATTCCATTTAGCTTAATCAGCATGAAAGCTCAAGTATTTCTAGGCTTGATGGCCCATTTCAGGAACCCACTATGCTCAGAAGTTCATTGTCCGCTGTGTTCCAGTCAGGCAGGGGTAAGTAAAGAAGGCCCAGGTCATCACGCACTGGAACGTGTTGCAGTTCTTAGCCATGGACATAGATAAGCCACATTGGCATATTGAGAGCTAACTTACAAAATTAATAGGGTGGAGCCCTGGCCAGGTAGCTCAGTGGGTTAGAGTGTCCTCCCAATATGTCAAGGTTGTGGGTTTGATCTCTGGTCAGGACATGTGTCAGAAGCTACCATTGAATGCTTAAATAAGTGGTAGCTGTTATTCTCAAGATGCACATGAGATGGCAGCAAAAACATAGTTGTGGGCTTTTTTCCTAGATGATATCAAATCAATGTTTCTCTCTCTCGGCTTCTGTCTGTCTCCCCCCACTCCCCTTCCTCTTGCTCTCTCAAATCAATAAAACAGCCTGACCTGCGATGGTGCAGTGAATAAAGTATCAAGCTGGAAATGCTGAGGTTGCTGGCTAGAAACTGCAATCTCTGCTGGCCAAGGCACATAGGAGAAGCACCTACCAGTCGATGCTTCCCACTCCTCCCCACCTTTCTCTGTCTTCTCTCTCTAAAATTAATAAATGAAAAATTTTAAATTAATTTTTAAAAATATATAAGTTTGAGAGTCCCATCTTTACAGGGACCCCAGTAAGGCCATATGCACTATTGCTACAGCTTGAGGATCTCAAACTAGATGCCAGGAAGGTGTTTAGGGAAAACATCCCAGCACCCTGTGGGTCTGGCCCCTCTGTGCCATAGCTGCTCTGCTTCTGGAGAAGGCCAAGAGCAAGTCACAATAATGGTGGAGGTTATGGGCACTGAGTCCTTCTGCCTTTTTATTCTGGATACCTCCCCTTATCAAGTGGCCCTTCAGGGTCCCTTCTCAGCCTGTGGTCTCCCAGGAATGAAGAGGTTGTGAGGGTGCAAGGACTTGGAGGGTGTCCTTGGCTAATCCTGGGCTTCTGGGTGCTTGGCCATATCAGTTTATTATTGGCCTGGATGTCAGCTGGGAACAGCAAGGACAGAGTGCAGGAGGGCCATCCTGAACTCCAAGGTCTCACATGCCATGAGGTGGTGGCTACAGAGAGGAGGGGATTAATATAAATGTTGTATGAGGCATGGACCAAGACAGGACAGAGGGATAGAGAGTGCTGGTCACACGTTTAGCAGGAGCTAACACGTACCACTTTCCTGAAACCACACTGCCACCGGAGAGGGAGCCGTTCTCCTCATTTGATGGATGAGGAGACTGAGTTTTCATTTATTTGCCTGAAATCACACAGCTTACAGGTGGTGGAGCCAGAAGTCAGCTCTAGAGTTTATTCTGAACCCATGGGAAGCTCCTGTCAATTAAGGTCTTAGAGGAAGGACACATGGGTAGAAGCAGAGTAATGCTCTGGACTGAAGAACAGATTGTAAAGACAGGGAGGGGGTAGAAGTAGGGAGGGCACTCTTAAAGGAATCTGTTGATTGAGCACCTGGGAAGGGCCAGACTAAATCCTCCCTCTCCACCTATCCTATCTTGTTTCCTGCCCAAGTTCCGCCTCAAACACCACCTCGGGTGAGAGCATGGCAAATGGATCATCAGGTTATGAGCAGTTTTTCTTAAAAACATAAATAAAAATTGCCTGACCTGTGGTGGCACAGTGGATAAAGCGTCGATCTGGAAATGCTGAGGTCACCGGTTCGAAACCCTGGGCCTGCCTGGTCAAGACTCATATGGGAGTTGATGCTTCCAGCTCCTCCCCATCTTCTCTCTCTCCTCTCTCTCTCCCTCTCTCTCTCTCTCTCCCCCTTTTCTCTCCTCTCTAAAATGAATAAATAAAATAAAAAAAATAAAAAAACATAAATAAAAATTAAAGTACAGTGGTACCTTGAGATATGAACAGACCAACGTACTTTTTTTAAGATACGAGCTGCAGCTATGTCTGTATTTTTGTTCAAGATCTGAGCAAAATTCTGAGTGTTGGGCAGATAAAATGTATTATGCTCACTTTGTTAAAAACGGCGCTGCCCACGTGAGGCGGTATCCCAGGTGATATTAATGTGTGTTGAAAATCCTTGTAGCCTGGGGCTTGGTTTTGGGATTAAGCCTTTCCCACCCTTTTTGATGTAGGGTGGTACAATCCAATCATGCCTCTGAGAAGTGACTTTGTATTAGAGACTTCCCTGTTTTGTATATTGGATTAAGAGTTTGGATTGCTACACTATAAAATGGGGATGAAGTGGGAGCTTGGGCTCTTGGTTCCTGGGATGATTAGAGGAGAGAGTAGAGCCAGCAGCAGAAGGAGGCCACGTGGAGTAGGCCAGGAGAAGCAGCCAAGATGGCGCAGTGCTGAGTGAGATGCCAGTTTGTGTAGAGTTTGTATCTGGGATAAGGAAGGAGATGGGGAACTGAGGAGAATAAGGCTGGTGAGCTAGAAACCTTTGATTCTAGGAAACTCGGATAAGTCAGTGGCTTGGTGAGCACTGAGTGTGACTGGGTTTTGGAGCCCAGTGTGTATTTTTACTTGCCCGCTGGGTGCAAGCTA
The DNA here is from genome assembly GCF_036850995.1 of Saccopteryx leptura. NCBI lineage: Eukaryota > Metazoa > Chordata > Mammalia > Chiroptera > Emballonuridae > Saccopteryx > Saccopteryx leptura. The sequence continues at coordinate 2,559,222 of NW_027095700.1, forward strand.
GGATTAAAGGCTATGGCCCACCAGTTTTTGGCTCCGTTGTTTCTTTACCGACTGTCCGAATCCAATGCGAACCTGCATGGGCTGGGCTGCTCTGATGCTGGCCCTGGCCCTGGCCCTGGCTTCTGGCTTTACACTGAGATACGAGTTGTGATTCAGGAAGCTTCTGCTAGTTGGTGGCGTGTTGGCACACGGGTCCAGTATCGGCAGTTTGATATACGAGTTAACTGACTTATGAGCTTGGTATCTCCAGGTACCACTGTACAATATTCAACACAAGGTAGCAAGGAGTACTTGGATTGCTCGATTTGTCCAAGATACTGTGAGTATACACTCTTCTAACCCATGTTGGACCATCGGTTCTGGAATTTGAACTATGTTAGAATCAGTCTTTAGTTCAGATATCTGTGAAATGGAGATAACAATTGTCCCTGTTTCATTCAGCAAATAGGAGCAATAGGTAAGATGAGGCATGTGAGGGTCTGAAAATAGGAATTATTACCAGGTCTAGATTCTCATTTAATGCAGTAGGCAGTGCTGTTGCTTAATTTTTATTTCTTTTTTCTCTTTAACTGAAACCAGAGAAGGGAAGGGGGCAAGAGGGAGACAGAAGCATCAATCTGTTCCTGTATGTGCCCCAGCCAAGGACTGAACTAGCGACCTCTGCATGTCAGCACAATGCTCCAACCAACTGAGCCGACGAGCCAAGATATTTGCTTTTCTGTTTTGCACATATTTGGATCAATATCACAATGGACCCATCTAGGAAAAAAGCCCACAACTATGTTTTTGCTGCCATCTCATGTGCATCTTGAGAATAACAGCTAAGTAAAAGTCACCAGAAAATTTTGTCCTCTGCTGCAATCTGGTGCACAATTTGAAGTGAAAAGCTGAGTGCATGTAACCAGACACTGTCAATCTACTTCTGCATCACCGCACTGATGTGTCTTTTTCCATCTTTCAATTTGAATCTCTTTATATGGTTATGTTGGTCAAATAAGTTTGTAAATGTGATATATATGTTTGCTCGCTTGTGACTTATATTGGGTGTGGGGGACAGGCTATAAGCAGGCCAGGTCGCTGCAGCCTAAGGTGTGGTTTTGGGACTAAGCTTTTCCCCACACCCTTGACTGATTGTATGATCTGGGTGGTGCACTCTCATGAGGAATACAATTATGCCTTGGATAAGTGACTTTGTTTCAGAGACTTCCTTGTTTGTATATTGGATTAAGGGATTTTGGTTTTCTACACTATAAAGTGGGACAGACCAGGAGCTTGGACACACAGTTCCTGCTATCACAATTGCAGGGGTTTCCCTGATCCCTTGCCCTTCATGGGAAGAGCTTGTTTTCTGCTTTTTCCTTGTCTTCTTTTGTGGTTTGCCTGTCTTGGTGAGACACCAATAAATAGGATGGCCCCCCATCCTCTGACTCTGCCATTTCTTTATCGTCTGCCCGAATCCAATGGGAACCTGCATGTGAATGGCCACGATGGCGGCTCCTGGCCTTACAGGTTATATTTTAGGAATGGTGCAGGGCAGGGTTCGGATGGCATGGGGCGGTGATGGGGAGGGACCAATGGTGCAGAGTGTGGACCATGAAGGGAGGGCCGGTGCGAGGCGGCTCGGACAGCATGGGCTGGAAGGACAGTGGCAGAGGAGTCAGGTCAGTCGGGGCAAGCGAGGCACTTGGATGGCATAGGGCAGGGAAGGCATGAGGCGTGAGACAGTGAGGCGTGTTATCATGAGGGGCAGTGCCAGCTGCACTGGGAAGGGTGTTTGGTGGGGGCTGGGGGAAGGGGAGACTAAGCAGGGGCATATTGCAAGGGGCAGGTTCAGCATCCCGCTCGGACAGCAAGGATCAAGGTAGGGGGGACGGGGAGGGGTGGGGCTGACAGCCTTTGGTTGATGGGGCACAGTGGGGATGGCGAGGGTAGGACACCTCCCTGTGGTTGGGCCTGTCCCTGGAAAGGAGCTGCAGCCTCGCCTTAGACAGGAGCTTCCTCCCCAGAGAGGGTACAAAACCCTGGAGAAGGTCTCCCTCCTTGGATTTGGTGACCTTCCGAGGGAGCCCTCCCTGTGTAGAGTGGCTCTCCGTCCATGGAGGGCGCCATCTCCCTGGAGATGTTTCATCAGCAATGGGAGCCTCCCCCCCCCAGATCTCCCTTGTCAAGTTAAGCAGCGACCAGACCTGTAGAATATTTATGAGTTTATTTTAGCCAAACTGTGGACAATTGCTGGTAAAGTCTAAGCAAATTGAAAAAGTGATCTGGAAAATGGTGTTTTGCCCATATTTTGTACATCAGAAGCAAAGCGTATTTTGTATATCAGAAGCAAAGTGGAAGACAAGGGGGTTACATGAAATTGGTGATCAATTAGGGAGGCTGAGAACAAAAAGCAGGGTAATGGTTGAAAGTAGAAATGTATATTGTTGGGCAGATAAAATGTATTATGCTCACTTTGTTAAAGAGGCCATCGCCCAGGTGATATTAATGTGTGTTGGAGATCGTTGTAACCTGGGGCTTGGTTTTGGGATTAAGCCTTTCCCACCCTTTTTGCTGTAGGGCGGTACAATCCAATCATGCCTCAGAGAAGTGACTTTGTATTAGAGACTACCCTATTTTGTATATTGGATTAAAGGTTGTGAAGCTACACTATAAAATAGGGGTAGAACGGGAACTTGCCGCTTGGTTCCTGAGGTTAGCATGAGAGAGCGGAGAGAGTAGAGCCAGCAGCTAAAGGAGGCCACGTGGAGGAGGCCAGGAGAAGCAGCCAAGATGGCGGAGTGCTGAGTGAGATGCCAGTTTGTGTAGAGTTTGTATCTGGGATAAGGAAGTAGATGGGGAACTGAGGAGAAGAAGGCTGGTGAGCTAGAAACCTTTGATTCTAGGAAACTCGGATAAGTCAGTGGCTTTGTGAGCACTGAGTGTGACTGGGTTTTGGAGCCCAGTGTGTATTTTTACTTGCCCGCCGGGTGCAAGGTAGGATTAAAGGCTATGGCCCACCAGTTTTTGGCTCCATGGTTTCTTTACCGACTGTCCGAATCTAATGCGAACCTGCATGGGCCGGGCTGTGGTGATGGTGGCCCCGGCCCTGCCTGCTGGCTTTACATTTGGTGTAGTCTGTGGCAGGATTCGATACAGATCGGCAAGGAGCCTTTGAGTGGTGGAGTAGAGGACTGGCTAGTGTTAGGGTTCCCCATGGCTGTACTTTTGGGGATTGTAGGCTGGCTGACTTTTACAGCCATGCATGAGGAAACTGAGAGCTCTGTAGAAGAGGCTGCCCAGGACCTGCAAACCGAGCAGCAGAAGGAGCTGGAGCAAATGCAGGAGAAACCGATGCTGACCCTGGAGCTGGAGGAAGTGCTGGAGGAGGAGGCCGACCAGGTGTTCGAGATTCGCCTGGAAATGGAGCAAACACTGGAGGAGGATTCAGAGGTTCGTGAGTTGCAGCTTGCCCTGGATGTTGCGGAGAGCCAGCAGCGGCAGGAGGCCGGGGCTGAGGCTGAGGCTGAGGCTGAGGCTGAGGCTGAGGCTGAAGCTGAAGCTGAGGCCGGGTCCGGAGCTGCAAGGTCTGTGGAGCAGAAGGCGGCAGCAGACGGAGGCTCAAGCCCGGCAGCCGGAGCTGGTGTTTTCAGTCCCTCTTTGGAGGATGAGGAGAATCGGACTGGAGTTGCAATCTGCAGTCTCCAGAAGATGGAAGCCCAGCTGGAAGGAGCACCTACTGCGGCCCCGGTAGGTCTGCGATTTTGGGACATGGGCCTGGACATGCTTTCCGGAGCAGAGATGGAAATGCTGACTGCCATTGCCACGTGCTCCTCTTTGGGACAATGTAAAACCTGCCAGGATGGCAGGAATGAGGGGGGTGGCTGATGACCCACGTGCGTGGACTGATTTCCTGGACTACGACCGGAGTGGGCATTGGCTCCTTTGTTGGATGGACTTTCGGATTACGGATTTTGGACAATGTAAAATACCCTGATGGGGGTGGGGGGTGGCTTTGCTGGAAGCACTCCCCTACCCCGGGATGCTTTTCCCGTGGCTAGAAAGAAGACTGAGGACATTTTGCGCTTTGGGCTAAGTGCTCAGAGACTGGTGAAATGTACCTTTGAAATTGTTGAAACTGTATGATTTTTGCTGTTGTAATCTGTGTAATGTTCTAATTTCCTTGCACAGGAATGCTGGTGATGTAAATTGTGGGTAGTAAAGTGAGCATAGGGGTGGATTGTTGGGCAGATAAAATGTATTATGCTCACTTTGTTAAAGAGGCCATCGCCCAAGTGATATTAATGTGTGTTGGAGATCGTTGTAACCTGGGGCTTGGTTTTGGGATTAAGCCTTTCCCACCCTTTTTGCTGTAGGGCGGTACAATCCAATCATGCCTCAGAGAAGTGACTTTGTATTAGAGACTACCCTATTTTGTATATTGGATTAAAGGTTGTGAAGCTACACTATAAAATAGGGGTAGAACGGGAACTTGCCGCTTGGTTCCTGAGGTTAGCATGAGAGAGCGGAGAGAGTAGAGCCAGCAGCTAAAGGAGGCCACGTGGAGGAGGCCAGGAGAAGCAGCCAAGATGGCGGAGTGCTGAGTGAGATGCCAGTTTGTGTAGAGTTTGTATCTGGGATAAGGAAGTAGATGGGGAACTGAGGAGAAGAAGGCTGGTGAGCTAGAAACCTTTGATTCTAGGAAACTCGGATAAGTCAGTGGCTTTGTGAGCACTGAGTGTGACTGGGTTTTGGAGCCCAGTGTGTATTTTTACTTGCCTGCTGGGTGCAAGGTAGGATTAAAGGCTATGGCCCACCAGTTTTTGGCTCCATGGTTTCTTTACCGACTGTCCGAATCTAATGTGAACCTGCATGGGCTGGGCTGCTGTGATAGTGGCCCTGATTACTGGCTTTACATATATACTGAAATTTCTTTTACATGGGCAGGAGTATGATAGCTAACAATGACTGTGATAATAACAACTATGAGGCCTGACCAGGTGGTGGTGCAGTGGATAGAACATTGGACTGGGATGTGGAAGGACCCAGGTTTGAGACCCCAAGGTCGCCAGCTTGAGCATGGTCTCATGTGGCTTGAGCAAAGAGCTCACCAGCTTAGACCCAAGGTTGCTGGCTCCAGCAGGGGGTTTCTCAGTCTGCTGAAGGCCCGCAGTCAAGGCACATGTGAGAAAGCAATCAATGAACAACTAAGAAGTCACAACACGCAATGAGAAACTAATGATTAATGCTTCTCATCTCTCTCCATTCCTGTCTGTCTGTCCCTGTCTATCTCTGCCTCTGTAAAAAAAACAAGTTACAACAATGGGGGTGGTTGGCTTCTGCTCTGCTGATATGCTTGCTCTGAAGAGTGCAGTAAAAAATTACCCTTACACTTCAAAGGCATGCTATTGTTAGATAGGATAGGCACTGGGGCAGGAAAAGGGGAACAAACGGGGTTTTATCTCACGCACTGAAGCAGGGGGTCAGAGATCACACGGTCTGCCAGAATAAAATCATCAAATATCCAAACGGCCCTGAAATACTGTATGATGGTCAGAGTATCAGCAAAAGGGAAACTTGAAAGTTAGAGTTAAAAAGTATATGATCTCTAAGACCCCAACAGGTAGTGGTGCTCAGCTTAGCTGATTTGTCCACCTGTGTCTTGTACCAAGTGCTCAGCTTTGCTTAATAAACTGTTTGCTTTGCCTGAACACTTGCACTCTGTTTCTCACCTGAATTCTTTCTCACCAGAGAAGACCCCTTGGACCTGAGTTTTCTCTGGGGCCATTATCAGGTACATAACTGTAGATCCAAAAGACAAGAGACAGGCTCAATTAAAGTAAGCCTTTGACCTTTGTTAGAGAAAAATATCTCTGTCGGACATGACTAAGCACCATGAACTGCTTTTAGGTAGAAAGTTTCCATTTCAGATCATCCTGTGTGGTTATTGATAGATACGTGAATTCCAAACTGCCCTCTTGCTGTTCCACTTATCTGTCAGACTTCACCCTTACTGGACTATCACCCCTGAGACAAAAGAATTCCAAAAAGTTTACAACCCACCCAAAGGAGGGGCTCCGGACATACCAGGACTTTTGGTTCAACACCCACATGCTCAAAGCCCCCCAAGGAGGAGTATTCCGGACATACCAGGACTTTTGCCTCAGTATCCCCTCAGGCTCTTCCAAACACTATATTACTGGCCCCTAGTCTGTAACCGGTGCTCTTTTCCCCCAGGAGAAGTGCCCGGCAGGGTTCCTTTCTTCCTTTCAATAAAGCCTGTTACTCTGGTCTTTCGGACTCCCATAGATTCTAACAGTTATTTTAGGTCTGAATTTGTAAGGCCACCATGCAAGCCTTCCCTGAGCTTATCAGGTTCAGCATGTGTCCTCTTTTTTTGTCCACACCCTCCTCAGAGAGAGGCTGTTTTCCTAGAGAAGTGCTCCCCTGTCCCAGTGGAGCCCTAGCTCTATGTTGATCAGGCTTCCCCGATTTAAATTCCCTGTGCAGTGGGACACTCCTGCTTAGCAGCAGGGCTGGCAGCCTCTTTGAGACTACTCTTGAGGGGGCAATGAGGACTCTGTTTATTGGTACTGAGACCGATTGCCAACCAGAGGAAAGACATGACCAACACACTGTTATAAAGTACCGCACCCCAGATTCTGAAAGGCACTGTACCTCATTTCATCGAGTTCACCTAGAGACACCCAGTCCAGATGAATTTTGAGAAGTTTTATTAGAGGAGATTTATTAATATGCCAGCTGCATATGGCCTACAGGGAGCATCAGACCCAAATCATGCGGTGCCAAAAATAGATCTAGGGCTGCTTACATACTCTTGATTATACACGAGTGGGGGAGAGCATGACATCATGGCATAGACTGGCAACATTTGTTTAGGGGATACACAGAAACATTATGACTCTCCAGGTAACACAATCAAAGATGTTTACAAATCTTTCAGGATTCATCTTCCCTCACTAGCCTAGAGGTATTTTACCCTCAAAATTCCAGGAAGGAGGAAGAACTACAATTGATGCAAGTGGTATTTAAATTCTGTCTCCTATTGAAAGAGAAGAAGGTTCTCTGTTAACCTATATTTTAGATTTAAAACTGAATGACCTATTGTTCTTGCAAGCCAGAAACTTCTACATTCTTCTCCCTCCCCTCCCTAAAGGAAGGAGGAATAGGAAAGCCTAGTAAGAAAGTCTGACCTTTTCAACCAGAATATCAATATCAATTTTCAGCTTTTTGGTACCTTACAACATTCTCCAACTGGTTTTATTTGCTAAGTCAAATCCTTGACTTAGTTTACTGAAGAGAATGAGGCTGCTCTCTAGGGATATTATAACATATAACAGATATTTAACAGACAGAATTAATAGCATTACAGTTCACTAAAGAAACAAATATTACTAATTAATTTTCTCTAGACTGTACAATTTTCTTTCCAGTCAGAACTCTTGATTTTAAGAATCTTTACCTTTAGTGTCAATTAAGTTGGCTCTCGTTTTACTCTAGTTTTTTTTTTTCTCAAAGTCTAATAAAAAGAAGTCCTTAGTGAGCTTTTTATACATTCACCATACATAGACCAATCATCTTCTGGTTTGTGGTTGGAGTAGGGCACACCATTTTTCTACTTTAGAAGTAGTGGGAGTTGTCAGGATCATGGTGTGTGGACCTGTTTATGTGAAAGTCAGTCTTTGGGTGATGTACTGAATCTGCTGGAAGCACTTTTAGACAGTCTTTTAACAGATTGCTGAGTAACCTGTAAATCTATCAATTACTTAGGGAAAGGGTGGGTACGTTTCTTTTACTATTTGATTCATGCATTTTACTTGCCTTGACATTTTAGTATCTGTGGACACAATGTAACTTCAAATTAGTTTCTAATTAATATTGGGTTTTTTTCCTACTAGCATTGAAACTGTGGACACAAATGCAGGTCCAATACTAGAATGGGCAAGCTAAACCTGGAAAGAATTTTATATAGCAATTTCCTAACAATTGTCAATTAATTTATTAAAGTCCATTTTAAATGTTACTTGTTTTTTCTATAATTTATTTTGCTTAGTATTCTGTTGGGCAGGTAAAATGTATTATGCTAACTTTATTAAAGATGGCACTGCCCACATGGAGGCCATTGCCTAGGTGATATTAATATGTGTCTCTGTGGGCTGTGGGCAGGCAGAATCCTTGTAGCCTGGGGCTTGGTTTTGGGATTAAGCCTTTCCCACCCTTTTTGATGTGAGGTGGTACAATCCCATCATGCCCCAGATAAGTGACCTTGTATTAGAGACTTCCCTATTTTGTATATTGGATTAAAGGTTTGGATTTCTACACTATAAAATAGGGGCAGAATGGGAGCTTGTTCTCTTGGTTTCTGAGATTTTCATTAGAGGAGAGAGCAGAAAGGAGAGCAGAGAAAGGCCACATGGATGAGGCCAGGAGAAGCAGCCAAGATGGTGGAGTGTTGAGTGAGAAGACAGTTAGTGCAGAGTTTGTGTAGGGAGAAGGAAAGAGATAGAAAACAGAGGTGAAGAAGCCTGGTGAGATAGAAACCTTTGATTCTAGGAAACTCAGATAAGTCAGTAGCTTTGTGAACACTGAATGTGAGTGGATTTTGGAGCCCAGTGTGTATTTTTACTTGCCTGCCATGTGCAAGGTAGGATTAAAGGTAATAGCCCATCAGTTCTTGGCTCCGTTGTTTCTTTACCAACTATCTGAATCCAATGCGAACCTGCATGGGCCAGGCTGCTGTGACAGTGGCCCTGCCTACTGGCTTTACATTTGGCATAGTCTGTGGCAGGATTCAATATAGATTGGTATGGAGCCACTACCATCTTTTAGTGGTGGAGTAGAGGACTGGCTGCTGTTATGGTTCCCCATGGCTGTCCTTTTGGGGATCATAGACTGGCTGACTTTTACAGCCATGCATGAGGAAACCAAGAGCTCTGTGGAAGAGGCTACCCGGGACCTGCAAACCAAGCAGAGGAAGGAGCTGGAGCAAATGCAGGAGAAACAGGCGCTGACCCTGGAGCTGGAGGAAGTGCTGGAGGAGGCCAACCAGGTTTGCGAGATTCACCTGGAAATGGAGCAGCTGCTAAAGGAGGATTCACAGGTTTGTGAGTTGCAGATTGCATTTGATGTTGTGGAGAGCCAGCAGTGGCAGGGGGCTAGGGCTGAGGCTGAGGCCAGGGCTGAGGCCAGGGCTGGAGCTGCAAGGTCTGTGGAGCAGAAGGAGACAGCAGCCTGGGACTCGAGCCCGGCAGCGGCCCAGGACTTGGGCCTGGTGTGGGAGCTGGTGTTTTCAGTTCCTCTTTGGAGGATGAGGAGAATCAGGCTGGAGTTGCAATTTGCAGTCTCCATTAGATGAGAGCCCAGCTGGAAGCAGCACCTACTATGGCTCTGGTAGGTCTGCAATTTTGGGACATAGGGCTGGACATGCTCACTGGAGCAGAGATGGAAATTGTCAGGTCAGTGGATAATGGGGTATGGTCACGTGGGGAACTCAGATCCACGAACTTTGGCTAGAACCACCCACAATCAAGCGTGCAAAAGGAAGCTTCCCAGGAACCATTTGGAAAGAAGCGATCATCTGCCAGCCAGTGAAATTTTACCACCTCATAGTAGCTCCACTTCCCTAGACGGACCCTTTAAATATCTCCCACATGGTTTAATCCATGCAACTTCCCTGGCCTCCATCTTACTTCGGGGTCAGGAAAGCTTGCCGGGTGGGATGCGCTGTACTCAATTGGTGGCTCCATTCTTGGTGGGGAAAAATACCTTACATTTCGGGTTTCGGCACCAAAATGTAAGGTATTTTTCCCCGCCGAGAAGGAAGGAAGAGGTCTCGGAGCCACAAAGTGTGGAATAGCAAATGGTTTTATTGAATACAGAGCACGCATCCTGCCCAGCAATATTCCCTGACCCCGAAGTAAGAGGGAGGCCAGGGAAGTTGCACAGATTAAACCATGTGGGAGATATTTAAAGGGTCCCTCTAGGGAAGTGGAGCTACTATGACATGGTGAAATTTCACTGGCTGGCAGATGATCGCTTCTTTCCAAATGGTTCCTGGTAAGCTTCCTTTTGTGTGCTTGGTTGTGGGTGGTTCTAGCCAAAGTTTGTGGGTCTGAGTTCCCCACGTGACCATCCCCAATTATCCACCGACCTTACATTCTGACCTTTTGTGTTAAATAGAAAAAGGGGCACCATTTATTCATCTGGCTACTTTCTGCTGAATAGGGGCACCATGGGGAGGAGAGATCAGAAGATGGTGATTTTGAGGGGTGTCAGGAGGAACATCTGTGTGGCTGTGAGTTGAGAAACTTCGCAGATGCAGTCCCAATTGTTGCAGAACCCTGGGTTCTCTGAGTGAGATTAGCAGAGAAGAGAGAGCAGAGAGCAGAGAAAGGCCACATGGAGAAGGCCAGGAGAAGCAGCCAAGATGGTGGAGTGCTGAGAGAGAAGCCAGTTTGGGCAGAGTTTGTGCAGGGAGAAGGAAGGAGATGGGGAACAGAGGTTAATAAGTCTGGTGACCTAGAAACCTTTGATTCTAGGAAACTCAGATAAGTCAGTAGCTTTGTGAGCACTGAATGAGTGGGTTTTGGAGCTCAGTGTGTGTTTTTACTTGCCCACTGGGTGCAAGCTAGGATTAAAAATGTTGGTCCATCAGTTTTTGGCTCCATTGTTTCTTTACCGACTGTCCGAAACCAATGTGAACCTGCATGGGCCAGGCAGCTGCTGTGATGGTAGCCCTGCCTTCTGGCTTTACATTTGGCATAGTTGGCAGGATGGTGGGCCATCCTATTTATTGGTGTCTCACCAAGACAGGCAAACCACAAAAGAAGACAAGGGAAAAGCAGAAAACCAGCTTTTTTCATGAATGGGAAGGGATCAGGGAAGCCCCTGCAATCATGATAGCAGGAACTGTGTGCTGACTGCCATTACCATGTGCTCCTCTTTGGGACAGTGTAAGACCTGCCAAGATGGCAGGGATGAGGCGGGTTGCTGAGATCTCATGTGCATGGACTGATTTCCTGGACTACAACTGGAGTGGGCACTGGCTCCTTTGTTGGATGGACTTACGGATTTTGGACAATGTGATCGATATATTCTTGATGGGGGTGGGGAGCGGCTTTGCTGGAAGTACTCCCCTGCCCCGGGAAACTTTTTCCATGGCTAGAAAGAAGGCTGAGGACATTTTACGCTTTGGGCAAAGTTCTCAGAGACTGGTGAAGTGTACCTTTGTGATTGTTGAAACTGTATGATTTGTGCTGTTGTAATTTGTGTAATGTGCCTAATTTCCTTGCACAGGGATGCTGGTGATGGAGATTGTGTGTAGTAAAGTGAGCATAGGGGTGGATTGTTGGGCAGATAAAATGTATTATGCTCACTTTGTTAAAGATGGTGCTGCCCACTTGGAGGCCATTGCCCAGGTGATATTATTGTATGTCTCTGTGGGCTGTGGGCAGGCATAATCCTTGTAGCTTGGGGATTGGTTTTGGGATTAAGCCTTTCCCAGCCTTTTTGTTGTGGGGTGGTATAATCCCATCATGCCCCAGATAAGTGACTTTGTATTAGAGACTTTCCTATTTTGTATATTGGATTAAAGGTTTGGATTTCTACACTATAAAATAGGGGCAGAAAGGGAGCTTGCCTTCCTTTTTTTTTTCTTTCCATTTTTCCAAAGCTGGAAATGGGACTCAGTCAGACTCCCACATGCACCTGACTGGGATTCACCCAGCATGCCCACAAGGGGGAGATGTTCTTCCCCTCTGGGGGGGTCACTCTGTTGCAACCAGAGCCTTTCTAGCACCTGAGGCAGAGGCCACAGAGCCATCCCCAGTGCCCGGGCCATTGGCTGTGGGAGAGGAAGAGAGAGAAAAAGGAGAAGAAGAGGGGTAGGGGTGGAGAAGCAGATGGGCGCTTCCCCTGTGTGCCCTGGTCAGGAATCAAACCCGGGATTCCTGCACACCAGGTCAATGCTCTACTGCTGAGCCAACCAGCCAGGGCCAGGAGCTTACTCTCTTGGTTCCTGAGATTATCATTAGAGGAGAGAGCAGAAAGGAGAGCAGAGAAAGGTCATGTGGAGGAGGCCAGGAGAAGGAGCCAAGATAGCAAAGTGTTGAGTGAGAAGCCAGTTAGTGCAGAGTTTGTGCAGGGAGAAGGAAGGAGATGGGAAACAGAGGTGAATAAGCCTGGTGAGCTAGAAACCTTTGATTCTAGGAAACTCGAATAAGTCAGTAGCTTTGTGAACACTGAATGTGCGTGGGTTTTGGAGCCCAGTGTGTGTTTTTACTTGCCCGCTGGGTGCAAGCTAAGATTAAAGATAATGACCCATCAGTTCTTGGCTCCGTTGTTTCTTTACCGATTATCCGAATCCAATGCGAACCTGAATGGACCAGGCGGCTGTGATGGTGGCCCCTGCTACTGGCTTTATATATTCCCTTGTGAATTAACTAAACATTAAGATATTATGCCTCTGTAATTAGATTCTAAGTTTGACTTTTCTAATTATCCCTTTCCTGTTGGCCAAATCCTTTTTCTAATTAGTTTTGAATAAACCTTTGGCAATAAGAGTCCCAAGACCCCACTGATTCTGGGTGGCATCTATTCTTTTGAATTACTATGTTCTGATTTTAAGGCAGACTGGAAAAATAAACAATTAACAATAAAATTCAAATAGCTAATGTTAACAAATACTATAACAAGCATCTTAATACAATAATGTTACTAAAGCCTACTAGATTATTAAACAAAAATAAAGTTCTAATCAATGTAACAGGATTTAAAATAAAAGTCTTACAGCCACAAGTTCTTAACATGTTAAGGTAATTTTACTAAGTCTATGTTGACATTCTCATTGCTTTATATTATTTGCCAGTGTAACTTAATTTCACTTTAGTCTGAAAAATATCCTAAAGAATAGGAGTTACACATATTCAAGAAAAGACCACAAGGCATTGGAGTTGTGGTCACATTTCTATGCTTTGCAGCAAGAGTTTAAGTCCTAGTGGCCACTGCTTCTAGCTGGAATTAGGAGCAAGTCCCAGCCTACAATAGGCATGGGGCATTGAGACAAGAGAAATAAAGGAGACACTATATATTAAACAAAGCAACAAAATCAGACTGTCAATACCCACAGTAGAAATCTTCAAGGGATAAATAAAACTCAAATATTTAGGCAAAGCATAGTAAATAGCCCTCGTGTTTTCAAAAAATGAGATCAGTTTACCTGCTACTTGGAAGAAATAACTTAGGCTCATGAACAATGTCGTGAGAAGAAGCCAATGGCCAGCTTTGGCAACTTTTAGCCTTCAGTGGCAAATCCCAGTATGCTGGGCAAGGTCAGGTCACAGGTAGCTGGAGCTGGGCTGAAAGAGAATGAACCCTCCCTCCATGGAGCAAGGGGGCAGCTGACCTTCTCATTGATAGGTATGTGTATTCCAAACTGCCTTCTTGATGTTCTGCTTATCTGTCAGACCTCACCCTTACTGGATTATTGCCCCTGAGACAGAAGAATTCCAAAAAGCTGACAAGCTGCCCCAAGGAGGGGCTCCGGACATACCAGGACTTTGATTCAACACCCACATGCTTGAAGCCCCCCAAGGAGGAGCATTCCGGACATACCAGAACTTTTGCCTAAGTATCCCCTCAGGCTCTATATAACTTGCCCTTATCTGTAACCTGGTGCACTTCTCCTGGAGGAGTGTCACAGCAGTTCTTTCTCCTCTAATAAAGCCTTCACATCTGGTGATGGAGTGCTGTCTCATTCTTACATCTGGTGCTGAAACCTGGTACAGGGTACTAACTGCCTGGACAATCCCTCTTTGCCATACAAACTTACAACCAGGGAAGCAATGGGCAGTGGCAGCTTATCTGGGGCTTACTCCCTGATTCTCTTTGGATATGTAATTGTGGGTTGATTGGCAAGCAGTCTAACCCTGTCCTGAACCCCTGCTGGACCAGAAAGGTAAGGAGTTTCTGCCTTCTCCTCCCCCTTCCCCGGTTGGCCTCTAAATTTCTCTCTAAAAACACCACTTTCTGGTCAGACGGTTTTCTCTGACATGCCTCATGTTTTGAGGGATTTGACTTTCAGTCTCCGTGGACTGCACGGAAGAATAGGCGCCTAGCCAAACCTCTCCACCCACTCAAACTTCTCAAGTTCCCTGACAGGTGGTGATGAATTCTATCAGGGATGACTCCACCACATGGAGATTCTCTCCTCGTGGGACAGTGACAAAAGGTGAGGACGCCTCCTCTTGCTCACCTGTCTCCACTATGGGATCTTCAGAGTCTAAGCCAGTGTTTCCCAATGTGGGGCCCATGCCCCACAGAGAAACAATTTGATAGTTAAGGGGGGCAATTTGAAAATGGACTTGACAGGACTTTAACTCTTTTGCCCCAGGCCATTTAAATGCAATGCTAGATATCGGTGCCAAATTTAACAAAAAATGCAATTCTTAAATAATTGTGGTAAATAATTATTAAGTATAATTTCATTTGATGACACCAAAATATCAACTGGGTGGTTGGCGTCGTCAAGTAAACTTCATCCTGGGTTCACCGTGGAGCGTGCTGTCTCCTGTGGGGAATCTCGGATGTTTTAAAAACTTGCTAAACAACGCAGTTATTCTCACCTAATTGGCCCATTGCAACTTCTGTAGTGTTTCACATCATTCAGTTGGTGTTAATTTGAAATAAGTGTCAGTCAAAACTGTTGTAGAAGCTCATTGATTTAATAAATATACATATATATAGTGCATAGAACAAATAAAACTCTTTTTGATGCAAAAGCAAAGATATTTGGTTTCATTACCAATATTGAGTTATGTCAGAAACATATTAACAACATAAACTTTAAAGAGTTTCATTGGCTCCAAAAACGTGAAGTAACTGATACTGCTTTACTTGTTATTGTCAATCATTTGAATATTCTATTGGCTGATTTAAAAGAAAGATTTTCTGATTTAAAACAAATTGATTTTCCAACATGGATGATGCAGCCAATGTTAGTGGATTTGTCTGATATATCAAATATTCAGTAGCAAGAAGAACTTGCAGAATTGCAAAATGATGAGTGAGTTAAAGCTTTATTTAATATCAAAGGAGTGATGGCATGACTTTGTGAGGAAACAGAAATCAAATACCCAAATTCAACCAAATGTGCAAGAAAACTATTGCTACCATTTCCATCTTCATTTTTAGCTGAATGTGGATTTAGTGCTGTAAATGATTTACTGGTTAAAAAAAAGAAATTGGCTGGATATAACACAATGTGGAGACTTGAGACTAAAGCTAACCAAATTGGAACCTAAGATAAAATCTCTGTGCAGCAAGCATCAAGGAAAAGGATCACACTAAATTAAAATAATAAATTAATATAGAAAAATCTGTATGAAAATTATTTGAAATTTAAATTTCTGTTTTTCAATATATGTTTTGAAATTTTATTACTGTGTTTTATTAACAATTTCATAGTGATTTCTTCCTAGAAGCAATCATTTGTTTATTAAGTGAACAAATCAATTTTTTAATGTTAAAAATATGTATGTTACATAGGGGGGGACATAAAAATTTTAGAAAGGTTAAGGTGGGGCATGGCACAAAAAAGGTTGGGAAACACTGTCCTAGAGTGTGAGTGTCAGTACTAGCTCCTACTTCATATAATTATGTCTGCCATTGGCCGTGAGATGAAGGGAAATTGACTTCACATCTCTGAGCCTCAGATCCCTTCTATTAGTTTTAAGGTTCATGACAGCATTTCTTTATTAAGAAGTTACCGGGAAGATTTCAAACTTAGGAAACATCTAACTGTGTCTTTCATGGAGCAGGCACACAATTCACTGCCGCAACCACAGAAGTGGTGTTAATGTTGGTGATGCTCGCTGAATCCTTATCCAGAATGACTATTGTGGGGTGAGGATCACAAAGTTGGAAGTGGGAAGCAGTGCTCTTTGTTTCTAGTCTGCACTCAGAGTGGCCCTGCAGGGTCTTTAGGATCTCAGGTGGACTCTGGGTCAGATTGTTTTCACTCTTTCAGAAACTGCAGAAAACACAGACAGGATTCCAGCTATCTGTATGCTGTGGACACCGCGGTCCAGCCTGCACTTTCCCCACATCCCTAAAGGCTCTAGTACTGGAGAAAGGGCTGGCCATCTGACAGCTTGCTGGTGTTGCTACATGTCATTGGCATTCCATTAACACTGGAGTATTTCCATGAAACACCCAATACTTTTCCCTTCTGGCATCATTCCCTCCAACTTCTCAAGCTTCCTTTACTTCAAGGTTCCACTGTCTGGAATCACTGTCTCTGTGCAAACAGAACTGAGATGCTTGGTTTCAAGGGAGGAGGATGGATACCCAGCATTTTAGGGAGGTGACTTCAAAAACTTATAACTTAGTCAACCCTGTCAAAGGAACAACTGCTCAAACACTCATTTTAGGACACTGTTTTAATGTATACCAAGTGCTCAGCACTATGTTAACACACAGGAAAGGCACATAGTCTGCACTACACAGCTGACATGACCTCTTAACTTAGACATCCCTGCTCAGTCATCTCTTAAAACAATCATGCAGCCACTCACCACAGACTTGCCACACTCCTATCAGAAGCAGCCCTAGCCAGTGCTTAAGTGTGTAGATGGTCAGGCTTCCAACCACCACATGGCCAGCTACTGCTGCAGAATTCGGGCAATGTGCTATGCTGTTGGTTGCCTCACGTGAGGCATTCCTTGCTTTGGTTGTCAGGAATAATCCAGAAATGGATTTGAGAATGATATCAGCTCTATGTGTGGAATCAAATATAGAAGAACTTTTCTGGACAAAATGAGAGCCTCTGACTGAAATAAAGCAAAGCAAAAGAAAACAGAAAAGAAATGAACAAACAGACAGACATGAAAAATTCAGGTGGCTTTTTTCATGACACAGGGCCTAGAGGAGGCTAACAGGGAAGCAAAAGTTCACAACAGAAAGTGTGTTGTCTCAGGCCGAGTGTCACTGGAGCAGTGTGAGCAGGGAAGCCTTGGTTTTCACAACAAGGTGTTGGCATTAGAAGCACATGCAAATAGACAGCAGTTACAGAATGGGAGCCATGGGTGCCCAGCAGGTCACGGCTGTGTGAAACCTGTAGTGTCACAGTGGAATGTGCACACCAGAGAGCCCACTGGCCTCAGTGGTGTATGGGCCGAAGTCATAGGGATCCCTCGTGCTTTGGGAAAGCAGAAGTCATGTGGAGTGAGTCGAGTGTAGGAAGACAGGGGCCTACAGTTTTAAAGTCTAGTCAGGTTTGTGAGAGCCCTTATGGGGTCACTCGAAAGGTGAGCAGTGAAAAAGTTTGGGGGTATCACTGGCTTGTGGACATGGAAAACCTGATAATTTCTGTGCAGGGAGGGCTGACTGCCTGGTCAGAGTGGAAGGAGGGCAGAGCTCGCATTAATGGATCATGGGGCAGAAGGGCAGGGACGATCTTGTAGTTTACACTAGATGGTCGAAATTAAATCACTGGGTGTCACGTTGGAGTGTGGGTTGTGGCAGACCAGGATATCTCAGTGTAGTATGGAGTACGTGACATTAGGGCTGGGCAGCGGTCCTTGGGCACTGGCCGACACAATGGATGACACTGCCATGAGGATGCCTGGGGTATCAGCATGTGCTTCCTGCAGTAATTGCCTGGAAGAAACAATGGAGTGTGCACAATGCAGTCATCGGGACTTCTCTCCCTGGTAGCAGTGCCAGGTGGGGTGATCATTGTGTATGTAGGCAGCAGCGGTCACCAAAGTTCAAGTGGCATGCTTCATTATTCCGTGTAGTGGAATGCAAAAGTAAGAGAGTGCTTACTTTGTTTGCACTTCTGTCCAAAGAGAGAAGCCAATGGTGCCATTCTCCTTGCACACACAGTGCTTAATGTTTACTTCCACAGTTCAATCACACATGAAATAGTACTTTTGCAAAACCTTTTCCTTTAGAGATGTTCTAAACATACACAGTCCATTGACACAGCAATGTCCTAGTTTTATTATATTAAAAGTAGGCTAGAGAATGTCACCTTAAATAATTCCATTTCTTTATCTGATTTCAAAATTCATGGAGAAACACTACAGACACCCTGGTGACAACAGTAAATCTTTTCCATTTATTAAGAACAACAGAAATAACAGGAATGAAACATTTAAAATTTCTCTTTCCTAAGAAAATTCGGTAACGAACTCCACATTATATTCAATGTCTGTTTCAAAACACTGTTTCAAATGGGCTTTCCCCACCACCCCCACTGATGAAGCCCCATTACTTAAACAACTCCATGGTCACGAGAGGCTGGGTCCACACCCTTGAATAGATAGTGACAACCCTCGGTGTTTTCGGCCACCAAGCTAATGACCATTTAACAGGTGTCCTGTAGGCAGCTCTGCTATTTTTCAAGAAGGCCATCATAGCCATCCTGTGTGCTCCTGCAAGAATCAAAACCATGACTGCTTCCATGGTAAATCCGAAGGGGACCTTGTGCTGGTGATGTCTCCGTGAGCTTTCTGTAAAGTCAGTGACCAAAAAACACAATGTGAGTCACATCACAAAGCTAATGTATTTCATGAAATCATTATACCATTATCACCTTAGAGTACATCTCAAGGAAGAGCACACTAGTTGATAAAGACACTTCTTCTGACTGTGTTGCCAAGAGGTCATTTATGCTGAGGCCCTCAAGACATTTTCTGTGTATTTAAGCTATGTTTTCAGTAATATGAAGGGTATTATTTTCTTTTTTTTTTTTTTTTTTTTTTTTTTTTAAATAAATTTTTATTAATGGTAATGGGATGACATTAATAAATCAGGGTACATATATTCAAAGAAAACATGTCTAGGTTATTTTGTCATTAAATTATGTTGCATACCCCTCGCCCAAAGTCAGATTGTCCTTCGCCACCCTCTATCTAGTTCTCTGTGCCCCTCCCCCTCCCCCTAACTCTCCCCCTGTCCTCCCTCCCCCCACCCCTGGTAACCACCACACTCTTGTACATGTCTCTTAGTCTCATTTTTATGTTCCACCAATGTATGGAATCATGTAGTTCTTGTTTTTTTCTGATTTACTTATTTCACTCCTTATAATGTTATCAAGATCCCACCATTTTGCTGTAAATGATCTGATGTCATCGTTTCTTATGGCTGAGTAGTATTCCATAGTGTATATGTGCCACATCTTCTTTATCCAGTCTTCTATTGAAGGGCTTTTTGGTTGTTTCCATGTCTTGGCCACTGTGAACAGTGCTGCAATGAACATGGGGCTACATGTGTCTTCACGTATCAATGCTTCTGAGGTTTTGGGGTATATACCCAGTAGAGGGATTGCTGGGTCATAAGGTAGTTCTATTTGCAGTTTTTTGAGGAACCACCATTCTTTCCTCCATAATGGTTGTACTACTTTACAGTCCCACCAACAGTGAATGAGGGTTCCTTTTTCTCCACAGCCTCTCCAACATTTGCTATTACCCGTCTTGTTGATCATAGCTAATCTAACAGGGGTGAGGTGATATCTCATTGTAGTTTTGATTTGCATTTCCCTAATAACTAATGAAGCTGAGCATTTTTTCATATATCTGTTGGCCATTTGTATCTCTTCCTGGGAGAAGTGTCTATTCATGTCTTCTTCCCATTTTTTTATTGGATTGTTTGTTTGTTTGTTGTTGAGTTTTATGAGTTCTTTGTAAATTTTGGAAATTAGGCCCTTATCTGAGCTGTTGTTTGAAAATATCATTTCCCATTTAGTTGGCTGTCTGTTTATTTTTATATCAGTTTCTCTTGCTGAGCAAAAACTTTTTATTCTGATGTAGTCCCATTCATTTATCTTTGCCTTCACTTCTCTTGCCATTGGAGTCAAGTTCATAAAATGTTCTTTAAAACCCAGGTCCATGAGTTTAGTACCTATGTCTTCTTCTATGTACTTTATTGTTTCAGGTCTTATATTTAGGTCTTTGATCCATTTTGAATTAATTTTAGTACACGGGGACAGGCTGTAGTCGAGTTTCATTCTTTTGCATGTGGCTTTCCAGTTTTCCCAACACCATTTGTTGAAAAGGCTTTCTTTTCTCCATTGTGTATTGTTGGCCCCTTTATCAAAGATTATTTGACCATATATATGTGGTTTTATTTCTGGGCTTTCTATTCTGTTCCATTGGTCTGAGTGTCTATTTTTCTGCCAATACCATGCTGTTTTGATTATTGTGGCCCTATAATATAGTTTAAAGTCAGGTATTGTAATGCCCCCAGCTTCATTCTTTTTCCTTAGGATTGTTTTGGCTATTCGGGGTTTTTTATAGTTCCATATAAATCTGATGATTTTTTGTTCCATTTCTTTAAAAAATCCCATAGGGATTTTGATGGGAATTGCATTAAATTTGTATATTGCTTTGGGTAATATGGCCATTTTGATTATATTTATTCTTCCTATCCAAGAACAAGGAATATTTTTCCATCTCATTGTATCTTTTTCGATTTCTCTTAACAATGCTTTGTAATTTTCATTATATAGGTCCTTTACATTCTTTGTTATGTTTATTCCTAGGTATTTTATTTTTTTTGTTGCAATCGTGAAGGGGATTATTTTTTTGAGTTCGTTTTCTAATATTTCATTGTTGGCATAGAGAAAGGCTATGGACTTCTGTATGTTAATTTTGTATCCTGCGACCTTACTGTATTGGTTTATTGTTTCTAATAATCTTTTTGTTGAGTCCTTCGGGTTTTCGATGTATAGGATCATATCATCAGCAAAAAGTGATACCAATATGGATGCCTTTTATTTCTTTGTCTTGTCTTATTGCTCTGGCCAGAACTTCTAGCACCACGTTAAATAAGAGTGGAGAGAGTGGACAACCCCCTATTGTTCCTGATTTAAGGTAGAAAGTCCTCAGTTTTATGCCATTTAAAATGATGTTGGCTGATGGTTTATCATATATGGCCTTTATCATGTTGAGATATTTTCCTTCTATACCCATTTTGTTGAGAGTCTTAAACATAAAATTGTGTTGTATTTTATCAAAAGCCTTTTCTGCATCTATTGATAAGATCATATGGTTTTTGTTCTTTGTTTTGTTGATATGGTGTATTACGTTAACCGTTTTGCGTATGTTGAACCATCCTTGAGATTCTGGGATGAATCCCACTTGATCATGATGTATTATTTTTTTAATATGTTGTTGTATTCGGTTTGCCAGTATTTTGTTTAGAATTTTAGCATCTGTATTCATTAGAGATATTGGTCTGTAGTTTTCTTTCTTTGTGCCATCCTTGCCAGGTTTTGGTATGAGGGTTATGTTGGCCTCATAAAATGTGTTTGGAAGTATTGCTTCTTCTTCAATTTTTTGGAAGACTTTGAGTAGAATAGGAACCAAGTCTTCTTTGAATGTTTGATAGAATTCACTAGTATAACCGTCTGGGCCTGGACTTTTATTTTTGGGGAGGTTTTTAATAGTTTTTTCTATTTCCTCCCTGCTGATTGGTCTGTTTAGGCTTTCTGCTTCTTCATGACTCAGTCTAGGAAGGTTGTATTGTTCTAGGAATTTATCCATTTCTTCTAGATTGTTGTATTTGGTGGCATATAATTTTTCATAATATTCTACAATAATTCTTTGTATATCTATGATGTCTGTGGTGATCTCTCCTCTTTCATTTTGGATTTTATTTATTTGAGTCCTGTGCCTTTTTTCCTTGGTGAGTCTTGCCAAGGGTTTGTCAATTTTGTTGATCTTTTCAAAGAACCAGCTCCTTGTTTTATTGATTTTTTCTATAGTTTTTCTGTTCTCTATTTCATTTATTTCTGCTCTGATTTTTATTATCTCCTTTCTTCGGCTGGTTTTGGGTTGTCTTTGTTCTTCTTTTTCTAGTTCCTTAAGGTGTGAAGTTAAGTGGTTTACTTCAGCTCTCTCTTGTTTGTTCATATAGGCCTGAAGTGATATGAACTTTCCTCTAATTACTGCTTTTGCAGCATCCCAGAGATTCTGATATGTCGTATTTTCATTTTCATTTGTCTGTATGTATCTTTTGATCTCTGCGCTTATTTCTTCTTTGACCCATTCATTTTTTAGAAGTATGTTGTTTAGTTTCCACATTTTTGTGTTTTTTTCCCCCTCTTTTTTGCAGTTGAATTCTAGTTTCAAGGCTTTATGATCAGAAAATATGCTTGGTACAATTTCAATTTTTCTAAATTTGCTGATATTGTCTTTGTGGCCCAACATATGGTCAATTCTTGAGAATGTTCCATGTACACTAGAGAAAAATGTATACTCTGTCGCTTTGGGATGAAGTGTCCTGTAGATGTCTATCATATCCAGGTGTTCTAGTATTTCGTTCAAGGCCACTATATCTTTATTGATTCTCTGTTTGGATGACCGATCTAGAGCCGTCAGCGGAGTATTGAGGTCTCCAAGTATGGTTGTATTTTTGTCAGTTTTTGTTTTAAGGTCAATAAGTAGCTGTCTTATATATTTTGGTGCTCCTTGGTTTGGTGCATATATATTAAGGATTGTTATGTCTTCTTGATTCAGTGTCCCCTTAATCATTATGAAGTGACCATTTTTGTCTCTGAGTACTTTTTCTGTCTTGTAGTCAGCATTGTCAGATATGAGTATAGCTACACCTGCTTTTTTTTGGGTGTTGTTTGCTTGGAGTATTGTTTTCCAGCCTTTCACTTTGAATTTGTTTTTATCCTTGTTGCTTAGATGTGTTTCTTGTAGGCAGCATATAGTTGGATTTTCTTTTTTAATCCATTCTGCTACTCTGTGTCTTTTTATTGGTAAGTTTAATCCATTTACATTTAGTGTAATTATTGACACTTGTGGGTTCCCTACTGCCATTTTATAAATTGCTTTCTGTTAGTTTTGTATCTAGTTTGATTCTTCTCTTTTGTTTTTCTATCATTTGTTTCTGTTTGTTTGTGTTCCATACTTCTTTCCTCTGTTGCTACCTTTTTTAAGTCATGTGTTTTTGTGGTGGTTTTTTCTAGGGTGGTTACCATTAAGTAATGAAAAGGGTACCTACCATATTCATTGTAGTACCCTATCTTATAAGTATTTCTGCACTTCATCGTCCTTTGCTACTGTTAATCTCCATTCTCTCCCCCCTTTTTTTTTCCTTTGTTGTCACAGTTTAAGTTTGGTTTTATTGTGTTCTTGGTGGAGCTGTTACTTGTGGTGTTGTTTTCTTTTGTTCTTTGAATCTGGTTGGAAAACCCCCTTTAGTATTTCCTGGAGTGGGGGCTTTCTCGTGATAAATTCTCTCATCTTTTCTGTATTTGTGAATGTTTTTATATCTCCTTCATACTTGAAGGATAGCTTTGATGGGTATAGTATTCTTGGCTGAAAGTTCCTCTCTTTCAGGGCTTTAAATATTGGGGTCCACTCTCTTCTAGCTTGTAGAGTTTCTGCTGAGAAATCTGATGATAATCTAATAGGCCTTCCTTTATATGTTGTACTCTTCTTTTCCCTGGCTGCCTTGAGAATTTTTTCTTTGTCATTGGTTTGTGTCATCTTCATTATGATGTGCCTTGGAGTGGGTTTGTTGGGGTTAAGAAAACTCGGTGTTCTGTTTGCTTCTTGAATTTGAGGCTTTAGTTCTTTCCACAGGCTTGGGAAGTTCTCGTCTATTATTTGTTTGAGTATATTCTCCATTCCATTTTCTTTCTCTTCTCCCTCTGATATACCTATTATTCTCATGTTATTCTTTCTGATGGAGTCAGATAATTCCTGTAGGGCTTTCTCCTTTTTTATTATTTTTGAGTCTCTTTCTTCTTCTCTCTGTTGTGCCTCAAGTTGTTTGTCTTCTATTTCACTAATCCTATCTTCAATCTGGGTTGTTCTGCTAGCTAAGCTTGTTACCTCGTTTTTCAGCTCGTGAATTGAGTTTTTCATTTCTGTTTGATTTGTTTTTATAGTTTCAATTTCCTTGGTAATATATTCTTTGTGTTCATTGAGTTGTTTTCTGATCTCCCTATATTGCCTTTCCGTGTTTTCTTGTATATCTCTGAGTATTTTTAAGATTTCTATTTTAAATTCTCTGTCATTTAGCTCCAAGGCTTCCAATATGTTAAGTCTTTTTTCCATAGATTTTTCCACATCTATTTGTGTTACCTCTTTTCTTTTGTATCCATAATATTCGATTTCCTCTTTCTTATTGGCATCTGAGGGTGGTCTTGTTGATAGCACTAATTAGAATTAATAAAGAGTAAAAAGTAAAAAACAAAAACAAAAACAAAAACAAAAAAGAAAAAACAAAAAACAAAAAACAAAAAAAAAAACACCAGAGGGTAAAACACCCCACAAAAAAAAGCAGTAATAATTTATTATTTCCCCCTTTTTTTTTTCTTTGTTCCCCTTCCCTCCTCTCCCCTCCTCAGGAAATTATCGTGCCTATAATGGAGGGCCTGGTTTGCGGTGAAGAGTTCAAGGGGGCAAAAAAAAAAAAAAAAAAAAAGAAAAAAAAATTAAAAATAAAAAAAGGAAGAAAATCTTAGACAAGCATAAGTTGATCTGCCTGCGGGTGACAGTCAACCAAGAGATATAATGAGAGGGACAAGAGGGAACCAGAAAAAAGGACAAAAAAAGGAGTAATAAAAAAGAAAAAATAAAAATAATAAGTAAAAATACGTTGTATTAAGTGGAGCAAAGACCAAATACAATGGAGACCTTGGGTTTGGAGGACCCAAAATGCCACAAAAACAAACCAACCAGAAAAAAACAAAAACAAAACTGAAAAAGAAAAACAAAGCCAAAAAAAAAACCTTGAGTCCCAAATTAACTAATTTGTTCGTGATTGAGGATTAAATGGGAGGAAAGTAAAATGAGAAAAGAAAAAACGAATAGAAAGGGAAAAATAAGAAAAAGAGTAAAACAAAGGAAGAAATAAAAAAGCAAGAGAAAAAAACAAAATAAGGCAAAAAAAAAAACAAAAGAGGAGAGAGTGAGAATTAAGTGTCCTGGAGTATAACCCCAAAGGAGGGTGAGGATGAAGAAGAGAAATAAAATGTAACACTTATGGGTAGTGTAGTTCAAGAAAAGGGAAGCATAAGATGGGCAGAGAATAGAAGGACTGAGGTGGAGTAAATAAAGACAATAAGATAGAAGGAACAAACAACAACAAAAAAAAACAAAAAAAAACAGTGGAACAAGCTGCAAAGTCTGTGGATTTTTCCTGATTTTGAGATGACAACCTCTTCCTCCTTCTTCTCTCTCCCTCTTCCCGGTCGGCGACTCTGCACCCCAGGCCCTGCCCCTGCGCCACACCCAGGCAGGGACTTGCAGTTGATGGGGTTCTACGACAATGTCACACAATTGGCTTTAGTCTTGATGGTAATCAAGGCCTGCCGGCGTCTGCAGGGTCTAATGACGAGAGAGTTCGCCTTCGTGGATTCTCTCTCCCAGTCCCCCCCTCCCGAACCAGCAGCCTGGCGATCCAGCCACAAGGCTGCCACTGCTTCTGCCTGGGGAGTAAGAGGCTCAAAGAGCTGGGAAATCCCCACTCTATCCCCACTCAGTGCAAGGCTCTGGGAAGGGCTCTGACAGTCAGGGCCTCCAGTGTAATCAGGCGGGGGTGGGAGTCAATTGTTGTCAAGGTGATTGTTCAGCGCCTAGCATTCCGTTGGACCTCTCAACCCAGGCTTTCCACACTTTGTAGCCTGTTTTGGCCGGTAAGAAGAGGCACTAGTCTCTGCTTGCGACTAGTTTGGTATAGATCTTATTATCTGCCAAGTCCTTCTTGTTAGCGTTTATCCCTGAATATGGAGGCTCTATCAATCAGAAGTTGCCCCCGCCCCTTTAGCGAGAGGCACCAAAAAATATCACGCCTCTTGTCTTGGGTCGGTGAACTGAGAGAGATCTTATCAATTAGAACCGAGGGTGCGCAGATTTCACGGGTTAAGTTAATTTTAGTAATTGGGTCGCAGCTGTGCTCCCGAAGGTATTTCAGGCTGCCTGCGCGCGCCCCTCCCCCAACGCTTGATTGTTAGCTTGAATGGCTGGGTGAGGTGCTCCGCCCGCGGAGAGAATCTCCCAAGTAGGGAATACCGCCCTGGGGCCTCTCCCGCTCCCCGTGCGCGGGCCGCTGGGAACGTTAGCGGTGCTCGGTCTGCAATGCTCGGTCTGCAACCAGACCGGGAGCGCGCCAGCAGCTGCTCGCCGCTTGTTCTGCAACCGACCCGGGCGCTGCTGGCGGCCGCGGCTGGCGGCGGCGGCGGCGGCGGCGGATTCCGAGTGCGGGATGACTTACCACAGGCGAACTTTCTCGCGGCTTGAATGAACGTCCCTGCGGTAGCTTCCTCCACACCCTCGTCTCTCAGATTCGAGCGATAACAGTCCTTTTGCTTTCAGTTTGCTCCGAAGATAAATTTTCCTGTTTCTAGTTGATAAATTTGTTGTGATTTTGGGGAGATCTGTCGGACGCGCTACTCACGGCGCCATTTCCGTGAGGTCACCTTCGAAGGGTATTATTTTCTAGCTTGAATAATGGATCCTATAGTTAATATGCAGGCTTACTGTCTGAGAAGGGCTGAGATTCTGACCTTCATATAATCCCTGTTATCTCTACCACAAAACATTCCCTATAATGGACAACATTAAATTGTTTTTATAATACAGAGTGAAGATCAGACTGCCTACAGTCTTCAAAGCGATCATCATTTTAAAGGAGATGTAAAGAATATAATCTCTAGCCCTCCAAACTCATCCAATGCTCACAACACAAGCACATTTCTCTCTGCTGACAGAATAAAGTGAACAACAATGTGGATGATTAGGTCCCTCTCTGGATTAGGAGGCAAGCTTCAACTCTCAGCATAACTCTTATATGTGTCTCTATAGCAGTTTGACTAGGATAGTCTGAACAAAGTCTAGGATGACCTCCACTACTGCCCCCACAGTTCCTCATTTAAAAAAAAATAAAAGAATCTGAGACATGCGCAAGTTATGCAGTGCAATGAGATATTCAATAAAAGATGAAACGTCTTTGACGCTGTGCTTTCTATAAAAATGCTCATCCTGAGAATGGCTATCACTGCAGTAAACACAACCTCTATGGAGTGCACCTCAACCAATGTTGTCTTGGGATGTTGGATCATCTCTGCCTGTACAACTTCATAAGGCAGAAATAGGTGAAACCATGACATCCTAACACCCTGACACTCTGACAGTCTGATGGCAATCACTTTAAGTGGACAATCAGACAGATATTTCTGCCAGGACAAATCTGAAAACTCCAAAGCTAGTGTCAGGATGCTCAGTAAAACTGGTATTTAGAAAACTATAAACTGAAATGAAAGGAGATACCATGCAATTGCCAGGTAGGTTATTTTATTGAAAAGGAAAAGATTAGGGGCTGTCAACATGTACGCATACAAAATTCTCTACATGCTCCCAGTGAAATCAAACAGTAGCTGCTGTAAAAAATATGGAGTAATGCTTTACAAAATAAATGCAGAAAGACAATATGACTTAGAAATTCATCTCAGAATGATATACTGAAATAACTGACATAAGCTCTGGAACTACTTATCCTGAGTGCTCAGAACATTATCATACTGGGAGTAACAGAAAGATAAAAACAGAGAACAAACTGTTTTCACTGCACCTAAAATGCAATACTGATTCTTCCAAAGAGCTGTGATGGCCTGATGCTTGCTACATGCATGATCTTTGAGACTGTTCTGCTAATGCAAACAGGACAGACTGAATAGGGTTATGGAGCGGGCAGGACCACCTCCTCCCTTACCTGAACAAAGAAACTCTAACAAACTGGATGTTTCAGGTCCATGCCCGGTCGGCATCTGAGTGACTAACCCAGGTGAGAGAGTTCCCGTAGCTTACTTAAGGTTACTCGTACATAAGTGGCTGATAGCTACATTTGTCCTTAACAACCACCAGCCCATAACCTCGCATCCTCTACTGTTAAAAAACCGGTTGCAGTGGACTCCACAATATGAGTCAGTCCGCAGATGACCCCTAATAAACTTTTCAGAACCTGAACTCGGGTGTCTCCCTGCAGCCCACCTTACAGATACAATTAGTTGATACTTACACAGAAGGTGCACCAGTGGAGATAAAAAAACAACTGGGGTTTGAGAAGGGCTGGGGCAGGGAGAAAATCACTGTGACTGCTTCTGAGACAGAGCATTTTCTTTTGAATTTATGAAAGTGTTTTGCAACTAGAGAGAGGTGGTGGTAACAAATCAGGCTGAATAGCTCCTAAGACTGGTGATTTTTAATTTAAATGTTAATTTTAGGATACAAGGACTTGTTTTGAACGACTAAAACACCAACTATATGTTAGCTGTTCACGAATCATGTTTCCCTTAACCTAAAATTAGTGCTAATCTTCATCTCTTGCTGCCATATACTCTTTTCTACCAGGAAAGATGGGCTCTCTGCATTGTGGACAAGCATCGTTTTCTCTTGGAGATTACAGTGAAATTTTAATTTAAATACATTATCTGAATTCTTCATGCAAATAAAAATATTTCAAAGAGAAAAAACTGAAACCATGCATATCTCTTTGCTTTCCAAAACAATGTTTACAAAGCACTCTAATGTTCCAATCACACACCTCCGCAATGCACCTCCGCAATGCACCTCCGCAAATGGCATTTTTGAATGCTAAATCTCCTGACATCTCCCCAATTACATTTACATGCTATTAAAATCATCAGCTATAACTGAAATTTCCCCAATATTGTAAATGCACTCAAAACCTACTCCCTAATAGTAATCCATGAGTACACACGCTTTTGAAACTGCTTCTCTGAAGGCAATTCCCCCAATATTCACTGTCTCACTTGCCTAGTTCACATGTCAGCCTGTTGAGCATACCTTCCCAATGACTGCTTAATGCTCTCTCTGGGTAAGCTAAGGGTTTTGTGCTGTATTCAATTCCCATGTTACCACCTTCCCTGTGTGAACAACAGAGCCAACCTGAAAGACTAAAATTTTAGGCAAACAGAAAAAAGTGTACTCTCAAAATCTCTTACACACTTACTGTGGAATACCTTATCTGTTTTAAGGATTCAGGACACATCATGGTTTCATAACTTGTTCTTGTACACAGACTAAACAAGGATCACAATTTCCACAGTGTATTTTCATCAATTTATTGCCCTAGAACATGGCACACTCTTCTCAGACATTTTTCACTACTCATATCCAAATAATTGGCTCTCTCCTAATGCAATCTAAGATAAATAAACAAGTGTGGCCTTTGTAACAATAGCAATATACTTTAAAAGGGCACACAACTAATAGCATGTAAAGGTCCTCAGGAAGATCACTGTCTCTCTTCAAAACTGTGAAATTTCCTCCCATTAATTATATTCTCTCTAGGTACAGATTCGTATTCCCAATACCCTTAGATCAGCCTTCCCCTTAGTTTTGTATGCTCTTTTGCTAATCCACTAACAGAAATGCATAGGCTTCTTCTCTTTCACTATTTTCTCCTTCACTCATGATACTGGGGCACATGATCAGTGGTACAACTGAATGGAATATTTCCTGACTGCCACATCATATGTCTGTCTTCTCTGCAAATCTATTCTTAGCCTTACATAGCATATATTTACCTCTGCTTCCCATAAGAGTATTTCTGTGACTGGGAGATGAAAGAGGACCTCTGTAAGGGGGAGGATCTCCATGTCATGAATGTGTACACAATTTGACTTGAAGGAGATCCTTGCACAAACTTATGTGAAGATTGCCAGTATCTGCACTACCACCTATGAGTTAATGGAATTTTGTTAGGTCAAGAGGTTCAGCATATGTTCCATGGTCAAGTCTAGGTTACTGTTTAGTACACTGTATGTGCCTCACGCCACCTTCACCGGAGCCCTTCCCTTTACCCTGGGCTCTCAGCACAATGATTGATATCTGTGTCTAAATGAAAAATATTTATATTGGGCGAATCCCAATACCCAATATCAGACGGTCCCCCAACGCCCTTCACTGGGCAGTTATCACTCTGTTTCATGTATCCATGATGTGAGCTTGGTTTGGAAAGTTAGGGTCCATTTCTATATCCAACCCACATTCTGTGTAGTTTGAATATAAGAGCCCTAATGTACTTAGAATCCATGATGTTTTCTAGACATTAAAGGTTACAAACAATTAGAAAACAAGTACCATTCTGTTAAAAGTATGAACCATTTTGGTACTCCTCTTATGGATTAACTGAGGCCAGCCTTCCATATACTCCCCAGTACAGTGATGCTATGACATTGCAGGTATACATGCCTGACTCATGCTGGTGGGGTCTTTCCATGCATCCATTTCATTTGAACATATCATCTCAATCTAATATGCTCTCTTCATAGCCCAGAGACAAATAACTTATTTGCCAGTTATCAAGAAATAACTATTTTTCTACATATACCATCCCCCCTGGGAGATGATTACCAAAAGCACAATGTACATCTTGTATGTATTTCTTCATTCTTTTGCCTGTTCTCACCACCAGAAACAATGCCCTGCACATAACATTGGAATAGCCTCATGTGACAGCCTTCTGATAACTGTTGTGTTAACTAACTAGTTTCAAGGATTCTTGCTAAGAATGCATGATGGGAGAAAGTATGTATCCATTGCATTATAAATGAAACCAAAACCCATAGTAAAGCACCATTATGTTTTTAACAGAAGCAAGACACTGTAAATATTATGGCATGTTAGTGTTATTATTTCTCCATCTCCACTGACCTGAGTATTGAATCTTGAAACCCTGTGAAACCCATGAAGCACAGAGCTCTACCAGGGCCTTGAAATACTAACAGGGATTTAGAATCAAACATAGACTTACAATGAATGCCTTCACCATGGTTGAAGTTAACTACTAACTACATCTCCCATAGAAAGCACAAGAGGCATTTCCTAATCGTGAACCAATAATAGGTCAGTGATCAGCACTTAAACCCATATACTTCTCCCTCTCCATTTTGTTGCTTCAATTTAAGTCAATCGTTAGACTTTGGAAAGTCCTTCAGGGCTTTTGATTCCCCAAGAACCTGTTTTTGTGTCCTGGGATAGAATTTACCTTGTCATCCATTTCCAGTAATACTGTGCCTGGGATCAGAACAGGCAGTGCTTTTAGGGGAGGCTCTTCACATCTTGAGGATGGACCACATTAAACTGCACACGGTTCCTTCAAAGAACTTACATTGAGATTATGAGTGTATCCACCATCATCTATGTTAAAACAACACCCTTTTAGTTCAGCAGAGTCAACTTCTGTTCGACAGTCAATTTAGGAATATTATTTGTAATACTTTGCTATACACTGAGAGGTTTTAAGCATTCATAGAAGTATGAAATGATCAAACTGTCCCCTTTGATAACATCAGCACTATTCACTGACTTATACGTGTAAAGGTCTATGAAGATTGTAGTAAAAATACAAGCCATATTTTTCTTTGGGGAGATAAAAGAAGACTGGAGATGAATGAATGGTGGCCGAGCAATAGGAAATAAAATCAACAAAAAAAATAATTTATAAGCATAACAATGAAAAGAGAAAACCATTGTTCATGTAAGTCTGGCTCAAAGAAAAGAGTTTTAAATATGTACCATGATGGTAAAGGTAAAGATATGAAACTATTTAAAAGACCAGCATCAGAAAAAGGCATATCCTAACAGAGGAAAAGAAAAACACCCCACCCTACAATCCTTTTCTCAAATAAACCCTGAATGACTGCAGAAGGACTAGAGCCTGCACAAAGTTTCAGTCTTTGTGAAATGGTTTGGAGAATGAGGGGATACTGAGTCAAAGTCCTGGTATGTTTCCTTTTATGGTTTTACAATTTCAGCTTTCTGGAATGCTCCTGCTTGGGTGCTTGATCAGCTATCTGAAACTTTTCTGCCTTGAAGGTGATCGTCCAGTAAGTAAAGGTGAGTCAGGCAGCCAGGTGGAACAGCAAAAGAGCAGTTGGAATTTTATATATCTATCAATTTATGTATTTACTTTTTACTTATTGTTTATTTATTTTAAAAATATATTTGCTTGCTTCACCTTCTTGCATGGTTATTTTTGTTTTGGTTCTTGTTTATGTTTAAAATTTTTTATATTGAAATAGACGCATCCATTTCTCGGAGCAACCCCACAGTGCACTCCGTGGCCCCTGGCTATCTGAGGACATTTAAAAATCCTCGGGGTGGTCAGATATTGGTCAAAAGTGGGCCTGGTGTATGGGCTGTGGACACAATGGGTGAGAGTGTGGCCCTACACAAATTTGGGCATGTGTCAGTGCCTGGAGTGTGAGTGTGTGCAAGTTTGTTGAGTGTGCAAGGCATGAATACTGCAGAATTCAAGGGGAACTGGTAAGAGTGTCAGATCTGGCTGGGTAGTAGAGGAGCTAGGTGGAGGCTGCTCAGGCCAGTGATG
This sequence comes from Saccopteryx leptura, assembly GCF_036850995.1. Lineage (NCBI taxonomy): Eukaryota > Metazoa > Chordata > Mammalia > Chiroptera > Emballonuridae > Saccopteryx > Saccopteryx leptura. Next base: position 2,591,598 of record NW_027095700.1, read on the forward strand.
ATGAAGGGATCTCTGTGTTTGTTGTGCCCAGGAGGCCAGAGGAGTGAGGGATGCCACGGAGAAGATTCAGTGTGCATACACCACATACCTTGCACAACCCAGAAAGACAAATAAAGTATTTCCCACGGGCTTTTTTCTCGGTGTTGCCTGTAGCTGCGAGGTGATTACCCACTGAATAGGTGATGTCAGCATGGACAGTCAAGCAGCTGCTCAGGGAATGTAGCCTGTGTGTCAGACAGACAAACCCTCAATGTTAGAACAACAGTGCAGGGGATGTCAAACATTTGTACTCTACCCTGCAACTTTGGGAATAAGGGCAAAAAGCAGACTAACTGCTGATTTGGAGACTTGTACTTTGGTCAGGTGACAGTGAGTACTGTTGCCAAGAACAGGAGCCTGATAGTCAAGAATGACCATAGGTTTTATTGTCCCTCGTCTTGTGTAGTTTGCCTCATGCCTGTTTTCTCATACCTCTGACCTTCATATGATGGGAGACTGGTGAGGCCTCCAGGTTTGCAATATTTTTAAAGCGGGACCCTTGGTCAGTGTCATCTGAATGTGGAAAGTTTATAGTCTGAGCCACCACCCCTGTGGTGCAGGCGCTCAAGGTAATGGGCAAGAGCACCGATGCCTTGTGCACAGAGAACAGCATGGGCCCAGTTGGGATATTTAAGACTAGAGGAATCTCTTACCTGGGCAGAGTAACGAGTTCCTTAACCCATCATCTCATCATGCTAAGGTTGTGTCTTTGATCTCCAGTCAGGTCGAGTACAAGACCAAATCAATGAGTTCAAAATCTTGCGGACCGGTCCTGGCTGGTCAGCTCAGTGGTGGAGCATTGGTCTGGCATGTGGGAGTATCAGATTCAATTCCTGGCCAGGGTCACAGGAGAAGTGCCCATCTGCTTCTCCCTCCCCCCCATTTTGCTCTGTCACTTTCTTCCCCTCCCGCAGCCAAGGCTCCATTGGAGCAAAGTTGGCCCAGGCACTGAGGATGGCTCTATGGACTCTTCCTCAGGCACTAGAATGGCTCTGGTCTCAACAAAGCAACTCCCCAGATGAGTAAAGCATCGCCTCCTAGTGGGCATGGCAGGTGGATCCCAGTTGGGTGCATCCGGGAGTCTGTCTGACTGCATCCCCATTTCCAACTTCAGGGAAATGCAAAAAAACAAAAAACAATTTGTGGACCAAAAAAACAACTCCCCCTTCCCTGTCCTTCTGTCTTTCGCCTATACTTTCTCTCTAATCTATTTAAATACATTCCTAACTATGACAAGCGTAGAGAAAACACCACAACTACAGTGTTTATTGTCTTAGCAAGCCAAGATGGAGTCGCCCCTCAAAGAGAACCTCTGCATAAGTGCGTGCCTTGCATGAAGGCTGTGGATAATGGCAGGTGAACCAGTATGAGATTTCTCACATGTTAAATAGCTGTAGGGAGGAGGACCCTACTGAGCAACTTTACTGGAAGAATTTCAGTACTTGGGGACAGTGCAATATAGGATCTTTAGCTTGTCTTCCGCTGTGCTCAGCAAGGCTAAAAGACATTGTGGGTACAAGGTCAGAATTGGAGGCAGTGCCACAGCTGGATTCTGTTTCACTAGAACCCATGTGGAGGGCACAATTGCACTTCTTCTCTCTGCAGGAAGTAGCAAAAACCTCGTTTGCAATGTCTCCTTGGGGAGACCTATTCAAGTCACGTCTCTTGGTATGGCAAACACAGGTGCTTCCATGTGTCAATCAAGGCAGAGAGAGTGTCGCTCACTGCTACGGTCAACAGCATTCCCACTATGTAGTCTTGTGCCCCGTCACAGTCCCAGGTTTGCGGGGGACATGTGTCTCTCTGCTATCCATGAAAAGGGCACTGAGGATTGAGAGGGAATGTTCCAGCTCCCAATGCTCATGGTGGCCCAATGGGTGCCCATGGCAGAGGAGGTGAGGTCTTTTGTGTACTAAGCTGCTCTTCCTAAAGAAGGTATCTTCTTTCCTGAACACTCTCTTCTGCCATAACTCGGTGGGCACTCTCCTTGGGGAGGAGAAGGAGAGACAGGGCAGTAAGTCAGGCAGAATGAGAAAAATGGGAGGCAGAGAGGCCACTGAGCAGCATGCAGTCAGAATGAGCCCTTTTCTGGGCATTCCTTTCTCCTGCTATTCCAAATGTGCACACATGCAGGTGGCCACCGGGTGCTGCTCTGGGTATCCTGCTGCCTCTAGGTTGGCTCTACAGTCTCCCATAGCTCAGATTTCCTGTCCTGTCCAGAATGGCATGTCCCAGCCTAGGTTAAAAGTCACTGTGGTTCAGTGGGAAAGTGATACAGAAATGTAATTTGATAATGAAATGTGTCTTTCACAGTTTGAGCCCAAACGGCAGGCGTCAGACACACAGAAGCCCAGATTTCAAGTCCGTGTGGGTGGCTGCGGACTGCTGTGCTGTGGGTGACAGGCAGAAAAGCCTGCAAAGTGTGGGGTGGGGTGCAGACAGCGAGGTCAGGCCACTGTCTTCTCTCTGGTCTGTGAGGAGTGGGATGAGCCATCAGGGCATGCCCAGGGCTGGCGCCCGGCCCTCAGTCTGCGCCATTCCCAGGGGGGTCTGGAAAGAGCGGGGAGCCCCAGCAGGCTTCTTGGGTGACTCCGGTCCCAAGAAAGGCCCATCAGATGACAGGGTCTTGAAGAACTAGTGCAGGGGGGGTCCCTGGAGATTGTGCAGGCTGAGGCCTGTGGGATAGCTAAGGAGCCGTCCATCATAAGGGTGAATTCTGCAGAAGCTGTGACCCTAGCGGTTCGGTGGGGGAAATGTTGGGGACAGTCTTCATGCTTGACTTGGAGGGTCTCCTCACAGGGGGTGCAAAAGGAGGCAGAGGAAAAAATGTTGGAGACACATGGACCTGACCTGGAGGAAGGAGCAAAGGAAAAGCCAGAAGAGCAGCAGCCAGCGGGTCCAGGGAGGTCTGCGCCAGGATCCATGACCCCACTAGAGGTGGTAGAGGCCCTCCAGGTGCAGCTGAGCTCTGAGAGTGCCCGAGCCACCAGGGCCTACATTCGGGTGAAACACAAGGCCGCTCAGAGTCGGAAGCCCATTCTAGAGTGTCGAAGGGCCATGATCCAGTGCATCACTGGCTTCTGGGCCAAAGTCGTATCCTTGCACACACACCTTGGGTAGGGCAGAGGGCACGACAGGGAGTAGGAAAAGGCCTAGTAGGGTGAAGGGTAATGTGATGAGTGCTGAGCAGTGAGCCTCTATCCCCAGCAGCACACAGCATGAGGTGAGGGCCGCTGGAAGATTTGGGGCCAGTCTGCAGGTGGCTGGCAGAAATCAAGTGGCAAACTACCATTCTCACAATGCACATTTTAGAAAACACCTTGTCCAGAACACTCTAAAGAGGCTTGGAGATTTTTTGACTGGCTTTGCTTTGCTTTGTTTTTTCCAAGATCTCAGTGGAAAGTCACATGCAGGTGTTGTATGCACTTACTTGTCTGCGCCAGCAAACACAAGACAGGGCAGAGTCCAGAGAGTCTGGCAAGGGGTTCCCATTAGTGGGGTAAGTAGTCTCAGGATACCATGAGGCCAATGGCACCACTCTTGGTATTCTGAGGGAGGCAGGGTAGATGATGAGCCTTTTGTATAGTGTGTGTGCCTGGGCCACTGAGTTTCACCTTTGGGCTCAGTTCAGCTTTGTGGCTCTTAGGTCTCATATTCCATAGCCTTTGTAAGCTCTTTGACTAAAATGCAGATTCAGAACCACCCCCAGATATCAGCCATCATCAGTGAACAAAATGAAGACCTGATGAGCTACTTGTCCAATTTGGAGGTCTGACTGTGCAGCCAGAGATGCAAGTGGAAAGGGGGCTGGAGTGCATTGTGGGAAGGGTCTGAGCATAGAGACTGGCAGAGGAGAAATAGAATATTCATGCAAGGAGGCAGGGTGACCCGACTTCCAACTCTTGACAGGTGAAGGAACTGGGCTACCCAAAATACACATGCGAATTGATGTTTTTCTTTTGGAGTAACCCTTACTTCTTGAACGAGGTGATTACTAAGAAGTATCACCTCAGCCTTGCAGGTGAGAGATGTTGCCCACCATGAGGGTTTGGGGGGAGCAATCAGATGATGGGGTTGGTTGTGCATGCAGTGCCAATGGGAAACCATCCCAGCTCTGTTCTCCCAGGGTTTAGGTTGTCCAGGTCCAGTGTTGTGCACTAGTTCTGAGATTATGAACGTGGGCTCCACAGCTGCAGGCATGACACCACCAGCATTAACTTCTTCAACTGGTTGTCCAAACACAACCTGCCAGGGTCAAGCCAGATTGCTGAGGTGGGCCTTCTCAGGCCATGATCAGTAGTGGTGATGGTAGAGGCCTGGGGACATGGGGAGTGGTCTTGGCCTGTCTTCCCCAACTCTGTTTTCTGTCCCAGATCATCACAGAGGACCTGTGGCCCAGTCCTCTGCAGTAATACCTGAGGGACTCAGGCCCCAGAGAAGGGACCATGCAGGAGTACATGCTTGTGAGCAGTCCTAGAACAGGGTATTGAAACGTGAGTACTGGCACTAAGGGATGTCCATTCAGAAACAAACATGGAAAATGATGTTCCATTAACCTGGAAGGTAGTCCTGGGTCCCGGGTCTTTGTTGTATTAAGGGAAAGACCTCAAAAGGCCCAGAGGAAGACAAGCAAGGGGCAGAATGTGACTGAGCTTCCAGGGTAGGTGGGCCAACATCATGGTTCCTCGCTGAGTTTGTGCAGTGGTATTTTCAGAGCATTTATTTACGAGGTAGGCCATGTGCCTACCTCTCTGGACTCTGAGTTTTGCTTCTGCTGGCAAACTCCTAGACACCTGGGCTTCACTCATTTTCAGTGTTTCTAATTCACATTCTGTCATATATTAAATTGACCCATAACCATCCCTCACACATGCCCACCAGGCTGCCAAGGGCACCAGGCTCTCTGGAGGGCAATATTGAAGATAAGGGATAAGGAAAACAGGGTGTCACAAAGGGCAGCTTAATGGACATGGACACAATGGGATGGAGTGTGACCCACACAACGTTGGTTCCATGGCATTGCCTGTGAGTGCGAGTGTGTGCATGTATGGTGTGTGCTTGTTGTGTGTCTGTGCACGCACTAAGGTGTAGTCTGGGTTTGGAGGAGAACATGTTAGAGCATCAAACTGGCAACAGGTGTGTGTGGCGGGTAGGTGGGTGGAAGGATCTGGGCAAAGTCTGCACATGGCAGCGATGGTAAAGGATTCTGCATGGGTCTTGTGCACAAGATAACCAAGGATAAAAGACTGACAAAAGGAAGATCCAGAGTGCTTAAGCCACCTGCCTGGACTGACCCTGAATGAGAAGTAAAAGTGCACAAGTGCTTCTGTCTCCATGTTGTTTGTAGCTTTGATATGATGTCCTGTTGGGTAGATGACATCAAGAAGGACAGTTGAAGCAGCTGCTCCTGGAATCCTGCCAGAGTCACAGAAGGGCAGACATTCATGTGTGGGTCCAAGGGTCCTGGGGCGTTAAGGGTTAATCCTGTTACATGGTATTATGTGAGAAGAAGTGGGAAGATCAGGATGACTGCGGATCAGGACACATGTCCCTGGACAGGTGACAGTCACTGGGTATAGTTCCAGATTACAGAAGCCTGACAGTAGTTCCTGACCCTGTCCCCATAACCTTTTTTTGCATTATTATCAGAGGCCTTTTTTGCTCTGATATCTGTAACTGGCATGAGGGAAGACAGGGGAGGATTCCAGTTGGCAGTACTTTTGAATCAGGAAATATAGGGGTAGTCATGTGAATGTGAAACTGCAAAGGCAGAGCCAGGCACCCCCTGCAGTGCAGGTTTGCAAAGTAGTATGCTATGGTGCAGGTGAGCTACAGTCTTACCCGCCAGGGCAGGTGATAAGGCTGATGTATGTGTGATGCAGCGACACACTACAGCAGCCTGCATGAGTTGCTCATGCAGAGATGATACAGCTCCTGATTCAGAGGACTTATGTCTTGTGCACCATGATCAGAACGGGACCAGTCAGGATATTCAAGGTTAGGGGAGGCTCTTCCCTGGCCACGGAGATGAGCTGGATAGAGCAAGGTTCCAGTACTCTGAGGTTTCACATTCGATTCCATTCAGGGCACATTTAAGTTCTCCCAATGAATGCAAAGTGAAGTGGAACAACTAATCAATGACTGTCTCTCTGTCTCTTCTCATTCCTCTCCCTGAAGTCAATAAAAAGATAGAATAAAGGAAATCTAAAACATTTATTGTCTTGTCTAGAATAATCCCCAGGAAAGATCTAATCATAAGCAAAATACCTTTAATTATTGCTGGGTAGACTGGTGTGTCTTTATCCATTTTAGTTTCCACACAGAGTTTGCTGGTGTAAAAACAATGAAGCTTTTCTGCTTCATTGGGTAACAATGGGTAACATTTCTTGTATATGAGGGCTTTGCTTTAGCATAATCCTGTGTATTGGTAAGCCTTAACTGTGTTCTGCTTATGGTTGCTGGGCTGCAAATATAAGGATAGCAAACCAGCATTGACATCTGTACCCAGGACAACAGTGTGATCCTGTTTCAATAGAAATCATGCTGAGGGCACAATTCCATTCCCTCTTTCAGGAGTAGCAAATGCCTGTGTTCATTTCAACTGCTGACTGAGAGTTATTTCCAGTCACACTCTCTGAATTACCAAACACTGATGCTTCAATGTGTCACCTATGGAAGAGTAAATATTGCTCACTGCTACTGTCAAAGGCATCATCACCTAGACTTAGCCAGTGCCCCATCAGAGTTTTACAAGGAACACATATCTCACTGGGATCCATGAGAAAAGCTCTACAGAATGGGTGAAAAAAAAAAAGGTCCTGATTTTGTTGGTTACCTGAATATGTTCCTATAGAAAAGGTGAGGGTCTTTCATTTACAATGCAATTTCTTGTAAAAGAAGAATCTTTTTAATTTAAGGCTGTATCTTTGCATTAGTTCACTGACAATGCAAGGCAGGAAAGGAAGAGAAACAAAGAGAAGGAGAAACTGGGAAAAAGAAAAATGGGAGACAATAGAAGGTAGGTTTTATATTGTCATGTGAATGTGAAAAATTTATAGACAGAACCCAATTTCCTTCTTAGGGAAGATTTGCAAGGAATTATACATCAAGGTAGACATGAGGTGTAACAGAATGAACACTTTTTAATTTTTGTTTGAGGATTTTTTTCTCATCAAATGGCAGCTACAGTCCCCTACAACTTCAAGAATTCCCATTATTTCTAGAATGGATCTCAGATATCCCACACCAGAGCATCTGTCCCTGTATACTTCATCAGGGTCACTGGAGATAATGGGGAAAGTGACACCAATAATGTAATTTGGTAGTGCAAATCCTGGATAGCTCATTGAGCTCAAACAGTAGTAGGCAGTGCACATTAAATCACAGGTGTGAGGTCAGAGGATTGAGCTGTCTGACTACTGCAGTGCAGCACAAGGGAAGCAGACACTCGAGTGGGCAGGGACAAGAGTGGGACTTTGGAGGGTGACACCCACTGTCCTCTCACTAACTCTAGACAATACTAGAAGAGCACACAATGTAAGGCTTGTGGCTGAGAACTCCTCCCCAATAATTGCTTGGACAGAAACACATCTGTATGTGCTCTTCCTCCTCAAGCTCACGTTCAGCAGCAAGTACCAAGATAGGGGCACTGGCAGCAGGAGGCAGAGTCTCCACTGGCTCTGCCATCCACATGTTTCTATCTCCTGCTGCTTGGAAGCTGTTAGGATCTGTGTAGCAGGCAGATGGAACTGGAAATTGTGAGCCTCTCCAGCTCCTTGGGTCACCTCTGTCCCTTCAGGTGTCACTTCAGGTTACAGGGCCCTAGGGGCCACAGGATGCAGAAGTGCCCTGGTCAGTCAAAGCCTGATATGGCTTTGGGGAATTAGTATGCCATGTCAGGTCTGATTGTTGGAGGTTGTACAGCAAGGTGAGTTGTTACTGATGAAGTCAGAGGCAGTGATAAGGGCAGAGTTGGGGCTAGAGCTGGAGGACCTCATATCTGTAATGAACATGGGGGTCAAAGCTGGGGTGGTGAAGGAGGATGTAGTGATTGTTGAAGAGATGTTTTGTGGTTAGTGAAGAGGAAGGGAAGGATGAGAAGGAGAAAGTGCTGCATGGGTGGACAGGGAGGAGTAGTGGGAGTAGGGGGTGGGGCTGGAATGGGAGTTGGTAGAGCAGAAGGAGCCAGAAGACAGCCAGGGTAAAGGGGATGAAACAGTTGGAGGAGGGTGTGGAGGAGGAGGTAAATGGGCGAAAAAGAAAGTGGTCGTGGAGGAGGATAGGGAAGGAGCTATGAATAGAAAAAGGGAGGTGAATTGTGGAAAAAGTGTGGATGAGGAGGAGCTAGTGGGCTGGGAGCAGAATGTGCCAGAGCTAGAGGTGGTGAAGAAGAAATTGGTGCTGAATGTAGAGTTGCTGCTGGAGGTGGAGGACATTTTCCAGGTAGTGGAAGTATCTTCATGGGAAGAAGTGGTGGAGGAAGGGCAAGACTTTTGGCTAGAACTGGATCTGGAAAGGCAGGGAGAGGTGGTGGCTGAAGAGCTGTTGGGGAAGAAGAAGCTTGTGATCCTTCAGGGAGACGGAGAGAGGAGCAGTTGGTGGTGTAGGGAATGGAGGAGAAAATGGGGGCAGAGGAGGAGATTTTGTGGGAGCTGGATGTTGGGAGGGAGGAAAAGAAGGAGACTGTTGAGCAGTTGGTGGAAGAAGGGGGTAAGGTCCAGCAGGCCTACATATGGAGTTTAAGTTGGGAGAGAAAGAGGGTCTAAACAAAGAATTGGAGGTTGGGGCGCAGTTTGTACTGGATGGGGATGTATGTACTCATGCAGGTGGTAGAAGTTGTGATAGGGGATGAAGTGTTGGTGGCAGGTGAGTACATATTGTGGGACCTGGAGGATGGGAGGGAGCAGAAGTCATTGACTTAGAGGAGTTGGTGGCAGTGGAGGAGCTTGAGATGCTCCAAGATGCAGGCAGGGAGCAGCAATGTGTTGGAGGGGAGTGGGAAGTGATGGCTGAAGAGGAAATTTTGCAGGAACTGGAGATAGGGAGGGAGGAAGAAGTGGAGGCTGAACAGTACTTGTTTGAGAAGGAACAATGTGAGGTCCTGCAGGCCTCAGAAAGAAAGGAGCAGTGGGAACAGGGGGAATAGGAGGAAATCCTAGAAGGAGAAGTGGTGGTAAAGAAGCAGGTTTCCTAAAGGGGGAAGACATTATACAGGTGGTGATGATGGTGGAACTGGAGGCAGAGGCTAATGTGAAGCAGCCAGAGAAGCCGGTGGCTCAGGAGCAGGCAGAGCCCAAGACTAGTGGGAATTCCACCTGGTCCTCACTGGAGGCACTCAAGGCTCTTCAGTTAGAGATGGAGTCCATGGACAAGCAAGTCAGCAGAGCTCTCTAGGCTGAAGCGAAAAACATGGCAGAGGTAAAAGCCCCAGCTGAAACTCTGAAGCAGCACAAACCAGTCCATTCATAGATGCTGCATCAAAACTGTACCCTCTATGGTATGAGGGAGAGACCACAGTGTGCCACGGGCAGATCAGGGGGAAAATATCAGTCTGGCTAAAAAAGTAAAAGAAAACAGACTTATTGGGAAAACACTCCAGTTAGATATCATCATCTGGTTCACATATTGGGGACATGCTTGGTCAACAGGAAACACTAAATCCCAACTTAAGCAGACTCACACGTACTTCAGAGGTGGTTGTGAACATGGGTATATACCGTGCAGGTGCTTCTTGGACTGAAGCTGCAGGAGAAGCTTTGTGAGAGGCTTCATCTTGCACACTGAGATAGGCCAGACTGGGTATGTGTAGAAATGCAAATCATGTCCAATCCTCACACACTCAGGGTGTGGGGGGGCATAAACATCTGTCAAGAAACAGAGCCTGCCTATTTTTTACTACATTAAAACTAGGTTTAGAGGAAGTCATCTTGAATAAATCCATTTCTTCATCTGGCTACAAAATTCATGAAGAAATACTTCAGACATGCTTGCAACAATAGTAAATCTTTTCCATTTATTAAGTACAACAAAATAACAGGAATAAAACATTTGAAATTTCTCTTTACTAAGAAAATTTGGTAGAGAACTCCACGTTATGTTCAAAGTCTGTTTCAAAACGCTGTTTCAGATGGGTTTTCCCCACCACACCCACTAATGAAGCCCCATTACTTGAACAACTCCATGGTTTACGATAGGCAGGGTCCACCCCCTTTCATAGATGGTGACAACCCTCAGTCTCATTGGCCACCAAGCTCATGACCACTTAACAGGTATCCTGTAGGTAGCTCTGCTAGTTTCCACGAGGGCCATCCAGCCATCCTGTGTGATCCTGCAATAATCAACACAATGACTGCTTCCATGGTAAATCCAAAGGGGACCTTGTGCTGGCGATGTTCTCTGTGAGCTTTCTGTAAAATCAGTGACCAAAGGTCACAATGTGAACCACATCAAATATCTAATGCATTTCATGAAATCATTATACTATTATCACCTTAGAGTACATTTCAAGGAAGAGCACACTAGTTGGAAAAGACACACTTCTCTGCCTGTGCTTACAAGAAGTCAGTTATGCAGAGGCTCTCAAGGCATTTTCCACGTATTTAAGCTACATTTTCAGTAGCATGAAGGGTACTATTTTCTCACTTAATAATGGATCCTATAGTAAATATGCAGGCCCATTTTCTGAGAAGGGCTGAGATTCTGACCTTCATATAATCCCTGTGATCTCTACCACAAAACATTCCCAATAATGTACAACATTAAATGGTCTTTGAAATACGGAGGAAAGATCAGACTGCCTGCAGTCTTCAAAGCGATCATCATTTAAAGGAGATGTAAAGAAAATAATCCATAGCCCTCCAACCTCATCCAAGGCTCACAACACAAGCAACTTTCCCTCTGCTGAGTGAATAAAGTGAACAAAAATGTGGATACCTAGCTCCAACTCTGGATAAGGAGGCATGCCTTGACTCTTAGCATAACTCTCATATGTGCCTCTATAGCAGCTTGAGTGGGATAGTCTGAATATGTCTAGGATGAACTCCACTTCCACCACCACAGTTCATCATTAAAAAAAAAAAAAACAGTTCAAGAAATGCGCACTTTCTACAGTGCAACGAGGTATTTGATTAAACATGAAATGTTCTATGATGCTGTGCCTTCTATAGGAATGCTCATCCTGAGAATGGCTATCACCGCAGTAGGCATAACATTTACGTAGTGTGCCTTGACCTGTGTTGTCTGGGATGTTGAATCATCTCTGCCTGTACAACTTCATAAGGCAGAAATAGTTGAAACTGCAGCATCCTAACACCTGGCACAAGCTGACATTCTGACAGGCTAACAAACAACAAACATTTTAAGTGGAAAAATGGATAGAAATTTCTGCCATAAACAAATCTGAAAACCCCTTAACTGGTGTCAGGATGCTCAGTAAAAACAGTCTTTAGAAAATTATAAACTGAAATGGAAGGAGATACCAACATATTGCAAGGTAGGTTATTTTACTGAAAAGGGAAAGATTAGGAACTGATGAGGATGTACACACAAAAAAAATTCTCTATGTGCTCTGAGAAAAATCAAACAGCAGCTGCTGTCAAAAATATGGAAGAGTGCTTTAAACGATAAATGCAGAAAGGCAATATAACCCAGAAATTCATTTTGGAACAATATACTGAAATAACTGGAATCATCTTCTGAACTACTTGTCCTGAGTGCTGAGAGCAGTACGATTCTGGGAGTAAGAGAAAGAGAAAAACTGAGAACAAATTGTTTTCACTGCATCTACATTGCAATGCTGACTCTTCCAAAGAACTGTGATTGGATAGGGTTGTGGAGGGGGGTACAAACCCCTCCTCCCTTAACTGGACAAAGGGACACTGACAAACTGGGTGTTCAAAGTCACTACCCCATTGGCATCTGCGTGACTAATCTGGGTGTGAAAGGTCCCTTAGCTTACTTAGGGTTAATCATACATAAGTGGCTGATAGCTACATTTGTCCCTAACAACCACCAGCCCCCAACCTCACATCTTCTACTTAAGCCTACCTGTTAAAGGAACTGGTTCCAGACCTCTGCCATAGGAGTCACCCCACAGGAGACCCCATAATATACTTTTTGGAACGTGAACTCGGGTGTCTTTCTGCAGCCCACCTTACAGATACAATTAGTTGATACTTCCACAGAAAGTATAGCAGTTGAGAAAAAAACAACTGTGGTTTTAGAAGGGCTGGGGCAGGGAGAAAATCACTGTGACTGCTTCAGGCGTAGAGCATTTTCTTTTTAATTTATAAAAGTGTTTTTCAATTAGAGAGAGGTAGTGGTAAAAAATCAGGTTGAATAGCTTCTAAGACTGGTGATTGTTAATTTAAATATTAATTTTAGTATACAGGGACTTCTCCTCAACTATTAAACACAAAGTATATGTTACCTGTTCATAAATCATGTTTCCCTTTACCTAAAATTAGTGCTAATCTTCATCCTTGCTGCCATATAGTCATTTCTCCAAGAAGAGATGGGCTCTCTGCATGGAGAAAAACCATGGTTTTCTCTCAGAGATGACAGTGTTCCTTTAATTTAAATAGATTATCTGAATTCTTCATGCAAAGAGAAATACTTCAAAGAGAAAGAAACTTAAACCATGCATATCTCTTTGCTTTCCAAAATAACGTTTACAAATCACTCTAATGTTCCAATCAAATACAATGTGACATGCCTTCACAAATGGCATTTTTGAATGCCAAATGTCCTGACATCTCCCCCAATTACAAGTACATGCTATTGAAATCATCAGCTATAGTTGAAACCTCCCCAATATTGTAAGTGTACTCAAAACCTACTCCCTAATAGTAATCCGTGAGTACACACGCTTTTGAAACTGCTACTCTGAAGGCACTTCCCCCATTCTTCACTGTCTCACTTGCCTAGTTCACATATCAGCCTCTTGAGCAGACCTTCATACTGACTGCTTAATGTTCTCTCAGGTAAGCTAAGGGATCTGTGCTCTATTTAATTCCCATGTAACCACCTTCCCTGTGTTAACAACAGAGACACTCTAAATGACTACAATTTTAGGCCAACTGAAAAAGTGTACTTTCAAAATCTCTTACCTAATTACTGTAGAATACCTTATTTCTTTTTAGGATTCAGAAAACATCATGGTTTCATACCTTGTTCTTGTATACGGACTCCAAAAGGGACACAATTTCCATAGTTATTTCCATCAATTTATTGCCCTAGAACATGGCACAATCTTCTCACACATTTTTTGCTAGTGATATCCAAGTGCTTGGTCTCTCCTAACACAATATAAGATAAATAAACAAGCCTTGCCTTTGTAATGACAGCAATACACTTTAAAAGGGCACAAAACTGACAGCATGTAAAGGTCCTCAGGAAGATCACTGTCTCTCTTCAAAACTGTGAAACTTCCTCCCATTAATTATATTCTCTGTAGGTACAGATTCTTATTCCCAGTGCCCTTAGATCAGCCTTCTCCTTAGTTTTGTATGCTCCTTGGCTAATCCACTAATGGAAATGCATGGACTACTTTTCTTTCACCATTTTCTCCTTCACTCATGATAATGGGACACAGGATCAGCGGTACAACTGAATGGAATATCTGCTGCTCGCCACATCATGAGTCTGCTCCACAAATCTCTTTTTAGCCTTATATAGCATACATTTATCCTGCTCTTCCCATCTGAATATTTCTGTGCCTGGGAGATGAAAGAGGAGCTCTGTAAGTGGGAGGATCTCCACATCTTAAAGGTGGACCAGTTTTGATTGAGGGAGATCCTTGTACAATCTTATGTGGAGATTGCCAGTATTTGCACCACCACTTTTGAGTTAATGGCATTTAGTTTGGTCAGGAGGATCACCATATATTCTATGGTCAACTCTAAGTTACTGTTAGTACACTTTATGCGCCTCATGCCACCTCCACTGGAGCCCTTCCCTTTACCCCGGACTCTCAGCACAATGATATTTGTGTCTAAATGACAAATATTTATATTTGGTGAATCCCAATACTCTCTATCTGCTGGTCACCCAATGCCCTTCACTGGGCTGCTACCACTCTGTTGCATGTGTCCATGATGTGAACTTGGTTTGGTAAGCTAGGTACATTTCTACATCCAACCCACATTCTGTGTAGTTTGAATATAAGAGCCCCAATGTATTGTAATTAGAATCAATGATGTTCTCTAGACTTTTAAGTTTTATAAACAATTAAAAACAAGTACCGTTCTGTTAAGGGTATGAACAATTTCAGTACTCCTCTTATGAATTAACTGAGGCTGGCCTTCCATATACTTCCCAGTAGTTTGATGCTATGACATCGCAGTTATGATGCTTGACTCCTGTAGGTGAGGCCTTTTTAAGCATCCATTTTATTTGAACTTGTCATCTCAATCCAACCTGATCTCTTTAGCCCAGACACAAATAAGTTATTTGCCAGTTATCAAGAACTAGCTATTTTTCTACATATATTTTCCCCCCAGGAAGATGATTACCAAAAGCACAATGTACATCTTGTAAGTATTTCTTAATTCTTTGCCTGTTCTCACCACCAAAATCAATGCCCTGCACATAACATTGGAATAGCCTCATGTGACAACCTTCAGATATCTGTTGTGTTAGAAAACCTGTTTCAAGGATTTTTGCTAAGAATGCATGATGAGAGAGAGGATGTAGACATCGCATCACAAATGAAAACAAAAGACTTAATAAAGCATCATTCTGTTTTCAACAGAAACAAGACTTCGTAAAAATTATGGCATGTTTCTGTTAATATTTCTCAATCTCTACTGTCGTGAGAAATGAATCATGAAACCCTGTGAAACCCAAGAGACACACACCTCTACCAGGGGCTTGAAAAACCAACAGGGATTTGGAATCAAACAAAGACTTACATGAATTCCTTCCCCTCAGTGGAAGTGAACTACTAACTGCATCTCCCATAGGAAGCACAAGAGGCATTTCCTAATCATGAAGCAAAAATAGGTCAGTGATCAGCACTTAAGCCCATATAATTCTCCCTCTCTATTTGGTTTCTTTAATTTTAAGTCAATCGTTTGAATTAGAAACGTCCTTCAGGGCTTTTTATTCCCCAAGAACCTGTTGTCGTGTCCTGGGATAGACTTTGCCTTGTCTTCCATTTCCAGAAATACTGTCTCTGGATTATAATGAGCAGCACTTTTAAAGGAAGCTCTCCACATGTTGAGGATAGACCACATTGAACTGCAAACAGTTTCTTCAAAGAACTTACATTGAGATTGTGAGTGTACCCACCGACATCTATGTTAAAACAATACCCTTTTAGTTGAGCAGAGTCAACTTCTGTTCAGTGGTCTACTTAGGAATATTATTTGTAATACTTTGGTAAACACTGAGAGATCGTAAGCCTTCATAAAAGTCTGAAATGATTGATCTGTCCCCTTTGATAACATCAGTACTATTCATCGACTTATAAGTGTAAAAGGGTATGAGATTGTAGAAAAAATACAAGCCATATTTTCCTTTGGGATGAGAAAAAAAAGACTGGAGAGGAGTGAAGATGTGGCCAAGCAATAGAAAATAAAATCAACAAAAAATAATAATTCATTAGCATAGCAATGAAAAGAGAAAACAATTGTTCATGTAAGCCTGCTGCCAAGAAAAGAGTTTTAAATATGTGTTATGACTGTAAAAGTAAAGATATAAAACTAGTCAGAAGACCAAGCATCAGAAAAAGGCATATCCTAACAGAGGAAGAGAACAACACCCCACCTTACGATCCTTTTCTCAGACAACCCTTATTGTCTGCAGAAATACTAGAGCCTGCACAAAGTTGCAGTCTTTAAGAAATGAACATCCAGGTTTAAAATAGAATTTCTCAAAGTTTCCAACTAGAAAGACATTTATAGTCAAGACATCCATTATGGATCCAGGAGGGATTCAGTGAACATGCCCCTTTCGTACCAAATATAAACTGTTAAGCTTTTCCAAACATCACATGAGCTGAAAAAATCAGAGCTAGCCATTTACCTTCATGTCAGGTCAACCCTGCATCTCCCACTTTAGCTAACATGCCAGAAAATATCATGCATCTACTAATCAAAAAGAGAAGCTTCATCTATGTGTTTTAAGGGGGCAAGTTCACACAGAAAATAAATTCTTGAGTGGTATGCAATACATTTTTAAAAGAAATGAGCCCTAGTTTATCTGGGAGAAACCTGGGATTTGAAAAAACAAACAGAAAGAAAACAAATCCCAGGAATACTTATACGTATCTCTACCATTAATCCCTTTCCTTTCACCACATGAGACAGAAAATTACACACATCCTATAAAGTTGTGCCTGTTAACCCTTTTTCCAGTGAGTGGCAGCTTCGGGCATCTGTCTAATGCTATGTGCATTCATAAACAGGTATTTAAAAAGATATTTCTCTTCTGTGTTCTTCCAACAACAAACACCTATCCCTACTACACAGTGTAGAAAACCCTCATATCAAAAAATAAGAATACACGTTGGACAGCACATGCATAAACCAAGAACAAGGTCTTCAAGGACATTGCTAAACTACAGAGACTTAGTCTCTAATATTGGGTCTCACGAGTGATCTTTTTTGGTCTGTACTGTCCAAAATTCCCCCAGTATTTTATATAACAAGAAGTTTCTGGGGGGACCTGAAGATGGCAGTGGAGTGGGCCGATGTACAGACATGCAGCTCTCACCACCAAACTGGATTACAAATCAATTTAGGATAAATCAGCATGAAAATTTAACTCTGGACTACAAGAACAGCTCTCAAAAATCAAGGAGTAAAGAAGAAGCCACAACAAATCTGGTAGAGAGCACCTGAACTTTTCCTGCTTATAGGAATGGAGAAGGGTTGAGGCTGAAAGCCCAAAGGGGATCTCACCCCAGAGAAAAGAGAAGAAAATACTGCTCACAGTCAGTTTCCTGGCTACCAGGGAGTGAGGCATGTTGAAAAGACAAGCTTATCACCCAAATAGAAAGGGTAGAGAGAGGGTCAGACTTTGAGGGGCTAAGGATGCAGGAGATGATCTAAAAAAAGCTGACTCATCTGTGCTGGAGACAGCCATATCTGGTGGAGAAACTGAACCTTCCACAAAACAGTACTGAATTGCTTCTGGATCAGAGATCTCCATAATCTCTCTAGCTCCAATCAGTGCAACAAAACACAGTTGTAAACAAAAAGTTGGAGGAGGGGCAGTAACTCAGGTCTCCATGGAGATCTGAGATACACCTCCCCCTACTGAAGCTGAGAAAACACCCTGCCCCTAGAGAGATTACCTTCAGAATCTCAGGTTCACCCACCGCATTTCTGATGCAGTTTGAAGGAAGCCCCCTGCTGAGATCATTAAACAAGACTATCACCTGTTAAGAAAACAAACAAATCAAGACTTCAAAGCTTCCCAAATCCAAAAGTAGATTACAAAAAATAGCTGATACCAACCCAAGAAGACCTAGAAATAACACAATTGAAAACTGGAGGCAGACAACACCAAGCCTAGACTCAACCAACTCTACAAACAAAACACAGACAATGAGAAGACAAAAACGTGCAATCCAAATAAAAACTTCAGGAGATGAACTGAATGATACAGAAATAATCAAACTTCCAGAGGCAGCGTTCAAAATAATGATTGTAAGGATGCTTAGGAATCTTAGAACAACAATGGATGGTCATTACAAACAACTAAATAAAAAATTGCAATTATAAAAAGAATCAGTCAGAGATGACAAATATAATATCAGAAATAAAGACCACAAAGGAAGAAATTAAAAACAAAAGAGATAGAGCTGTGGATCGAATCAGCGAGTTGGAGGACAACTGGAATGAAGGCATGAAAGCAGAGAAGGAAAAAGAAGAGTCTCAAAAAGTCTGAGGAAACTCTTAGAGAGCTCTGTGACAACATGAAAAGAAATAACAGCTGCATCATAGGGGTTCCTGAAGAAGAAGAAAAAGAACAAGGGATAGAGACTTTGTTCAATCATATCATAGCTGAAAACTTTCCTAAATTAATGAAGGAGAAACTCTCACAAGTTCAAGTAGCACAGAGGACTCCATTAAGGAGAAACCCAAAGAAACCTACACCAAGACACATCATAATTAAAATACCAAAGCTAAGCAATTAAGAGAAAATATTAAAAGCTGCAGGAGAAAAAAAAGCTATCACCTACAAAGGAACCTACATAAGAATGACATCTGACTTCTCAAAAGAAACTCTTGAGGCCAGAAAGAAATGCCAAGAAATATTCAAAGTAATGCAGAACAAGAAACTACAACCAAGACTGTTTTATTCAGCAAGGCTATTGTTTAAAATTGAAGGAGAAATAAAAAGCTTCCCAGACTAAAAACAACTCAAGGAATTCATTACAATCAAACCAATGCTGCAGGAAATGTTAAGAAGCCTGTTGTAAATAGATCAAAATGGGAAAAATTATAGCAAAAAAGAAATACAGCTTTAAAGAATAAAATGGCAATAAACAAATACATATCAATAATTACCTTAATTGGAAATGGATTAAATGACCCAATCAAAAGACATAGGGTAGTTGCGTAGATAAGAAAACAGGACCTGTACATATGCGGTCTACAAGAGACACACCTTAAAACATAAGGTACACATAGATTGAAGGTAAAAGGATGGAAAAAAAACATTTCATGCCAATGGAAATGAAAAAAAAGCTAGGGTAGCAATACATATATCAGAGAAATTGGACTTTAAAACAAAGTATATAGAAAGAGATAAAGAAGGCCACTACATAATGATAAAGGGAGTAATCCACCAGGAAGATATAACTATTATAAATATTTATTCACCTAATATAGGAGCACCTAAATATATAAAGCAGACTTTAATGGATTTAAAGGGCGAGATGAACAGAAATACTATAATAGTAGGGGATTTCAATACACCACTAACATCACTAGAGAAATCCTCAAGAAAGAAAATTAACAAAAAAAGAGCAGACTTATTGGACACACTATATCAACTTGATTTAATAGATATCTTCAGAACCTTCCACCCTAAAGCAGCAGAATATACATTTTTTTTCAAGTACTCATGGTACATTCTCTAAAATAGACCACAACTTAGGGCATAAAACTGGTCTCAACAAATTTAAGAAGATTGAAATCATATCAAGCACTTTCTCCAATCACAACAGCATGAAACTAAAAATGAACCAGAACAAAAAAGCTAAAAAATTCTCAAATACATGGAAACTAAATAGCAGGTTGTTAAATAATGAATGGATTAAGAATGATATCAAAGAAGAAATAAAAAAATTCCAAGAAGTGAATGACAATGAGTGTACATTCACTCAAAATTTATGGGAAACAACAAAAGCAGTCCTGAGAGGGAAGTTTATAGCATTATAAGCATGCCTCAAGAAGCTAGAAAAAGCTCAAATAAATAACTTGACCCTACATCTAAAAGAACTAGGAAAAGAACAGCAAGTAAAGCCCAGACTTAGTAGATGGAAGGAAATAATAAAGATCAGTGTAGAAATAAATGACATAGAGGCTAAACAAAAAATACAGAGGATGAATAAAAACAAGAGCTTTGAAAAGGTAAACAAGATCCATGAATCTTTAATCAGACTCACCAAGAAAAAAAGAGAGAGGACTCAAATAACTAACATTAGAAATGAAAGTGGAGAAATAACAACTGACACAACAGAGATACAAAATATTGTAAGAAAGTACTATGAAGAACTGTACGCCAAAAAACTAGACATTCTAGATGAAATGGAAAAATTCCTTGAAACATATAATCTTCCAAAAATAAATCTGGAAGAATCAGAAAACGTAAACAGACCTATTACAACAAATGAGAATGAAACAGTTATCAAAAAACTCTTAAAAAGGAAAAGTCCTGGGTCTGATGGCTTCACAAGTGAATTCTACCTAATATTCAAAGAAGAACTAACTCCTATCCTTCTCAAGCTATTTCAAAAAATTCAAGAGGAAGGAAGACTTCCAAGCTCTTTTCATGAGACGAGCATAATTCTGATTCCAAAACCAGGCAAAGACAACTCAAAGAAAGAAAATTATAGGCTAATATCCCTGATGAATTTAGATGTTGAAATTCTCAACAAAATATTAGCAAATCAGATCCAGCAATATATAAATAAATCATACACCATGATCAAGTGGGATTTATTTTTGGGAGGCAAGGCTGGTACAATATTCGCAAATCAATCAATGTGAAATATCACATAAACAAAAGAGAGGAGAAAAACCACATGATAATTTCAATAGATGCAGAAAAAGCATTTGATAAAATCCAGCACCTATTCATGATTAAAACTCTCAGAAAAGTGGGAATAGAGGGAACATACCTCAACATGATAAAGGCCATCTAAGACAAAGCCACAGCCATTATCATACAAAATGGGCAAAAATTAAAAGGAATTCCCTTAAGATCAGGAAAGAGGCAGGGGTGCTCCCTTTCACAACTCTTATTGAACATAGTTCTGGAAGTCCTAGCCACAGCAATCAGACAAGAAAAAGAAATAAAAGGCATATAAATAGGAAAAGAAGTAAAACCATCATTATTTGCAGATGATATGATATTGTATATACAAAACCCTAAAGTCTCAGTCAAAAAAACTACTGGACCTGATAAATGAATTCAGCAAAGTGGCAAGATAAAAAATTAATACTGAGAAATCAGAGGCATTTTTATACACTAACAATGAACTGTGAACTGTCAGAAAGAGAAATTAAGGAGTCAATCCCCTTTACCATTGCAACCAAAAAAATAAAGTACCTAGGAATAAATTTAACCTGAGAGATTAAAGACTTGTACTCAGAAAATTATAAAACATTGATAAAAGAAATCAGGAAAGATACAAACAAGTGGAGGCATATACCATGCTCAAGGTTTGGAAGAATAAACATCATTAAAATGTTTATATTACCCAAAGCAATTTATAAGTTCAATGCAATACCGATTAAAATACCGATGACTTACTTCAAAGATTTAGAACACATATTCCAAAAATTTATATGGAACCAAAAGAGAACACGAATAGCCTCAGCAATTCTGAAAAGGAAGAATAAAGCGGGAGGTATCTCACTTCCGGATATCAAGTTATATTATAAGGCCATTGTACTCAAAACAGCATGGTTCTGGCATAAGAACAGGCACATAGATCAATGGAACAGAACAGAGAATCCAGAAACAAACCCACAGCTCTGTGGACAACTAATATTTGAAAAAGGAAGTGAGAGCATATATTGGAGTAAAGAGAGCCTCTTCAACAAATGGTGTTGGGAATATTGGACAGCTACATGCAAAAAAAAAAAAAATGAAACTAGACCACCAACTTACACCACTCACAAAAATAAACTCAAAATGGATAAAAGACTTAAATGTAAGCCATAGAACCATAAGCATCTTAGAAGAAAACATAGTCAGTAAGCTCTCTGACATCTCTCACAGCAGTATATTTGCCAATTTGTCTCCATGGGCAAGTGAAATAAAAAACAGGATAAACAAATGGGACTTTATCAAACTAAAAAAGCTTCTACACAGCTAAAGACAATAAGAACAGAATAAAAAGACAAACTACACAATGGGAAAATATATTTGACAATGCATCTAATAAGGGGATAGTAACCAAAATTTATAAAGAACTTGTAAAACTTAATATCAGGAGGACAAACAAACCAATCCAAAAATGGGCAAAAGAAATAGACACTTCTCCAAAGAGGACATACAGATGGCCAACAGGCATATGAAAAAAATGCTGAAATCACTAATCATTAGAGAACTACAAACTAATACCGCGATGAGATATCACCTCACACCAGTCAGAATGGCGCTCATCAATAAAACAACACAGAATAAGTGCTGGAGAGAATGTGGAGAAAAGTGAACCCTCCTGCACTGCTGGTGGGAATGCAGACTGATGCAGTCAATGTGGAAAACAGTATGGAGATTCCTCAAGAAATTAAAAATCGTGCTGCCTTTTAACCCAGCTATACCACTGTTAGAAATAAACCCCAAGAACACCATAGCACTGTTTGAAAAGAAGAAATGCACCCCATGTTTATGGCAGCATTGTTCATAATAGCGAATATCTGGAAACAGCCCAACTGTTCATCAGAGGACGAGTGGATTAAAAAGCTTTGGTATATATATTCTATGGGATACTACTCAGTCATAAGAAATTATGACATCGGATCTTTTACAACAACATGGATGGACCTTGATAACATTATACTGAGCGAAATAAGTAAATCGGAAAAAACTAAGAACTATATGATTCCATACATAGGTGGGGCATAAAGATGAGACTCAGAGACATGGACAACAGTGTTGGAGTTACAACATGAGGGGGAAGAGAGGAAGGGGGTTAGGGGAGGGGAGGGAGACAGAGAAAACCACTTAGAGGGTGATGAAAGACAATTTTATCAATGTCACCCCATCAAAATTAATCAGAAAAGAAAAAGAATGTGTCTCGTGGCTAATTCAGGCAGTTAGAAGAATAGTATAAGGATGCTAGTTCTCCTTCTCAGGCCACATCCTGCAAAAGGGACCCCAAATAAATTGGTGATTTGGCTTTTCTTGTTTTGCCAATTGAATAAAAAAAAAATAAGTCAGGAATGCCCTGAAATGGAACTAACAATTCATGAGCATAAATTTAAAGGACTTTTAGATACTGGAGCTGATGTGTTTGTTGTTGCTAAGCTACATTGGCCTTCTTACTGGCCCACTCATGCATCAGCCACAGAATTACAGGGTATAGGGCAGAGTAAATCAAAGTTCTAGTTTTCTACACTGGGAAGATTAAGAAGGTCATTCTGGATTTTTTAACCCTTATGTGCTCCATGGATGGCCAATTAATTTGTGAGGTAGAGATATTTTGAAAAATATGGAAGTGTTGCTTGTCAGTCCTAATGGTTTAGTCAGTACTCAGATGCTTGATTAGGAATTTTTGCTCACCATGGGACTAGGAAAAGAATAGCAAGGAATTCTCACCCCCATAGAGGTGGCTCCCAATACCAGAAGGTGTGGGTTAGGATATCAAAATTTAGCATAAGGGCCTTGGTAGCTCCTGCTAAATCAAAAATGCATTGTGAAGACCCAATTACTTGGAAATCAGATAATCTTGTATGGGTAGACCAATGAACCGTTTCTCAGGAGAAACTTAGGGCAGCTGCTCAATGGGTACAAGAGCAGCTACAGCTTGGGCACATTGAACCACCTAATAGCCCATGAAATACACTTCCATATTTTGATCTTGTTTCCTCCTGGATTATCAAGGGACATAGGTGACCCTTACAGCTTATAGGTTTTGAGCCTCAAAATTATTATTGTTCCTTTTTTTAAAGGATCAACAACAATGGCTCTGGGAAACTTCCACTAAATGGCAAATCGCTCTTGCAAATCAATGGACAACTTTATACTGAAACTGTCAACATAAAATCAGCTCAAAGTCTAGAATTATAGGCCATTATCATGGCTTTTCAGCATTTGCTATATTCCCCCTTTAATTTATATACAGACAGCAAATATTTACTTATGATGTTTCCACTATAAAGATTGCTATCTTAGGGACAAATGCTGATGAACTATTTCAGCAGTTCCTCCTTCTTCAAAGACTTGTATGTCAATATAGAGCTCCATGTTTTATAGGACATACTAGAGCTCACCCCATGCTCCCTGGAGCTATAGCACAAGGGAATGCCCTTTTTTTCTTTTTTCTTTTATTTATTTATTTTTCCTGATGTTGGAAATGGGGAGGCAGCCAGACAGAGTCCTGCATGTGTCCAACTGGGATCCACCCGGCACGCCTGCCAGGATGCTCTGACCATATGGGGTGTTGCTCTGTTGCAACCAGAGCCATTCTAGTGCCTGAGGCAGAGGCCACAGAGCCTTCTTCAGCACCGGGGCCAACTTGGCTCCAATGGAGACTTGGCTGTGGAAGGGGAAGAGAGAGACAGAGAGTAGGGAGACGGGAGGGGTAGAGAAGCAGGTGGGTGCTTCTCCTGTATGCCCTGGTCGGGAATTGAACCCAGGATCCCTGCATGCCAAGCCAACGTTCTTCCACTGAGCCAGAAGCTAGGAATGCCCTTGTTGATCAAGCTAACCAAAAGAAAATTATTTGGAGCAATCATGACAGATTGAGCAATTCAGTCTCATACTGTTCATCACCAGAACGCTGCAACACTGTGTAAACTGTTTCAACTTTCTCTGGAAGCAGCATAGCTGATGGGGAAATCCTGTTCAAGGGATCCTATACTACAATCTGCCCCTTAATTTGGAGTTAATTCTCAAGAACCCCTACCAGGACAACTTTTGCAAATGAATGTTACTCATATACCTTCATTTGGCAGTCTTATGTCCCCGTTACAGTGGATACATATTTTGGATTTATAGTAACCTCTGTCAGAAAAGAAGAGGCTGCTAAGTATGTTATAGCTCATTATCTGCATGCATTTTTTTTAACACTGGATGTCCTAAAATATTTAAACTGACAATACTCCTGCATATGGAAAAAAAGCATTTCTGTATTTTGTCAAACTTTTCGAATCATGTGTATTTCTCACAATATTTAAAGTCAAGGTATTATTAAAGTGTACTCAGAAAATATTTTAAGGTCAATTTAAAAAATTTAAGATGGAGGAGTCATATCCTGGAACTACTATGAGTCTACCATGTCATGCGTTTTACTTAAAAATTAAAAAAAATTTTTTTGAATGCTGATGAACAGGAGACACCAAATTTTTTTTCTCTGTAAACAACTACCTACTTTATTTGATCCAGCTATTAACACTGTTTTGTCTTTTTCCAAATAGATCCAGATATATGGAAAAGATTTATATAGGCGGATGGGGATCCTCAAACCCCTCAGCGAGATCTTCTGAGCATGGCCTTGAATATACAAAGAGGCAGAAAAAGCAAAATAGAGATCAGGGGAACTACCAGCTTTTAGGATATGCCCTTAAAGACTCCAATGCCCCAAAGGGGTCTCATAGCATGCCATCTGAGTCCTGCTTCAAAGTGGAAATGAAGGTCATTGAGCTAAAGCCTGCCAGAGTTACATGCCTCTGCTGCAAGGAAACAGGGACACTGGAAGGTAGGATTCACCCTCACTCCTCTAAGAAAGGGTTCAGTCTCTTCCAGTCCTGCTCCAGCCACCTATGACCTGACCTTGCCCAGAATGCTTGGGTTTGCCACTGAAGGTTGAAGGTGTCCAGGGCTGTCAGCCCCATCTAAGACAATGTGGACAAGCCTAGGGTACTTTTAGGTAAGGTAAACTGATCTCATTTGCTGAAGGGACCTGGATATGAGCTTCAAATTATAGAATTGTGACAATTCCAGTGCCATGAGGAGTTTTCCTGGATGTGGACTTGTCTTGGAGTCTTGCTTCTAGTGACAGCTTCTAACAGACTAAATTAGGGTTGGGTTGCATTTTTCAGGAACTTGGCATGGTGTTGGGGCCAACTTGGAGTTGGTGACCATGTTAAGAAAACTATTCTTTTATGGATTCTGGCTGTATTGGCCGAGAGTTTTCTTAAAGGCTTTAATCACTGTAAAAAGGAAAATAGAAGCCTGGATAAAGAAGGTGTGGCACATATACATCATGGTATACTATTCAGCCATAAGAAATGATGACATTGGATCACTTACAACAAAATGATGGGATCTTGATAACATTATACGGAATGAAATAGGTAAATCAGAAAAAAAACAAGAACTGCAGGATTCCATACATTGGTGGGACCTAGAAATGAGATTAAGAGACATAGACAGGAGAGTGGTGGTTACAGGGGGCAGGGAAAGGAAAGGAGGTACAGGGGGAGAGGGGAGGGGAGGGGCACAAAGAAGACTGGATAGAGGGTGATGGAAAACAGTCTGACTTTGGGTGATGGGTATGCAACAGAATTGAATGACAAGATAACCTGGCCATGTTTTCCTTGAATATATGTACCCTGATTTGTTGATTTCACCCTATTAAAATTAATAAAAATTTATTTATGGAAAAAAAATAAAGGGAAAATTTGATATGTTGTTCCAGTTATTTTTGCATTCATTGGTTGGTCCTTGTATATTCCTTACTGGGGATTGAATCCACAGCCTTGGAATTTCTCAATGATGCTGTTACCAATGAGTTATCCTGTCAAGGCTGATGAACGAAGTCTTGACACAGAGCATATTCTGGGTGGTGACTCCTGAAATACAGGCTCCTCCGCTGGTGAAAAAGGGAGCCAGAATTCTCCGTGGTCCCAATCTTCCAAGACAGTGGCAGGACATGCCCTGCATTACCTGACCCAGGTGCAGTGGTACTGGCTCGGTACCCTAAGTGGGACCTTTGGCTGTGTTGGTGGCAGCCGCACTTCCTGCCGGAGCTACTTTTATAGTCTTGGCTCCTCCCTCTATTGCCTGAGTGATCTCTGCTGTGTGACCACTGCGACCAGGCAATGGAAGGGCTTGTGACATGATAGTGCCAGGCTTCTTGTGCGGCCTGTTCTCCTTCCTCTGCCTCCTGTCTTTCCGGTTGCCTGTCCTATGCATCTGGTTCCACTTCCGCATGTGCCTGTCCTTGCTGCCATGGTCCCCACTGGCCTGGCCCTGCTCCTTGCTAGTTTCATGGTTGTACTTGTCTTGCTTGGAAAGGGTGTCCTTCCAGGGCATGTTAGGGAGGTCCTTGTGCAGCTGGTTGTTGGGGATGGAGGAGAAGGCAGCAGGGCACATTTTCTCAGGGGAGGTGTCATGGGGAGCAACCGAGTAACAAAGCTGCTGGTCCCTGCACTGAGTGTCCTCAGCCACTTTCTCCATAAGGCACTATGTCTCTGAGTGTGGCAGGGTCTCCTTAAGAGTGCTGTAGGGCAGCTGGGCCCAAAGGATGTGTGAGGAGACAGCACTCACACACCCACGTGACATGGTCTGCAAGATGAGAACATGCACTGCAGAAGGTCTGAACACACCACACCCAACTTATCCTATGCCTGGGGATCATTTACCTTCTTGCTCATCTGGTTGCTCAGCAAGCACTGGCACACCTGCCTCTTCTTTTATTGAAGCCCCAGGATATGCTGCTTCTCCTCTACATGCTGCAGGTCTGCCTTGTGCAGCCGCTGCTGCTCCTCATGCTCCTGCAGCTGCAAGGGCTGCTCCTTCTGCTTCTGGACCTTTGTCTCCTGAGTGGCAGAGAGCACACCTGAGCAGAGCTCTGGACACTTTTACACTCAGGTTAATGCTGGGTTTTCAGGCACCCCATGGCCTGGTGTCTTGGATGATGGCCAAGCAAGCACTTCGCTTTTTCAGCCACACTTGGCAGTCATGTATCCCTCAGAGCAAAGTTCACATCACATGCAAGTTACATGGCAAAGCCGTGGGGTGAGCATGTTGCTGTCTCCCAGGCCCCAACAAAATCCACACAACAGGGAGATAATGACACAGACAGAGGTCCTACAGCTGTCATAGGATTTTGGGGGGCCTAGCCTGAATCAGTGTCTTCCATACTCACCACTAAACAGGAACTCAGCTGGCACGTGTATCAGCATGCCTGCCATCATCCTTCCTGGGCCTTATCAACACTGTAATCAGACAACAGGTTCTGGGGTCACCTCAATGAGCACTGCACAGGACATGCAGCCACCTGAGCAAACACTGTATGTGGCATGTGCTCCTGACCCAGCTCACAGCAGTCCTCAGCTGGGCCCCAGGAGGCATGAGTGGGATCTCAGGCCTGAGAGATCACCCACATAGCATAGCACAAGACCTATCAGATGGCTGAAGAGGAAGGACATACTCTGCCAGTCTCTGTGGCACATCCTGGGTTCCCTGGGACCAGGCTCAACCCTCATCTTCTTGCCCTAAGCTGCTACCTTCAAGGGTGCAGGACAAGACCAATGACCTGAGCTTGCCTGGCCACAACATCGCTATCAGGAAGAAGCATGGGGACCAGGTGACTGCCTGAGAGCTCTGTCACTCCCTCGTGTATCCAGGGGAACATGACTCTCAGCCCTGCTCCTCAAGGCTACTTGGCCAGCTCTGGGAGACCTGAACACAGGTGAGTCTGACTCAAAGCTCTACCATCTTTCTAGGTCTGTCATTCAAAACAACACAGAGACCCCTACAAACACCAGAGGACGGGTCACTCCCCAGGAATCCTACTCCTTCGGCCTGTGGCTGTAACCAGGCAAGGCATGGGCCTGTGGCTTAGATGAGTGTGACAGCAGGAGGCATGTCTCCCAGAGGACAACCTGGCCAGGGTATCTTGGTACGGTTCAGCAGCTCGGTGATCAGCTGGATGGACTGCAGGTAGCACTGGGCCAGCAGCAGCTTTTGCTCCTCCAGCATCAGTTTCTCCTGCAGCTTTCTCTGCTCTTTTGCCTTTAGCTTCTCCAGCTTCTGCTTGTGGCGAAGCTTGTGGTCCTGCTGCTTCTGCTCCCTCCTGCACAGCTGCTCCTCCCTCTTGCATTTGCTCTCCATCTCTTCTAGCTCCTTCTGTTTCCTGTGCAGACACACGAGGCCGTGAGGGAGACATGGGGCAACAGGCTCACACTGGGCACCGAAAACGGTGGTATTTCAAACAGCAGGGAGAGGGGGATCTTGGGAAAGTATGTGTGTGATTCACCCCATCAACTCTTTATCCCCAAATACATTTCAGTTGAGTCAAGGAACCCAAGAAGTAACAGACAGATATGGCAAGGGTGCCACTTCCTCTGTAGGAACAGTTATACTATGTGTGACCCCAAACCTGAAACCCTGCAGAGAAGGAATAACAGATTTGACACTGACAATGTTTTATTCTGAATAAGAAAGACCAGCATCTGGTGGAGGGCCACAAAACCAGAGGGCACAGGTCATAGGCACAGGCTTCTGTTCAAAGAGGAACAGCTTCTAAAACACATAGAAAATGTAAGAGCGTCTCCCTGTGTGCACAAATTCCCTGTTCTAAGGGCTCTGACTCATCCTGTAGCACCTGGAGAACTATGGTCCAGCAAGAGTAATGAAACCTGATGGTGTGCAGCCACAGGAAAAATTCTGGAAGTATTCCACCAGAAAAAAGATCAAACACAAAGGGTCACATCTAAACCATCTCTTTGTATGCATCTTTAGAATATGCAAATCTATAGTAGAAAGTCAAGAGCATTTCATTGTAGAATGTGTACCTGATCAAGGGGCCAAGAATATCTCACAAAAATCCTGTGAAACTACTAAATACATGCTACTTGGAGATGGTGAATTCAAGATAAATCCACAGTACAACTGAGAAACTTAACTGCTAACAACATTTTTGTGGTAAACCCCTTCAAGTCAGAATCAAAAGGCAACAAGGATTGACTGAAAGGCAGTAAAAAGAGGCCAATCGAAAAACACTAGGCCAGTGTGTTCCAAAAATAAATTTAATTGCTTTTCTTTTTCACAGAGACAGAGAGTCAGAGGGAGGAAAAGACAGGGACAGACAGACAAGGAGAGAAATGAGGAGCATCATTTCTTCATGGTGGCACCTTAGTTGTTCATTGATTGCTTTACCATATGTGCGTAAACCAAGGGGCTACAGCAGAAAAGTGACCCCTTGCTGAAGCCAGAAACATTGGGCTCAAGCCAGCAACTTTTGGGCTCAAGCTAGCAATGATGGGGTCATGTCTTTGAACCCACACGAAGCCAGTGGCCCCACACTCAAGCCTGTGAGCCAATGCTTAAGCCAGCTGAGACCATGTTCAAGCTAGTGACCCCTGGGTTTTGAACCTGATTTTTCCAAGTCCCAGTCTATTCTCCATCCACTGTGCTACCACCTGGTCAGGCAGAAAAATTTATTTTAAAAGCATCTGGGTGCAGGCAAGTTGTGCCAGCAAAGAGTGTCAGTCCACAGGGAGGGTTTATATGAATTAGTAAAAGGGCCATGGGCTAAGGCACCTGACACTGCTGCATCTGACTCAGCCATCCCTTATAAGCATCCAGCTGCAATGGAGGCCTGAACCAAATTACTGAGTAAGCAAGTTATTCCTTCTTCAGGCCTGCATTTTTCTTAAGATGGTAGGTAGCTGAGTAGCCATTTTTTCTATCAAGACTACAATACTAGGGATAGACTAAAACACATGTGGTTGTGTTCAAACACCAACCTTCTCTGCTCCTTGACTTTCAGATTATTAAATATCTGGCCCTGGATAGCTGGTTCAATGGTAGAGTGTTGGCCCAATGTGTGGATGTCCTGGGTTCAATTCCTGGACAGAGTACACAGGAAAGGTGACCATCTGCTTCTTCTCCTCTCCCCTTCTCTATCATCCTTTCTCTCTCTTCCTCTGTCTCTTTCCCTTTCCCTTTCACAGCCATGGCTCAGTTGACTCAGGCAAGATGGACACAGGTTCTGAAGATTGAGCCATGACCTCTGCCTCAAGCACTAAAAAATGGTTCCATTTGCAATGGAGCAAGGGTCCCAGATGAGCAAAACATCAAACCCTGGTGGGCTTGCTGGGTGGATCACAACCAGTGTGCATGTGAGAGTCTGTCTCTCTGCCTCCCCTCCTCTTACACACAAAAAAGAAGTAAAAAAAACTATTAAAAGAAATGGAAAAAGGAAATAAAAAACTATTAAATATCTGACAAAATGACAACAGCAGAGATGTTCCAAGAATGAATGATGAGAGAGACACACATGAGGAACAGACAAGAAGGAGCCATGCAGAGCATCAAGGGTGGCATAACACATTTCCTATCACACTCAGGATCCAGGCCCCACAGATTTCAATGTCATCACAGACTCATGTAGCATGCACCTGGCCATCACACTAAACCCAACTAACTGAAGCCCACACTTGTCCTGTCCAATATCATAACAGCTGCAGCTGTGCTCTGTTCCTCATTAAATCTGAACCAGAACCACTCACACAGGCACACTCAACTGTGTCGGGGCAGACACAGAGCACCTGCAGAGGTGTCTGGCCTATAATTCCAGCCAAGACTGGGTGAGGGCCATCCTCGCATGACCACAGCCTGAGCCCTGCACGCACCCCAGCTGGCACCTTGAGACAGAGGACCCAATCTGGCCATTGCAGGCACAGCACTGTACCACTCCACTGCCAAGAAACCTCTGTCCTCGCCCTTGCTCACCAGACAGTGTGCATCTGACCTCATAGGCCACAACATATCCCGCTTCCTGTCCTGCTCTATCCCCTGTGAAAGTCAAGGAAGTGGCTCCTTAAATGGCACCCACACCTTATTTTTCAAGCAGTGGGTTAACAGGAGATGAGATCAGTCTGTAGGTCACAGATGACACTTGGGGAAAATCCCGCTCCAGACAGGCCCTGGGCTGCTTTTCACACTGCAAGATGAGTCCCCTCCAATAAGCTTCCTGCCACAGCTTTCCTGATTGTGCCCAAGAGAGGGGACATTCTACTCTGTGTACATTTCATTCCCTACTGTCTTGATGCTGCACCGAGTATGCCCGCCCAGTCACAGGAAAGACCCGTGCTCCTCAGCTGTCATGCTTTGTGAAGCAAAACCCTCGCTCCATGACTCAGATTGATGGCTAATTAGGCCTCTCTGCTTTTGGCCATGCCCTCATCCTCACCTTCACTACTTGCCTGTCACATTCTCAGGACCACAGCAAGGGGCTCACTCAAGGACAACACCATGGTTGGGACTCACAAGTCTGGACCAGGGATCTAAGGCAAAGATGGAAACAGCCCAGTGTAGACACATGTTCACAGCTGCATAACTGACCCAGGGGAAACAAAAACCGACACTGGACAACAGTCAGCTACAGCAACATGAACAAAAAGACTGACTGACTGGTTAGGAATCAATCCAACCAAACCTCCGTGTCTGCGATGGAACAGAGAGCAAGCTGGTAAACACACATGAAAATCATGAAAACTGCACAACTACAATGGTAGCGATGGAATGTGCAGAACTTCTCCTTGTCTGCCACATTGAGGAAATTCTGCCTGGTATGTTCTTTTTGTAAGAAGAGAAAAATAAACAGTAAAGGAGTGGAAGTTGTGACTTGAGTTTCCTCATGATGTCTAAACTGCAGGGAAGGAGAAAGGCAGTTACTGTAAAGGCCTATCAAATGGACATGGTTTTTATTAAAATCTAGTAACTCCACCTGGTCCCTAACTTGTTGTGTTAATGTAGCTTTAACCAAATGCAAACCGCACACTAGCCAGGATGCTCACTGGTTTCAGCAGGAACCATGGAGGTGAGCAGTGACATGCTCCTGAGAGCAGGTGAGGTCCCGAGACCCACCCAGGCTATGCTACAAGTGGAACTGAATTTGGGGCAGGACCAGGGACACACACATTTTGTGCCAAGACTCCAAAAAGCCACAGCATGTAGGCTCATGCTCTCTGATGTATGTACATGGACACCCATGGATGCACACACACACAGGGATGCACACACATGCACATATTTGTATTAAGTCCCAAGAGCCATAGCATGTGAGCACGCAAAATGAAATGCATTTCCATGGACACTGTGCACACAGACACGACAGGGATATACATGTGTACACACTTTGTGATGAATCCTTGGTAGACGTAGCATGAGAGTCCATGCACACACATGTATACAGATGCACACACATATATACAGATGCACACACAGGTATGCACACGAGTAAGGCACTAGCTCCAAAGGCCCTGCAAGAACACACTGCTTACAACTTCTTGACCCTCTGCCACTCCTTGGCTTCTTTCTCTTGCCGTTTCTGTTCCTCATGCTGTTGCTACAGCTCATTCAGTTTCTGTCTCTCCAGCTGCTGCTTTTTAATGGAGGCATCACTAAGGTGTTTGGATGAATCAAAAGAGACCTTCAGAAGAAAACACAGCACCAAGTAGAGACCAACAGCACAGTACTCTAACAGCAACACAGCCCAGGTAGGCGTGCCCACACTGGGAATCAAAATGTGTGATGAGAGGTACCAGGTGCTCTCCACGTGGGAGTGGGCCAAATCCAGGATGTTGGCCAGAATAACAGTTTCTGGCTTCAAACTGACCCAGCCCGAGCCTGAATGAAGCTCCAGTTCAGCAAGAAGGGTAAACTTGCTCTGAGACATCTCCTTGCCTTCGCCACTTACTAAAAAGAAGAGATATTCACTCATATGTTTTAACTAAAGTTTCCGAATTCAAGTCATAGACGTATCAAGGTTAGATGGGTGATTTTCTACCTCTACTTCTTTCTTGTTTTAGTAAAGATTAACAGAGAGGAAGATGGCTACATAAAGAACAGCAGAAGCTGACCTCACTGGGAAGTGTGCCTGGGTTCAATGACTGGCCCTCTTCCTGGTAAACCCCTGGAGCCTGTTTCTCCATAGTCAAGTGGAGAACAGAAGCACATTCCCAGTGCAGCTTCTGGCATAATGTGGACACTTAACAAATTGCAATTTGCTACTTTATGATAAAATAATACAATACTATAATAACAGGCTATTATAGTTAAAATTATAGCATCAAAATATTTTATTTTTATATTTGCTTTACACTATACAAATAAATGTGTGAAGTATAAAAATATAAAACATTTAAAATATTAGGTAGTACATATTTATATTATGATGAATTTATATATAATCATTTAAGAATAATATGTAACCTCGAGTTAATTTTCTTACCCAGACAATCAAGACACATAATAAAGTTATTGAATTTTAAATAAATGCTTGGTTAGATAAATGATATATACTAAATGGAATGGCCATGACAACTAGCATGTATGATAAATCAGTACACATAAAATAAAAGTACAACACATGATTAGGTAGTACATAATTGACTCACATAGCTACATTACCTTAGATTTACACACCAGTTCCCATTCCTGTGTGTTTTAAGGCAGACAGCCACCCACTGCAGCCAACATTTAAGGCTCTGCCTGGAACAGCAAGATGTAATAAAAAGGAGGCAAGGCAAATTTACGCATGTGCAGTAGAGATAAGGGGCAGGACCTGGGCCTGAAGGCCTTGGGGGCGGGGCCAAGGTCAGAAGGGTCTCTTAGCTCTGGAGCAGCCAGATAGCCATTTCCACATTGGGAAGCACAGGAAGTGGATACACATCATAAGGCATGGCCAGGGATGTGGAGAGTGATGTTGGTGTAGCCTGTGGGCAGTTGTGGGTCACTGGAGTAAAGACTGTCCCAGCTGAGTTGGTGGCAGAGCAGAGTTAATGGATAGTCAGCTGGAAAGGCTACCTGCATTGTCTGGGTGCTGAGGGTTAAGTTCATGGCTGTAGTCTTGCTTTCTAGAAGTCTTGTCAGACCTGTAGGGAATACCTGCCTTAAGAGAAGGTAGGTGAGGTAAGAAGAGGTGGCAGAGCATTCCCAACCAGAAGGGGGGGAAAGGCTTTAGTTTTCAGCTTTAACTTGGAAAAGAGAGAGATTGTTTTTATCAGTGCCAATTTTTCTGTCTCATCTGAGCAAACACCAGGCTGCCTCCTCTAAGACTCTCCCAGGTGCCTGGAGCCAAGCTATGTACTTTCTGCAGCATGTTACCTTCACTGTTCTGAGCAGCTCTGTGGGTTTTATCTTTCCTCTTTCCCCTATACCCTTCTTTATTCAGAGTGGAGAGCTGCCCATGGGACAACTGCTCTGGGTCCTAGGAGTAGGTCATTACTGACAGACACTCAGATGTTGAGCTGTTTTCAATTTGACCCAAACATTTCAAGTACTGAAGGAGAGAAATTTCTAGCCAAGAATACTATATCTATTAGTTATAACTTCAAATGTGAAAGAGAGAAAATATTTTTATACATACAGAAGCTGAGGAAATTTACCACCATAGAAAACCTACTGGAGAAAATACTAAAGAGGTTATTCAACCAGATACAAAAAACAAACCAAATAAAACTAATATTAATGCTCTGAAAAAATCAAAATAAAAATAATAATTTACAGCAACAGTAACATTACATGGGAGTGGATAAAAATTAGGAGGAGCAAAAAATGAACTAGTGCACAAGCACTCCTATGACAATGGACCCTTGTTAACATGACGGTATTTCTTTTAATTACCTAATGGTAACCACCCAAAGAAAGTGCTACTACCAAAACACACAGCTAGAAATAAACAAACTCAAATAAATAGGGAAACATAATACCATGAAAAACAAACACAACTAACAAAAGGGAAGAACAAGAAAAAGACATAGAGCTATCATGAAACGTTACAAAAACTGTCTACAGAAAATACTCAATTGTCAATAATAACCCTAATCTGAATGGACTGAACACACCAGTGAAGAGACATAGAATAGCCACTTGAATAGAAGAGCAAATTCAAACCATATACTGCCTTCAACATACACATTTACATAAATAAAAATATAAATGTTTGTTTGTTCAAAATCTTAATTCTTTAAAAAAAAATTTTTATACTTGCTTTTTATATATACCTACTATTATATAGTTATAAATGACACACCTTTGACAGGTAAAAACATGTTTTCTTAAATAAACAGCGCCATCTGTTGGATGTAAAAGGAACAAATGCTATACTAAATATTTTACGATTTCATTTCAATGTTTCTAATTTACAATTCATTTACATGCAGCCAGATTGAGGATGCACAGTTGCAAGTATTGCAATCACATTTTGCAGCTTCAGGTCTTCATTCTCAACAGAATGAATGTGACAGGCTGAGAGTGGCTGAAAGATGTCAATAAGAAACAAAAGATCGGCTTCAAACATGACTCTACTCGGCAATCACGCGACTACAATGCTTTTCATTCCAGTACAACCCAGCTCATGATTAAAGTTTGAGCCAGTATGTTCTCATCAGTTCTATGACTGAAGCATGTCCTTATAGCAAGGCTCTGAAATTTAATGGAGAAAAGAAAGGAATGTGTTGCACCACTGGAAAAATTAAACTGTCTCAACTTGGAGAACCACCAGAGATATTAAAAATTTTGCTTGTCGAATATACCAGCAAATCAAAGCATTTCCTATCTAACATCAGGAAATAAAATGCATGCTTCCAAATGATGTTGTTCAGCACAGAAATCTTAACAGCTCTACTCATGACAACTTTCAAAGTGAAAGGACAAATTTGTCATAAAGC
The DNA here is from genome assembly GCF_036850995.1 of Saccopteryx leptura. NCBI lineage: Eukaryota > Metazoa > Chordata > Mammalia > Chiroptera > Emballonuridae > Saccopteryx > Saccopteryx leptura. The sequence continues at coordinate 2,627,669 of NW_027095700.1, forward strand.
TAGCTCCCTGATTCTGTTCCCAGAGGGTCAACATAAATTCCTATAAATGTATTTCATCAGTGATGGCAATGATAAACTGAATGCATGCTGCAGATTTCTACCAGCATAAAAAGTCCATCATTTCCCAACTGCAAGAGCTTCTTCATGAAAAAAAATAAATAAATTAGTGCGTTTTTTCAAAACAACAATTGACATGATGCCATCTGATGCACACAAGAAAGTTATTCATTCTGACAAAATGGCTGCTGGAGAATGTGTGCAAAGATTCAATGCTCCAACTATAGATGAAGTGGCAATTGTTATACTCGGAGATCAGTTCCAACCTAGAAATATTGTTCTTTGTCAGAACAACATTCAATTGACAAAAGTTGCAGAAACTCATTGATGCTATTATGAGTTTGAAGATTCATGTTGAGTTTGGTGATCCAATCATTTTGGGGGCTGGTGCCAATGGATATGACTTCAACATTAAGGTGATAAATCAAGTCAGTGGCAAAGAAACAAATATGAAATGCAACACAATGAACTATTCATACCGATTAATGATTTGAGAGAATGAAGACAATCACATTTTGAAATGCTGTCAATTGTTTCACCAATACATCATACATATGTATGCAAAAATCCAAACTACGTTTGATATTTATCCATTTGAATCAGACCAAGCTTTGCTCTGAAGAATACGTTCATTTTCAAGATATAGTTTTAAATGGTGCTAATACAATTAACGTTGGAAGACTAACGATTTTGCCGTCTTCATATTCATGTGGTCCACGTCATATGTATGAGTATGCTCAAGATGCAATTGTGTATGTTTGTCACTACAGGCATAAAAACCTATTCATTACATTCACATACAATCCAGCTTGGGACTATATACAACAGCCCTTACTTCCTGGGCAATCGCGGGTGGATAGGCATAACATAGCATGTGTTTTCAGACAGAAGCTGAAATTGCTGATGGATTTTATGGTAAAACATGAAGTGTTTGGTTCTGTGTGCTGTAAAAAATTAGTGAGCAATGTTATAAAAGCAACAATATAGACAGGACCATTCCAAGCTGAAGATGTACTTGTTCCTCACATTCCTATGATTCCAATGGATATGCCATTTAAGAGATTGCAATTCCCAATTTGATTGGTTCTTGCAATCACCATCAACAAAGCTCAGTGCTGATCTTTAGAATTGTGTGCTTTAGATCTACACACACATTGCTTCTCACATGGACAATTATATATTGCATGTTCTAGTCTCGGCAAACCGGACAATCTTTACATCTGTACACACAATGGAACAACAAAAACATATTGTATGCCCACAGACATTTTGAAATTAAACATATTAGAAACGTGCACTTTCTCTTTTCTTTCATTTCCATTTAACCAGACTGAGCCACAGCAACATGTGCCCGGGTACAGCTAGTCCTAAATAAAGGAAAAATGTAAATTCAAAGTACAAGCTTGGTAAATAGCTCTCCAAGCTAATAAAATTTAAAGAAATGCTGGTGTAGCCACACTCATTTCTGAGAATGCGTATTTCAAGAAACAAATGTAATGAAGACAAAAATCATTGTGTTATCCTGATGAAATAAGGCATTGTCCCCAAAAGACATAGCATTTTCTCATACATATTCATGAAACAAGAAAGTACCAAAATATATAGAATATCCTCTAACTGACCTAAAAGTAGAAATAGGCAAAGTCACAACAATGCTTGGAGAAGTCAACACACCATTGATGACTTTAGATAGATTATTCAAGCAGAAATTCAACAAAGAAATATCAGTCTTAACACACTGGACAAAATAGACATAACAGAAATTTGCTGGATATATTATCCCAAAACATCAGATTATACATTTTTTTCTAGTGGGATAGAACATTCTCAAGGATATACTCTTTGTTCCTTGTTGTGCACAAAGTGAACATCAACAAATTTAGAAAGATTGAAAGTATATCCAGTGTATTTTCTGAGCATAAGGTTTTGAAATTAGACTTTACCTGCAAAATAAAAGTAAAGATATGCTCAGAAATGTGAAATTAAAAAAAAAATCCTTCTAAAAATGTGTTAAAAATAAAAAGTATATACATACAAATGGAAATGACAACACAATTTATCAAAAATTGTTGGATATAGTGAAAGCAGTAATAATAAAAGGTTATATTATTATAAGCTTATATCAAGAAATAAAAGAGATGCAAAGTAAATAACCTACCGTCACATTTTAAGGAACTGAAGAATTAAAAAAAAAGGCATCCCAAAATCAAAAGAAAAAAGAAAATATTAATAATTAATGCATAAATAAGGAAAATAGAGAAGGTAAGAGGTATAGAAAAATTAGTGCAACTAATAGCTGATTCTTGGAAAGATAAGGAAAGTCAACAAACTGTTGGATAAACTCACTGATAATAAGAGAAAGGAGTCACGTAAACAAAATTCATACTGAAAAAAGGAATAACCCATACATAGTAGATATACAAAGGCCCCTGGTAAAATACTATGAAAAATTATGTGACACCAAACTCAACAACCTAGAGAAAATAGGTATATTCCTAAAACTACACAATCTTCTTAGACTCAGTCACAAAGAAATGAAAAAAAAAATATATGGACCTATAAGAAGGAATGAAATAAAAACAACTATTAAACCCCTGCCAAAATCTTAAAGTCCAGGATCAAATTGTTACACTGGTGAATTCTAACAAATACTCAAATATTTGCTGCCTATTCCTAAGTCTTCTAAATATAGAAGGACACTATTGAAAGAAATTAAAAATGGACACTGAAATGAAAAAATATTTTATGTCCATGAGCTTAAAAAACCAACACATGTAAAAAGACAATATGATCCATGGCAACAGTAAAATTTAATACAAACTCCTTCAAAAGTCTAATGTTCTTGCCAGACCAAAAAGTGCTGCAGTTAAGACACATAAAAGAAATGAATCAATAAAAAACTAAGGTGCTGAATGAAGAATTGATGATGCTCATCTCTCTCCCCTTTTCTCTGTCTGTCCCTAAAAAGGCCCTGGACAAATGGCTCAGTGGTAGAGCATCAGCCTGGTGTGTGAAAGCCCTGGGTTTGATTCCCATCAAGGGCACACAGCAGTAATGCCCTATTTGCTTCTCCACCCTTCCATCTCTCATTCCTCTCTATCTCTCTTTTCCCCTTCTATAGCCAAGGATCCATTAAAGTAAAGTTGGTCTGGACATTGAGGATGAATCCATGGCCTCCACCACAGGCACTAAAATGGCTCCAGTTACAATGGAGCGATGCAATGGATGGTCAGAGCATTGCCTTCTGGTGGGCCTGATGGGTGGGTCCTGGCTGGGCATATAAGGGAGTCTGTCTTTCTGCCGCCTCACTTCTCACTTTAGAAAAATATATATACAAAATAAAATAAAATATTTTAAAGTATTAGAACTAAATAAAAGAAAATTTTTTGCATGAAACCATAGAAAACACGATAGCCACAACAATCTTTAGGGGAAAAAATGAAGCTAGAGGTATCACACTTGTGGACTTAACATTATAATACTGAGCACCAATAATCAAAACAGCATGGTAATGGCAGAAAGACAAACATACAGACCAATGGACCAAAGTCTATATCTCAGTAACTAAACCACATCAATGTGAACAAATCATCTTTGACAAAGCAGCCAAACACACAATGGAGAAAAGAAAACCTCTTCAATAAATGGTGCTGGGAAAATTGAAAGGTCACATGCAGAAGAATGAAACATCTATGTTTTGTTTGTTTGCATAAAAATTAATTACAAATGGATCAAAGACCTAAATATATGATCTGAAACAATAAATTACTTAGAAAAGAATTGATACTTAACTCATGGTCCTTGGCCATAGAGAACAATTTATGAATTTCACCTGAAAGGCAAGGGAAGTAAAGGCAAATTAAATGAATGGGCCTATGTTGTTCTAAAAAGCTTTTGCACAGCAAGAAAATGTTCAACAAAACAAAATAGCAAGAAAATAAAGAAAGATGATATTTATAAACAATAGCTCTGGTAAGGGTTTAATATTTAAAATATATGAAGACCTCACAGAACTCAGTGACAAACAAGCAAACAGTCTGATGAAGAATGGGGAGAGGACCTGAGCAGACACTTCTTCCAAAAGAACATGCTAATGACCAACATATATATGAAAAGTTGCTCATCTTCACTAGCAAATCAAAAACTGCAAATTAAAACTGCAGTAAGATGAACCCTCACACCTGTTACATTGGTATTAGTCACAAGACCTGTAATAGCAAGTGTTGGAGAGGTTGTGGAGTAAAATAACACAATTCACTGCTAGTGGAAATGCAAATTGGTACAACCATTATGGAAAAATCATGGTGGTTCACCCAAATGCAAGACTAGACTTTTTATATGACCCAGCAATCCCTCTATTGCAGTGTTTTTCAACCAATGTGCCACAGCACACTAGTGTGCCATGAGACATGGTCAGGTGTCAGTATAAATACATTTAGAAACTATATTATTAACTATATGTATAATACATACTGTGTTAGAGTGTCATTTTTTGTCATTTTGGTAGGTGGTATACCCAGAATTCTGTAAATGTAAAAACTGTGCCGTGGCTCAGAAAAGGTTGAAAATCACTGCTCTATTGGATGTCTATCTAATAAGCTAGAGGTGACATCAGAGAAATGGCACAGTGAGGTGTGCTCCCAATACCTCTCCCTGAAATTTCAACATATTACTAGATACAGAAATATAATCCCAGGAGCATTTGAAATACACATACATCAAACATGGTACAATTGAGCAAAAAGGTGGCTCAATATATAATCCACACTAAAGGAAATAAGACGGAGAATGGAGTATTCTGCTTTCCTCACTGACCTGAGGAAGGGCTGATTTTACTTGGAACTGATGGGTGGGGTGGACTAGGGAAGAGGGAATAAGCTGGCTAAGGCAGAGACATTCAAGCCGAGGAGAGAGTGTGCCCATGCCCAGCTTGATATCACAGATGCAGAGCTAATGCCAGGAGCAAACCCCAGAAGAGGTGGGCAAGCGGGTTTCCTGTGGAGGCTGATACCAGAGCAGCTTTGAACTTTGTTTACTCCCACTCTCCCAGTCTGTGATCAACAATAGTATGTGAGTGGTTTCACCTGGAGCTTTGGGCATGGGCACCCACATTCTTGGACTGAGGGGCTGGGTTAGAGACTGTCAGCAGCAGCCTTCTGCATGGGCTGTCACCAGGGTTTCTAGGCAATCCCAGTTTCCCGACCAACAGCATGGGAAGTGCGCGAGAACCAGGTTCCCTTTGCCTGGACCTGTCCAGGAGGGGCACCTCCACCAGCCATCACAGAATACAAAGCACATTTCTGTGAAAATGAACTGTAGAGGCCCTGGCCGGTTGGCTTAGCGGTAGAGTGTCGGCCTGGCATGCGGGGGACCCGGGTTCGATTCCTGGTCAGGGCACATAGAAGAAGCGCCCATTTGCTTCTCCACCCCCCCTCCTTCCTCTCTGTCTCTCTCTTCCCCTCCCGAAGCCAAGGCTCCATTGGAGCAGAGATGGCCCTGGCGCTGGGGATGGCCCCTTGGCCTCTGCCCCAGGCGCTAGAGTGGCTCTGGTTGCGGCAGAGCAATGCCCCGGAGGGGCAGAGCATCCATCCCTGGGGGGCAGAGCGTCGCACCTGGTGGGCATGCTGGGTGGATCTCAGTCGGGCGCATGTGGGAATCTGTCTGACTGTCTCTCCCTGTTTACAGCTTCAGAAAAAAAAAAAGAACTGTAGAAGTGCTGGGGGGCAGGGTGCACAGGCAGCCTGCTGAAGTAGGCAGCCTCTGGAAAGCAGACCCGTGGAACAATGAGGCAAACTAGACATACCCCAGAACCCTTAGAAAGGAGCCTAACCCGCAGTCTGCTCACTGCCCTGCTGGCTCACACTGGCAGCTCTGGCTGATAAAGCCTTCTCTCCCAGGCTGTGATTTAAGTGAACCCAGAGGAAGAACTTGATAGTTCTTAGGAACTCTTGCTCTGCAGGCAGTGGCTGGAGCAACACTTCCTGCCAGCTGATACAGGTTAAAAAGCACATTCCCATGGAACAGACCTCAGAGAACATGACAGAAGTTGGGCGGGCTGGGCTGTAGGCTTCCCAACAAGGGAGAAGCCTATGATGAGCAGAACCATCAAAGACTGAGGCAAATTTAACTAGACATACCTGGGGAACCCTAGAAAGGAGCATGACGAGAAGAGAGCTCACTCCCCTGCCTGCTTAAGCTGGTGGCTCTGGTTGACAAAGCCTTCTTACCCAGAGCTGTGCTTTGAGCACACCCAGAGGAGGGATGTGCCAGCTTTTAGAACGTTTTGCTCTTCTGGCAGTGACTGGGGCATCTTCCTGCCAGCCAATACAGGTTACAAAGTGCAAAAAACCTGGGGAGAGTAGACCTGCAGAGCACTGAGGCATATGAGATATGCCCAGAGGCTCATAGAAAGACACCTGTAAAGTAATCAGCTCCCAGCCCTGCCTGATTTTGCTGGTGGCTCTGGCGGGCAGAGCCTTTTCCAAAACCTGCTTTGAGTGGGGATACAGGTCGGATTTGGCAGGCCTTAGAGCCTTTTGTTCTCCAGGCAGTGGCTGGGTCCCCAGGCCGCTGGTTCAGTAAGGAGAGACTTGGGGAGAGGCTCTGAGAAAATGGACTCTCCATTGTCAGAGCCTGCAAATGCTAACAAGCCCCACATACCAATGGCACTGAGTCTTAGTTTATGTCATTGCCATAGCAACACATCAACTGCAAATCTCTACCTAAGAGTACCACAAGGGAACAACCTTGGGGACAGTGCCACTGGCCAAAGAGAAAGAGAGAGAAAAAAGAAGGAAGATAACCTCTCAAAATCAGGAAAAATCCACAGTCTTTATAACTTTATACATTTTTTGTCTTGTATTTTTTATCTTTTTTCTTCTTTCATCTTGGTCATTTTATCCTCTTTCCATTTCATTCTTTTCTTTTCATTTTGAACTTCATTACCCATAGATGTTACATTTTCCATTCTTTTTTTTTTCTTTATGAGGGTTACATTTCAAAAAACTTAACTGTTTCTCTCTCTCTCTCTCTGTTTCTTCTTTTTTCTTTCACTTCTTCTCTCATTTAATCCTCACACACAATCAAATTATTTTATTCTGGATTCAAATTTTTTCTTTGTGGCATTTTGTGTGCTTTATACTTTGCTTTTTGTCTCTTTATCATTCCCCCCAACACTGGCTCTCTATTCTATGTAGTTTTTGTCCCACTTAATACAGTAGAATTTGCATTAGTCACTGTTTTTCTTCTTTTCTTTTTCACTATTTCTCTCATTTGATTGTCATTTACACACAAATTATTTTATTCTTGATGCAAATGTTTTTCTTGTGGCATTTTCTGGGTTCTTACCTTGTTTTTCATTTCTTTGACACTTTCCAAAACACAGGCCTTCCATTCTATGTAGTTTTTGTTTCACTTAGTACAAAAGAATGTTCATTTTTACATGGTATTTTCTCACAAAACCTTTTTACTTTTATTTATTTTTTATCAACTCTTATTAGTATTATTCACAATACCATTTTCAAATGCCACTAAGGATTAAGAAATCAAATATCATGGATACAAAAGACAGTGATGTAGCTCAGGTAGATAAAGAAAAGTCTATAGAAAATATTTTAATTGCTTGGAAACCTTGGACTTAAATGACAAAGAATTTAAAATTAAAATCCTAAAAAAAACTCAGGAATATACAAGAAAGCACAGAAAGGCAATTTAGGCCCCTCAAAAAACAATTCAGCAAACAGAAAGAATATATCACCAAGGAAATTCAAACTATAAAAATGAATCAAACATAGATGAAAAATTCAATTCATGAACTGAAAAATAAGATAACAAACTTAGATAATAGAATAAGCCAGATAGAGGAGACAATTAATGACATAGAAGACAGGCAACTAGAGGCACTACAGAGAGAAGAGGAGAGAGACTCACAAATTTAAATAAATGAAGAAACCCTACAGGAGTTCTCTGACTCCATCAGAAAGAGCAACATAAGGTTAATGGGTATATCAGAAAAAGAAGAGAAAGAAAATGAAATGTAGAACATATTCAAACAAATAATAAATAAGAATTTCCCAAGCCTGTGGAAATAATTAGAGCCTCACATTCAAGAAGCAAACAGAACACTGAGTTATGTGAACCACAACAAACCTACTCCAAGGCATATTATAATAAAATTGGCACAAACCAATGACAAAGAAAAAATTCTCAAGGCAGTCAGAGAAAAAAAATACAACATATAAAGGAAGGCCCATTAGATAATCATCAGATTTCTCAGCAGAAACTCTGCAAGCTAGAAGAAAGGGGACCACAATACTTAAAGTTCTGAAAGAGAGAAACTTCTATCCAAAAATACTTTACCCATCAAAGCCATCCGTCAAATACAAAGGAGAAATTAAAACATTCACAGATACAGAAAAGATGAGGAAATTTATTACCAGAAAACTCCCCCTTCAGGAAATACTAAAGGGGGTTTTCCAACCAGATACAAAGAACAAAATCAAACAAAACTACAAGTAAAAGCTCCATCAAGATCACAAAAAAAACAAAGATTTTTCTGTGACAACAAAAATAAAAAAGAGAGAAGACAAAGACTAACAGTAGCAAGGGAGGATGGAGTGCAGAAACACTCATGAGATAATTTACTACAATGAACATGATATATAATCCTTTCCATTACTTAATGGTAACCACCCCTGAAAAAACCACCACAAAAGCACCTGGCTTAAAAAAAGAAGTAACAGAAGAAAGAAATATGGATTACAACCTGCAAAAACAAATGATAGATAAACAAAAGAGAAGAATTAAACAAGATAAAAAACTAACAGAAAGCAATATCTAAATGGCAATCAGAAACCTTCAAATGTCAATAATTACACTAAAGGTAAATAAACTCACCAATAAAAAGAAACAGAGTAGCAAAGTGGATTAAAAAAGAAAATCCAACTGTATGCTGCCATAAAGAGTCACATCTAAGCTACAAGGATAAAAACAAATTCAAAGTGAAAGGTTGGAAACAATACTTCAAGCAAATAACATCCAAAAAAAAAAAAGTATGTGTAGCCATACTCATATCTAGCAATGCTAACTACAAGACAGCAAAGGTAATTAGAGACAAAAATGGTCTTTTCATAATGATAAAAGGGACATTGAATTAAGAAGAACTTAAGAAGACATAACACTTTTTAACATATATGCACCAAACCAAGGAGCACCAAAATATATAATACAGCTACTGACTGACCTAAAAACAAAAACTGACAAAAAGACAGTCATACTTGGAAACCTCAATACACCACTGATGTCTCTAGATTGTTCATCCAAACAGAAAATCAATAAAGAAATATTGGACTTAAATGAAACACTAGAACAATTGAATATGATAGACATCTACAGGACATTTTATCCCCAAATACCAGAGTATACATTTTCTTCTAGTTTACATGCAACATAGATATTGGAAAAGTGAAGGTGTTTATCAATTTTCACATATGACATGATCCATTACACAGGAAAACCCAAATCCTCCTCCAAAAATTTGTTTATTATGACAATAAACAAATACAACAATGTAACAGAATACAGACTCAATATACTGGTAGCCGCTGCTGAATGCATCATCAAACTCTAACAATCTAATAATTCTTGCTTGTGGTTTGTCTGAAGGGCAGCCTCATTAAACATCAGGCTTAGCAGAGATGAGTTCTGCTTTCTCTGGCCAGCACCTACTACACAGGGACTCCCATGTGTTTTGCACAGGATGGAAATTCAGAGTTAGCCAGCCTGGAGTCTCAGATATCCTATCCCACTTGGTCTGTTTTTTTTTTCTTATTTTTAGTACTTTGTTTAGAAAATTAAATTTTGCAGTGTGACATTGATCAATGAGTACATAGGTTTCAGGTGAACATTTCTATAGGGTGGAATCATTCACTTGATTGAATGACTATATTGTATACCAACCACCTAAATTCAAATAATTTTTCATCAGCATATATTTTTTATCAGTGTTGGGGTTTTGGTTTCATAGTCAAAGATTAGTTGTACATATACTTATGGTATTATTTCTGTGTTTTACATTCTGGTAGATTGTTCTCTATGTTTGTTTTGCTTTTTTTAAAAAGCCAAGTTTTTTAAAACTATTTTGGCTTTAGAGCAGTGTTTCCCAACCTTTTTTGTGCCATGCCCCACCTTAACCTTTCTAAAATTTTTATGTCCCCCACTATGTAACATACATAATTTTTAACATTAAAAAATTGATTTGTTCACTTAATAAACATAAATGATATGTTCTAGGAAGAAATCACTATGAAATTGTTAACAAAACACAGTAAGTAAAATTTTAAAACATAAAATGAAAAACAGAAATTTAAATTCCAAATAATTTTAATACATATTTTTCTGTATTAATTTATTATTTTAATTTAGTGTGATCCTTGCGCTTGATGCTTGCTGCACAGAGATTTTATATTAGGTTCCAATTTGGTTAGCTTTAGTCTCAAGTCTCCACGTTGTGTTATATCCAGCCGGTTTCTTTTTTTTTTTTTTACCAGTAAATCATTTATAGCACTAAATCCACATTCACCTAAAAATGAAGATGGAAACAGTAGCAATAGTATTCTTGCACATTTGGTTGAATTTCGGTATTTGATTTCTGTTTCCTCACAAAGCCATGCCATTGCTCTTTTGATATTAAATAAAGCTTTAACTGACTCATCATTTTGCAATTCTGTGAGTTCTTCTTGATACTGCATATTTGATATATCAGACAAATCCACTAACATTGGCTGCATCATCCATGTTGGGAAATCAATTTGTTTTAAATCAGAAAATCTTTCTTTTAAATCAGCCGATAGAATATTCAAATGATTGACAATAACAAATAAAGCGGTATCAGTTACTTCACATTTTTGGAGCCAAAGAAACTGTTTAAAGTTTTTGTTGTTAATATGTTTCTGACATAACTCAATATTGGTAATGAAACCAAATATCTTTGCTTTTGCATCAACAAGAGTTTTATTTGTTCCTTGAAGTTGCTTATTTAATATATTTGGTTTTTCAAAGATATCAGCTAAATAACTCACAAATGCTTTACCATCTATTGTTAACAGATACTTCATTTCAGGTTTGTTGCTTAAAAAATCACTAAGAGTATCAAACAGTTCCATAAATGTTTTCAAACAATTTCCTTTAGATAGCCATCTTACTTCAGTATCAAGTAAATGTCTCACATGGTCTTCATTTTGTTCTTCACAACATAGCTTGAAAAGACGCTCACATTTGGCACTAGCTTTAATAACATTAACACATTTTATTACTGTATGTAATACTTCATTCAGAACACGCGAGATGTTTTTAGCTACCAAGTTATCCCTATGAATAATACAATGCACAAAGAATCATTTCTGGATTCGCATCTTTCATCAATTTTAAGCAGCCATTTTTCTTGCCCATCATATTGGGAGCACCATCTGCAGCACAAGATGTTATATTTTTCATTGGTATATCATTGACATCTAAGTAGTTTTTGAGCTTATTATATATATCTTTGGAGATAGTGGTGCTTTCTAATCTTTTACAGACAACATTTCTTCAGCAAAATGTCCTTTATCAATATATCTTACGTAAGTTATCAATACTGCCTCACTGTCTCTCAAAGTTGATTCATCCATTTGCAAGGAGAATTTTCTTGTTTTCAGCTTTTCAATAAGTTTTTTTTCAATATCGTCACTCATTTTGTCTATTCTTCTGCTAACAGTATTGTCACTGAGTGGCATAGTTTTTACATCTTTGTCATCTTTTTCAAGAACCGTTTTAAGAAATGCTGATATTGATGGTTTTATTAAATTCTCTCCTATAGTGTGATTTTCTCCAGTTTTAGCGATGAATAAAGAAATTTGATAACTAGCCTCAAGAACACAAATATTAGTTGAAGTATGAGAAGTAAATAGAGACTTTAATGTTGTTCTTTTTTCAAAAATTTTCTTTAATGTTTTAAAGTAACTCAAATCTGAATTAATATGAGCACTATGTTTCACCTTCAAATGCGCCTCAAGACGACCTCATTTCATTGATTCGTTGGTCAATCATTGCTGGCATAAAAGACAAAAAGGAACCTGCTCATTGTGAACAGTAGGTATAAACACAAATTTTAAATATTCCTCTGAATATTGACGAGTTTTTTTCTTGCTTGCACCACTCATTTTACTATGAGGTATAAGAAATAAAAATAAGATCAATTAAAAACTAATATTAAAATATGTGTTAAAATATATTCAATGTGACATAGAGTAAACGTATACTAAAAATTTATATTTATTTAAATGTATATAACACATTAACTACACTACCACTGCAAATCAAAAGGTATCTATATTTTTTTCACTTGACAAAATTTTTTGGAAAGTTATGCTTCTAAAATTAAAATGGTCATGCATACACTAGTATAGCCCCAATAATATTTATAAAATATTAGTGCTTTCTAGCCCTGATGCAAGAATTACTTAATAAAGAGTTTAATATTGATAAAAATAAAATCAAATACTTACCAATTATATCTATACAATATATATTTATATTTATTAAATCAACAAGCTTTTACAACAGTTTTGACTGACACTTATTTCAAATTAACACCAACTGAAGGATGTGAAACACTACAGAAGTTGCGATGGGCCAATTAGGTGAGAATAACTGCATTGTTTAGCAAGTTTTTAAAACGTCCTTGATTCCCCGCGGCAGATGGCACTCTCCGCGATGAATCCAGGACGAAGTTTACTTGACGATGCCAGTCACCCAGTTGATATTTTGGTCTCGTCAAACAAAATTATACTTAATAATTATTCACCGCAATTATTTAAGAATTGCATTTTTTGTTAAATTTGGCACCGATATCTAGCATTGCATTTACGTGGCCCGGGGCGAAAGAGTTAAAGTCGTGTCAAGTCCATTTTCAAATTGCCCCCCTTAACTATCGAATTGTCCCCCTGTGGGGCGTGGGCCCCACGTTGGACACACCACTTTAGAGTATAATAAATTGTAAGTCAATTAGTATGATTTTTCCAGTTTCATTTTTCTTCATGATTGCTTTGTTCTTTGGGGTTTTATATGTTCCAGTCCAAAACATTTGTTTTTGTTGAATTTGTTTATAAAATAACATTGTATTTTCAGTATGATTACAGTAAATGTTCATATTGTTTTGGGTAAAGTTACCATTTTAAGTATATTAAGTTTATTTCCAAACCTTTTATACTTTGTTATCATTTTAAAGCAAACCTTTCTTTTATTTCCATTAACAAAGTTTTATATTTGCCATATAAAAATGCATGAGTATCTTAAAATTGTATTTTCAAAATTAGAACCTTGCCAATTGGTTCAGTGTTAGAACATCAGCCCAATGTGTAAATGTTCTAAGTAAAATTTTTGATCAAGACACACAGAAGAGGTGCCCATGCGCTTCTCAAATCCTCCCCATACTGATTCTCTGTCTTTTTTTTTCTTCTACAGATTATCCCTCAGACATTTAGAAGAATATGAGAGCTGAGGAAAATATAATTTGAAAGATTGGCAAAGCACGCTTGCTTTAGATTTTGCAAGGAGGTCACTGCCAAATTGGGCACATGTGTGTCTATGCCTCCTATTATTACATTGAAAAAAAAGAAAAATATTTTAATTTAAAATAGTGACAATGATCAATAGATGTACAAATGTTTTAGCTTTCCAATTTTATATCATTTGAACTGTTGGATATATTATATCCCTTTCTCCCAAAGTCAAATTATTTTGCATCACCTTTTATTAATTTTTCTTAATGTTCTTAACAAAATCTGCACCAGTCTTTTTTTTCCAAGTGATCCAGCAGACTGATAACCACTTCACTCTTGTCTATTATCCATGAGATTCAGTGTTATATTTTATCTTTGTAAGGAGTCATACGTTTTTTACCTTTTCCTGATTTACTTTTTTCAATCAGTCCAAATTTCTCTATTTTCATTTATATTATTATAAAATGGCGCTATATCATCATTACTTATGGCTGAGTAGTAACTTGTTGTATATGTATAGCACCCCTTCTTTTCCCAAATTCTTTTAAGTGACACATTTTTGTTTTCATGTCTTGAACAATGTAAATAAATAATGCTGGGATGAAGAAAGTGGTACTTGTATCTGTACTTAACAATGCTTGAATTTGAGTTTAGATACTGAGTAGAGAGATTCCTGTGTTATATGAGAGTTTTATTCTCAAAAATTTAAGGATCCATCATATTTTCTCATTGATGATTGTACTAATATTCATTCTCATGTTCAGTGAATGAGGGTTCCTTCTACACAGTATCTCCAACACTTGTTATGACTGGTTTTCTTGATATTAACTAATCTCATGGATGTGAGCAGGTATTTCACTCTAGATTTGATTTGCATTTATCAAATAGCTAGTGGAAATGAGAATATTCTTATATATCAGTTGGACACTTTTATATCCTCCTGAAAGTAGTGTCTCTTTAAGCCTCTGCCCCAATTTTTAATAGAATAGTTTGTGTGTTTGATGCCAAGCTCTGTGAGTTTTTTATATATTTTGGACATTTTTCTTCTTCTTGGAGCTATTGTTTGCAAGTATCATCTCCCATTTTTGGCTGCATAATTTTCTTGTTGTCTATTTTCTTTTCTTTGCAGAAGCTTATTGTTTTGATATTGTCCACTCATTTATTTTAACCTTTAATTTTATCTTTTTGAGGTAACATTTGTAAATGTTTATGTATATTTGGAGCCCATTAGCTCAGTAACTATGTTTTCTTCAATGGATTTACTCATTTTCAGTTTATATTAGATGTTTGATGCATTTAAAAAAATCCTTCTTCATTGTGGCAAACTTGTTAAATTTAATTTTTTGCATATGATTTTTCAATTCTTCTAGCACCAGTTACTTAAAAGGCTTTCATTTCTCCATTGGGTGTTTTTGGCTCTTTTATCAAAAATTATTTGTTCATTGGTACACAGTCTTATTTCTGTGCCCTCTATTCTGTTCTATTGGTCTATATGTTCAGTCTTATTTCTGTGCCCTCTATTCTGTTCTATTGGTCTATATGTTCATTTTTCTTCCAATACCATATATAATCAATTATTGTGGTTCTATAGATTAATTTGAAGTCAGATAATGTGATACTTCAGGCTTTGATTTTTTCCTACTGCATCACTTGTGTTATCAGGGTGTAATGGATTTATAAAAATCTGGCGTTTTTTTCTATGTCTTTAAAATATAACATTGAAATAGTAATGCAGTTTGCATTGTTTCTATATTGCTTTGTGTAACAAAACCATTTTATCTCTGTTCATTCTTTTAACTCTTAAACATAGAATGCTTTCTATTTCATTGAGTCTTTTTCATTATATTGTAATAGTCCTTGTAGTTATCACTATATAGGTCCTTCATATTATTTGTTAATTTCATTTAAAGGCATTTTTTTACTTCAATTATATAATAAATTCCTCTGTGTATGTGAGTTTGTGTGTGTATGCATTCATTTTCCAAAGACTATTCATTGGCCTAAGAAAAATAATAAACTTTTGTATATTGACATTGTCTCTTGTAAATTTCCTATATTGGTATATTTTTTCCAATAGTTTTTTAGAGGAGTCTTTCAGATTTTTTATATACAAAATAATATCCTTTGCAGAAAGTAATAATTTTCTGCTCATTTTTCAATATGGATATAATTTATTCATTTTTTTAAGTTTTTTTGACTGAGACATTCAGTATTATATTGAAAAATGAATGAAGAGAAGTAGCAGTTATGTCTTCATGATTTTTGAAAAAACTTAATTTTTTCACCATTTTGTATAAAACTGATACTATTTCTTAAATGGCATTTATATTTAAGGTATATATAAATGCCATAAGGAACAGGTATTTTCTTCTGTTCCTAATTTTTTTAGAGGTTTAACCTTAAGTGCATGTTGTATCTCATTGATTACCTTCTCTTCTTCTATACACAGAATCATATAATTTTTCTTTTTTGTTTTGTAGATGTGATGTATTACATTGATCACTTTTTATAGGTTGAACCATTCTTTAGCTCCTGAAACAAAATTCACTTGATCATCGAAATGTAATATTTTTTTAAATGTGTTCTTGTAGTTAGTTTTCTAGCATTTTTTTAAGTTCAGTGGTTCTGTGTTTATTGGAGGTATTGTTCCAGTTGATTTTTGGTATCAGGGTGATTTAGGCCTCATTATATGTGGTAAGAAGTATTAATTTATTCTGTTGTTATATTTTGGAAGACTTTGAGAAGGATTGGTGCCAAATCTTTTTTGAATGTTTGGAAGAATTCACTAATATATTCATGTGATCTAAGACTTTAGTTTTTTGGATGTATTCTTATTGTTTTGGTTTCTTCCTCATTCTTGGGTCTATTTAGGGTTTTCGCCATGTAAATCAGTCTAGTTCAGTGGTTGGCAAACTGCAGCTCATGAGCCACATGTGGCTCTTTGGCCCCTTGACTGTGGCTTTCCACAAAATACCATGTGCAGGCATGCAGGTTCATGTGAAGGTATTGGTCAGTCGGACAATGGGAAATGCTGGGCAAATGGGCCATGGAATAAACAACATGGGGGAGGCATGAATAATTTATGCATGAGTTGAGTGAGCCATTCAGTCAGCAGGCTCATTGTGCAGTGGTTAGTCCTAGCCACCTCTGCAAATTGCATGCAGTTGAGAAAGGTACCTACTTGAAGCATAAAGTTACATGTATTTTTCCACCCAGCTTCAATTCCTACAGGTATTTTTGTCATCAATTTATGAATTGTAATTATTTTGTGTTGGTGGCCTTATTATTATAAAGTGAAACATTTTTTAGTTACCCTGTGTGACATAGCTACAAAAAAAAGCAAAGAAAAATGAAAGATGAAAACCATAAATTTAAAGTTGAATGGGCCAAGACTTTTGTGCTTTCTCAAAACTTAAATGGCCTTCCAAACTGTCTTATTTGTCAGGAAAAATTGGTGCATAACAAGAAATTAGATTTGGCGAGACACTTTATAACTAAACACATGTCATTTAGTACTAAATATCCTGTTTGTGATGCAGGGATGAAAGCAGTTGAGAAACTTCAGAAAAGTAAAAAAAATCAAGTTCTGTATTTAATTTCTGGATGCAGTCTTCCAACAATGTTAATATTGCAAGTTATTTGGTTGGTCAAGAAATTGCTAGGAGAGGAATACGATATACAGACAGAAAAGACATAAAAAATTGTCTTATAAATGCATCTGAAGAGCTATGTTGGGATTTTAAGAACAAAGTAGATATTCTAAAATAATTAAAAAGTTGTCATTGTCTGCTAAAACAGTGAAAGATAAAACAGTCAAAGTGTCCTTGAATATAACCAACCAGCAAGATCTTAAATGGTTTCAGTTTTATCAATTGGAGTTGATGAGTCTTGTGACATAAATGATACAGCACAACTTTTACTTTTTGTATGATTTATTTTATCTACAGATTCTAAAGAATAACTTTTAGTATTATTGCTGCTCAAAGGCCAAACACATGGAGAGGATATAGCAAATGCTGTAATTGATTGTTGGGAAAACATCATATTCCACTCGATAAAATTGTCTCAATTTTAACAGGTGGGGTGAAAATTATGACTGGTGTAAGAAACCTTTTTGTTGATATTTTGAAAGAAAAAATTAATCAAGATACCTATTTACCATTTCATCATTCATTAAAAAGTGCTTTGTGCACAGACATTTACAGAAGAAATTTGAAAAGTTATGGAATTGGTGATTAATATTATCAACACCATTATAGCTAAAGCTGTTAATCATCACCAATTTAAAGAATTTTTAGTTGAAATGGAGAGTATGCCGATCTTCTCCTGCATATAAAGTATGTTGGTTATCAAGAGAAACTGTTTTGAAGTGTTTCACTTCCTTATTAACGGAAATTAAAGCATTTCTCCTTGAGAAGGTGTTTATCATCCAGAACTAATGAACACCAGTGGATTCAAAAATTTTATTTCATGGTGGACATGTCTCATCTAAATTAACTTAATCATAAACTACAGAAGAAAGGAAACACAATTTTTTTGATGTTAGAAGAAGTTATTTTATTCAAAAACAAATTATTTCTTTTTGCTTAAGATTTCAAAAGAAAAACTTTAATTCACTTTCCAAGCCCGTGAAACATCACCAATAATTCTGATATTAACATTTGCTATTTCAAAACAACACTTTTAAATATGAGGGAAGCTTTTCTCAACAGGTTTCAGGAATTCAGAAACAGCAAAGCAATATTAGCCTTTATTAAAAAACCTCTTAATGTAATTATAACAATTAAATTTTTCTCCTTTTAATATTGACATTGGCAATTTTGAAATGCAATTGCTAAATTTAAAGAACAAAGACTTGTGGAGCTTAAAATTTAAATGTCTTTGTGCTGATATAGAAATACTGGAGAAAAACAAATATGAACTTAGTTCAAAGCCCAAGTAGTCTGCTTTGAAAGAACCAGAGAAGGAAGATATGTTGTCATGATTTAATTTTATGGATACTTTACAATTTAATTTTATCAATAAATAATATTATTATTAAATATGATATCAAGTTTTATTAAACATACCTATAGTTTAACTAAGACTTAAAACTAAGTAAAGTTTATTAAGTTAATTTTAGGGAGCATTGTGGAGTGAAAGAAGATGTAGTGTCTGTCGAGGATTGAGAAAGGTATGTTGAGATGGTTTGGACATATAGAGAGGATGAGTGAAAGGAGATAGATGAAACAAGTATACAAGATGAGTGTGGATGGGAGAGTTGGAAGGGGTCGACATCAATGAACGTACCTCAATCAGATTGAGGACCTTTTTAGCAAAGGCCAGCTTAAGTTAATAACAATGTACCTACCTATATAGCTTAAGTTTAAAAAATTTGGCTCTCAGAAGAAATTTTAATCATTGTACTGTTGATATTTGACTCTGTTGACTAATGAGTTTGCCAACAACTGGTCTAGGTAGATTTTATAGTTCTAAAAATTGATATTTCTTTTATTAAATTTATGGAATCTAAACTTTTATAATATGCTACTTTGATCCTTTGTAAATCTATGATGTCCGTGTTAATATTTCTCTGTTCATTTTGAGTTTGTTTTGTAGAAGTCATTTGTCTCTTTTTCTTAGTGTCTCTGGCCAGTCACTCATGAATTTCATCAATTTTTTCTAGGAACCAGCTATTTCTTGTATTAATTTTTTCTACAATTTTCTGTCTTCTTTATGATGGCTCTAAATTTTACCTTTTTTTGCTGACTTTGGATTGATTTGTTCTTCCACATTGTAGCTTTTTAATATGTGATGTTAATGTATTTACATGGTATCTCCTCTGTTTCTTCAAATAAGGCTGTAATGATATAATCATCATAGTTTTTCTTTTGCTGTATCCAAGGAATTTTGACATATCAATTTTATTATTTTTATATTCTTGTATATATCCTTTGATCCTAAGTGCCTGGGGTCAACTCACTGATGTCAACGCATGGCTGGGGTGGCAAAGAGAGTGACAGCAAAGGAGAAAGTGTGGTGTAGAGCAAGGGTCCCCAAACTATGGCCCGAGGGCCACATGTGGCCCCCTGTGGCCATTTATCCGGCCCCTGCCACACTTCTGGAAAGGGTACCTCTTTCATTGGTGGTCAGCGAGAGGAGCATAGTTCCCATTGAAATACTGGTCAGTTTGTTGATTTAAATTTACTTTTCTTTATTTTAAATATTGTATTCATTCCCATTTTGTTTTGTTTTGTTACTTTAAAGTAAGATATGTGCAGTGTGCATAGTGATTTGTTCATAGTTTATTTTTTAGTCTGGCCCTCCAATGGTCTGAGGGACAGTGAATTGGCCCCCTGTGTAAAAAGTTTGGGACCCCTGGTGTAGAGAATCAGATGAACACTGCTCCTATGTACCCACTATGGGCATTGACACAAGGACATCCATGCATTGAAGCACCTCTCTGCAACTGGGACAACAGCTATGTCTTTATTTCAGTTTTTATATTTTTAAGTCATATTGGAAAAGTATTTCTTTTGTTCTTTAATTTATTTTTTATAGCTGAATAAAACTATTGGTGTTTTGTCACCTGTCACTGATCATTTTCAAAATTTTATATTTCAATTCTCTGTCATTTCACTCCAACATTTTCATGTGTCTGAGTTTTTGGTGGGAGATTATTAATTTTCATTTTAACTACATTTTGGTGTTGTTGTTCATTTGTGGTATTTCATTTTTTCTTTTTCATGGCATTTGAGACCAATATTGTAAGAGTCTTTTTAAAAAGTAATTAATAAATTTAGATAGTAAAATTAAGTACACAAAAATATGTAAAAATTTTTATATTCACGAGAAGTCAAACCACAGAAAAGATTGAAAGAAATCTAAAAATCAAATAAATAAACACCACAACAATTAAGAGTGAAAGAAATAATTCTAAAAGAAAATTCTGAAGAGAAGGTAAGGAAAAAGAATAAGAAAAAAGAAATAAAAATGGGAAAGTACAAATAAAAGGTAAATTCACTGAAATGTTTTGGTAGATATATTTCTGTTGTTGTCACTATACTACAAGTTGTAGTTCTGTGAATTCTCTTGGCTGTCCTCTCTTGAGATGCTGTTTTCACAGCGATGTTAGGAAAACCACTGTAACTTTGGTGAATGGGTTTTCTTGTGATATTTTTACAGCTTTGGCATTACTGCTTTGCTCTAAGCTTTATTGTTCTAGCTACTACAAACTCAGGTTTGTGGGCACTTTTTCAGTTATCTCAATGGATGTCTAGGTTACTTAATGAGTAGATCTTTCAGCAGTGCCTTGAACTATATCTGGGTAACCTTCACTTCATTATGCTTGTTTAAGTTGTTGAAAATTCAAGGGCAGAAATCAGGAGTATTTTTTAACCCACCATTATATTGACCATGCTTAAAGATTTAGTTAGTATTTGACACTGAGTACTTGTAAAGAAAATTTTAAAAATGACTTTATATTCTAAAACCTTATATGATTTTCTTTAATTATTGGTAAATCATCATGTTACACATTTAAAAATTAAAGCTAAGGCCTGACCAGGCAGTGTTGCAGTGGATAGAGCATTAAACTGAGATGTGGAAGACCCAAATTCAAAACCATGAGGTTTCAAGCATGAGCTCATCTGGTTAGAGCATGGTTTACCAGTGTGAGCCAAACATTGCTGGCTTGAGCAAGGAATCACTTGTTCTGCTGGGTTTCACTGGTCAAAGCACATATGAGAAGGCAATAAATGAATAGTGAAGGTACCACAATGAAGTATTGATGCTTCTCATCCCTCTCACTTTCTGTTTGTCCCTATTTGTGTCTCTCACTCTGCAAATAAATAAATAAATAAATAAAGCTAAGAAATAAGTAATAAAAGTAACAGACATTTTCATTTATAGACTTCAGTGCCTTTACAATGTAAATTATGTAATAGAGTGTTCCTTTGGTTATTGTGGATATTAGGTCCAGATGCTCCAAGATAGTTAAAAACTCATGAAGTAGCTATCTTTTATTTATTTTAGTATTTAAATGTATTTCAAATTGTGTGTGATTGGAACATTAGAGTGCTTTGTAAACGTTGTTTTGGAAAGCAAAGAGATATGCATGGTTTCATTTTTTTCTCATTGAAATATTTCTCTTTGCATGAAGAATTCAGATAATCTATTTAAATTATAGTGTCACTGTAAACTCCAAGAGAAAACTATGGTTGTCTTCCATGTAGAGAGCCCTTCTCTTCTGGGAGAAATTACTTTATGGCAGCAATAGATGAAGATTCCACTAATTTTAGGTAAAGGGGAAAATGATTCATGAACAGCTAACATATACTTGATGTTTTAGTCATTGAGGACAAGTCCCTGTATACTAAAATTAACATTTAAATTAAACAATTATCAGACTTAGAAGCTATTCAGCCTGATTTGTTACCACTTCCCTCTAGTTGCAAAACACTTTTATAAATTCAAAAGAAAATGTTCTTCCCCTGAAGCATTCACAGTGATTTTTCTCCCTACCCCAACCCTTCTCAAACCCCAGTTGTTTTTTGTCTCCACTTCTGTACCTTCTGTGGAAGTATCAACTAATTGTATCTGTAAGGTGGGCTGCAGGGAGACACTGAGTTCACGTTTTGAAAAGGTTATTAGAAGTTCATCTGTGGGCTGACTCTTATGGTGGAGGTCCACAACCGGTTTCTTAACAGGTAAGGTTAAGTAGAGGATGCGAGGTTGGGGGCTGGTGGTTGTTAAGGACAAATGTAGTTATCAGCCACTTATGTACAATTAACCCTAAGTAAGCTAGAGGACCTATCACACCCAGGTAAGTCACCCAGATGCTGACTAGGTACTAACCTGGAATATTAGTTTGTCAGATTCCCTTTGTCAAGTTTAAGGAGAAGGAGGTTGAGGCTCCCTCTGAAACCCTATCAGTATCTGTCCTGTTTGCATTAGCAGAACAGTCTCAGAGACCATGCATGTAGCAAGCATCAGGCCATCACAGCTCTTTGGAAGATTTAGTATTGCATTGTAGGTGCAGTGAACTCAGTTTGTTCCCAATTTTTCTTACTGTTACTTCCAGAATGGTAATGTTCTCAGTACTGAGGACAAGAAGTTCAGAAGCTGATTCCAGTTATTTCAGTATATCATTCCAATATAAATTTCTGGGTCATATTGCCTTTCTGCGTATATCTTGTAAAACAGTCTTCCGTTTATTTTACAGCAGCTGCTGTTTGATTTTACTCAGAGCAATGTAGAGAATTTTGTTTGCGTACATTCTCATCAGCCCCTAAATTTTCCATTTTTAATAAAATAAACAACCTGGCTATTCAGTGGTATCTCCTTTTGTTTTGGTTTATAATTTTCTAAAGACTGGTTTTACTGAGCATCTTGACACCAGATTTGGAGTTTTCAGATTTTTTCATGGCAGAAATATCTGTCCGATTGTCCACTTAAAATGTTTGTCTTTAGGCTGTCAGAGCGTTGGCCTGTGCCAGGTGTTAGGACATTGTGGTATCAACTATTTCTGCCTTATGAAGTTGTACAGGCAGGGATGATCAAACATTCAAAGACAACACGGGTTTAGGCGCACTGCATAGAGGTTATGACTCCTGTGGTGATAGCCATTCTCAGGATGAGCATTCCTATAGAAGGCAAAGCATCATAGAACGTTTTATGTTTTATCGAATACCTCATTGCACTGCATAACTTGCGCATGTCTCAGACTGTTATTTTTTTTTAAATGAGGAACTGTGGTGGCAGTAGCAGAGGTCGTCCTAGACTTTGTTCAGACTATCCTAGTAAAGCTGCTATAGAGACACATATAAGAGATATGCTAAGAGTTGAGGCATGCCTCCTAAATCCAGAGAGGGATCTAATCATCCACATTGTTTTTCAATCTATTCCAGCAGTTCTCAACCTGTGGGTCGCGACCGCGCTGGGGGTAGAACGACCAAAACACAAGGGTCGGCTAAATCCATCAGAAATACATATTTTATTTAATAATGTATTGTATAATAAATATGTATTTCTGATGGCTTTCAGTGACCCCTATGTTTTGGTCATTCAACCCCCACCAGGGACACGACCCACAGGTTGATAACTGCTGCTCTATTCTGACAGCAGAGGGAAGGGTGCTTGTGTTGTGAGACTTGGATGAGTTTGTCGGGCTATGGATTATTTTCTTTACATCTCCTTTAAAATGATGATTGCTTTGAAGACTGTAGAGAGTCTGATTTTTCCTCCATATTACAAAAAATATTTAATGCTGTCCATTACAGGGAATGTTTTGTGGTAGAGAGCACAGGGATTATATGAAGGTCAGAATCTCAGTCCTTCTTATAAAATGGGCCTGCATATTTACTATAGGATCCATTATTAAGCTAGAAAATACTACTTTTCATATAACTAAAAATGTAGCTTAAATACACAGAAAAGGCCTTGAGTGCCTCAGCATTAATGACGTCTTGTCAGCACAGGCAGAAGAAGTGTGTCTTTTCCAACTAGTTTGCTTTTATTTGAGAAGTACTCTAAGGTGATAATGGTAAAATAATTTCATAAAATGCATTAGCTTTGTGATGTGGTTCATGTTGTGTCCTTTGGTCACTGACATTACAGGAAGCTCATCGAGAACATTGCCAGCTTGAGGTCCCCTTCAGATTTACTGTGGAAGCAGTCCTTGTGTTGATTATCACAGGAGCATACAGGATGGTTATGTTGGTCTTCGTGGAAACTAGCAGAGCTACTTACAGAATACCTGTTAAGTGGTCATGAAGTTGGTGGCTGATGAGACCAAGGGTTGTCACCATCTATGCAAGGAGGTGGACCCTGTCTCTCATGAACTATAGAGTTGTTCAAGTAACAGGACTTCATCAGTGGGGGTGGTCGGGAAAGCCCTTCTGAAACAGTGTTTTGACACAGGCGTTGAACATAACATGAAGTTCTCTATCGAATTTTCTTAGGAAAAAGAAAATTCAAAGGTTTTATTCCTTTTATTTCTGTTGTTCTTAAAAAATGGAAAAGATTTACCATAGTCGCCAGGCTGTCTGAAGTGTTTCTCCATGAATTTTGAAGTCAGATGAAGAAATGGAATTATTTAAGGTGACATCCTCTACCCTAGTTTTAATGTAATAAAACTAGCACAGCGCTGTGTCAATGGATTGTGTCTGTTTAGAATATCTCTGAAGGAAAAGGTTTTGCAAAAGTGCTATTTCATCTGTGATTAAACTGCAGAGTTAAACATAAAGCACTGTGTGTGCAAGGAGAATGGAACCATTGGCTTCTCTCTTTGAACAAAACTACAAACAAATTAAGTGGTCTCTTACTTTTGCATTCCACTACACAGAATAATGAAGCATGTCACTTGAACTTTGGTGACCACTGCTGCCTACATACCACAGTGATCACCCCACCTGGCACTGCTTCATAGAAGAGAGGCCCCAATGACTGCATTGTACACACTCAATTGTTTTTTTCCAGGCCATCCCTGCAAAAAGAGCATGCTGATACCCCAGGCTTCCTCACGGTAGTGTCATCCATTGGCCAGTGCCCAAGGACCGCTGTCCAGCCCCAATGTCATGTACTCCACACTACACTGAGATCTCCTGGTCTGCCACAACCCACACTTCACCATAACACCCAGTGATTTTACTTTCCACCATCTAGTGTAAACTACGAGATTGCCCTTACCCTTCTGCCCCAGGATCCCTTAACGCGAGCTCTGCTCTCCTTACGCTGTGACCAGGCAGTCAGGTGGCCCTGTACAAGGATTCTCAGGTTTCCCATGTCCAAAACCTAGTGGGACCCCAAAAGGTTTTCACTGCTCACCTTTCAAGGGACCCCATAAGGACTATCCCAATCCTGACTGGTCTTTAAACTGTAGGCCCCTGTCTTCTTACATTTGACTTGCTCCACATGACTTCTGCTGTCCCAAAGCAGGAGGTATCACCATGATTCTTAGTCCATATGCCCCTATGCCCTCACATGTGCACATTCCACTCTGACACTGCAGGTTTCAAACAGCAGTGAACTGCTGGGACACTCATTTGCTACCATTCTGTTACTGTCGTCTATTTTCATGTATTTATAATGCCAACAAATCATTGTGACAACCAGGACTTTACTGCTCACAGTACTCCAGTAACACTCAGTCCTCAAACAATGCACATTCTGTTGTGAACTTGTGCTTCCCTGTTATCTTCCTCTAGGTCCTGTGTCTAGCAGGAGCCACCTGGCTTTTTCAAGTCTGTCTGTTTGTTCATTTCTTTTCTGTTTTCTTTTACTTGCTTTATCTTAGTCAGAGGCTCTCATTTTGGCCAGAAAAGTTCTTCTATTTTTGATTCAACACATAGAACTAATATCCTTCTCCAGTCCATTTCTGGATTATTCCTGACAACCAAAGCATGGAATGCCTCACGTGAGGCAACCAACAATAAAGCACATTGCCTGAATTCTGCACCAGTAGCAGGCCATGTGGTGGTTGGAAGCTTGACTCTCCACTCACTTAAGCACTGGCTAGGGCTGCTTCTGACTGCAGTGTGGCAAGTCTGTGGTGAGTGGCTGCGTGAATGTTTTAAGAGATGACTGAGTAGGGATGTCTAAGATAGGAGGTCATGTCAGCTGTGTAGTGCAGACCATGTGCCTTTCCTGTGTGTTATCACAGGGCTGAGCACTCAGTATACACTGAAACAGTGTCCTAAAAGGAGTGTTTGAGCAGTTTTTCCTTTGACAGAGTTGACTATGTTATTACTTTTGGAAGTCACCTCCCTAAAATGCTGGGTATCCATCCTCCTCCCTTGAAACATAGCATCTCGGTTCTGTTTGCACAAGACAGTGATTCTGGGCAGTGGAACCTTGAAGTTAAGCAAACCTTAGGAGTTGGAGGGAATGATGCCAGTAGGGAAAAATATTGGGTGTTTCCTGGAAATATTCCAGTGTTAATGGATTTCCAATGATATGTAGCAACACCAGCAAGCTGTCAGATAATCAGCTCTTTCTCCAGTACTAGAGCCTTTAGGGATGTGGGGAAGTTGTAAGCTGGAACACACTGTCCACAGAATACAGATAGCTGGAGACAGGAAGCACTAGTCTGTATTTTCTGCAGTTTCTGAAAAGGTGAAAACAATCTGATCCAGAGGAGACCCGGGATCCTCAAGACCCATGCAGGGCTGCTCTGAGTGCAGACTAGAAACAAAGAGTGCTCCCTCCCACTTCCAACTTTTTGGTCCCCACCTCGTGATAGTCATTCTGGAAAAGGATGCAGCAAGCATCACCAACATGATCTCCATTTCTGTGGTTGTGGTAGTGAATCGTGTGCTGGCTCCATGAAGGATATATATGTTTCCTAAGCTTGAAATCTTCCCGGTAACTTCTTCATGAAAAAATGCTGTAATGAACCTCAAAGCTAATACAAGGGATCTGAGGCTCAGAGATGTGAAGTCAATTTCCTTTCATCTCACAGCTGATGGCAGACATGATTTGATGAAATTGGGGGCTAGTACCAACACTCACACTCAAGTATATGTCTTGCACTGCACACAGAAACCCCAAAATCTGCATGTCTTCAATGTCTGCTTGTATTGTGGTGGCCTCTACTTTTTAGTCAATTTCCCAAAAATCCGGGAACACCCATTATGTTCTACAAACAAGCTCCTGAAAACATGAGGCTGTGACACCGATGTTGGTAGGTAGGGTGTCAGGGTCAAGTGCCTGGGGGACAGACATGCTGTTGAATTTTTTTAGGTCACTGCCCAACTGGCCTCACACACCAGATAGCAGGTGTTTGTGGAGAACCCACTTAGAAAAGATGTGCACCATAGAGGCCATGAGTCAGATCTCTGGTTCCATCCTCCCTGGGCAATCATCAAGTATCCTTACCACCTGACAACCTTTTCTTCCACTGGTTTCAATCTACAGAAAACATAGGAAGAGGCTACAGAACAATACAAAGAAACAGAGTTCTACGTTACTGTCACCGAGATTGATTCACTGGGTAGTCCCTGTGTATTTCTTTTTGTCTTCTTGGGTGGATTTATCTGAAACAGACACATATCATTCTGCAATATTCCAGTGTTTGCTCTACCTTTCCAGTCATTATTTTATTGCATTCTTTCTGCTCTGCTTAGCAACAGTCTGCTCACCTATGTACAGTCATGATATAGAAAAGCATCAGATGAATCCTCTCTCTTTAACTATGCAAGCTGCTGTTAATACTCTGTGATCCTGAGGGCCAGCTGCTGAGGCACTGTCTTCTTTATATCCATGAGGAAGCCTGTCTTCACAATACCAATAAGCAGAATTAGAGGACACAATGTTGACACGTTGTGCGACCTCCAATAGAAATGACCACACATTTGCTTCTGTGCTGCCTGGGTTGCTCTTGCTGCCTTTCACTCACTCAGACCCATTCCTTCCTACCACAACTGCCCTTTCCAGGACATGAATGCAGTCCCTCATTGATTCTCCTTGGGTGGCCATCTCCTTTGCTAGCTCAGGCCAGTCCACATTCCCTATCTCAAAGGGAGTTGCTCCACTGGTGAATGGCCTAAGGTGTAGAACCCAGCAGACACAGGTCTGCATGAGGGCCTTGTGGCTCAGGTCTTAGCACCAATTCAGTTAGCAGTTGAATCAACAGAAGAAGGGTCTCAAGAATAACTACCAATGAAAGAATATGTGTGCCAATCTAACAAACCCCAAAATAGGCTGCAGCCCACTGAATCTCCCAGATGGTGGTGGATAACAAGGACCTGCAGCTCTTGCCTCCCAGGTAGGGCAATGAGTCACTGGTAAACAGAAGGGGGAGTGCACTGCATGTCTGCAGAACTCTGGAGCATTGCCTGTCCGACCTGTTAGTCTGTGGACCATTCGCAGAACCAGACTTCCAGAGAGTAGCAGCAGCAGACAGAATACAGTCAAGTATAAACAACGTTCTCTACTGACTTGGGATTCTGTGCATAACACACCCATGCAGCCACTGTCTAACCTGTGGTGCCCACGTGCTAGGCTCAGCAGTAGCTTTATCCCCCAACCCTTCCTGTCTTCCTCCAATCTCCTCTTGAAGAAATAATATAACCTTTAGCTTATGGGATGGTGGCTCTCTGAAGATGAACATCGCTACTTCATCATGGCTGTGTTCATATTGAAACTCTGACCCTTGATGAGCTGTTCAGCATGTAGCAGCTCTGGCTCGCAGCTCCACCTGCCTCAGATCACTTCATAAAAAAAGATTAAATTGCTAATTATCTAAGATAGCTCTGGGTAGACATAGGGTTCAAAGACGTGTAGATGGCACCAATACACACTCAGAGCTGAGGGCATGCTTTATTTTCAACTTTGAAATTTTTAACATCTACAGATAAGTCTTGTATGGTGTCACAACCAACCAGTAATGCCTCCAGCTGCAGGGATATAAGCAGCACCCACCATGAACAGAGTCTGGCTTGTGTGGGCCTCAGTCTCATCCCAATACACACAGAATTTAGGAGCATCATCGCTACCCTAAAACCATATCAAAAACCTCCTCGGCTTGACTTAAGTCAAAGCCTATTTTTTCTCTTGAAAACAAACTGTGCACCTGAGGTCCATTTCTTAGCTACTGCCTAGGGGTCTGATCATCTGAGGACAGCACTGGGAAGGCTGCAATCCTGGCCACTTATGCATTTGAGACTCTTCATGTTTGCATTGTGCACTTGAACTCCTGGCTCACTGATTAATACTCAGAAAAGAAGGACACTAAATCAGGGGAGGATGCATGTGACCCAAATACTAACAGTGGTCTTTCAGGGAACAGAAATGAATGCAGCCACTAGTACTAAATTCTTGTCTCTGTGGTCTTCTACTGATTATGAACTAAAGGTGGAAATATTTCTGTACACTTAATGCATGTATTAATTAACCCTCGCTACTTATTAAAGCTCTGTTGTAGCTCTTGAGGTAACACCTTTAACTTGGTAGATGTCAGTCAAATAGCCAGAGCTGTGTGCTCTGTCACTGGAATGCTTCACAGCCAAGACAGAAGTACTAACATTTGGAGCACAAGGCAGTATAATTTTGGCCATTGCACATCACCTTGGCAGGCTGTGAAAATATCTATCTCATTCCCCGTATCTGGGTAACCCTTTAAACTAGCTCTGATACCTAGCAGCATCCCCGAATGCCAAGGGTGTAGGGCTGCACTGCTGAACAGGGCACAAGCTTGTCAACCATCACATGCATTCATGGCTAGAAGAAGAATTACAAGTGTTTTTTTTCTTTCTCTTTTTATTCTTTGTCTCTGATGATCTTCCTCTTTGCCTTTTACACAGCCATCTTGCCTGATCCTTTGACCTTGTTAACAACCTATTCATTTTAAAATTCACCCACTCAAGGAACCCAATGAAAATCAGGACCCTAATACTCTCAGTTTCTGCTGTCTTCTGCCACACAGAACAGTTTTCTTAACCTGTCCCATGCCATGTCATGTCTGACTCAAAGATAACCATTCACAAGTGTTGCCTCAAAATGCATAAAGATTAATCCCGCAACCAAGGTCATATGGTAGATATAAGAATGGTCGTGTAAGTCAAAAAGCAATGTCTAGTTTCAGACCAATAACAAGATTAACCTTCAAAATTATAACATATACCACTCATCCAGTTGTTAAGGCTGTGAATGAATTGGTTTTGAGTTTTATTGGTATTATGTTTCATTTTGGTTTTTGTTGTTGTTGTAATGTTTTTTTTTTTTGTTTGAGAACCCAGATCAGGGTCCATGAGTGTGGCCTTTCTTTGGAAAATATTGGTGAGTCCTCAGACACTGGCCTCTAAGCCTTTCCTTTCCTCAGAAAATAATAGCATGGCACTGGGACTTCTAAATTTGAGTAAAGGTCCACTTAAGTTTTGACAAGTGAATTTCCTGCCCCATGTCACAGCTCATGAACATTCATTTGGTCTGTCAGCTTCGGCATATTTTTTTACTGCACCAAACCTTTTCTTACAAAGAGCTCTTCCTTGGGCTCTATTCTGTCAATTATTACCTATTTCACCGAGTATCAGGAACCAGGGACATATTTCAACATGAAGGAGCTTCCGCAAGTTTCTCTAAGTGGGTCAGGATTGCAACACGGTCATTGTGACACTCTTTAGATTTCAGTTTTGTTTGAATATCCTGACTGCTCTGCAAAGAAGATTTTCATATATGCACACATATGTATTCTTTTTTCTTCTTCCTCTTTTATTTATTTAGTTATTTGTTTGTTTATTGTCTGAGGACAACAAATCACAGATAGGCTATGAAAGTTTCATAAGCAATTCTTTTTTTTTTAAAGCCTTTTAGCAAACTCTTGGCCAATACAGCAAGAATCCATAAAAGCGTAGTGTCCTTAACATGTTCACCAAGTTCAAGTTGGCCCCATCACCATGCCAAATCCCTGAAAAATACAACCCGACCACAGTTCATTCTGATAGGAGCTGTCACAGGGAGCAGGAGTCCAGGAAAAGTTCACACAGGAAAAGTCCACATGGCACTGGAATTGTTGTCACCATTCTATACTTTGCAGCTCATGTCCAAGTCCCAATGACAGCTCCTTCTAGCTGGTAATGATTCAGGTAGACTGGAAAAGCCATTTGCAGCATGCGTGGATATGGAGCTTCTGTTCTCCTCTGCCTGGAGAGTTGAGACCAGGTTGCTTTTCCCTGGAGCTCTGTGACTGTGGCATGGTAAAGAGAACCTTGGGATACACTAAGCTGGGTGGCAAAGGTAAATTCGTAATATAAGTTGGCAAAAGGGAGAAGGAGAGCTCTACATTAGGAATAGGTCCCAGCCTGAAATATGAGTGGGGCATTGAGGTAGGAGGGATAAAGGAAACACTATATACTAAGCAAAGCAGCAGAAAATAGGACTATCAATACCCGCAACAGAGATCATTGAGGGAAGAATAAAAAACCTGACTCTTCAGGCAAAACATAGTTAAGTGGCCCTTGTGCAAATGAGATCAGTTTACCTACTTTTTGGAAGAAATACCCTAGGCTTGTTCACAGTGTCATAGTGGGGCCAATGGCCCTGGGCACCCTCAGCCTTCGGTATCAAACCCCAGTTTTCTGGGCAAGGTTAGGTCATAGGTGGCTGGAGCAGGGCTGAAAGAGAATGAACCCTCCCTTAGAGGACTGCAGGGGAAGCCTATCTTCCAGTGTCCCTGTTTTCTCACAGCAGAGGCATGTAAGCCTGGCAGGAATCAATGACCTTCATTTCCACTATTGAAGCAAAACCCAGATGGCAACCTATGAGACCCCTTTGGGGCGTTGGAGCCTTTAAGGGTGTATCCTAAAAGCTGGTAGTTCCCCTGATCTCTATTGGGCTTTTTCTGCCTCTAGGTATCTTAAAAGCCATGCTCAGAAGGTCTCGCTGAGGGGTTTGAGGATCCTCATCCGCCTATATAAATCTTTTCCATATATCTGGAGCTATTTGGAAAAAGGCAAAACAGTGTTATTAGCTGGATCTAATAAAGAATGTAGTAGTTTGCAGGCGAAAAAGATTTGGTGTCTCCTGTTCATCAGCCTTCAAAAGAAATGTATTCTTTTTAAGTAATAAGCATGATATGGTAGACTTGTTGGAGTCATTGTCCTGGTGTGCAGGATTCCCGGGTTCGATTCCTGGCCAGAGCACACAGAAGAAGCGCCCATCTACCTCTCAACACCTCCCCCACTCCCTTCCCTCCCTCCTCTCCGTCTCTCACTTCCCCTTTTGCAGCCAAAGTTCCACATGAGCAAAGACATGTCGGGCACCAAGGATGGCCCCATGGCTTCTGCCCCAGTCACTAGAATGGCTCTGGTTGTAACAGAGCTACACCCCAGATGGGCATAGCATCCCCCCCTGGTAGGCATGCCAGGTGGATTCCGGTCAGGTGCATGCGGGAGTCTGCCTGACTGCCCCCCCATTTCCATCCTCAGAAAAATACAAAAATAAATAAATAAATAAAACAAACAAAAAAAGGGGGCATTCCCTTGTGTCAAAGCTCCAGAGAGCATGGAATGAGCTTGAGTATGTCCTATGGAACATGGAGCTCTATGTTGATATATAAGTCTTTGAAGAAGGAGAAACTGCTGAAAAAGTTCATCAGCATTTGTCTCTAATACAGCAGTCTTTATAGTGGAGACACCATAAGTAAATATTTGCTGTCTGTCTATAGATGAAAGGAGGAATATGACAAATGCAGAAAAGCCATGCTCTTTGTGCCCCTCCCCTCTCCCAACCTTCCCTTTCCTCCCCCCACCCTGTACCCCCAACACTGTTGTCCATGTCTCTGAGTCTCATCTATATGTCCCACGTATGTATGGAATCATATAGTTCTTAGTTTTTTCTGATTTACTTTTTTTGCTCAGTATAATGTTATCAAGGCCCATCTATATTGTTGTAAAAGATCCTATGTCATCATTTTTTATGGCTGAATAGTATTCCATAGTATATATATACCAAAGCTTTTTTTTTTTTTTTTTTTTAAATAAATTTTTATTTTAATGAGGTGACATCAATAAATCAGGGTACATACATTCAAAGAAAACATTTCCAGGTTATCTTGTCATTTAGTTCTGTTGCATACCCATCACCCGAAAAGAGATCATCTTCTGCCACCCTCCATCCAGTTCTCTCTGTACCCCTCCCCCTCCCCCTCTTTCTCCTTCCCTCCCCCCACCCCCCATAGCCACCACACTCCTGTCCATGCCTCTTAATCTCGCTTTTATGTCCCCCCAATGTATGGAATCCTGCAGTTCCTGTTTTTTTTCTGATTCGCTTATTTCACCCTGCACAATGCTACCAAGAGTCCACCATTCCGCTATAAGTGATCCGATGTCACCATTTCTCCTAGCTGAATAATATACCATTATACCAAAGCTTTTTAATCCACTCGTCCTCTGATGGACACTTGGGCTGTTTCCAGATCTTTGCTATTGTGAACAATGCTGCCATAAACATGGGGGTGCATTTCTTCTTTGCAAACAGTACTATGGTATTCTTGGGGTATATTCCTAACAGTGGTATAGCTGGGTCAAAAGGTGGTTCGATTTATAATTTCTTGAAGAATCCCCATACTGTTTTCCACAGTGGCTGCACCAGTCTGCATTCCCACCAGCAGTGCAGGAGGGTTCCTTTTTCTCCACATCCTCGCCAGCACTTATTCTGTGTTGTTTTATTGATGAGCGCCATTCTGACTGGTGTGAGGTGATATCCCATTGTGGTTTTAATTTGCATTTCTCTAATCATTAATGATGTTGAACATTTTTTCATATACCTATTGGCCATCTGAGTGTCCTCCTTGGAGAAGTGTTTATTCATTTCTTTTGCCCATTTTTGGATTGAATTATTTGTCTTCCTGGTATTAAGTTTTACAAGGTCTTTATAAACTTTGGGTTTTAACCCCTTATCAGATGCAATGTCAAATACATTCTCCCATTGTGTCGTTTGTCTTTTTATTCTGTTCTTATTGTGTTTAGCTGTGCAGAAGCTTTTTAGTTTGATAAAGTCCCATTTGTTTATCCTGTCTATTTCACTTGCCTGTGGAGACAAATCAGCAAATATATTGCTGCGAGAGATGTCAGAGAGCTTACTGCCTATGTTTTATTCTAAGATGATTATGGTTTCACGGCTTACATTTAAGTCTTTTATCCATTTTGAGTTTATTTTTGTGAGTGGTGTAAGTTGGTGGTCTAGTTTCATTTTTTGGCAGGTAGCTGTCCAATTTTCCCAACACCATTTGTTGAAGAGGCTGTCTTTACTACATTGTATTTTCTTACCTCCTTTGTCAAATATCAGTTGTCCATAGAGCTGTGGGTTTATTTCTGGGTTCTCTGTTCTGTTCCATTGATCTATGTGCCTGTTCTTATACCAGAACCATGCTGTTTTGAGTACAATGGCCTTATAATATAACTTGATATCCAGAAGTGTGCTACCTCCCGCTTTATTCTTCCTTTTCAAGATTCCTGAGGGTATTCGTGTTCTCTTTTAGTTCCATATAAATTTTTGGAATATGTGATCTAAATCTTTGAAGTAAGTCATCGGTATTTTAATCGGTATTGCATTGAATTTATAAATTGCTTTGGGTAATATAGACATTTTAATGATGTTTATTATTCCTAACCATGAGCACGGTATATGCCTTCACTTATTCGTATCTTCCCTGATTTCTTTTATCAATGTTTTATAATTTTCCGAGTACAACTTTTTAATCTCTTTGGTTAGATTTATTCCTAAGTACTTTATTATTTTGGTTGCAATGGTAAAGGGGATTGATTCCTTGATTTCTTTTTCTGTCAGTTCATTATTAGTGTATAAAAATGCCTCTGATTTCTGAGTATTGATTTTATATTTTTCCACCTTGCCGAATTAATTTATCAGGTCTAGTAGGTTTTTGACTGAGACTTTAGGGTTTTCTATATACAATATCATATCATCTGCAAATAATGAAAATTTTACTTCTTCTTTTCCAATTCGGATATTTTTATTTCTATTTCTTGTCTGATTGCTGTGGCTAGGACTTCCAGATCTATATTGAATAAGAGTGGTGAAAGGGGGCACCCCTGCCTTGTTCCTGATCTTAAGGGGATTGCTTTTAATTTTTGCCCATTGAGTATGATGTTGGCTGTGGGTGTCTCATAGATGGCCTTGATCATGTTGAGGTATTTTCCCTGTATTCCCACTTTGCTGAGAGTTTTGATCATGAATGGATGTTGGACTCTATCAAATGCTTTTTCTGCATCTATTGAAATTATCATGTGGTTTTTCTCCTTTCTATTGTTTATGTGATGAATCACATTGATTGATTTGCGAATATTGTACCAGCCTTGCCTCCCCAGAATAAATCCTACTTGATCATGGTGTATGATTTTTTTCATATATTGCTGGATCCGGTTTGCTAATATTTTGTTGAGGATTTTTGCATTTAAGTTCTTCAGGAATATTGGCCTATAATTTTCTTTTTTTGTGTTGACTTTGCCTGGTTTTGGAATCAGAATTATGCTCGCCTCATAAACGGAGTTTGGAAGTCTTCCTTCCTCTGGAATTTTTTGAATTAGCTTTAGAAGGATAGGAGTTAGTTCTTCTTTGATTATTTTGTAGAATTCACTTGTGAAGCCATCAGGCCCAGGACTTTTCTTCTTGGGGAGTTTTTGATAGCTGTTTCAATCTCATTTGTTGTAATTGGTCTGTTTAGGTTTTCTGATTCTTCCAGATTGATTTTTGGAAGATTATATGATTCAAGGAATTTGTCCATTTTATCTAGGTTGTCTAGTTTTTTGGTGTAGAGTTCTTTATAGTATTTTCTGAATATATTTTCTATTTCTGTTGTGTCAGTTTTTATTTATCCACTCTCATTTCTAATTTTATTTATTTGAGTCCTCTCTCTTTTTTTCTTGGTGAGTCTCATTAAAGGTTCATCGATCTTGCTTACCATTTCAAAGAACCAGCTCCTGGTTTCATTGATCCTCTGTATTGTTTCTTTAGCCTCTGTGTCATTTATTTCTGCTCTGATCTTTATTATTTCCTTCCTTCTACTAGCTCTGGGCTTTACTTGCTGTTTTTTTTCTAGTTGTTCTGGATGCAGGATTAAGTTGTTTATTTGATCTTTTTCTAGCTTCTTGAGGAATGCCTGTAATGCTATATACTTCCCTCTCAGGACTGCTTTTACTGTGTCCCATAATTTTGAGTTGATGTATGCTCATTATCATTTATTTCTAGGAATTTTTAAATTTCTTCTTTGATCTCAATGTTAACTAATTCATTAATTAATAATGTGCTATGTAGTTTTCAAGTGTTTGAATGTTTTTTAATTTTTCTATTGTGGTTGATTTCTAGTTTAATGCCATTGTGGTCAGAGAAAGAGCTCAATATGATTTCAATCTTCTTAAATTTGTTGAGACTGCTTTTGTGCCCTAACATGTGGTCTATTCTCGAGAATGTATCATGGGCGCTTAAAAAGAATGTATATTCTGCTGTTTTAGTGTGAAAGGTTCTGAAGATATCCATTAAATCGAGTTGATCTAACATGTCCTTTAAGTCTGCTGTTTTTTGTTGATTTTCTTTCTTGAGGATCTATCTAATGATGTTAATGTGGTATTGAAATCCCCTACTATTATAGTATTGCTGTTGATCTTGCCCTTTAAGTCCATCAAAGTCTGCTTTATATATTTAGGTGCTCCTATATTAGGTGCATAGATATTTATAATGGTTATATCTTCCTTTTGGATTTCTCCCTTTATCATTATGTAGTGACCTTCTTTATCTCTAACTATGGTCTTTGTTTTAAAGTCCATTTTGTCTGATATAATTATTGCTACCCCAGCTTTTTTTTCATTTCCATTTGTGTGAAATATTTTTTTTCATCCTTTTATCTTCAGTCTGTGTGCATTTTTTTGATTTAAGGTGTGTCTCTTGTAGACAGCATATGTATGGGTCCTGTTTTCTTATCCATGCGGCTACCCTATGTCTCTTGACGGGATCATTTAATCCATTAACATTTAAGGTTATTACTGATATGTAATTGTTTATTGCCATTTTTTTCTTTGAAACTGTATTCCTCTTTTGCTATATTCTTTTTTTCCTTTGATCTGTTTACAACAGGTCCCTTAGCATTTCTTGCAGCCTTGGTTTGGTTGCAGTGAATTGCTTGAGGTTTTTTTTTTTTTTTTTTTGTCTGTAAAGCCTTTTATTTCTCTTTCAATTTTAAATGATAGCCTTGCTGGATAAAGTAGTCTTGGTTTTAGGTTCTTGTTCTGCATTACTTTTATAATTTCTTCTGGCCTCAACTGTTTCTGTTGAGAAGTCAGAAGTCATCTTATGGGGGCTCCTTTGTAGGTAATAGTCTTTTTTCTCTATCAGCTTTTAATATTTTTTCTTTATCATTTAGCTTTGGTATTTTAATTATAATGTGGCTTGTTGGTTTCTTTGGGTTTCTCCTTAATGGAGTTCTCTGTGCTTTCTGAACATGTGAGATGTTTTCCTGCCTTAATTGGGGGAAGTTTTCCTCTATAATATGTTTGGACAAAGTCTCTATCCCTTGTTCTTTCTCTTCTTCTTCAGGAGCCCCTATGATGTGGATGTTATTTCTTTTTATGTTGTCACAGAGCTCTCTTAGAGTTTCTTCAGACTTTTTGAGTCTCTTTTTTTCCTGCTCTGCTTCTCTGCCTTTATTTATTGTGTACTCTAACTCACTGATTTGATTCTCTGCTTCATCCATCCTGCTTTTAATTCCTTCCATTGTATTTTTTATTTCAGATATTGTATTTGTCATTTCTGACTGATTCTTTTTTATTATTTCAATGTCCTTTTTTATATTTGTTATCTCTTTATTTATATTTTTGTAATGGCCATCTATGGTTGTTTTGATAACTTTGAGCATCCTAACAATCATTATTTTAAACTCTGCATCTGGTAATTTGGTTATATCTGATTCACTTAGGTTCTTTTCTGGGGATTTCTCTTCATTTATTTGTGTTGTATTTCTCTGCTTCCGCATTTTTTCTTCACGGTCATGGCTGTGATCACCTGCTTTTGTGCACTTTGGCCTTGGCAGCCTTGGCCTTTGCCCCACCCCTGTGTGTGATGTTATGCTTGGTCCTCAGGGCACTGGCAAGCACCTTTGCTCAGCTGTGGGTCTCAGCCTGTTTCTGGGCTTTCGCCCTGCCCCTGCAGGAGGAGCCAACTTGAGGAACGGCTGCTAGCCTTGGCTCTACCACCTGGCAGAACTGTGTTCCCCAGCTCTGCTCAGTAGCGCTACTCTGTCTCTACTGGTCTTTTGGCTCCACCCCCACAGGAGGAGACGGCTACCAAGTCAGACCACAAGCCTGGGTCACAGGCAGGGCAAGGCTGTGCTCCTCTGCCCTTGCTCAGGGGCTGGTCTCCACCCTTTCTGTGGTTCCCACCTTTTTCCCCCACAGGTTGGATTACAGGCTGCTGGCAACTGAGCTTGACCGCTTTTGCATGCCCCCTTCTCCCCAGCCGGGCAAGATTGAGCTCACACCTGAGCCGAGTTGTGGCCAGCTGGCTTCTGCCCCTACCAGCAGAACTGTGCTTTTGTCTCCCACTGCTGCCCACACTCCGGCGCACCCTCAGTCTCATGGGTGTGGGCGTTGCAGCTCAGACCCTAAGACTCACTACTGTAGACCCAAAAGTTCCCTCCTTCTATGTGACTCTGCTTTGAATGCTGCAGGGGAGCTTGTATGGCTCCTTTCCTGCCTCCTTTTGCTGGTATTGCTGTTTCCAGGGGAAATAGTCACTTCAGCTTTGGGGGGTGACTCGTCCCAGGGGTTAGGGTGGCTATCTCCCAAAATGCTTCTTCTTGTGCCTTCTAGATTACACTCTCTTCCTGTTACTCTGGTCTTCTCCTCTCTCCCCCCATTCCCAGGAGCCCAGGGTGGGTGTTTATGAGAGAGATGTTCTGCGCAGTCCCTTTAAGAAAAATCCTGGGTCTGAGAAATCAGACTCTTTCTCAAAAACAGTATCCTGACTTGTTTCCAGCTAAATACTGTCCTTACACCTCTTCTGGGCTGTGAGGCTACAGGCTGGGGCTTTGTTTCTGGGGCTCAGCACCCTTCCCCCTCTGCTAAACTCACTTCCCATCACACGAGTCTCTCCCTGCTGCCATTCGCTCTGGGGAGCTGGGAAGCCCTCTCTGCATTTCTGCTTTTCCTACCAGTCTCTGTGTGGCTTCTTCAGTGTTCCTTGGTTGAAGAGTCCTCTTAGTTTAGCCCCATAAGCAATTCTGAAGATACAAATTTGAATTTTTATGTAGAGGACAACAGAGTTGTAATATCCTGTTCCAGTCAAATGAGTAAAGGACAGAATGACTGGAAGAGTACCCACTTCTTTTTCTCAGTTTCTCATAGACTGAGCTGTTCCACAGAGGGAAATACTGTACCTACTCCAGTGTGTTACATTGCCTCTCTGCACAATTTCTCCTTAATGGGACATGACACCCAGGATAAGATGGTAATGGCTCCTGGGCACAGAAAGACCTGTCTGAGGTGGTGACAGAGAGTCTTCAATTTCTGATCCAAACAAGAATGCATGAACTGAGCCTCCTAGAAGCATTACATGTGCAAATAACACAGAGGATTATATACCATCAACTTTCCAAATGCTGTTTTTTTTAAACTGGTTCACACTAAGGAGCCTCACTCCTACACTTATCCCTGTTTTCCCCAAAATTAAAATTCCTTAATTCTTCATGCTTTTGTTTGTCTGTCTTATTCCGTTTGGCTGGCCAAACTCTGCTTGTCCCAAAGAACAAGTATTTACTATGCTGATTAAAACACACTTTGGCTGCTAAAATGTCTGCTGTATTTTAAGGCAACATGTATGGCCTACTCCCTATCATGTGTGCCAGTGCCATTGTACCTGGGACAGAAGAGAAACCTTGTAGGAGATAGCCTGAAAACTCTGTGTACCATGAGGGATGTGGCATCCTCCCATTGACCACAAAGATGTGTTCCTCCAGACAGCCACTCACTGGTGAAACATCCTTCTGATTCCTGTCCAATTTCTAGGTAAATTCCTAATACATGTGTTGAATCTCATTTTTCCCCCATTTTTTAGGGGCAGAATTACAGAGAAACAGACTCCTGCATGATCCCTGACTGAGATCAACCAGGCAAGCCCCCTACAGGACAATGCTGTGCCAATCAGTGGCCGATGCTGTGCAGCTCAGCAACTGAGCTATTTCAGTGCCTGCAGCAATGCCATGGAGACATAGGCCTCAGGGACAAGTTGCTCCAATCTCGCCTTGCAAGTCATCAGGAATGGCAGAGAGAGAGGAGGTGGGGCTGAGACTGAGAGAATTGAGGGTAGGGCTCCAGAACCTAATGGACATTTCTCCTGTGTGTCCTGACCCTGAATCAATTTTTGGACTGCCACATACCAGCCGACTCTCTACTTCTAATCCAATAGACCAGGGCCTGAGTCTATCTTTAGATTTGATGCTTTGCAGGTTGGTAACCCCAAGGAAAGAACAGCTGCTGCTCTATGTGGTATGCTGCCACACAGTGTATGTAGAGACTGGCATGCTCCCATTGGTGTATTAATTAGATGGTTGCAATACCAGTGTGTTTTTTACCCATTCGGGCATTCACTGGATAGAGGTCTGGTGGCAACATCCTTAAATCTTTCCAAAAAACAAAGTCAGGTCCATGGTCTGAGAGGAGCAGCTCTGCATACCCTTGCTGTGAGAATGAGTGTGGATGTATATTTGTTATGTGAAAATGTCAGGGAGGACTCTGGTTTTATAACATCTCCCTGGCTTTCTAAGACTCCACCAAGGATATCCACACAATGTGGGACGTTATCATTAACCACGTTCCAATAAGTCTCATTTTCTATCCTTACCTCCACTATAGGGCCTGCCTTCCAAGTTTTCCAACATGTGAATCTAAACCCTAGCCATCAGGGGTTGTTTCTCCCCACCGAGGGGATGAAGGACATTTGGTCCAACCATAAAATGTACTTTTATGCTTCCACCCAGGTGGACATGTAAATGGCATGTAAATGGCAGAGCCAGTGGATACTCTGCTGTTACTGTGGCTGCACATATCTAACAAGGAGGACATCTTCTCTTGTGAGCCCAGGGCTTAATAAACAACTGTCTTTTATTTAGGGGCTCAAGTACCCATGTACTGGGAATTCCTGGGTAGCCAACAAGAAAACTTTCACAGACTCACCCCAAATCCATACACAAAAAACACGCAAACCCACACAGTTGATTTGCTTTATTTCTCTTTTTATCTTGTTCTGGGACATTCAACTTGCCCTTCTTAGAATGCTTTAGTACTTCTACCACCTTCACTTGTTGCCTGCATAGAAGGAAAACAGTTGCCTGAGAACACTATTTTATATGAGGAAGGTC
Source organism: Saccopteryx leptura (assembly GCF_036850995.1). Classification (NCBI taxonomy): domain Eukaryota; kingdom Metazoa; phylum Chordata; class Mammalia; order Chiroptera; family Emballonuridae; genus Saccopteryx; species Saccopteryx leptura. Next base: position 2,669,105 of record NW_027095700.1, read on the forward strand.
TTATATATACTGCTACTGAACTGCATGAAAAGGAGGATGATTCCTAATACTCATGGTATCCTTTGACATGGAGGCCTGAACACAAAGCCCTCACTGTTATATATTCCTTGAAAGATAATATTATGTTGCTTTTACTAAAAACTCTCAACTCTTCTAGGAAGAATCCAGTTTCATTGGTATACCTGAGAACTCTTAAATTGCCTCCAAAACCTTTTTCTCCTGAACTCTCTCCTCAGGTTGGCCGTGGAAGGCTATGGAGAACCATAAGTATTTCAAACACAACTGTGATGCTCCAGAGAGGACAGCGAAGGCACACAGGGATAGCTTTTGCATCAAAATGGTGCTGAGATCTTTGTGCACAGGGATCAAGGATGAAAAATATGCCAGTCAATAGTGACAGGGAGATGGGCAGCCCTGAGGACATGTTGGTGTCCTGGTTGGAAGTACAGACCCTAGGATTCAGTGAGTGAGCTTTCATTGTGAGTTACTTTGAACAGGCTGACACATTCAACTTTCTTAAGGTGCCCTAGGAAACACCTGATTTGCATGACCGTTTTCAGACTCACTGCGTAAGCCTGATATTCTTGAGACATGGTTGCATTTGTGGCATTCCCCTCAAATTAAGTGTGACAAAAACATGCAAGTTTCCTGAAACAAACTGTTGTGGGCCCATTTGCGGTCTCCTCACCTCTCCTTTTCTCTTATCCCTGTTCTAGTGCTGTCATCATCTGTTAGTACCTCAGTGGATAGAGCCACAGGTCCTTACTGCTTATCTGGTGAAGGACACAGAGAAGGTCAGGAGAGCCAGGGGTATGACTGCAATCCCATGCGGCCATGGAACACACAAAATTCTTCTCTGGCCTTGCCACTAAAACCCCACCTCAGTAATCCAACAAGATCCTGGAAATCTGTGGTCAGATAATTAGTGGAAGAAGTTAAAACCGCTTTTGTGGTGCCTGAAGAAGCAGAATTCTTGTGCATAATGCTCTTTCCACTCCATGCATATTGTGTGATCGACCTTGTATTCTGCCGAAGGAAAGGGGTGAGAAGTGGACTCATCATTTTATCAACTCACCATATTCCACCACCCATGCAGGGCACCATCTTTTACCACTGATAGTAATGCGATAATCCTTCAAAATCACATTATTGCAGAAGTAAGGGTTCCTGCAAAAGAACAGCATAATCTTGAAACAGTCATTGATTTTTTTCACTTGCAGGGAAAAGCAGTAGGGAAAGGTGAAATCTCTCTCCATGAATCTTGCGGTTTTCTATCTTCAGGGATCACTCATTTCAGCAACGTCTCTCCTTCCCCAGGCTTACTTACACGTTAACCATGTGGCTGAGCATATTTTGATCTTCCTCCGTGATCATAGCTGACAGTATTGGGTAGTGGACACACTGTTTTATTACAAAGAGCCTGAAGGCTGTGCTGGAGATAACATGGCCAGAATAGGGAGCAGGTTTGGAGAAAAACCTGGCAGGCCCTGGACACACTTAGCACAACACATGCCTGCTATACTGATGCAATAAGTTCCTGGAGGCCCTTATTCCCAGGTATCTGCCCTTACACAGGCAGGCTCTGTTTCCTGGCAGATGCTGATCTCCCCCACTCTGACTGTGTGAGAATTGGACACGATTTGCATATTTTTTCACATCAACCAATCCAGCCTTTCTCCTTGTGCAAGATCAGGCCCCTCACAAAGCCTCTCCTGTAGCTTTAGTCCAGGAAGAACATCTGTGACACATATCCATGTGCAGTGAACCACCGCCAAATTTTTCGTGAGTCTGCTTATGTAAACCTGGTTTTGGGATTTAGAGTATTTGTGAACCAAGAATGTCCCAATTGTGTGAACAAGACAGTGGTATATAACTGGAGAGTTTCCCCAATAAGTACCTTTCTTCTTTTTTTCTTTTTTAACCACATTGATATTTTTCTCCTGATCTGATCCTGGCGCACTGTGGTCTCTCCCTTATACCACAGAGGATACACTTTTGACCCAGAATCCATGAATGGACTGCATCGTGCTGCTTCAGATTTCCAGATGGGGCTTTTGGTCTGCCATGTTTTTTTCTTCAGCCGAGAGAAAGCCCTGCTGGCTTGCACATTAACGGGATCCATCTCTAACTGAAGAGCCTTGAGTGCCTCCAGTAAGGACCAGGTTGAATTCCCACTAGTCCTGGGCTCTGCCTGCTTTTGAGCAACTGGCTTCTCCTCTGGCTGCTTCACATCAGCCTCTGCCTCAGCCTTCTTATCTACCATTATTACCACCTGTGTAATGTCTTCCCACTCCAGGACAACATGCTTCTCTACCACCACTTTACATTTTAGGATTTCCTCCTCTCCCTCCTGTTCCCACTGCTCCTTCCTTTCTGTGGCCTTCAGGACCTCATATTGTTCCTTCTTCAATAAGTACTGTTCAGCCTTCACTTCTTCCTCCCTCCCTATCTCCAATTCTTCAAAATCTCCTACTCAGCCATCACTTTCTGCTCCCACCCATATTCTTCCCATTGCTGCTCTTTGCCTGTGACTTGCAGCTTCTCAAGCTCCACATCTCCCACCAATTCTAACTTCAGTCAATGACTCCTCCTACCTTCACATATCCAGGTCCCACAATATGTGGTCATCTGCCACCAACACTTCATAACCTATCAAAACCTCTACAACATGCATTAATACCACGCCCTTCAGGATAATCTGTGCCTCAGCCTCCAATTCCCTGTCTAGTACCTCTTTCTCACCCAACTGCAACTTCACATAGGGGGCCTGCTGGACCTTACACACTTCTTCCAACAAATGCTCATCAGTCTCCTTTTCTTCTCCCTCCCCACATCAGTTCCTCTAAAATCTCCTTTGTGCACATTTTCCCCTACATTCTCTACACCACTGACTGCTCCTTTCTCCTTCTCCCTGTAGAATCATAAGGTACTTCTTCAGCAACAGCACTTCAGCAACCACCTTTCCCTGCCTTCCCAGCTCCAGTTCTAGCCAAAAGTCTTGTCTTTCCACCACCACTTCCTTTCGTGAAGACACTTCTAGTTCCTGAAAACGTCCTCCACATCCAGCAGTAACTCTACATTCAGCACCAATTTTTTTTCACCACCTTTAGCTCTGGCACATTCTTCTCTCAGCCCACTAGCTTCTCCTCCACAATTTTTTCACAATGCATCTCCCCTTTTATACTCTGTGCTTCTTCCCATTCCTCCTGCACAACCACATTCTAATTCACCCATTTACCTCAACCTCCACACCCCCTTTAAATGTCCTATTTCCTTTACCCTTCTTCTCTTTGGACTCCTTCTGCTTCACCAACTACCATTCCAGCTCCACCCCCTACTACCACTACACCTGCCTGTCCACCGGCTGTTGCACTTTATATTTATAATCCTTCCCTTTCTCTTCACTAACCACAAAAGCTTTCTTTAATAATCAATACATCTCTCTCCACAACACCAGCTTTGACCCCCATGTTCATTAAAGGCATGAGGTCTTCCAGCTCTAGCACCAACAGTTCCCTTAGCACTGCCTTTGATTTCATCAGTAAGTACCCCCTTGCTGTACAACCTCCAACATTCAGACCTGACACTGCATACAAATTTCTCACAGCCATTTGAGGCTCTGCCTGACCACGATTCTTCTGCATCCTGTGGCCCTTAGGGCCTCCATAACCTAAAGTGACACGTGAAGCAATGGAGGTGACCGGAAAGGCTAGATAGGCTCACAATTCCTAGTACCTTCTTCTTGCTACACAGTCCTGAGCAAAAAATAGAAACATGTAAATGGCAGAGCCAGTGGATACTCTGCCTGCTGCTGAGAGTTTAATGATCTGGGTAATTGCTGCTAAATATGGGCTTGAAAAGAAAGAGCACATACACATTGGTTTCCATCCCAGAAAATTTTGGGTAGGAGTTCTCGGGCACAAGCCTCACATTATTCCATCATCTCATATCACCTAGAGTCAGTGAGAGGTCAGTGAGTGTTAATCTCCACAGTTTCACTTCCAACCCCACCCACTTGAGTGTCTGCTTCCCATGTGCTGCACTGTGGTAGTCCAACAGCTCAACCCTCTGACCTCACACCTGAGGTTTAATGTGCATTGCCTACTGCTGTTTGAGCTTGATGAGCTACCCAGCATTTGAACTACCAAATTACATATATGTATCACTTTCCCCATTATACCAGAGACCCTGATGATGTATACAGTGACAGATGCCCTGTATTATAGAGGCTATTCCATGGTGTGTGATATCTGAGATCCAAGATAGAAGTAATGGGAATGCTTGAAGTTGTAGTGGACTGTAGCCTCCATTTCATAAAAAAAGTAAAACACTTCAAATAAATTAAAAAGTGCACATTCTGTTACACCTCTTGTCAGCCTTGCTGTATATATTTTTACAAGTCTTCCCTGAAAAAAAAATTGGTTCTTCCTATAAACTTTGCATATTCATATGACAATATGACACCTGCTTCTTTAGTCTTTCATTTTTCTTTTTCTCACTGTTTCTTCTTCTCCTTGGTTCTCTTCCAATACTGCTTGAGTTGTCACTGAGCTGATGCAAAGAAAAAGCCTTAAAATAAAAATATTCTTGTCTTAGAAGAATTTTCATTGTAAATAAAATACCCTTAGCTTTTCAATAAAAACATATTCAGGTAACCAAAAAAATCAGGACCTTTTCTTTTCACCCATTCTGCAAAGCTTTTCTCATCGATCCCAGTGAGACATATGTCCCTTGTAAAGATCTGACAAGTCACTGGCTAAGACTTAGTGATGATGCCTTTGAAAGTAGCAGTGAGTGATATTAACCTGCCATAGGTGACACATTGAAGCAACATTGTTTGACAACTCAGAAATTGTTGGGAATGGAAATAGCTTCCAGTCAGCAGTTGAAACAAACACAAGCATTTGCTACTCCTGAAGGAGGAAATGAAGTTGTGCCCTCAACATGAGTTCTATGAAAGAGAATCACACTGTTGTCCAGGTTCCATGTGCCAATGCTGGTTTGCTCTCCCTGTGTTTGCAGCCCAGCGACCATAAGCAGAACATAGCTAAAGGTTATCCATATAAAGTATTAAGCTAAAGCATAATACTCATATACAAGAAATGTTACCCTGAAAGCTTCATTGTTTTTACACCAGCAAACTCTTTATGGAAACTAATATGGATAATGACACACCAGTCTCCCCAACATTATTGAAAGGTAGTTTGCTCATGATTAGATCTTTCCTTGGGATTTTTCTTGACAACACAATAAATGTTTTAGATTTCCTTTACTCTTTCTTTTTATTGAATTTAGGGAGAGAAATGGGAAGAGACAGAGAGACAATTGTCGATTTGTTTTTCCACTTCCCTTTGCATGCATTGGGTGAATCTTGAATGTGCCTGAATGGGATCAAATGTGGAACCTCAGAGTACTGAAACCTTGCTCTCACAAACTCATCTCTGAGGCCAAGGAAGAGCCTTCTCTACCCTTAAATATTCTGATTAGTCCCATTCTAATCACGGTGCAAAAAGCATTAGTCTTCTGAATCATGAGGTGTTTCCACTCTGTATGAGAAACTCATGCAGGCTACTGTAGTGTGTCCCTGCATTACACATACATCAGCCTTACCACCAGCCCTGGTGGGTAAGACTGCAGTTCACCTGCACCACAGCATACTACTTTGCAAACCTGCACCACAGGGGTTGACTGGCTCTGCCTATATCTTTGCAGGTTCACATTTCTTTGATGATGCCTACATTTTCTGTTTCAAAATTACTGTCAACCAGCATTATCCCTGGTCTTTCCTAGTGTCTGTTACAGATGTTGGAGCAAAAGGGGCCTCTGTTAATCATGCCAAGACAAAGACCATGGAATCCTCAGGGTCAGTAACTACTGTTAGGCTCCTGTTCTCTGGGACTGTACTCAGTGACTGTCACATATGCAGGTACAAGTGTCCTGATCAGCAGTCAGCCTGATCTTCCCTCCTATTCTCACACAATACCATATAACACGACTAACCCTTAACAACCCAGGACCCTTAGGCCCACACATAAATTTTGCCCTTCTGTGACTCTGGCATGATTTCAAGAGCAGTGGCTTCAAATGTCCCCCTTGATGTCATCTACTCAACTGGTCATTACATCACAGCTACAAACAGCATGGAGATAGAATCACTTATGCAGTTTTTATGTTTTATTCAGGGTCAATTTAGGCAGGTGGTTTACGCACTCTTGATCTTAACCAGGCCATCCTTTCATCCTTGGTTATCCTGTGCCCAAGAGCCACACAGAATTTTTTACCATCACTGGCTTGTGCTGAATCCACCCAGATCCTTCCACCCACCCACCCACACACACACTAGCTGGACAGTTTGATGATCTGACCTGTTCTTCTCCAAACATGGACTATTCCATAACGTGCACACTCACACACAAATATACACACACTTGCTCACACAGGCACTGCCATGGAATCGATGTTGTGTGGGCCACACTCCATCCCATCATGTCCATGTCCATATAGCTGCCATTTTTGACATCTTTTTTGTTAATCTCTCATTCTCAATATTTCCCTCCAGAGAGCCTGGTTCATTTGGCAGCCTGTGGGCATGTGTGAGGGATGGGGAAATGTCAATTTAATATCTGACAGAATGTGAATTAGAAACACTGACAATGAGTGAAGTCCAGATGTTTAGGAGTTTGCCAGCAGAAGCAAAACTCAGAAGACAAGAGACTGAGAAAATGGCACATGGCCTAGATTTTAAATGAATGCTCTAAAAATACTACTGCCCAAACTTGGTGAGGACCCATGATACTGGCCCACCTACCCTGTAAGCTCAGGTGTTTTCTGCCCCTTGCTTGTCTTTCTCTAGGACCCTTCAGGGTCTTTTCTTGAACACAACAAAGCCCTGGGACCCAGGCTTACCCAGGCTTACCTTAATGGAACATCATTTTCGATGTTTGTTTCTGAACAGATTTCTTTGTGCCAGGATGCACGTTTCAACACTGTTTTTGACCACTCACAAGTATGTACTCCTGCATGGTTCTTCAGGTAATGCTGCAGAGAATTGTGCCACATGTACTCTGTGATGATCTGAGACAGAATACAGATTCAGAAAAAAGCAGGCCAAGCCCACTTTCCATGTCCACCATCATCACTCCTGATCATGACCCGAGCAGACCCACCTCAGAAATCTGGCTTCACCCTGGCAGGTTGTGTTCAGACTACCAGCTGAAGAAGTTAATGCTGGTTGTATAATGCCTGTGTCTGAGGATGCCATGTTCTTAATCCCAGAACCAGTGCACTACACTAGAACTGGACGACCTAAACCCTGGGAGAACAGAGCTGGTATGGTTTCTCATTTTTACTGCATGCACAACCAACCTCCACTGTCTGATTGCTCTCCCCAAATCCTCATGCTGGGCAACAACATCTCTCACCTGCAAGGCTGAGGTGATACTTCTTAATAATCACCTCTTTCAAAAAATAGGGGTTGCTCTGAATAAAATTAATTTGCATTTGTATTTTGGGTGGCCCAGTTCCTTTTTCTGTCAAGATATGTAAGTGGGGTCAACCTGCATGCTCGCAGGAATATTCCATTTTTCCTTTGCTGGTTTCCATGCTCAGATCCTTCCCACTAGGCACTCCAGCTCTTTTTTGCCTTCATTACCAGTTGCACATTCTGACCTCCAAGTCTGCCAAGTAGCTCAGCAGGTCTTCATCTTGTTCACAGATGATGGCTGATATCTGAGGGTGGTTCTGAATCTGCATTTTGGTCAAGGACTTACAAAGGCAATGGAAAATGTTCCTTAAAAGCCACAGAGCTGAACTGAGGCCATGGGTGAAATTCACTGGCCCAGCCACACACATGGCCCCCTTCCAACTGACTCACTAACCACCTTGCTTCTTGCAGACTCCCGGGAGTTGTGCCTTTGGCCACACGGTCTACTGAGGCTACCAGCCCAACTAATTGGATGCCCTTACCAGAACCTTCCAGAATCTGCCCTGTTCTGTGTGTGTTGGTGCAGAAGTGTATGAATGTGGTGCGTTTCTCCCAGTACCTTGAAATGCCTGAGAAACGATGTACCATATGTTCATCAGAACTGTGTCATCACATAGTTTCTAGAGGTTCTTCTCTTGTAAAGATCACATACCTCTTTAAACTCTGAAAAAACACAAGAGGTGCAATGGCTGTTTTTGCATTGTCATTTTTGTGAGTCAGTGTAAAAATGCTTGCTTGTGGTAGGTGAATGGGAGCAAGCTCTGCTGCCTTCCCATAATCCACACTAGATATAAAACCAGAGAGAACACAGGAACTATGTGGCTGAATTCTTGCTCTGGGCTACCCGTGATTTACCACTGAGATCTTGGCCATACCAAAGCAAAGCAAAGCCAAGCCAGTCATCAATCATGGAGCCTCCTTAAAGTGTCCTGGACAAGGTGTTTTCTAAAACATGCTTTGTGGAAATGGTACTTTACCACCTGATTGCTGTTGGGTCACCTACAGATTGGTTCCAAGTCTTTCAGCTGCCCTCACTCTCTGCTGTGTGCCGCTAGGAATAGGAGGCTTGCAGCTCAGCATTCATCACATTTCCCCTTGCGCTATTTTTTTTCCTACTTCCTATACTTCCCTCTGCCTTACCCAAGGGGTTTGGACAAGGATACCACTTTGTCCCAGAAGCCAGGGATGCTCTGGATAGTGACCCTTTGATTCTCTAGAATGGGCTCTCAACTCTAAGAGGCCTTGAGCTTCACCGTATGGTAGGGTCTGCTGTCTTGTTCACTCTCAGAGCTCAGCTGCACCTGGAAAACCTCTACCACCTGCAGTGGGGTCATAGCACCTGGGATTCTCCTCTGCTTCTTCCTCCAGGTCAGTTCCATGTGTCGCCAACATTTTGTCCTCTGTATTTATTTGCACCCATGCCATGAGACACTCCACCTCAGGCACCAACTTTGCCCCAACAGTTTCCCCACCAAACCGCTATGGCCACAGTTTCTGCAGAGTTCACCCTTACAATGAATGGCTTCTTAGCCATCCCACAGGCCTCAGTCTGCACCATCCCCAAAGCATCACCCCACCAAATCTCCAAGCCCCTGTAACCTGACTGGCCTTTCTGGGGATCAGAGTCACCCAAGAGACCTGCTGGGGCTACAAGCTCTTTCTGGACCCAGCTGCACACAACACGTGGCCCTGGAAGACTGAAGAGAAGTGGACAGGGCCCACTGTGGTCTGCCAGCTCCAGTGTTCAGGTTTTTGCTACTGAGGTCTCCTCCTAGCTTTCAGGCTGGCGCTTGTGCAGAGAGTCCTGTGCCACTGGGGACAGCTCAGACTGTGTTGTAGGAGCTCACTTCTGGGCATGCCCTGATGGCTCCTTCCACTCCACACAGCTTAGAGAGGGTACGGTGGCCACCCCTCACCCTCTGCACACCACCCCTCACTTTGCAGGTTCTTTTGCCTGTCACTTGCAGCACAGCAGTCTGCAGCGGTCCACACGGACTTGAAGTCTGGGCTTTTGCTGTGCCTGGCTGACTGCTGTTTGGGCTCGAACTGCCAAAGAGAACTTTTATTACCAAATTATATTTCTGTATCACTTTTTCACTGAACCACAGTGACTTGTAACCTAGTCTGTGACCTGGCGTTCTGCACAGAAAATCTGCGCTATAGGAGACTGAAGAGCCAAACTACAGTCAAGGGGAAACCAGAGCAGCACAAGGCAGCCACCTTCACATGTGATGTTTGGATGAGCAGAAGAAATAAAAGCCCAGAAAAGAGCTCATTCCAACTACATTTTGCTCAGTGCCCTCTCTGGTTTCTGTTTTTCTCTTTACCCTGTCTTTTCTCCCAAGTCTCTTCCTCCCCTCCCCAAGGAGAGTATCCATTGAGTTATGGCAGAAAAGAGTGTTCAGTAAGGAAGATACATTCTTTAGGAAGAGTAGCTTAGTATGAAATAAACCTCACCTCCTTTGCAACAGGAACCCATTGAGCCACCATGAGCATCGGGAGCTAAAACTTCCCTCTCATTCTTCAGTGCCCTTTTTATGAATAGCAGTGAGACACATGTCCCCCACGAAGCTGGGACTTTTACAGTGCACAAGACAAAGTCTTGCAGATGCTGTTAACCATAGCAGTGAATGACACTCTCTCTGCCTTGGTTAACCCATGGAAGCACCCATGTTTGCCAATCCAAGACGCATGACTTAAATATGTCTCCCTGAAGAGACGATGATAAAAACACAGGCATTTGCTACTTGCTGCTGAGAGAAGAAGTGCAATTGTGCCCTACACAATTGTTCTAATGTACCAGAATTGAGCTGTGGCACAGCCTCTGATTTCAACCTTGTACCCCACATCTTTTCGGCTGTGCTAAGCACAGTGGAATGAGCTAAAAATCTTATATTGCACTGTCCCCAAGTACTGAAATTATTTTTGTCAAGCTGCATGGTAGGTTCCTTTTTCCTACAGCTATATAACATGTGGGAAATGTCATCCTAGTTCACTGGCCATTGTCCACAGCCTTCATGCAAGGCATGCACTTATGCATAGGTCCTCTTTGAGGGCGACTCCATCTTGGCTTGCCAAGACAATCACCACTGTAGTTTTTGTATTTTCTCTTTTGTCATTTTTATGGATGTATTTAAATAGATTAGAGAGAAAGTGAAAATGAAAGAACAAAGGATGGGGAAGAGGGAGTTAATTTGTTGGACCACAAGATTTCACACTCACTGGCTGCGTCTTGTACACGACCTGACTGGTGGTCAAAGTCCAATCTTAGCATGATGGGACAATGGGCTAAGCAACTTGTCAATATACCAAAGTAAGAGACACCTCTAGTCTTAAATATCCCAATTGGGTCCATGCTGTTCTCTGGCCACAAGGCATCAGTGTTCTTGCCCAGTAACTTGAACACCTGCACCACAAGGCTGGTGTCTCAGACTGTAAACTTTTCACATTCACATGACATTGTCCAAGGTTCCTGCTTTATATATATTGCCAACCTGGAGGCCTCACCAGTCTTCTGTTATATGAAGGTAAGTGTTCTGAGAAAACAGGCATAAAGAAACTACCCAAGATAAAAGACAAGGGAACCTATGGTCATTTGTGACTGTCAGGCTCCTATTCTCCGCAACTGTACTCATTGTTACCCTCACAAAGTACAAGTTTTCAAATCATCAATCAGTCATTTTTATGCCCTTATTCCCTAAGAATACAGGGTAGAGTAAAAATGTTTGACTTCTGCACTCTTGTGCTTACATTGAGGGTCCGTCTATTATATTCAGGGAGATGTGCTGTGGCTGGCTGCCAGAGTGTAACTATCAAAGGAGCAGGAACAGGGAGTGCTGGCAGGAACAGGGAGTGCTGATAGGGCCCCTGTGAGGCTGAGAACAAAGAAGTTTATGTTTGAAATTCGCCACTAAGTTAAGCCTGGCCCCTGTTGCTATGCCTACCCCAGTGCTGCATGTGACCTCCCAAGCGAATAGCTAACTGCCACATCTGCTTCTGTATAAATGCTTGCTCACTTAAGATATATACGGTCCTAGCTGTAAGCACCAGGCGCAGCTCCTGTTTGCAGCTCCTTGTGAGCACGGTGTCTCCAGACATCTTGGGAGTTTGCCCCTGCACAGGTTAAACTGGCCAATAAAGTAACATCTAAACTCCTGAAAGTCTCTGATGTTTGTTCTTCTACCCGGTGGATGCAACATTTTGGGAGCTCACCTGGAATTCTTCCTTGGCAGAGTTTTGAGTCAGAGACCAGAGGGACAGCTCGAGTTGAGTAAGTATTCACAGAGGATCCTCATTTGGTTTGGCTTTTGGGCTCTGGAGCACACAATCCTAAGGTAGTAGGTGGGATGCTGCCGGTAACCTACCCAAGGCTTTCAGAAGTGGGACGCCGCTCTCTGAAATTTGGATATTTGAAGTTTTTAACTTTAGGAGTGACCGGTCACATTAGGAATCATTTTGTGCCATGCTGTGCTGCAATTTGTCTGAGTTTGAATGACTGAGTTGAGTGTGAGAGAGACAAGTGTGTTCCTTGTGTTAATAGTGTGTGTTGCCTGTATCCTACCTTTTCTCATTATTCCTGAGTCATCTAGGATGGGACAACAGGAGTCTGTGCCAGCATCCCTGCTCGAGTGCCTGTTGAAGAATTTTTCTGATTTCCAGAAGAGGGCTCAGGGGTACGGAGGTCCGCAGCCGAGTCCAGGTTTTCTCTGGATCTTGAGCCAGCTGGAATGACCTATTGATACATTTAATGAGGGATGGCCCACAGAGGGCACTTTTGACCTTCCAACTTTGTTTGCTGTAAGAGCCATGGTCTATAGGGCTCCCCATCCAGACCAATACTTGTATATGGATGTGTGGGTAGATACAGCCATTTTGCCTCCTTCTCTGGGAGGCACAGCCATTTTGCCTCCTCTCTGGGAGGCACAGCCATTTTGCCTCTCTGGGAGGCAATGATTTATACAATTAGAAACATCAGAATTCCCCATTTTAATGAGAAACCTCAGGGACAGAATAATGAGAGAAGTTGCAAAGGCAGTATTAGGAGAAGAAAGGGAAACTTGGGAGGGAAGAAGGGAAATAGAAGATGATCTCCCATCTCAACCTCCTACCTGAGACCCTAATACTGCTGGGGGAAGGGATGTGCTCCTCCAGTATCACTGGGCTTTTTTGAGGGAGTTCAATGAAGCAGCTAGAAAGCCAACCAACTTTAGCAAGGTTAGTGAAGTCATCCAGGGAAGAGAGGAATCCCAAGAAGCCTTTCTAGAAAGACACATAGAGGCTTATAGAGTATATACCCCTCTAGATCCTGAGGCAGAAGAGAACAGGAGTCTAGTAAATACAGCCTTTGTGACTCAGGCCATTTCAGGTATTAGGAAAAAGCTTTAGAAGATAGAGAAATTTGAAAGAGAAAATAGGAGTAAGCTATTAGGAATAGCCCAAAAAGTATATATTAACAGGGATTATCTGGAGGTTTGCAGAGGAAAGGAGGTAGCCAAGATCCTAATTGCTGCTCAGAATCCTCCCCCCAGCCTGACCAGGCGGTGGCAGAGTGGATAGAGCATTGGAATCGGATGCAGAGGACCCAGGTTTGAGACCCTGAGGTCGCCAGCTTCAGGCGGGCTCATCTGGCTTGAGCAAAGCTCACCAGCTTGGACCCAAGGTTGCAGGCTTAAGCAAGGGGTTAATCAGTCTGCTGAAGGCCCGCAATCAAGGTGCATATGAGAAAGCAATCAATGAACAACTAAGGTGTTGCAACAAAAAACTGATGATTGGTGCTTCTCATCTTTCTCCATTCCTGTCTGTCTGTCCCCATCTGTTCCTCTCTCTGACTCTCTCTCTGTCTCTGTAAAAAAATAGAAGCCTCCCCCCAAAGGAAAAGGGAAACAGAGGAAGGGCCAAGGAAAGTAAATAGACAAGGATCAATGTGCCTACTGCAAGGAGAATGGACACTGGAAGAGAGAGTGCCCAAAGTTGAGGGCCGACAGCGAGAGGCCAAAACAAACCCCAGAGGTCTTCATCCAAACCTTAGACTGATGGGACTAGGGCTCCATTTTCATCAGCTCCCAGGAGCCCATGGTCACCTTAACAATTGAAGGAAAGCCAATAGACTTCCTAGTCGACATGGGTGCCACTTACTCAGTCCTAAAGAAACTGCATCACCAGATGCAAAAGGCAACTACTAAGATAATAGGGGCAACGGGCAAAGCAGAAGCCTACACATGGGCCACCACAAGAATTACTGACTTAGTTTGAGGCACTATCACCCACTCTTTTCTAGTCATTCCAGAACGCCCTTACCCACTGCTTGAAAGGGACTTATTGCAGAAACTTCAGGAGACCATCACCTTCCAATGGGAGAAAAGCCCTACAGGGAACAAAGAGGCAGAGGTAAGAATGGAAGTAACTGTCCCACTGTCTGAAGAACACTTACTTGCCACAGTCCTAAAAGGTAAGGAGGCTGAGAAAGGTGATCCAGATTCCCTGTGTGCCTGGGTACCTGAGGTTTTGGTGGAAACCAACCCCCCCAGGTTTGGCCGCTCACCAACAGCCTGTCCTGGTGTAACTTCTTAGCACTGCTAGACTGGTTAGGATCAGGCAGTACCTGGTCCCAACCCAAGTGAGACAAGGAATTGCCAGGCACTTGCAATGCCTACTAGAGGCAGGCATCCTCCAAAGGAGCCAATCAACCTGGAACACCCCGCTGCTTCCCGTCCAGAAACCAGGGAGCCAAGACTATCATCCAGTCCAGGACTTGTGGGAGGTGAATGCACATGTAGAGACGATTCATTCCACGGTGCCCAGCCCATATACCTTAATGAGCCCATTGCATCCAACCTATACTATTATTCTGTCCTGGATTTGAATAATGCCTTCTTTTGTATTCCCCTGGCTCCTCAGAGCCAATAGATCTTTGCCTTTGAATGGAATGACCCAGATAATGAACTGGTGGGCAGTTCACCTGGACCAGACTACCACAAGGGTTTAAGAATTCCCTCATCGTTTTTAATGAAGCCCTCAGCAAAGATCTGCAGGTTTTCTGCTCCTCCCATCCATTGATTGTACTGCTCCAGTATGTAGATGACATCCTCATAGCTGCCAAGGATGAAGGAGAGTGTGAGGAAGCTACCTTGGACCTGCTACAAGATCTCGGGTGAATGGGGTATCGAGTCTCTGCCAAGAAGGCCCAGATTGTGATGAAAACTATAAGTTATTTGGGGTATAACTTACAGGGAGGGCAAAGGACATTGTCCAGCCAGTGAATTCAGATGGTCTTGCAGATCCGCGAGACTACTAACAAGAGACAGGTACGAGAATTCCTGGGTGCAGTAGGATACTGCTGACTGTAGATATTAGGCTTTCCAGAACTAGCTAAACCCCTGCATGAATTAACCAAGGGTAAGAAAGAGCAGTTCACATAAACAGATAAGGAGAAGTAAGCATTCCAAGTGCTTAAAGAGGCCCTGGTAACTGCCCCAGGTTTGACACTGCCATATCTGGCCAAACCCTTTCAGCTATTTATTGCAGAAAAGGGAGGGGTAGCTTTAGGAGTACTGAGCCAGGAACTTGGTCTGTAGAAGAGGCGAGTCACCTATCTGTCCAAGAAACTTGATCCTGTAGCCTCAGGATGGCCAACATGTCTGAGGACACTTGCTGCCACCTCCATACTAGTCAAGGAGGCTAGTAAATTGACTTTAGGGCAGGATACCAAAGTCATTGGGGAACACTACATAGAGCAAGTGCTGTGAGCACCTCCTGACAGGTGGCTATCTAATGCATGGCTAACGCAGTATCAGGCTCAGCTGCTGAACCCTCCATCTGTTCAGTTCCTCAAAACTGCTGCCCTGATCCCAGCGACCCTGTTGCCCATACCGGACTCCAGTTTGCAAACAATTTGGTCCACAGTTGCAAACAAATCCTTGACACAGTGACTGGCTCCCACCTGTACTTAAGAGATCAAGCATACGGGAAGGCAGACCTGACCCTCTTTACTGGCGGGAGCAGTTTTATTAAGGATAGACAGTGACATGCAAGGGCAGCAGTGACCATGGATAATAAGGTCCTATAGCAGAAAGCACTGCCCACAGGAACATTTGCACAAAGGGAAGAGCTAATAGGACTAACCCAAGCCTTATAGATAGCAGAGGAAAAAGTTGCCAACATCTACACTGACAGCCGGTATGCATTCACCACTGCCCATGTCCACAGAACCATATACAAGGAGAGAGGCTTACTGACAGCAGGGGAAAAAGACACTAAACATTGCAATGAAATTCTTGCCCTCCAAAATGCCATTTGGCTACCTACCAAAGTTGCCATCATTCACTGCAAAGGACACCAGAGAGGGAACTCACCTATTTTAAAGGGTAACAACCTAGCAGACTCATCTGCAAGAGAGGCAGCCACTAGGCCACAAGAAAGCCTTCTGCCATTGCTGCCTAAGCCAGTGCTACCTCCGGATTCTAGATATCCCCAGAAGAGCAGAAAGGGATACAGTTGAAAGGGAAGAAAAATCAGCAAGGATAGATAGAGCTTTCTGAATCCTGGCTCTATTTACCCCAAAGAATAGTAACAGAAATAGTAGGAGATATTCATACTAGTACCCATTTAGGACAAAACAATCTAGAACAACTTATCAGGAAGTATTATATAGGGCCCAACATCAGGGATATTATCCACTCCATTGTTTCGAGGTGCAGCATCTGTGCCAGAGTAAATGTGCAGAATAAGAAGCTACCCCCCTTTGTGATGATTCAGGGCAAAGCTCTTGGAGAACTGTAGAAAATAGATTTCACAGAGATGACCCCTGGAAAGTCAGGTTATAAGTATCTACTAGTATTAGTAGACACCTTCTCAGGATAGGTGGAAGCATTTCCTACACAAGGAGAGGCTGCTTCCACAGTTTGCAAAGTCTTATTAAGGAAAATTTTACCTAGATATGGCATTTCCCTAGCTCTAGGGTCAGACAATGGACCTGCATTTATATCCAGGATATCTCAAGAATTAGCCACTAAGTTAGGTATTAATTAGAAATTGCATTGCATTTATAGGCCCTAAAGTTCAGGACAGGTAGAAAGAATGAACAGGACTCTAAAGAAACTATAATTTAGCTGAGAGGTGAGACCAGTGAAACTAGGTTGAGCTCCTCCCTTTTTTTCTTTCTAGAAGCAGATGTAACTTCTATCTCAATAAATAGACCCCTTATAAAATCTTATTTTGGCAACCTGTGCCACTTGTTCCTCGATTGACCAGAGGGGAACTAGAGATTCCTAATCATAATTTTCTCAAGTCCTTGCAGGCTCTGCAACACATCAGAAGTGAGGTGCAGGCCCTCCAGAAATCATCCCAATTGAATGCAAAACACAGCTCCCAAATACCGGAGCCCCTGGAGCCTGGACAGTGGGTGTAGACTCTCAACCACAGACGGGGCAACCTTGAGCCGCGGTGGAATGGACCGTTCCAGATGATCCTGAGTACACCCACAGCTATTAAGGTAGCTGAAAAGCCCTACTGGATCCACCTCTCCCACATGAAGCTGGCCCAACCACCCAATAAAGGATCTCAGAGATGGCAAATCAAGCGGGCCCCTGGAGAGCCTCTAAAGCTCACCTTCTCCTCCACTTAGGACTGATGACTTTTTATTGTTTACTCAGCAAGGGACTACAGTTGCAGGAACAGGTTTTAATCAGGACAGCAGATGGCACAGTTATAGCACAGAATAACACCTGGGATAATAACAACCCCATAACTCTCCAAGCTGACTTATCAAAGTTCTTTGAAGACAAGTTTTGTGATTCAGCAGCAGCCTGGAGACATTCTGATTCAGCCAGAAGCCCTCTCGCTGATAATTTTCCTAGCTCATACACCTTAGGTAATAGGTGTGACCCCAATGTGAAAAATAGGGCTTTATAGTATACTCCACACTCTGCTTGCCCTGAACCCCCTTCCGGACAATGTCACATATGCGGGTCTCACTCAGATTATTTTTGTAAAAAGTAGAGTTGTGAGACCCTAGTCAGTAAATTTCAATAGAATCCATCGAAACCAGGTAATATACCTCAAGAAGCAAATAGACTCTCTAGCCGAGGTAGCCCTTCAGAATAGGAGAGGGCTAGACCTCCTCCTCCTTGAGTAAGGAGGACTGTGTGCTGCTTTAAGAGAAGGATGTTGTTTTTATACTAACCACTCTGGAGTAGAGAGAATATCAAGATACTTGCAAACAGATTAAAGGACAGGAACCTAGAAGAAGACAGCCCTAGCTAGTATACCTCTATGTTCAAGACTTATCCTTGATTAACTACCGTCATATCCACAATTGCTAGACCCCTCCTATTATTATTATTGGCTCTTACCTTTGGACCAATAATTCTTAATAAGCTCCTTGCATGAAACTTCAAGGGTTTGATGAAGAATCAAGGGTTTGATTTATGCCCAAAAGAGATGGGGGGATGTTAGATTCAGGAAGATGTGTTTTGGCTGGCTGCCAGAGTGTAACTATCAAGGGAGCAGAAACAGGGAGTGCTCGCAGGAACAGGGAGTGCTGATAGGGCCCCTGTGAGTCTGAGAACAAAGAAGTTTATGTTTGAAGTTTGCCACTAAGCTAAGCCCAGCCTCTGTTGCTATGTCATCCCCTGTTGCTATGCTGTGTGGAACCTCCCTAGCGAATAGCTAACTGCCACATCTGCTTCTGTATAATGCTTACTCACTTAGGATATATAAGGACCTACCTGAAAGCACCAGGCACAACTCCCATTTGCAGCTCCTTGTGAACATGGTGTCTCCAAACATCTTGGAAGTTTGCTCCTGTGCAGGTTAAACTGGCCAATAAAGTAACATCTAAACTCCTGAAAGTCTCCAACGTTTGTTCTCATACCCAGTGAATGCAACACTATCCATCTGACACAATGGCTGGGTTCCTTGAGCAGCTGCTTAAACTGTCCATGTTGATGTCACATACTCAGAAGGTCATCACATTGCAGCTACAGGCAACACTGAGATGGAAGCCCCTGGGAACTTATTTATGGGTCTTTCAGTGTTGGGCAACATATGTGGCATATGCACAGTGACTCTTCTCCAGATCATCCCTCCCTCTTCCGGCCTCCTGTGCACAACAATCACACAGATCTCTTTACCATCACTGGGCTGGGAAGCCCCTGCCTAGCTCCTCTACTACCCAGCCAGATCTGATTCTCTAACTGGATCCCCATGGATTTTGCAGTACTCGTGCCATGCACACACAAGAAATTTGCACAAATAACAATTGCAGGCATTGACCCGTACCAAAATTTGTGTAGATTCACACTCTCACCCATTGTGCCCACAGCCTATACAGCTGGCCCACTTTTGACCCACTTTTTGACCACCTCAAAGATTTTAAATGTCCTAAGATACCGAGAAGACACTGAGAGCACTGTGTTCCCATTTCAGAAAAATGGAGGCATTTTTTCAACATGAAAAATTTAAAATGTAAACAAGAACCAAAACTAAAGTAACAAGTTCTTAAAAAGGGGAAGTAAGCAAATATGTTTTTAAATAAAAAAGAAAGTAAGAAAGAAATAAAGAAAAAAAGAAAGAAAAAACAAAAGAAAATAATTAGAGAGAATGAAAGAAAAAAAGAAAAAAGAGACATAAAAAAAGTCATATCTTACCAAGTGCTAGAAAGCTTAAGGCTTCTAGGTTTTGGGTATTTAAAATTGTTTCCTTGACTCATATGTAAGTAGTTCCAATTCAAAGTGCCAAAATTAAAAGCAGCCATTTATTTTTATTTCTCTATGCATTTTCACTTGGTTTTTTTTTTTAACACTTTGTCGTTAGTTACAACTATGTAATTTTCCCCTAAAAGTTAAAATTAAGTTAGAGCAACTCAGTATAAAACAAAAAGGTTTGAATTCAAGAGAAACTCACCTTAATTCATCAGATACAGAGGAGGTGCTGTTAAGAAATAATTAATCTTGATATACCAAAGCACAGTTCCAGATATTTAAAGTGATCATGGGTGTTTCTGTGAATTTCTGTTGCACTATAGCAAAAAAATATTACCATAAGCAATATTTAAAAAATGGTTTCACTTCGGGTGATGGATACACAGCATAATCAACAGTTCAAATGCTATAGAAATGTTTACCTGAAACTTTTATACACTTTTTATTATTATTCATTGAGAAGAGGGTAGGCAAAGTCAGACTCTCACATACCCCCAGAAACTGGGTTCCACCAGGCAGCCCATCTGTGGTTTTGCTCTGTTGCTAAGCAACTAAGTTCTTCTTAGCCCCTGAAAAGGGGCCATGGAGCCATTTTAGCACCTGGGCTATCTTGCTCCAATTGAGCCATGGCTGCAAGAGGGGAAAAGAAAAATAGAGAGAGAGAAGTGGGGGAGTGGTGGAGAAGCAGATGGATATTCTCCTGTGTGTCTTGACCTAAAATCAATCCCTGGATATCTATTCACATGCTGGCTGACACTCAACCACTGTGCCAACTGGCCAGGACCAAACCTATGTATCTTTATTGATCACTCTCACCATGATAAAGCTAATTATATGAATAAAAATTTTATAAAAGAAATATATAAACCTGTAAGAATATTTATGTAGGAGACGACTCTGCACTAGTATAAACGGCAGTTAACTGAAGAGCAAGGGTTAATAGAAAGCAGGAGATTTTGGAGTGTGTTTCCCAGGGAGAGACACTGGCCTGTGTTACTAAAGTACATGTACACAGGATACTTAGAGCCATACCTGCAAGAACAATATGTACTTTGTTATTGATAAACTCTGAGACTCTGACTTTTCTTGTGTCCTTGTTTATGAAAAGAAACAGTAGATGTGCAGGGTTGGGGATAAAACAAATGGGAAAAATGGCTTGTGTAAGATTACTGTTTTAGATGCTGAGCTATGACTTTTGGAACTCAATAAATATGCAGAGGTGCTGTTTCTTGGCGCTGGATCCACCTAAAATTTTCAGTGCTCTGCACATTGTACATATCATCCAGTGTGTCTTTTGCCTTGCAAGTCATGACAATAAAACAATTTGTAACATATTTATGAGTTTATGTGAGCCAAACTGTCCACAATTGCTGAAGTCAAAACCTTTATAGACTAAGAAAATGCTCTGAGAAATGGAAGTTTACCAAATTAACTTAAATACCATAATATAAATGGAAGACATAAGTGGGTCTTATGAAACCCATTGGTGTTATATTAAAAATGTAGAAATAATAAAAGCAGGCATATCTCTAGAATTGAATAAAAAGCAACAACAAAAACAATACATAAATACATTGGTGAACATTTATTATTTAACAGTATACAATAAATGTGATAAAAACAATAAAGGATTTGTGGTTTGTGATCTTGTAGAGTAGTTATATCTTGAGGGATCTAGAGGCGATTACATTACATTTCAAATGTTCATTATTAGATATGTTATTTTAAATATGAAATAACAATAAACAGGCTCAGTTAAGGTAAGCATTTACTTTTATTAGCACTAAACATGGTCCTGCAACATAACTACATCCAGGAACTGCTTTGAATTAGAGTGTTTTTATTTCAGACATTCCGCTTAGTTTGCCTCTTTGAGCATATGGCCCCTTATTCATTTTCAATGAAAATATAACTTCCTCAGGAGAGATGACGAGAAAAAATGAAAACTAGTTACATAAAAATTTTGCTTGCAGATTTCTAATGATAGGTCTTTCTGTTTCTTGATTTGCTGTTTTCCTTTGAAACAGTCAATGTCTCTAGGAAAACTGGCCCATAATATCTCTTTCAGTTCTCTAGGTTTTGAGCTTTTCATCTTTGATGCAATATTTACTAAAAACAAAATTGAAAAATGTAGCAACTCAAGGTTTTATCAAATTTCCAATAAAATATACAACTTTGACCCACAATACACCCTACAGTGCCTCCAACAACACACCACATGTACATATTTGTGAAGGGTAATATACAGCCTGAACTAACTCTGTGTCATCATTGGGTTAATTTTCTTTAAATTTTATATTTTATAGGGTTTTTAAATTATTTTGTTTCTTTTTTATCCTTTTCCAATACGTTTCTCTGCTTTTATTATCATACTCTTTAAAATTTTAATATATTTATATTATTTTTTTATTTAAAAATTTTTTACTTTTTCTTTTGTTAAAGTTATTAAAAATACCACTCTCAAATGCCATCGAGGAACAAGAAATTGAATATAAAAAAAACCAACTCAGGCCCTGGATGGTTAGCTCAGTGGTAGAGCATCGGCCTGGTGGGCAGAAGTCCTGGGTTGATTCCCGGCCAGGGCACACAGGAGAAGCACCCATATGCTTCTCCACCCCTCCCCCACTCCTTCCGCTCTGTCTCTCTCTTCCCCTCTCACAGCCGAGGCTCCATTGGAGCAAAGATGGCCTGGGTGCTGGGGATGGCTCCTTGGCCTCTGCCTCAGGTGCTAGAGTGGCTCTGGTTGCGGCAGAGCAATGCCCCAGAGGGGCAGAGCACCACCCCCTGGTGGGCAGAGCGTCGCCCCCTGGTGGGCATGCCAGGTGGATCCCGGTCAGGCACATGCGGGAGTCTGTCTGACTGTCTCTCCCCATTTCTAGCTTCAGAAAATACAAAAACAAAAAACAAAAAACCCCAACTTAGTCCCCAAAAGCCTTGGAGCTAAAGAATAGAGAATTCAAAATTAAAGTTTTAAAAATACCCAATGTTGTGTGAAAAGACACCAGAAGACAACTTAATTAATTAGATTAGAAACTAAATTCATGAGTAAAATAGCTTTCAAAGAATGTTGAAACTTTAAAAACAGAAATGAAGTACTCAATACATTAACTGAAAATGGAGGTAGAAAGTTTAGTATATAGAACAAGCCAGACAGAGGGGAGAATAAGTGAAATCAAAGACACAATAGTAGAGATGCTACAGAAAAAACAGAAAAGAGACTCATGAATTAAAAAAAACTCGGAGAGCTTAACAGCCTCTCTACCTTTATCAGAAATAGAAATGTCTGGTGTCAGAAAAATGGCACCGTGAGGAGCACTCCCGATTTCTCTCCCCAAAATTTCAACAAATTCTTTAACCAGTGACAGAAAAATCTATCCTCGGAGTGTCTGAAAGTCTCACACACTGAACACTAAGGTATGATTTAGCAAAAAGGTGACTAAATATATAATCAACCCTGTAGAATTTAAGATGGGTAACGGAACACTTCAGCTTTTTCATTAAACTTAGCAAAGGTTGTTTTCACTTGGAACTAAGAAAGAGTGGGGGCTGGGAGCATGGAGAGAGCTGGGCTGCATCACAGACATCCAAGCTGAGAAAAGAGTGTGCCTGCGGTGACTCAGCCCACATGAGCTTACGCCCATGCCAGACCCCGGCAATGGCGGGTGAGTGGTGGTTACAATTAGCCCCGATATCCTGACTGGCATTTATGTATAGTGTTTGAGTGGTTCCTCCTAGCTCACCAGGAGTGGTTGCTCATGTTCCCAAAAAAAGGGGCAGGGTCAGAGGCCTCTGCACTGGCTGTGACCATAGTCTTAATGTGGTACCTGCACCCTGAAAAAAAGCACACGTGGAGTGCAAAAAAGTGACCTTTCCTATTCTCAACCTTTTCTGAGCAGGCAGGGTGCCTCACCAGCCATTCAAGCTAATATCTTGGAAAAGAAAAAATATAAAAGCATTAGGGGGAGGAGTGCACATGTAGATTGCAGTCTGTCTCTAGAGCAGATCTGGGATCCAATCACTGAAAATACCTTAACCCATGGTCTGCTCACCTTTCAACTAAATTACATGGCTATAATTGACAAGATATTTCTTAGCTCAGAGATAAGAGGCATGATATTCTTTACTGCTTCTTGCTATGCATGGAGGGGCAGGGGCAACTTTCCATCAAATGATAAATGGAGAAAAATACATTTTCATGAAACAAATCTCAGAGAACTCTACAGAAGTTATACAGGCTAGGCTATAGGTTTTTTTTTTACAAGGTAAAAGCCTGCAAAAAGCAATAATATGGAATGCTAAGGCAAATTGAACTAGATATACCAAGAAAACTGAACAGAAATCAACACTCCTTCCTACCTGGTGGTTCTGATTGCCAAAGCTTTTATACTGAGGGCTATATGTTAAAAAGAGAACTTGGCAGCTTTTAAGATGTGCTGTTCTGTAGACAGAGACTAAGGCATCTTATTTCCAGCCAAAACATGTTACAAAGTGCAAAAATCCTACACAGAATGGTCCCACAGAGTGCTGAGACACACTGGACATGCCTGGAGGCTCATAGAAAGGCATCTTGAGAGCAATTGTCTGCCAGCTCTGCATGATTAG
Source organism: Saccopteryx leptura (assembly GCF_036850995.1). NCBI lineage: Eukaryota > Metazoa > Chordata > Mammalia > Chiroptera > Emballonuridae > Saccopteryx > Saccopteryx leptura. Next base: position 2,692,889 of record NW_027095700.1, read on the forward strand.
TCTGGAGGCTCTGACTGACAAAGCCTTATTCAGAGATCTGCACTGAGTGGGGACAGTTTGGGGATTTGCCAGGTCTTTGAAGCTCTTACTCTCCAGGCAGAGGCAACAGAAACCTCATAGCTGGATCATCAGGCTGCTAAGTCAGAAGTAGAGACTAGGAGATTGGCTCTGGGAAAACAGACTCTCTCGTTGTTAGAGCCTGCAAAGACTAACATGTCCTTACTACCAATGAGACTAAAGCCAAATAAATGACATTGCCATAGAAATTCATCAACTGCAAATCTCTACATAAGAATGCCACAAGGGCACAGCCTGGGGTACAGAGTCACTGACCATGAAGAGAAAGAAGAAAGAAAAAGAAAGAAGATAACCTCTCTAAATCAAAATAATCCACAGACTTTATAACTTTTTCCACTTCTTTTTTGTTTCTTTTATCTTCTTTTCTTTATTATTTATTTTCTTCCACCTTGGTCATTTTATTTTCTGCCCATCTTATTGTTTTCTCTTCTTGAACCACATTATGCATAAGTGTTCCATTTCCCATTTTCTTTCTTTCCTTCTTCCATTTTCTTAAAAACGGTTGCACTCCAAAACACTTAACTCTTTCTTTCTCATTTTTGTTTTTTATTTCTGTTATTTTTTTCTTTTTTTTCTCTCTCTATTAGTTTCTTCTTTTCTTCTTTACTTTTTCTCTCATTCAATCCTCACTTATGTACAATATATTTATTTGGGACTCAATTATTTTTGTGTGCCATTTAGGTTGATTTTTACTTCACTTCTTACCTTGCATTTCTCCCCAACCCTGGCTCTCCACTATATCTAGTTTTTGCTCTACTTAATTCAATAGTAATTTTTTTCTTACTCCTGTTTCCCATTATCCATATTATTATATCTCTCAGTTGACAATCTCTTAAAAGCAAATTATTTTATTCTTGACATAATTTTTTTCTTTTTTTCTTTTGTGGGTCACTAACTTTTTTTGCCCCTTTATCACTTCTCTCCAACACAGGCCCTCTGTTATATGTAGTTTATATTTCACTTAGCACAATGTATTTTACAGTTTATCAAAAATACTTTTTTAAGGATGAAGGGAGAGGAGAATAAAAATAAAAAAATTTTTTCTTTCCTTTTTATTTATTACTTTTTATTCTTTATTAATTCTCATTAGTGCTATCAAAAAAACTATCCTCAGATGCCATTAAAGAAAAGAAAATAGAATATCATGGATACAAATTAAAGACATGTAGCACAGATAGATGAGAAAAAATCTATGGAGAAAAAAATTTTCATATTAAAAACCTTGGAGCCAAATGAAAAATAATGTAAAATAGAAATCCTAAAAAGACTCAGAGATATTAATAAAACACAGAAAGTCAATTTAGAGGGCTCAGAAAACAACTCAATGAACACAAAGAATATATTATTAAAAAAATTGAAACTATAAAACAAATAAAACAGAGATGAAAAACTCAATGCATGAACTGATAAATGAGGTAACAGGCTTAGCTAATAGAATAGGCCTGATAGAATGTAGGATTAGTAACATTAAAAAAAGCAACTTGAGGCACAACATAGAGTAACCTCAAAATTAAAAAATATAAGAAAGCCCTGTAGGAATTGTTTGATTTTATCAAAAAGAATAATATAAGAATAATAGGTATATCAGAAAGTGAAGAGAGAGAAAATGGAACAGAGAACATATTTAATCAAGTAATAAATGAGAAATTCTCAAGCTAGTGGAACAAACGGAAGCTCAAATTCAAGAAGCAAACAAAACACTGAGTTTCCTTAACCACAACACACCTATTTTAAGGCACATCATAATAAAATTGGAGAAACCAATGACAAAGAAAACATTCTCAAGCTATCCAGGGAAAAGAAGAATACAATATAAAAAAGCCTATTAGATTATTGTCAAATTTCTCAGTAGAAACTTTTAAGCTAGAAAAGAGTAGCCCCCAATATTTAAAGTCCTGATAGAAAGGAACTTTCAGCCAAGACTACTATATCCATTAAAGGTATCCTTCAAATACAAAAGAGAAATAAAAACATTAACAGATATAGAAAAGATGAGGAAATTTATTATCAAAACACCCACTCCAGGAAATACTAAGGATAGTTTTCCAACCAGATATAAAGAACATTAAAAAAAAAAAAAAAAAACCAGAAAAAAACTCCACCAAGAACACAATAAAACCAAATTTAAACTGTGACAACAAAAACATAAAAAAAGAGGAGAGGATAAAGATTAACAGTAGCAAAAAACAATGGAGTGCAGAAGCACTTGATTAAAAAAGGTAGCAACAAAGGAAAGAAGTATGGAATACAAACAAACAAAAACAAATGATAGTAAAACAAAAGAGAAGAATCAGACAAGATACAAACTTACAAAAATCAATTTATAAAATGGCAATAGGGAACCCAGAGGTGTCAAAAATTACAATAAAAGACACTGAGTGTAGAATGGATAAAAATAATCCAACTGTTTGCTGCCTAAAAGAAACACATCTAGGGGGATAAACATGGCAGCAGAGTAGGCGGACGCACAGACACCCAGCTCTCAACACCAAACTGGAATACAAATCAATTTAGGAAAAATCAGCATGAAAAACCAACACTGAACTGCAAGAACAGCTCTCAAAAACCAAGGAGCAAAGAGGAAGCCACAATAATTCTGGTAAGGAGTGCCTGAATCTCCTCTGCTTACAGGAACGGAAGGGGGGGTGAGGCTGAGAGCCCAGAGAGGATTTCACAGAGGAAAAAGAGCTTACCTGGTGACCAGGGAGCAAGGTGGGTTGAAAAGACCAGCTTATCTCCCAAGTGGAAAGGACATGGAGAGGGACAGATTGTGAGGGGCTAAGGTATGGAAGAAACGAAATAAAAAAGCTGACTCATTCATGCTGGAGGCGGCCATAGCTGGGGGAGAAACTGAACCTTTCACAAAACAGAGCTGAAGTGCTTCCGGATCAGAGATCTCCGGACATCTATCCAGCCCCAATCAGCGCAAAAAGACACAGCTGAAAACAAGAAGTGGAGAGGAGGGGCACTAGTAACTCAGGTCTCCATGGAGATCTGAGATACACCTCCCGCTACTGAAGCTGAGAAAAAACCCTGCCCCCAGTGAGATTAGTTGGTGGAAGAGACCTTCAGCGTGTCAGATTACACCCACAGCATTCCTGGTTACAGTTTCAAGGAAGCCCCCTGCTGAGATCAGTTAACAAGACTATTACCTGTTAAGAAAACAAACAAATCAAGACTTCAAAGCTGCCCAAATCCGAAAGTGGATTACAAATAATAGCTGATACCAACTTAAGAAGACCTAGAAATAACACAACTGAAAACTTGAGGCAGACAACACCAAGCCTAGACTCAACCAACTCTACAAATAAAACACCATTATGAGAAAACAAAGGAGTGCAACCCAAATGAAACCACAAGTGACACCTTTGAGAGATGAGCTGAGTGATATGGAAATAATCAAACTTCCAGATGCGGAGTTCAAAATAATGATTGTAAGGATGCTTAGGGATCTTAGAACAACAAAGGAGGGGCAGTTTGAAAACCTAAATAAAGAAATAGCAAGTATAAAAAAGGATATTGAAATATTAAAAAAGAATCAGTCAGAGATGACAAATACAATATCAGAAATAAAGACCACAATGGAAGGAATTAAAAACAGGATGGATACAGCTGAGGATCAAATCAGCAAGTTGGAGGACAACTGGAATGAAGGCATGAAAGAAGAGAAGAAAAGAGAAAAGAGACTCAAAAAGTCAGAGGAATAACTTAGAGAGCTCTGTGACAACATGAAGAGAAATAATATACGCATTATAGGGGTTCCTGAAGAAGAAGAAAAAGAACAAGGAATAGAGACTTTGTTCAATCATATCATAACTGAAAACTTCCCTAAATTAAGGCAAGAGAAACTCTCACAAGACCAAGAAGAACAGAGAACTCCATTAAAGAGAAACCCAAAGAAACCTACACCAAAACACATCATAATTAAAATACCAAAGCTAAGCGATAAAGAGAAAATATTAAAAGCTGCAAGAAAAAAAAAGTTATCACCTACAAAGGAGCCCCCATAAGGATGACATCTGACTTCTCAACAGAAACACTTGAGGCCAGAAGGGAATGGCAAGAAATATTCAAAGTAATGCAGAACAAGAACCTATAACCAAGACTACTTTATCCAGCAAGACTATCATTTAAAATTGAAGGAGAAATAAAAAGCTTCCCAGACAAAAAACAACTCAAGGAATTCATTACAACCAAACCAACGCTGCAAGAAATGTTAAGGGGCCTGTTATAAACAGATCAAAGTTAGAAAAGAATATAGCAAAAAAAAAAAAAATACACCTTTAAAAAAGAAAATGGCAATAAACAACTACAAATCAATAATAACCTTAAATGTAAATGGATTAAATGATCCAATCAAAAGACATAGGGTAACTGCATGAATAAGAAAACAGGACCCATACATATGTTGTCTACAAGAGACACACCTTAGAACAAAAGACACACATAGATTGAAGGTAAAAGGATGAAAAAAATTATTTCATGCAAACGGAAATGAAAAAAAAGCTGGGGTAGCAATACTTATATCAGACAAATTGGACTTTAAAACAAAGGATATAGTAAGAGATAAATAAGGCCACTACATAATGATAAAGGGAGTAATCCAACAGGAAGATATAACTATTATAAATATCTATGCACCTAATATAGGAGCACACAAATATATAAAGCAGACTTTGATGGATTTAAAGGGTGAGATCAACAGCAATGCTATAATAGTGGGGGATTTCAATACCTTACTAACATCACTAGATAGATCCTCAAGAAAGAAAATTAACAAAGAAACAGCAGACTTATTGGAAACACTAGATCAACTCGATTTAATAGATATCTTCAGAACCTTTCACCCTAAAGTAGCAGAATATACATTCTTTTCAAGTGCTCATGGTACATTATCTAGGATAGACCACATGTTAGGGCACAAAAGTGCTCTCAACAAATTTAAGAAGACTGAAATCATATCAAGCACTTTCTCCAATCACAATGGCATGAAACTAGAAATGAATCACAGCAGAAAAGCTCTAAAATTCTCAAACACATGGAAACTAAATAGCAGGGTGTTAAATAATGAATGGATTAAGAATGAGATCAAAGAAGAAATAAAAAAATTCCTAGAAACGAATGACAATGAGCATAAAACAACTCACAATTTATGAGACAAAACGAAAGCAGTGCTGAGAGGGAAGTTCATAGCACTACAGGCACACTTTCAGAAGCTAGAAAAAGCTCAAATAAGCAAATTAACCCTGCATATAAAAGAATTAGAAAAAGAACAGCAAGTAAAGCCCAAATGTAGTAGAAGGAAGAAAATAATAAAAATCAGAGCAGAAATAAATGACATAGAGGCTAAAGAAAAAATACAGAGGATCAATGAAACTAGGAGCTGTTTCTTTGAAAAGGTAAACAAGATTGATGAACCTTTAAGTAGACACACCAAGAAAAAGAGAGGACTCAAATAAATAAAATTAGAAATGAGGGAGGAGAAATAACAACTGACACAACAGAAATACAAAATATTGTAAGAAAATACTATGAAGAACTGTATGTCAAAAAACTAGACAACCTAGATGAAATGGACAAATTCCTTGAAACATACAATCTTCCAAAAATCAATCTGGAAGAATCAGAAAACCTAAACAGACCGATTACACCAAATGAGATAGAAACATTTATCAAAAAACTCCAAACAAAGAAAAGTCCAGGGCCCAATGGCTTCACAACGGAATTCTACCAAATATTCAAAGAAGAACTAACCCCTATCCTTCTCAAACTATTTCAAAAAATTCAAGAGGAAGGAAGACTTCCAAGCTCCTTTTATGAGGCGAGCATAATTCTGATTCCAAAACAAGGCAAAGACAACACAAAGAAAGAAAATTATAGGCCAATATCTCTGATGAATATAGATACTAAAATCCTCAACAAAATATTAGCAAACCGGATCCAACAATATATGGAAAAAATCATACACCATGATCAAGTGGGATTTATTCTGCGGAGGCAAGGCTGGTACAATATTTGTAAATCAATCAAGGTGATTCATCACATAAACAAAAAGAAGGAGAAAAACCATATGATAATTTCAATAGATGCAGAAAAAGCATTTGATAAAATCCAGCACCCACTCATGATCAAAACTCTCAGCAAAGTGGGAATACAGGGAACATACCTCAACAAGAGAAAAGCCATCTATGAGATACCCACAGCCAACATCATACTCAATGGGAAAAAATTGAAAGCAATACCCTTAAGATCAGGAACAAGGCAGGGGTGCCCCCTATCACCACTCTTATTTAACATAGTCCTGGAAGTCCTAGCCACAGCAATCAGACAAGAAGAAGAAATAAAAGGCATTCAAGTTGGAAAAGAAGAAGTGAAACTATCATTATTTGCAGATAATATGACATTATATATAGAAAACCCTAAAGTCTCAGTCAAAAAACTACTGGACCTGATAAATAAATTTAGCAAAGTGGCAGGATATAAAATCAATACTCAGAAATCAGAAGCATTTTTATACACCAACAATGAACAGTCAGAAAGAGAAATTAAGGAAACAATCCCCTTCACAATTACTACCAAAAAAATAAAGTACCTAGGAGTAAACTTAACCAAGGAGACTAAAGACTTGTACTCGAATAATTACAAAGCATTGATAAAAGAAATCAAGGAAGATACAAACAAGTGGAAGCATATACCGAGCTCATGGTTAGGAAGAATAAACATCATTAAAATGTCTATATTACCCAAAGCAATCTATAAATTCAATGCAATACCAAGTAAAATACCAATGACATACTTCAAAGATATAGAACACATATTCCAAAAATTTATATGGAAACAAAAGAGGACACGAATAGCCTCAGAAATCTTAAAAAAGTAGAATAAAGTGGGAGGTATCACACTTCCTGATATCAAGTTATACTACAAGGCCATTGTACTCAAAACAGCCTGGTACTGGCATAAGAACAGGCATATAGATCAATGGAACAGAACAGAGAACCCAGAAATAAACCCACAGTTTTATGGACAACTGATATTTGACAAAGGAGGTAAGGAAATACAATGGAGTAAAAACAGCCTCTTTAACAAATGGTGTTGGGAAAATTGGACAGCTACCTGCCAAAAAATGAAACTAGATCACCAGCTTACACCACTCACAAAAATAAACTCAAAATACATAAAAGACTTAAATGTAGGCCGCGAAACCATAAGCATCTTAGAAGAAAACATAGGCAGTAAACTCTCGGACATCTCTCGGAGCAATATATTTGCTGATTTATCTCCACGGTGAAGTGAAATAAAAGACAGGATAAACAAATGGGACTATATCCAACTAAAAAGATTTTGCACAGCTAAAGACAACAAGAACAGAATAAAAAGACAAACTACACAATGGTAGAACATATTTGACAATACATCTGATAAGGGGTTAATAACCAAAATTTATAAAGAACTTGTAAAACTCAACACCAGGAAGACAAACAACCCAATCCAAAAATTGGCAAAAGAGATGAATAGACACTTCTCCAAAGAGGACATACAGATGGCCAATAGGCATATGAAAAAATGCTCAACATCACTAATCATTAGAGAAATGCAAATTAAAACCACAATGAGATATCACCTCACACCAGTCAGAATGGCGCTTATCAACAAAACAACACAGAATAAGTGCTGGCGAGGATGTGGAGAAAAGGGAACCCTCCTGCACTGCTGGTGGGAATGCAGACTGGTGCAGCCACTGTGGAAACAGTATGGAAATTCCTCAAAAAACTGAAAATCGAACTGCCTTTTGACCCAGCTATCCCACTTTTACTAATATACCCCAAGGACAGCATAGAACGGCAAGAAAAGGAGAAATGCACCCGCATGTTTCTGGCAGCATTGTTCACAATAGCAAAGATCTGGAAACAGCCCAAGTGTCCGTCAGAGGACGAGTGGATTAAAAAGCTTTGGTACATATATACTATGGAATACTACTCAGCCATAAGAAATGATTACATCGGATCATTTACAATAACATGGATGGACCTTGACAACATTATACGGAGTGAAATAAGTAAATCAGAAAATAAAACCTAAAATGAATCCATTCATAGAAGGGACATAAAAATGAGACTCAGAGACATGAACAAGAATGTGATGGCAACAGGGGCGGGAGGTTGGGGGGGGCAGGGTGTGAAGAAGGAGACAGGGATTAGGGGATGGGAGAGGCACAAAGAAAACCAGATAGAAGGTGACAGAAGACAATTTAACTTTGGGGAAGGTGTATACAGCACAATCAAATGTCAAAATAATCTAGAGATATTTTCTCTCAACATATGTACCCTGATTTATCAATGTCACTGCATTAAATTTAATAAAAAAAGAGAAAAATAAAGAAACACATCTAAGCAACAAGAATATAAAGAAATTAAATGTGAAAGGCTGGAAAACAATACTTCAAGCAAATAACCTAAAAAAAAAGCAGGTGTTGCAATACCCATATCTAATAATGTTGACTATAAGACAGCAAAAGTAAACAGAAAAAAATGGTCATTTCATAATGATTAAGGGGACACTGAATTAAAAAGTCATAACAATCCTTAATATATGTGCACCAAACCAAGGAGCACCAAAATATATAAGACAGCTACTTATTGACCTAAAACCAAAAACTGACAAAAATACAATCTTACATGAAGACCTCAATACACTGCTGATGGCTCTAGATTGTTCATCCAAACAGAAAATCAATGAAGATATATTGGCTGTAAATGAAATACTAGAGCAACTAGATATGATAGACATTTCCAGGACATTTCATCCCAAAGAAACAGAATATACATTTTTCTCTAGTGGACATGTAACATTCTGAAGAATTGTCCAAATGTTGGGCCACAAAAAGAACATCAGCAAATTTAGAGAAACTGAAATAGTACCAAGGATAATTTCTAATTATAAAGCCTAGAAACTAGAATTTAGCTGTAAAAAAGAGGGGGAAAACACAAAATGTGGAAACAAAACTACATACTTTTAAGAAATCAATGGATCAAAAAGGAAATAAGCCCAGAGATGAAAAGATATATAAAGAATAATGAAAATGATAATACAACATATCAGAATCTTTGAGATGCAGCAAAAGCAGTCATCAGGGGGAAGTTCATATCACTTCAGGACTATATGAACAAACAAGAGAGTGCCCAAGTAAATCACTAAACTTCACCCCTTAAGAAACTAGAAAAATAAAATCAACCCAAAAGCAGCCGAAGAAAAAAAATAATAAAAATCAGAGGAGAAATAAATAAGACAAAGAACAGAAAAACTATAGAAAAAATTAATGAAACAAAGAGCTGGTTCTTTAAAAAGATAAAAAATTTGACACACCCTTGGCAAGACTCACCAAGAAAAAAAGAGAAAGGACTCATATCAACAAAATTTAAAATGAAAGGGGAAAAATTATCACAGACATTATAGATATACAAAGAATTATTTGAGAATAATACAAAAAAGTATATGCCAACAAATTTAACAATCTAGAAGAAATGCATAAATTTCTAGAACAATACAACCTTCCTAGACTGAGTCATGTAGAAGCAGAAAGCCTAAACGAACCAATTAGCAGAAAGGAAATAAAAAAATATATTAAAGAAAAACTCCCCACAAAAAATGTCGAGGCCAAGACAATTATACTAGTGAATTCTATCAAACATTCAAAGAAGACTTGGTTTTTATTCCACTCCAAGTCTGTCTAAAAATTAAAGAAAAAGCAATACTTCCAAACACTTTTTGTGAGGCCAACATAACCCTCAAACTAAAACATGGCAAGACCGTCAAAAGAAAAAAAAAAAAAAGAAAAGAAAAAAAGAAAGAAAACTAGACACCAATATCTCTAATTAATACAGATTCTAAATTACTAAACCAAATACTAGCAAATGAAATAGAACAACATATTAAAAAATAATACATCATGATGAAGTGGGTTCCTCACAGAATCTCAAGAATGGTTCAACATACGTAAAACAAATAATGTAATACACCATATCAACAAAACAAAGAACAAAAACCACATGATCTTATCAATAGATGAAGAAAAGGCAGTCGATAAAATACAAAACAACTTTATGTTTAAGACACTCAACAAAATAGGTATAGAAGAAAAATATATCAACATGATAAAGGCCATATATGATAAACCATCAGCTAACATCATATTAAAATACATAAAACTGAGGACTTTCCCCTTAAATCAGGAACAAAACAGGGTTGTCTACTCTCTCCACTCTTATTTAATGTGATGCTAGAAGATGTAGCCAGAGAAATTAACAAGATAAAGAAATAAAAGAAATCCATATCAGAAAATAAGTAAAGGTATCACTTTTCACAGATGATCCTATACATTGAAAACCCCAAAGACTCCACAAAAAGATTACTAGAAACAATTAACCAATACAGTAAGGTCACAGGATACAAACTTAATATACAAAATTCCATAGCCTTTCTATATGCCTACAATTAAACATTAGAAAACAATCTCAAAAAATAATCTTCTTCACAATTAAAACAACCACAAAAATATACTTAGAATAAACATGACAAAGAATGTAAAGGACCTATATAACAAAAACTACAAAGCATTGTTAAGGGAAATTGAGAAAGATACAATGAAATAAAAAAATATTCCTTATTCTTAGATAGGAAGAATAAATATAATCAAAATGGACATATTACCCAAAGCAATATACAAATTTAATGCAATTCCAATCAAAATTACAATGACATTTGTAAAAGAACTAAAACAAAAAGTTATCCAATTTATATGGAATTATAAAAAACCCCAAACAACCAAAGCAATTTTTTAAAAAAATAATGAAGCTGGGGGCATTAGAATACTTGACCTCAAACTATATTATAGAGGCATGACAATCAAAACAGTATGGTATTGACAGAAAAGTAAACACTCAGACCAATTGAAAAAAAAAGAAATTTCAGAAATAAAACCACATATATATTGTAAAATAATTTTTGTTATAGGGGAAACAACACACAATGGAGAAAAGGCTCTTTAACCAATGGTAATGGAAAAACTGAAAAGCTACATGAAAAAGAATAAAACTCAACTATAGTTTGTTCCCTTGTACTAAAATTAATTCAAAATGGATCAAAGACCTAAATATAAGACCTGAAACAATAAAGTACATAAAAAAGTAGGTACTAAACTCATGGACCTTGGTTTTAAAGAGCATTTTATGAATATGACTCTAAAGACAAGAAAAGTAAAGGCAAAGATAAATGAGTTGGACTATATCAGACTAAGAAGTTTATGCTCAGCAAGAGAAACTGATATCAAAATAAACAGAGAGCCAACAAATTGGTAAATGATATTTCCAAACAACAGCTCAGATAAGGGCGTAATATCCAAAATATACAAAGAACTCATAAAACTCAACAAGAAACAAACAAACAATCCAGTTAAAAAATTGGAAGAGGACATGAACAGACACTTCTTCCAGGAAGAAATACAAATGGCCAACAAATATATGAAAAGATGCTCATCTTCATTAGTTATTAGAGAAAGGCATATCAAAACTACAATGAGATGCCACCTCACACCTGTTAGAATAGTTTTTATCAACAAGACAAGTAATAGGAAGTGTTGGAGAAGTTGTAGAAAAAAAAAACCCTCATTCATTGTTGGTGGAAATGTAAAATAGTACAATTATTATGGAAGAAAGTATTATGGTTGCTCAAAAATCTGAAAATAGAATTACCTCATAACTAGCAAACCTTCTTCTAGGTATCTACCACCAAAACTTAGAGACATTGATAAGTAAAAACACATGTTGCCCCATGTTCATGGCAGTATTTTTCACAGTGGCAAGACACAGAACCAACCAAAATGCCCTTTAATAGATGATTGAATAAAAAACAATGTGACACATATACATTATGGAATACTACTCAGCCTTTAGATATAAAGACATTGGATCATTTAAAACAAACTGTTGGATCTTGATAACATTATACTTGGTGAAATAAGTAAATCAGAAAAAACTAAAAACTATATGATTTTATATATGGATGGGATATAAAAACGAGACAAAGAGACATGGACAAGAGTGTGGAGAGGTTACCAGAGGGAGGTGTTAAAGAAGAGAGAGAAAAAGAACAGAAGGGGGAGAGGGAGAGGCACAAAGAAAACTTGATAGAAGGTAATGGAGTATAATCTGACTTTGGGTGATGGGTGTGCAACATAATTCAGTGACAAGATAATCTATACATGTTTTTTTGAACATATGTACACTGATTTATTGGTGTCACCTCATTAAAATTAATAAAAAATTATTTAAAAATAAGAAGTAAACACACAAAATGCCATAAAGAAATAATTTGAATCAAAAATAAAATAATTTGTTTTGTGGTTGAGATTTTATTGAGAAAAAAAAGTAGAAGAGAAGAAACAAAAAAAAAGAGCAAAAGAAAAAAATATTAAGTTTTTTGGAATGTAGCCTTAAAAAATGAATGGAAAAGGTAATAGCTATGGGCAATAAAGTTTAAAATGAAAAAAAATATGCTTTTTGCTTACTGGTTGTTATCTTTTGCCTTACTAAGCAGTGGCGCAGCCCCTTAGCTAAGAAAAAGATTTCTTTGTTATATAATATAAGAAAGTCAGTCAGGGTGCCTGGGACTACCCTTGCCCAAGGAAGAGGGCTTGGTGCCTGAAACTGTTATGGGGGCAGCAGGTCCTCTATTTTTTTCTATTCACCACTGCTTCTCATGCAGCCAACTGCAGCCTGGCTACTCTTTTTATTCCCTGTTATACAGTACCATACCCAAGATTTTGAAAGACACCATACCTCTTTCCATTGGGTTTATGTAGAGACAGCAAGTCCAGATAAATTTTAAAGAGTTTTATTATAGGAGGACATTTACTAGATATGCTAGTCACATATGGCTGACTCAATGCAGCAGACCTAGATTACATGCTACCCCCCCAAATATTTCAGGGCTTTTTATATACCCTTGATTAAACACGAGCAGTGAGAGCATCACATCATGGCTCAAGCTTACATTTATTTAGGGGATACACAGAGATATTAAGACTTTCAATGTAACACAATCAAAGATGTTTACAAATCTTTTAGGGATCATTTTTGTCAGTAATCTTAAGGTATTTTACTCTCAATATTCCAAAAAGAGGGAGAAACTACAATCAATGAAAGGTGGTATGTAAATTATGTCTCCTATTGAAAGATAAAAATTTCTCAGTCAACCTTAATTTTAGCTTTAAAACAAAATGACCCATTGTTCTTTCAAGAAAAAAATTCTATATTTTTTTCTCTCCTCCCTAAAGGAAAAATGGGACAGAAAAGCTTGATTTTTTTCTCTTAAAATATCAATATTAATTTTGCACTTTTTTGGTACCTTACAACAATCCTCATTGGTTTTATTTTTTAAGTCAAATTCTTGACTTAATATATTAAAGAGCATGAGGCTGTTATATAGTTTTATTAACTTACAACGTGTAACAGACACTTAACAGACAGAATTAATAGCAATACAGTTCACTAAAAAAACAAATTTTACTAATTCCTTCTCTATAAATGGCACAAATCTTTTACAACTTAAACTGTCTTTTATAACAATTTTACTTTTAGTTAGAACTCTTCATTTTAAAACTTTTAAGCCTTAGTGACAAGTAAGTTGGCTTTCTTTTTACCCTAGTTTTCCTTTTTTCTAAAGTCTGATTAAAAGGGAGCCCTTAGTAAGTTTCTTTATACATTCACCGAATGTAGAACAATCAGTTTCAGTTTGTTGTTAGAGTAGGGCATGCTATCCTTCTCAGGGTTAATTTATAAGTGTTGGTGGGATCAGTCTCTGCTGTCCACTAGGGTGCCTCTGTGGAGACTGCAGGCTTCAACTGGCTATGGTGGACACAGGAGGGCAGACCTTCTACCTTTGCAGCATAGGGAGTTTTTAGGATTATGTTATTTGGACCCATCCATGTAAGAGTCAGTCCTTGGGTGAGGTACTGGATCTCCTGTTAGTGTTGGAAGCTCCTCTCAGACAGTTTTTGAACAGTTTTCTGTGTAACTTGTAAATTCTACAAATACTTAAGTAAGGGATGGTTACATTTTCTTTATGATTTGATTTTAAGTATTTTACTTTCCCTGAACCTTTTCATGCCTATGGGCACAATGGATCTTCAAATTAGCTTCTAATTAATATTGGGTTTCTTTCTTACTAGCTTAGAGACTGTAGACTGAAATGCAGGCCCAACAGTAGAATAGCCAAGTTAAAACTGGAAATAATTCTATATACAATTTTCTAACAATTGTCAATTATTTTATTAAAGTCTATTTCAAAATGTTTACCTGAGAAAATTTACTTCTCTTTCTGCTTCTTTTTATAATTTTCTTATTTTGTTTAGTATTCACTTGGATACAAACTAAATAGATTCTAAGATCAGCTTCTCTAATTATCCCTTTTTATTTGCAAAATGTTTTTAATTGGTTTTGAATAAACGTTTGTAAATAAGAGTCCCCAAAACCCCACTGGTTTTGGGTAGTATCTTTCTACTCATTTGAATTTCTAATTTTTATGTTCTGAGTTTAGGCAGAAAAAAAATACAATAAACAAAATTAAAATAGCTAATGTTAACAAATACAGTAACAAGCATCCTAATACTAAAAAATGACCAAAACATACTTGATTATTAAAAAAAAAACAAAGTTCTAAGCAATATAACAAAATTTAAAATAAAACTCTTACAGTCTTAAAAGTTATTAACATGTTAACATAATTTTATTAACTCTATGATGACACCATTACTGTTTTATATTATTTGCAGTTGTAACTCAATTTTGCTTCATTTTGAGAAGTGTTCTAAAGAACAGAAATCACATATATTCAGAAAAAGTCCACAAGGCACTGGATTTGTGGTCACACTCTACACTCTGCAGCTAGAGTCTACATCCTAATAATCATTGCCTTTATCTGAAATTAGGAGCAGTTCCCAGCCTAAAATAGGCATGGGGGCATTGAGACAACAGGAATAAAAAAAACACAATACATTAAAAAAAAAACAGAAATAAGTCTGGCTATACCCACAATAGAGATCTTCAAACACCTATATAAAGAGATAGCAAATATAAAAAAAAACATTGAAATAATAAAAAAGAATCAGTCAGAAATGACAAATGCAATATCTGAAATAAAGAACACAATGGAAGAAATTAAAGCAGGATGGATGAAGCACAGAATTGAATCAGTGAGTTAGAGGACACAATAAATAAAGGAACAGAAGCAAAGCAGAAAAAAGAAAAGAGACTCAAAAAGTCTGAAAAAACTCTTAGAGAGCTCTGTGACAACATGAAAAGAAATAACATTTGCATCATAGGGGTTCCTGAAGAAGAAGAGAAAGAAAAAGGGATAGAAATTTTGTTCAAGCATATCATAGCTGAAAACTTTTCTCAATTAAGGCGGGAAAGCATCTCACATGTTCAGGAAGCACAGAGAACTCCATTAAGGTGAAACCCAAAGAAACCAACACCAAGACACATCATAATTAAAATACCAAAGCTAAGTGATAAAGAGAAAATATTAAAAGCTGCTAGAGAGAAAAAGACTATCACCTATAAAGGAGTCCCCATAAGGATGACTTCTGACTTCTCAACAGAAACACTTGAGGCCAGAAAGGAATAGCAAGAAATATTCAAAGTAATGCAGAACAAGAACCTAAAACCAAGACTACTTTATCCAGAAAGGCTATCATTTAAAATTGAAGAAGAAATAAGAAGCTTTACAGACAAAAATCAAACCTCAAGGAATTTACTACAACCAAACCAAGGCTGCAAGAAATGCTAAGGGGCCTGTTGTAAACAGATAAATGGAGAAGAAGAATATAGCAAAAGAGGAATACAGTTTTAAAGAATAAAATGGCAATAAATAATTACATATCAATAATACCCTTAAATGTAAATGGATTAAATGATCCAATCAAAAGACATAGGGTAGTTGCATGGATAAGAAAACAGGACCCATATATATGCTGTCTACAAGAGACACACCTTAAATCAAAAGATGCACATAGAATAAAGATAAAAGGATGTAAGAAAATATTTCACACAAATGGAAATGAAAAAAAGCTGGGGTAGCAATACTTATATCAGACAAAATGGACTTTAAAACAAAGACTAAAGTTAGAAATAAAGAAGATAATGATAAAGGGAGCAATCCAAAAGGAAGATATAACCATTATAAATATCTACTCTACTAATATAGGAGTACCTAAATATATAAAGCAGACTTTGATGAATTTAAAGGGTGAGATCAACAGCAATACTATAATAGTAAGGGATTTCAATACCCCATTAACATTATTAGATAGATCCTCAAGATAGAAAATTAACAAAGAAACAGCAGATTTAAAGGATATATTAGATCAACTCGATTTAATAGATATCTTCAGAACCTTTCACCCTAAAACAGCAGAATATACATTATTTTCAAGTCTCATGGTACATTCTCTAGAATGTTCCACAGGTTAAGGCACAAAATCAGTCTTAACAAATTTAAGAAGATTGAAATCATATCGAGTACTTTCTCTGATCACAATGGCATTAAAGTAGAAATCAAGCACAACAGAAAAACTGGAAAATACTCAAACACTTGGAAACTAAATAACACGTTATTAAATAACAAATGGGTTAACAATGAGATCAAAGAAAAAATTGAAATATTTCTAGAAACAAACAATAATGAGCATACATCAGCTCAAAATTTATGGGACACAGCAAAAGCAGTCCTGATAGGGAAGTTTATAGCATTACAGGCATACCTCCAGAAGATAGAAAAAGCTCAAATAAACAACTTGGCCCTACATCAAAAAGAACTAGAAAAAGAACAGCAAGTAAAGCCCAGAGCTAGGAAAAGGAAGGAAATAATAAAGATCAGAGCAGAAATAAATGAGATAGAGGCTAAAGAAACAATAGAGAAGATCAATGAAACCAGGAGCTGGTTCTTTGAAAAGGTAAACAAGATCAATGAACCTTTAACAAGATTGATGAACATTTAACCAGACTCACCAAGAAAAAAATAGAGGGCCTCAGCATAACTGGGATCTGGTCAGCATAGGCAGAAGTAGTGTGTTTTTTCAAACTAGTGTGCTCTTCCTTGAGATGTACTCTAAGGTGATAATGGTATAATGATTTCATGAAATATATTAGCTTTGTAATGTGGTTCACGTTGTGCCGTTTGGTCACTAATTTTACAGGAAGCTCATGGAGAACATCACCAGCACAAGGTCCCCTTAAGATTTACCATGGAATCAGTCATTGTGTTGATTATCGCAGTAGCACACAAGATGGCTATGATGGCTTTCGTGGAAACTAGCAGAGCTGCCTACAGGATACCTGTTAAGTGGTCATGAGCTTGGTGGCCGACGAGACCGAGGTTTGTCACCATCTATGCAAGGGCTGGACCCAGCCTCTCGTGAACCATGGAGTTGTTCAAGTAACAGGGCTTCATTAATAGGGGTGGTGGAAAAAGCCCATCTGAAACAGTGTTTTGAAACAGACATTGAACATAACGTGGAGTTCTCTACCAAATTTTCTTGGGAAAGAGAAAATTCAAATGTTTTATTCCTGTTATTTCTGTTGTTCTTAATAAATGGATAAGATTTACTGGTGTCACCAGGGTGTCTGAAGTGTTTCTTCATGAATTTTGAAGTCAGATGAAAAAGGGGAATTATTTAAGGTGGCATCCTCTAGCCTAGTTTTAATGTAATAAAATTAGCAGAGCGCTGTGTCAATGAACTGTGTCTGTTTAGAATATCTTTAAAGAAAAAGGTTTTGCAAAAGTACCACTTCATGTGTGACTGAACTGCGGAGTTAAACATAAAGCACTGTATGTGCAAGGATAATGGAAATGTTGACTTCTCTCTTTGAACAGAAGTGCAAACAAATTAAGTGCTCTCTTACTTTTGCATTCCACTATATGGAATAATGAAGCATGCCACTTGAACTTTGGTGACAACTGCTGCCTACAAACCACAGTGATTACCCCACCCGGCACTGCTGCAGAGGAGAGAGGCCTCGATGACTGCATTGTACACATTCCATTGTGGTTTTTTTTTCGGGCCATCACTGCAGGAAGCGCACGCAGATACCCCAGGCTTCCTCGCAGCATGTCATCCATCGTGTCTGCCAGTGCTCCAGGACCGCTGCCCAGCCCCAACATCACGTACTCCACAATACACAGAGATCTCCTGGTCTGGCACAACCCACTCTCCACCGTGACACCCAGTGATTTTACTTTCCACCATCCAATGTAAACTACAAGATCACGCCTGGCCTTCTGCCCCGTGGTTCCTTAATGTGAGCTCTGATCTCCTTCCGCTCTGACCAGGCAGTATACCCGCCCTGCACAGGGATTCTCATGTTTCCCATGTCCACAAGCCAATGGGATCCCCAAAGTTTTTCACCGCTCACCTTTTGAGAGACCCAATAAGAACTCTCACAATCCTGACTGGACTTTAAAACTGTAGACCCCTGTCTTCTTACAATCGACTTGCTCCGTATGACTTCTGTTGTACCCAAGCAGGAGGGATCCCCATGACTCTTGGACCATACACCACTTAAGCCAGTGTGCCCTCTGGTGTGCACATTCCACTGTGACACTGCAGGTATCACACAGCCTTGAACTGCTGGAACACCCATGGGCTCCCATTCTGTAACTGCTGTCTATTTGCAAGTGCTTCTAATGCCAACACTGTTTTGACAACCAAAGCCTCCATATTCACACTGCTCCCATGACACTCAGGCCTTGTACAATGCACTTTCTGTTGTGAATTTGTGCTTCCCTGTTAGCCTCCTCTAGGCCCTGTGTCTAGCAGGAGCCACCTGGCTTATTCATGTCTGTCTGTTTGTTCATTTGTTTTCTCTTTTCTTTTGCTTTGATTTATTTCAGTCAGAAGGTGTCATTTGGCACAAGTAAGTCCTTCTCTTTTTGAATCCACAAATATAGCTGATATCCTTCTCATGTCCATTCTGGATTACTCCTGACAACCAAAGCACGGAATGCCTCCAGTGAGGCCACCAACAGCAAAGCACATTGCACGAATTGTACAGCAGTAGCAGGCCATTTGGTGGTTGGTAGCCTGAACCTCCACACACTTAAGCACTGGATAGGACTGCTTCTGACTGGAGCGTGGCAAGTCCATGGTCAGTGGCTGTGTGATTGTTTTAAGAGATGAGTGAGCAGAGATGTCTAAGAGAGAAAGTCATGTCAGCTGTGTAGTGCAGACCATGTGCCTTTCCTGTGTGTTAACATAGTGCTGAGCACTTGGTATACACTGAAACAGTGTCCTAAAAGGAGTGTTTGAGCAGTTGTTCCTTTGATGGGGTTGATGAAGTTATAACTTTTGGAAGTCCCCTCCCTAAAATGCTGGGTATCCATCATTCTCCCTTGAAACCCAGCATCTTGGTTCTGTTTGCACAGAGACAGTGATTCCAGGCAGTGGAAACTAGAAGTTAAGCAAACCTGAAGAGTTGAAAGAAATTATGCCAGTAGGGAAAAGTATTGGGTGTTTCATGGAAATACTCCAGTGTTAATGGAATGCCAATGACATGTAGTACCACCAGCAAGCTGTCAGATGGTCAGCCCTTTCTCCAATACTAGAGCATTTTGGGATGTAGGAAAGTTGCAGGCTGGACCGTGGTGTCCATATTGTACAGATAGCTGGAGTCCTCTCTGTGCTTTCTGCAGTTTCTGAAAAAGTGAAAACAATCTGACCCAGAGGCTACCCAGGATCCACAAGGCCAATGCAGGGCCGCTCTGAGTGCAGACTAGTAACAAAGAGCGCTGCCTCCCACTTCCAACTTTGTAGTTCCCATCCTGCAATAGTCATTCTGGATAAGGATGCACTGAGCATCAGCAACATGAACACCATATCTGTGGTTGTGCATTGAATTGTGTGTGTAATCTATGAAGGACACAGTTAGATGTTTCCTATGTTTGAAATCTTCCTGGTAACTTCTTCATGAAGAAATGCTGTCACAAACCTCAACACTAGTAGAAGAGATCTGAGGCTCAGAGATGTGAAGTCTATTTCCCTTTGACTCAAGCTGATGGAAGACATGATTAGATAAAGTTGGGGGCTAGTTCTGCCACTCACATGCTAGGAGTTGACTTGTTCTGCACATGGAAACACCCAAATTTTCAGCTTCTTCAATGTCTGCTTGTGTTATGGTGGCCTCTACTTTTCAGTAAATTACCAAAGGTTTCAGGAACACTAGTTATGGTCTACAAACAGGCTCCTGAATTAACGAGGCTGTGAAACCATTTTTGGTCGGTTGGGTGCCAGGGTCAAGTGCCTGGAGGACAGGCATGTTGTTGAAGTTTTTAGATCACTCCCCAACTGGCCTATCACACCAGATAGCAAGTGTCTTTGGAGAATCCACTTATGAAAGATGTGGACCAGAAAGGCCCTGAGTCAGATCTCTGGTTCCATCCTCTCTGGGCAATTGGCAAGCATACTTGCCACCTGACACCATTTTCTTCCACTGGTTTCAATCTACAGAAAAACGTAGGAAGAGGCTACAGAACAAAACAAAGAAACAAAATCCTATGTTACTGTCACTGAGCTTGATTCACTGGGACCTCCTTGTGCATTTTCTTTGTTTTCTTGGGTGGATTTATCTGAAACGGACTCATATCCTTCTGCAATATTCCAGTTTTCACTCTACCTTTTCAGTCGTTCTTGTATTGCATCCTTTCCACTCTGCATAGCAACAGTCTTCTCAGCTCTGTACAGCCATGAAATAGAAAAGCATTAGACAAATTCTTTCTCTTTAAACATGCAAGCTGTTGCTAATACTTTGCAATCCCGAGAGCCAGCAGCTGAGGCACTGTGTCCTTTATATTCATGAGGAGGCCTGTGTGCACAATACCAAACACCAGAATTAGAGGACACAATGTAGACATGTTTTGTGACCTATGATAGAAATTACCACACTTTTCCTTCTGCACTGCCTGGGGTGCTCTTGCTGCCTTTCACCCACACAGTACCATCCCTTCCTACCACAACCCCCCTTTCCAGGACATGAACTCAGTCCCTCTATGATTCTCCCTGGGTGGCCATCTCCTTCGCTATCTCAGACCGGTCCACATTTTCTTCGAGTCACTCCTGCGGTGAATGGCCCGAGGTACACAACCCAGCAGACACAGGTCTGCATGAGGGCCTTGCAGCTCAGGTCTTAGCACCAAGTCAGCTAGCAGTCAATTCAACAGGAGAAGGGGCTCAAGAATAACTACCAAATGGAAGTATATGTGTGCCCATCTAACAAACCCCAAAAGAGGCTATGGCCCAACGAGTTTCCCAGATGGCAGCAGATAACCAGG
Organism: Saccopteryx leptura; assembly: GCF_036850995.1. Taxonomy (NCBI): domain Eukaryota; kingdom Metazoa; phylum Chordata; class Mammalia; order Chiroptera; family Emballonuridae; genus Saccopteryx; species Saccopteryx leptura. Next base: position 2,714,348 of record NW_027095700.1, read on the forward strand.
ACCTGCCCAGGTAGGGCAATGAGTAACAGGTAAACAGAAGGGAGAGCACACCGCCTGTCTGCAGAACCCTGGAGTTTTGCCTGTCCATGCTGTTATTCTGTGGATCATTCACAGAATCAGACTTCCAGAGTGTAGTTGTAGCAAACAGAATACAGTCAAGACCCTGAGAAATCTGAGGTCTCAGTGGACCTTGGCAGTTATCCTGGCTCATGCAATACCAAGCTCTGCCACAAGGGGCACGAGATCAACACAAATGCAGGCCAATGTCATCCCAACCACAGGGAATGCAGAAAGTGGACTGAAATGAACGGACAGAGCAGAGGCCTTGAATCCATTCCAAGACCCACAAAACAGTTCGCTGGCCACCTGCAATGGCTCCAACTACTTCTCTCTTCCATCAGCCAGACACCTGAGACCTGGCTCTCCAGTAAAGGACTCTCACTTTCCTGCTTCCCACAGATTTCACTCTTGAGAGTAGGAATTCTCTAGCCTGACCGGTGGTGTTGCAGCAGATAGAGTGTCAGCCTGGGCCAGTGAAGTTCCTGGTTCAAAATCACAGGGTTGCTCCTGCCCCCATCTATGCACATATGAGAAGCAATCAATGCACAACCAGAGTGAAGCAACTTTGTCTTGATGTGTTTCATTCTCTCTCTCTCTCTCTCTCGTCCTGAAAAAAATAAAAAAATATTTCTGTCATTTTCTGGCATGGTCAGAGATACCCACAGGGGCTGACTTTCAAAAAAAATGTGGGGCGATTATCTGGGTATTCCAGACTTGCTAGCACTTGTCAAAGGAACTGCTTTCTAGTTACTTCCCTCCAGGGAAAAGCTAAGCTTTAGATGGGCGCCTTGTGCTTGGTGAGCATGTGGGTACACACGCCCAGCTACAAATCTCACAGCTGAACCATGGAATTGAATGAACAGCTAGAAAGGACTTGAGGAGACATCACCAGGGAACTGCCATGCTTTCTTCCAGTTCCCCAAGATGGTTAGCACGCAGGTCGAGGCAAAAGGATGTCTACTGTGAGGACCCTGTGAGACAGGTTACTTCAAAAATAGACCTAGGTCAGGTTCATCTGTTCTCACATTTCCTATAGATCTGGATGGTAAATTCTTCTGTAGAATATTTAGTACATTCCCTAAAGTATTCTCATAACTCAAAACACAACACTGAGTATTATCAACTACAAAATTAAAAGAAATGGCAAATGAAGGAAATAAAACTTTTAACACAATGGCTTAAACAAAATACAGTCACATAAATTTGAAAGTGAGTTCTCAAATTTTGAAAGAAAGATCAGTACACACTACAAAGTTATTGAGCATTCTTTCTAAAAAATTTTTAATTAAATTAATTTATTGTGTTAACATAAACTCAAGCTTCCTACTGAATACCATACCCTCTCCCACCCCTATGTATCTATCTATACCCTTTTGGCCCCTTCCCCCAACTCCTGCCCCTTTTCCCTCTGGGAACTGCTGTCCTGCTATATGTATCTATGTGTTATGTATATGTAATTTCACTAATCCCTTCACCTTCTCGGATCCCATTCCCTCATTCCCCTTTTCTCTGACAGCTGTCCCTCTTGTTCTGGTAAACCCAGCACTGCCTCTATTTTGTTCTTCAGTTCCTTTGTTCCTTAGATTCCACATATAAGCGAGATCATAACATTTGGTTTCTCTGCCTGGCTTATTTCACTTAGCATAAGTGTCTCCAGTTCCATCCATGCCATCGCAAAAGGTAAGATTTTCTTCTTTCTCATAGCTATGTAGTATTCCATTGTGTATATACACCACAGCTTTTTACTCCACTCATCCACTGAAGGACACTTGGGCTATTTCAGGATCTTGACCACTATAAACACTGCTGCAATTAACAGGGGGGTGCATAACATTTTTTAAATTAGTGATTTGGTGTTCTTAGGATATATTCCTGAAAGTGGGACAGGTAGGTGAGAAGGCAGTTCCATTTTTTATTTTTTTGAGGTAATGCCATACTATTTTCCACAGGGGCTGCACGAGTCTGCATTCCCACCAGCAGTACAAGAGAATTCCCCTTTCTTCACACCCTCACCAGCACTTATTCTATGTTATTTGTTGATGAGCGCCATTCTGACAGGTGTGAGGTGATATCTCATTGTGGTTTTAAGTTGCATTTCCCTGATGATTAGTGATGATTTACATTTTTTCATATGCCTATTGGTCATCTGTATGTCCTCTTTGGAGAAGTGTCTGTTCAGTATTTTTGCCCATTTTTAATTGTATTTTTTACCTTCCTTATGTTGAGTTTTAGAAGTTCTTTATAAATTTTTGTTATTATTCCCTTATCAGATGTGTTGCCAAATATATTTTCCCATTGTGTCAGTTGTCTTTTTATTTGGTTAATGGTGTCGTTGGCAGTGCAAAATCTTTTCAGGTTGCTCCATTTGTTCATCCTGTCCTTTATCTCACTTGCCCGTGGAGATAAATTAGCAAAAATATTGCTTCAAGAGGTTTTGGAGAGGTTACTGCCTATGTTTTCTTCCGAGATGTTTATGGTTTCACAACTCTCATTTAAATGTTTTATCCTCTTTGAGTTTATTTTTGTGAATGGTGTTAGCGGGTGGTCAAGTTTTATTTTTATGCATGTACCTGTCTAGTTTTTCCAACACAATTTATTAAAGAGATATCTTTACTCCACTTTATCCTCTTGACTCTTTTGCAAATATCAATTGACCATAAAGGTTTGGGTTTATTTCTGGGCTCGCTGTTTTGTTCCATTGATCTGTATGTCTGTTCTTATGCCAGTACCAAGCTCTTTTAAGTACACGTATCTTGTAGTATAACTTGATATATATAGGTGTGACACCTTCCATTTTATTCTTCAATTTTGAGATTGCTGAGGATATTAATGTTCTTTTTTGGTTCTATATAAATTTTTGGAATATTTGTTCTATATTTTTGAAGTAAGCCACTGGTATTTTAATAGAAATTGCATTGAATTTATACATTGTTTTAGGTAATATAGACATTTTAATGATATGTATTCTTCCTATCTAGACACATGGTATATGCTTCCACTTGTTTGTATGTTTCTTGATTTCTTTTATCTATGTTTTATAATTTTCCAAGTACAGGTCTTTTACCTCCTTGGTTACTTTTACTCTGAGGTATTGTATTTTTTTGTTGTTGTTGCAATATTGAAGAAGATTGTTTTCTTAATTTATTTTTCAGAGAGTTAATGGTTGGTGTATAAAAATGCCACTAATTTCTAAACATTAATTTTATATCCTGCCACCTTGCAAATTTTGCTTATCAGGTCTAGTAGTTTTTTTACTGAAATTTTATGGTTTTCATGTACAATATCAGTTCATCAGCAAATAATAATTTTACTTCTTCTTTTCCAATCTGGATTCCTTTTATTTCTTCTTCTTTTCTCATTGCTGTGGCTAGGACTTCCAGAACTATGTTTAATTAGAGTGGTAAAAGGGGGTATCCCTGCCTTGTTCCTGATCTTAATGAATTGCTTTTAATGTTTGCCCTTTTAGTATAATATTGGCCATCGGTTTGTCATGGATGGCCATTATCATGTTGAGGGATGTTCCTTGTATTCCCACTTTGCTGAGAATTTTGATCATAAATGGGTGCTAGAATTTATCAAATGCCTTTTCTTCATCTATTGATATCATCATGTGATATTTATCCATCCTTTTGCTTATGTGATGAATCACATTAATAGATTTGTGAATATTATAGCAGACTTGCCTCCCCAGAATAAATCACACTTGATCATGATGAATGATTTTTTTTTATGTATTGTTGGATCTGGTTTTCTAGTATTTTGTTGAGAATTTTAGCATCTAAATTCATCAGGGATATTGGCCCGTGGGTTTCTTTTTTTTCTTTGTAGTGTCTTGACCTGGTTTTTGAATGAGAATTATGCTTGCCTCATTAAAGAAGCTTGGAAATCTTTCCTCCTCTTGACTATTTTGAAACAGGTTGAGAAAAAATAGGTGTTAGTTCTTCTTTGAATATTTAAAAATTACCTGTAAAACCATCTGGTCCAAGAAAATTTTTTTGGTGGGAGTTTTTTGATAACTGTTTCAATTTTATTTATTGTAACTGGTTTGTTTAAATTTTATAATTTTTCCAGATTGAATTTTGGAAGTTTATATGTTTCTAGGAATTTATTCATTTTGCCTACGTTGCCCAATATTTTGGCATACAAAATTTTATAGTAGCTTTTTAGAATCCTTTGTATTTCTACGGCATCAGTTGTTACTTCTTCTCTTTCATTTCTAATTTTATTTATTTGAGTTCTCTTTTTTTCTTGATGAGTCTAGTTAAAGGTTTATCAATCTTGGTTACCTTTAAAGGAACCTGCTCTTGTTTTTATTGATCTTCTGTATAGTTTTCTAGTCTGTATGTCATTTACTTCCCCTCTGACCTTTATTATTTCCTTCTGTCTACTTTGTCTGGGCTTTATTTGTTGTTCTTTTTCTAGTTCTTTTAGATGTAGGGCTAAGTTGCTTATTCTTGCCTCTTAAGGTATGCCTGTAATGCTATGAACTTTGCTTTCAAAACTGCTTTTGCTGTGTCCCATAAATTTTGCATTGTTGTATGTTCATTTATATTGCTTTAAAAAATTTTTTTTATTTCTTTCTTGATCTTGTTAACCCATTTGTTATTTAATAACATGCTATTTAGCCACCAAGTGTTTGAATGTATCTCAGTTTTTGTATTAGAGTTGATTTCTAGTATCATGTCATTAGATCAGAGAAAATACTTGATATAAATTCATCTTCTTAACTTTATTGAGTCATGTTTTGTGTCCTAAAATATGATATCCTAGAGAATGTACCATTAGCACTTTAAAAGTATGTATATTCTGCTGCTTTGGAGTAAAAGGTTCTGAAGATATCTATTAAATCCAGTAGATCTAGTCTGTCATTTAAGGCCAGTGTTTTGTTATTAATTTTCTGTCTAGAGTATCTATTCACTGATGTCAGGGGGTATTAAAATCTCCTACTATTATAGTATTGCTGTTGATCTCATACTTTATGGCCATCAAAATCTGCTTTATATATTTAGGTGCTCCTATATTAGGTGCATAAATATTTGCAATGGTTATTTCCTCCTTTTCAATTGCTTTATCATATCCCTTTATCATTATGTAGTGACTTTCTTTATCCCTTACTATTACCTTTATTTTAAAGTCTATTTTGTCAGATATAATTATTGCTACCCCAGCTTTTCTTTCATTTCCATTTGCGTGAAATATTTTTCCATCCTTTCACTTTCAGTCTATGTGTATCTATTTTCTGAGGCAGGTTTCTTGTAGACAGCATATGTATGGGTCCTGTTTTCTTATTCACACAGCTACCCTATGTCTTTTTATTGGAGCATTTAATTCATTTATATTTAACATTATTATTGATATGTAGTTGTTTATTGCCATTTTATTTTTTAAAACTACAATCCTCTTTTACTCAATTTCTTTTTCTTTCAGTCTTATTACAGCAGCCCTTAACATATCTTGCAGTACGGGTTTGGCTTTAATGAATTCCTTAAATCACCTTTTTGTCTGGGAAGCTTTTTATTTCTCCTTCAATTTTAAACAGTAGCCTTGCTGGATAAAGAAGCCTTGGTTTTAGGTTCTTGCTTTACTTCACTTTGAATATTTCTTGCCAATCCCTTCTGGCTCCAAATGTTTCTGTTGAGAAGTTGGATGACATCCTTATGGGAGCTCCTCTTTAAGTAATTAACTGCTTTTCTCTGGAAGCTCTTAGTATTCTTTCTTTGTTTCTTAACTTTGGCAGTTTATTTATAATGTGTCTTGCTGTAGGCCTCCTTGGGCCCCTATTTAATGGGACTCTTTGTGTTTCTTGAAGTTGCGTGACTTTTTCTTCATCAATTTAGGGAGGTTTTCAGCTCTGATTTCTTCAAACAAGTTCTCTGTCCCTTGTTCATTCTCTTCTTGTTCATGAACCTGTATGATGTGGATGTTGTTTCTCTTCATGTGGTCACATAGCTCTCTTTTCATTTTCTCAGACTTTTTGAACCACTTTCCTTTCTTCTGCTCTGTTTCCATGCTTTCATTTATCTTGGCCATTAAGTCATGGTCCACAACCCTGGGGCTGTGGACTGGTACCAGTCTGTGGGACATTTGATAACAGTCCGCAAAGAAAGAATAAATAACTTACATTATTTATGTTTTATTTACATTTAAGACTGAAAGATGTTTTATTTTTTAAAAATTACCAGATTCCCTCTGTTACATCCATCTAAGAGTCACTCTTGATGCTTGTCTTGGTCACGTGACACATTTATCCGTCCCACCCTAAAGGCTGGCACATGAAAATATTTTCTGACATTAAACTGGTCTGTGGTACAAAAAAGCTAGGGGACTATTGCTCTAAATCACTGATTTAATTCTCTGCTTTATCTAGCCTGCTCTTAATTCCTTGTAGTGCAGTCTTCATTTCAGATATTGTACTTGTCATTTCTGAATGGTTCTTTTTTTATGATTTCAATGTCCTTTTTGATGCTTGCTATCTCTTTATTTAGGTGTTCATTATGTCTATCCATTGTTGCTCTAAGATCCTTGAGCATTCTAAAAATCATTGTTTTTAAACTCTGCATCTGGTAGTTTGGTTCCTTCCATCTCATTATATTTGTGAGAATTTCTCATGTTGATTAACTGGTGACACATTTTTGTCTACCCATTTTGTCTGTGTATAGGCTCCTTTTGGGGGCATACTGCTTGTGCATCTAGCTGAGTCTATGGTTGGTGTTTTCTGCCACCAGTATCAGTTGTGATGGTTCTATATCTTCTAAGGTTGGTGTCAGCTGTTGTTTGTAACCTGCTGGGCTACTTGTCTGCAACTACTGCCTCTTTTTGCTGTTTGTGTCTGCATTTTCCATGCCTGGGTAGTGTGGGAGTGGCCCACCTGTATAAGAATGAGCTTCCTCCTGTTTAGTGCTGACAGCAGCTCCATAAATCTCTAATCTCCATAAAATTTGCCTCTACTTTTTAGCTGCTCCACTTCCTCTTTCAGCTCTTTCCAGAATCATCTGTAGAAGGATTGTAGTATGGGCCCAGACTGGTTTTCTCCAACCAATCTTTCTATAGGTTGCAAGTTTGTTAGGGCAGCTGAGGTTGGGAATATATTGCTAGTGGAACCACCTCCTTCAGAGGTCTCTTAGGCAATAGCTCAGTACAGGGATTGTGGCCCCTACTCCAGAGCCTAACCCCTTACCACTGCTGGGTTCTCAAATTTTATTTCTCCCCAAGGTATACATTAGGTTTAGATCAAGTATGGCCAACAGTCCCCAACTGCAAAAAATCTTACAGCTGATGAGACCCTGGTCTCAGGGAGAAAGACTGAGAGAGTCCTCTCCTGTGGCTGACTGGCCCCCAGAAAGTGGCTATACCCCTCAACCATACCCAGCATTAGGCTCTCATGGACCCACACTTTGAATGTCCATGTTCCAAGCCTCTCTCTTTTTCCCTTGTGGAGTCTATCCCAGCAGGGTAGGATATCCAGCACCCAGACCAGCTGACTGTGTAGTTCCTCCCTGTCCAATGCACAGGTGCTAATCACAGAGAGCAGAACTGACCTCAGCTGGGCCAGGTGTGAGGATCCCATGATTAAAATACTACTCAAACAAGGGTTGTTAGTTCCTGAACCAATGCTCTGCTGCTGGCCACTGGATATGACAACCTTGTGCCTCCCTGGCTGGAAACTGGCACTAACCTGTGGGAGACATGACCTGTGGCTGGCCCTCAGCAACCTGGGAGCTACAAGCAATCCAGAGTTTGTGGTGGCCTCTGCAGGGCCCAGGTGCACATGGGAATACCAGCTCAACACCTAGGCTGGCTTTTATCCACACTGGGCCTGGGGAAAGTTCACTTAAAAGGCCAAGGTTTCCTACATCCTTCCTTCTGCAGCCTCTGGCTTCTGGCTGCTTGAGTTTGCAGCAATTCAGGGATTAGGAAGGGTGATGGGTGTGGCTCCCCTCTCAGCTACAGGTTACAGTCTGTCCAGAGTGTTTTCACAAACCTCAGTAGGGTGTGGCCTCTGAGACCCAGAGCTGTGGTCTGTGCCCACAGTTTCAACTGAGTCTCCTTTAAGCTGGAAGCACCAGTCATAGACTCGGAAGAGTGGGGGAGTTGAGCTCCAGCCTCAGCACCAGAAAACTGAGTCACTGATGCACCCCCTTCTTTCTGGTCTCTCAGAACTACCCTTCACCCTAAGTGGAGCAGGAGAGTCTCCCCAGGGTGGGGCAGTTGCTTTTCTTCAGGTTGATGCCACTCTGAGGACCTCTCCACCTAAGAATGGTAACTGCAGTACTGGAGAATGACTCAGCACATGGGTTAGGGTGGCGATCCTTCAGTCTCTTTCTCCCTGGGCCTCCAAATTTACACTCCCTTTATGCAGCTCAGGTCCTCTCAGCCCCCCTTATCTGGAGATTTGGATAAGTGGCTATCAATGAGAATTTTTTCACGGGCCCTTTAAGATGGAGGCTGAGTCTCAGAAACCTGTCTCTTTCTTGCAGACAGAAACCCGGCACTTTTCACGACCAGATTCAGTCCGGTCACCTCTTCTGGGATCTGAGGTTCTAGGATAGGATTCTGGCCTTGGGCTTAGCACCCACACCTCTTTGTGTGACCCTAACACAGTGAGAGCCCCTCCAGACTTTCTACCACCCCTCTCCCCTGAAAGCAGAGCAGCCCTTTCTACATCTCCCTTCTTACCAGGTTTGGTTCAGCTTCTTATGTAATCCTTGGTCATAGAGTGTTCTTTGTTTCATCCAAAATTGGTTTTTCAGAATGATTGTTTATAGATTAAGTTGTATTCCTGTTTGGCCTGGGAGGTGGCAACTGAAATATCTGCCGACTCAGTCACCATCTTGGAATCTCCTGGCCATTCTTTTTTTCAACACAGAGTCCTGAGGGACTGTTATACCCATTTCCTACTAAAAGGACAATGAATGCTCATACTGGGCACCAGTGAGACAAAAGCAACCTCACAAGCCATCAAAACATGATTCTCATATGTTCATTATTATCGTCATTCATGTGGGTCTTTTGGGGTCTCAGGGTTCAGCCTCTCAGCTCATGCAAAAATTCCTTCCTTCCAGTGTTCTAGTCTAAGAAATGGACTTGGGTCAGGCACTTTCAGCAACAAGGGTCCTTGCTGCTGGGGTGACTACCTGGACACTGCTGTACCACAGATACAAGGGCAGGGTCCCCCAACCTGATAGAACAGTGCCACCTATCACCTCTCCCAGAACCTCTTCTCTGTGGTGACATGGAAAAAAACCACTGCTGCTTCCTGATTATAAGACATTCCCCCTCCTTCAAATTATGCCTTCTCCACTAAGTACCTGTTGTAGACTGCATGTGGCAAAAAGACTTTGTAAACTCAAGTGTTAGCAAAAGGCTAATTTCTCCCCCCTTCACCTCCATATTGGTTGTGATGCTGAGTATTTCCACTAACTCTATTTGGTTCCTTGACCTTCCTCTCACCCTTTGTTTGTTCAGATGTTGATTGATTTTACCTTATGCACGGTAGAGGGATTTCTGTTTATGTCTTGGGAGAGTTTCTGTTGTTGTAGCCTCAGATGTGTAACTTTGTATTTCCTTCATTTGCATATGTTTATGTAATAAAGCAAACTGGGGATATGGGGCACTCAGATATTACCATCAGCATTGAAGAGGCCTCCTGATTCCATACTTTTTTCTTTACTTTTTTTAAATAAATTTTTATTAATGTTAATGGGATGACATTAATAATTCAGGGTACATACATTCAAAGAAAACATGTCTAGGTTATCTTCTCATTAAATTATGTTGCATACCCCTCCCCCAGAGTCAGATTGTCCTCCGTCACACTCTATCTAGTATTCTCGGTGCCCCTCCCCCTCCCCCTAACTCTCTCTCTCCCTCCCTCCTGCATCCTCCCTCCCCCCACCCCTGGTAACCACCACTCTCTTGTCCATGTCGCTTAGTCTCGTTTTTATGTTCCACCAATGTATGGAATCATGTAGTTCTTGTTTTTTTCTGATTTACTTATTTCACTCCGTATAATGATATCAAGATCCCACCATTTTGCTGTAAATGATCTGATGTCATCATTTCTTATGGCTGAGTAGTATTCCATAGTGTATATGTGCCACATCTTCTTTATCCAGTCTTCTATTGAAGGGCTTTTTGGTTGTTTCCATGTCTTGGCCACTGTGAACAGTGCTGCAATGAACATGGGGCTACATGTGTCTTTACGTATCAATGATTCTGAGGTTTTGGGGTATATACCCAGTAGAGGAATTGCTGGGTCATAAGGTAGTTCTATTTGCAGTTTTTTGAGGAACCACCATACTTTCCTCCATAATGGTTGTACTACTTTACATTCCCAACAACAGTGTATGAGGGTTCCTTTTTCTCCACAGCCTCTCCAACATTTGCTATTACCCGTCTTGTTGATAATAGCTAATCTAACAGGGGTGAGGTGGTATCTCATTGTAGTTTTGATTTGCATTTCTCTAATAACTAATGAAGCTGAGCATCTTTTCATATATCTGTTGGCCATTTGTATCTCTTCCTGGGAGAAGTGTCTGTTCATGTCCTCTTCCCATTTTTTTATTGGATTGTTTGTTTGTTTGTTGTTGAGTTTTATGAGTTCTTTGTAAATTTTGGATATTAGGCCCTTATCTGAGCTATTGTTTGAAAATATCATTTCCCATTTAGTTGGTTGTCTGTTTATTTTGATATAAGTTCTCTTGCTGAGCAAAAACTTTTTATTCTGATGTAGTCCCATTCATTTATCTTTGCCTTCACTTCTCTTGCCATTGGAGTCAAGTTCATAAAATGTTCTTTAAAATCCAGGTCCATGAGTTTAGTACCTATGTCTTCTTCTATGTACTTTATTGTTTCAGATCTTATATTTAGGTTTTTGATCCATTTTGAATTAATTTTAGTACACGGGGACAGGCTGTAGTCGAGTTTCATTCTTTTGCATGTGGCTTTCCAGTTTTCCCAACACCATTTGTTGAAGAGGCTTTCTTTTCTCCATTTTGTGTTGTTGGCCCCCTTATCAAAGATTATTTGACCATATATATGTGGTTTTATTTCTGGGCTTTCTATTCTGTTCCATTGGTCAGAGTGTCTATTTTTCTGCCAATACCATACAGTTTTGATTATTGTGGCCCTATAATATAGTTTAAAGTCAGGTATTGTAATGCCCCCAGCTTCATTCTTTTTCCTTAGGATTGCTTTAGTTATTCAGGGTTTTTTATAGTTCCATATAAATCTTATGATTTTTTGTTCCATTTCTTTAAAAAATGTCATAGGAATTTTGATGGGAATTGCATTAAATTTATATATTACTTTGGGTAATATGGCCATTTTAATTATATTTATTCTTCCTATCCAGGGACAAGGAATATTTTTCCATCTCATTGTGTCTTTTTCTATTACTCTTAGCAATGCCTTGTAGTTTTTGTTATATAGGTCCTTTACATTCTTTGTTATGTTTACTCCTAGGTATTTTATTTTTTTGTTGCAATCGTGAAGGGGATTATTTTTTTGAGTTCATTTTCTAATATTTCATTGTTGGCATATAGAAAGGCTATGGACTTTTGTATGTTGATTTTGTATCCTGCGACCTTACTGTATTGGTTTATTGTTTCTAGTAATCTTTTTGTGGAGTCCTTTGGGTTTTCGATGTATAGGATCATATCATCAGCAAAAAGTGATACCTTTACTTTTTCTTTTCTGATATGGATGCCTTTTATTTCTTTGTCTTGTCTGATTGCTCTGGCCAGAACTTCTATCACCACATTAAATAAGAGTGGAGAGAGTGGACGACCCTGTCTTCTTCCTGATTTAAGGTGGAAAGTCCTCAGTTTTATGCCATTTAATATGATGTTGGCTGATGGTTTATCATATATGGCCTTTATCATGTTGATATATTTTCCTTCTATACCCATTTTGTTGAGAGTCTTAAACATAAAATTGTGTTGTATTTTATCGAAAGCCTTTTCTGCATCTATTGATAAGATCATGTGGTTTTTGTTCTTTGTTTTGTTGATATGGTGTATTATGTTAACTATTTTACATATGTTGAACCATCCTTGAGATTCTGGGATGAATCCCACTTGATCATGATGTATTATTTTTTTAATATGTTGTTGTATTCGATTTGCCAGTATTTTGTTTAGTATTTTAGCATCTGTATTCATTAGAGATATTGGTCTCTAGTTTTCTTTCTTTGTGCCATCCTTGCCTGGTTTTGGTATGAGGGTTATGTTGGCCTCATAAAATATGTTTGGAAGTATTGCTTCTTCTTCAATTTTTTGGAAGACTTTGAGTAGAATAGGAACCAAGTCTTCTTTGAATGTTTGATAGAATTCACTAGTATAACCGTCTGGGCCTGGACTTTTATTTTTGGGGAGGTTTTTAAGAGTTTTTTTTATTTCCTCCCTGCTAATTGGTCTGTTTAGGTTTTCTGCTTCTTCATGACTCAGTTTACGAAGGTTGTATTGTTCTAGGAATTTATCCATTTCTTCTAGATTGCTGTATTTGGTGGCATATAATTTTTCATAGTATTCTACAATAATTTTTTGTATATCTATGATGTCTGTGGTGATTTCTCCTCTTTCATTTTGGATTTTATTTATTTGAGTCCTGTGTCTTTTTTCCTTGGTGAGTCATGCCAAGGGTTTGTCGATTTTGTTGATCTTTTCAAAGAACCAGCTCCTTGTTTTATTGATTTTTTCTATAGTTTTTCTGTTCTCTATTTCATTTATTTCTGCTCTGATTTTTATTATCTCCTTTCTTCGGCTGGTTTTGAGTTGTCTTTGTTCTTCTTTTTCTAGCTCCTTAAGATATGAAGTTAAGTGGTTTACTTCGGCTCTCTCTTGTTTGTTCATATAGGCCTGAATTGATATGAACTTTCCTCTTATTACTGCTTTTGCTGCATCTCAGAAATTCTGATATGTCGTATTTTCATTTTCATTTGTCTGTATATATCTTTTGATCTCTGCACTTATTTCTTCTTTGACCCATTCATTTTTTAGAAGTATGTTGTTTAGTTTCCATAATTTTGTGGATTTTTTCCCCTCTTTTTTACAGTTGAATTCCAGTTTCAAGGCTTTATGAACAGAATATGCTTGGTAAAATTTCAATTTTTCGAAATTTGCTGATATTGTCTTTGTGGCCCAACATATGGTCAATTGTTCAGAATGTTCCATGTACACTAGAGAAAAATGTATACTCTGTCGCTTTGGGATGAAGTGTCCTGTAGATGTCTATCATATCCAGGTGTTGTAGTATTTCGTTTAAGGCCACTATATCTTTATTGATTTTCTGTTTGGATGACCGATCTAGAGCCGTCAGCGGTGTATTGAGGTCTCCAAGTATGATTGTATTTTTGTCAGTTTTTGTTTTAAGGTCAATAAGTAGCTGTCTTATATATTTTGGTGCTCCTTGGTTTGGTGCATATATATTAAGTATTGTTATGTCTTCTTGATTCAGTGTCCCCTTAATTATTATGAAATGATCATTTTTGTCTCTGAGTACTTTTTCTGTCTTGTCGTCAACATTATCAGATATGATTATTGCTACACCTGCTTTATTTTTGGGTGTTGTTTGCTTGGAGTATTGTTTTCCAGCCTTTCACTTTGAATTTGTTTTTATTCTTGTTGCTTAGATGAGTTTCTTGTAGGCAGCATACAGTTGGATTTTCTTTTTTAATCCATTCTGCTACTCTGTCTTTTTATTGGTAAGTTTAATCCATTTACATTTAGTGTAATTATTGACACTTGTGGGTTCCATATTGCCATTTTATAAATTGATTTCTGTTAGTTTTGTATCTTGTTTGATTCTTCTCTTTTGTTTTTCTATCATTTGTTTTTGTTTGTTTGTATTCCATACTTCTTTCTTCTGTTGCTACCTTTTTTAAGTCAAGTGTTTTTGTGCTGGTATTTTCAAGGTCTTTACCATTAAGTAATGAAAAGGTTACCTACCATATTCATTGTAGTATGCTTTCTTATGAGTATTTCTGTGCCTCATCGTCCTTTGCTACTGTTAATCTTCATCCTTTCTACCCCTTTCTTTTTTCTTTTGTTGTCACTGTTTAAGTTTGGTTTTATTGTTTTCTTGGTGGAGCTGTTACTTGTGGTTTGTTTTCTTTTGTTCTTTGAATCTGGTTGGAAAACCCCCTTTAGTATTTCCTGGAGTGGGGGCTCTCTGATGATAAATTCTCTCATCTTTTCTGTAATTGTGAATGTTTTTTATCTCCTTCGTACTTGAAGAATAGCTTTGATGGGTATAGTATTCTTGGCTGAAAGTTTCTCTCTTTCAGGGCTTTGAATATTGGGGTCCACTCTCTTCTAGCTTGTACAGTTTCTGCTGAGAATTCTGATGATAATCTAATAGGTCTTCCTTTATATGTTGTATTCTTCTTTTCCCTGGCTTCCTTGAGAATTTTTTCTTTGTCATTGGTTTGTGTCATCTTCATTATGATGTGCCTTGGAGTGGGTTTGTTGGGGTTAAGAAAACTCGGTGTTCTGTTTGCTTCTTGAATTTGAGGCTTTAGTTCTTTCCACAGGCTTGGGAAGTTCTCATCTATTATTTGTTTGAGTATATTCTCCATTCCATTTTCTTTCTCTTCTCCCTCTGATGTACCTATTATTCTTATGTTATTCTTTCTGATGGAGTCAGACAATTCCTGTAGGGCTTTCTCTTTTTTATTATTTTTGAGTCTCTTTCTTCTTCTCTCTGTTGTGCCTCAAGTTGCTTGTCTTCTATTTCACTAATCCTATCTTCTATCTGCGCTGTTCTATTAGCTAAGCTTGTTACCTCATTTTTCAACTCGTGAATTGAGTTTTTCATTTTTGTTTGATTTGTTTTTATAGTTTCAATTTCCTTGGTAATATATTCTTTGTGATCGTTGAGTTGTTTTCTGATTTCCCTAAATTGCCTTTCTGTGTTTTCTTGTATATCTCTGAGTATTTTTAAGATTTCTATTTTAAATTCTCTGTCATTTGGCTCCAAGGCTTTCAGTATGTTAAATCTTTTCTCCATAGATTTTTCCACATCTATTTGTGTTACCTCTCTATCTTTTGTATCCATAATATTCGATTTCCTTTTTCTCATTGGCATCTGAAGGTGGTCTTGTTGATATTGTTAATTAGAATTAATAAAGAATAAAAAGGGGGAAAAAAGAAAAAACACTCCACACACACAAAAAAGTAACAATTTATTATTTCTCCCTTTTTTCTTTCTTCTCCTCCCCTCCTCTCACCTCTTTAGGTAAATATCGTGATGACCTGTGAATTATATTATGCTAAATGGAACAAAAACTGCCTATAACGGAGGGCCTAATTTGGGGTGAAGAGTTCAAGGGGCAAAAAAGGGAGTAGGGACCTACTAAATGCAAATAAAATAAAATAAAATAAAATAAAAATGAGGATATCTTAGACAAGCATAAAATGATTTGCTTGTAAGTGATGGTCAACTAAGAGATATAATGAGAGGGATAAGAGGGAAACAGAAAAAAGGGGAAAAATAATATTTAAAGAAGAAAAAAATAAAAATAATAAGTAAAAATCTGTTGTATTAAGTGGAGTGAAGACTAAATACAATGGAGACTTTGGGTTGGGAGGAATGCTAGTGAGTTAAAAAGCAATGTAAAAAGTACCCAAAATGCCACAAAAACAAACAAATAAAGGAAAATCAAGAACAAAAGCAGAAAAGAAAATAAAGAACAAACAAGAACAACAAAATAAAACAAAAATCTTGAGTCCCAAATTAAATAATTTGTTCGTGATTGAGGATTATATGAGAAAAAAAAAGGATAAAAGGAGAAAAGAAGGAACGAATAGAAAGGAAAAAATAAGAAAAAGAGAGAAACGAAGGAAGAATAAAAAGGGAAGGGGAAAAAAAACAACAACAAAAAAACAAACAAAAATAAAACAAAAGGGGAGAGAGTGAGAGTTAAGGGTTTTGGAATGTAACCCTAAGGGAGAATAAGGATGAAGAAAAGAAATAAAGTGTAACACTCATGGGTAATGTAGTTCAAGAATAGGGTAGCATAAGATGGGCAGAGAATAAAAGGACCGAGGTGGAGGAAATACAAATAAAGGCAATAAGAAAAAAGAGAGAAACAACAACAAAGAATTAGTGGAACAAGTTATAAAGTCTGTGGATTTTTCTTGATTTTGAGAGGTTAACTTCTTCCTTTTTCTTTTCTCTTCCTCTTCCCGATCGGTGACTCTGTACCCCAGGTTCTGCCCCTGTGTCACGCTTAGGTAGGGATTTGCAGTTGATGGGATTCTATGGCAATGTCATATAATTGGCTTTAGTTTCGCTGGTAGTCAAGGCTTGTTGGCGTTTGTAGAGTCCAACAATGAGAGAGAGTTTGCTTTCCTGGAGTCTCTCCCCTAGTCTCCCCTTCCTGAATTAGCAGCCTGGTGATCCAGCTATGAGGCTGCCACTGCTCCTGTCTGGGGAGTAAGAGGTTCAAAGAGCTGGGAAATCCCCACTCTATCCTCACTCAGCGCAAGGCTCTGGGTAAGGCTCTGGCAGTCAGAGCCTCCAGCATAATCAGGTGGGGCTGGGTGTCAATTGTTGTCAAGGTGACTGTTCAGCGCCTACCATTCAGTTGGACCACTCAACCCAGGCTTTCCACACTTTGTAGCCTGTTTTGGCTGGAAAGAAGATGCACTATTCGCTGCTTGCTATATAGATCTTAATATCTGCCAAGTCCCTCTTGTTAGGTATATCCCTGAATATGGAGGCTCTGTCAATCAGAAGTTGCCCCCGCCCCTTTAGCATAAGGCACTGAAAAATATTATGCCTCTTGTCTTGGATCGCTGAACTGGAAGAGATCTTATCAATTAGAGCCTTGTGGGTGCGCAGATTTCTTGGGTTAAGCTAATTTCAGTGATTGGATCCACAGCTGTGCTCCAGAGAGTATTTCAGGCTGCCTGCACGACCCTCCCCCAACGCTTGATTGTTAGCTTGAATGGCTGGGTGAGGTGCCCCGTCCACAGAGAGAAACTCCTGACTAGGAAAGACAGGTTTGGCGCTCCTCCCGGACTGCAGCTCGGGGCGCATGCGCACAGCTTCTCAGAGCACGGCGGTGGTTGCCGGCACTCCCCGGGATGCTGCTCGGGGCATGCGCGCGGCTTCTCAGAGCACGCCAGTGGTGGCCGGGACTCCCCGGACCTCCCCAGACTGCAGCTTGGGGCGTGCTCGCGGCTTCTCAGTGCAGGCTGGTAGCTGGGACTCCTGGACCGCGTCACCGGGCATGCGTGCGGCTTCTCAGTGCACACCGGTGTTGGCTAGGACTCCCCAGATCACGGCGCGGGCAGCTGCACATGTGGGTTGACTCACCACAGGCGTATTCCCTCCTCGGCAACAGTCCTTTCGCTTTCAGTGTGTGTGTGGATCTCCGGGATGCTCCGAGGATAAATTTTTCTGTTTCTAGTTGATAAATTTGTTGAGATTTTGAGGAGATCTGTCGGACGCGCTGCTCACGGCACCATTTCCGTTACGTCACTCCATACTTTTTTCTTAATGAGTCTGTTTTATTAATTTCATACCATTCTCACTCAAGACCCAGAATTACAGGCGGTGCTGGTCCATGGCAAGTGCCCCCACACTTCTTTGCATAATGGATTCCAGACCCCTATGTAGCCCAAGAGCCATCAGCTTATTCTTTTAAACATTCTTATTGATTCACAATAAGAAGAGTAGAATGTTTTATTCTGAATAAGGTCCTTTAAGCACTAAGATAGAACAGTTCTGTTGACTGCAGCCTAACGTGATATGGTTTTGTGGAGGCCCCTGGGGCCACTTATAAACATGCTTCCCAGACTGGTGACTCAGAGGGTCTCTGTTTAAATGGTTCAGATATAACTAGCTAAGGCTGGTGCACCCAATTCTACCCCACAGAATTTTCACCACCTGCACCTCTGCGTTGAATAAAGTAAACCAAGACCAATCCTATGCTGAAATGTTTCCTTTAGTTATCATAATAAAACCCTTCACAGAGCAAAATGCCAGGAACTTGTGCACACAACCCAGCCCAAATCTGGCCTGTGGGTTACGAGGGTCCTTACTTTGAGTGGGTGTCACTTGATAGCTCTATCTCATGGTTCCCTTTCAAGGTGAGCTCCTATTTGTATAGTTTTGAAGGAAGCTGACAATCAGGGCACACATTAGCAAACTTTTTATTCCCTTTGATACTAATAATGTTTAATGGCCACTTTTCTGTTCTCTAGATACAAGTAACATTATATTACTGTCCATAACATTTACAGAGTAACTTTCTGTTCCCTTTTGTAAAATAACTTTTACAGCCACCAAGAGCAAGGCTGCTTGATGAGCCCAGGGAGACAGGACCATAGGCCGTCTCCAGTTTACACTGCTAGCATGATGCTGGAGTTTGGTTGCTGGTGGTTGGGCTGGTCGGTCTCCACTTTATGGTGTGTCTTTGTTTGCTGTAAGACTGAAGACCATGGACATCTGTGTCTTGCTTCATACTCCAGATCTAGAGAACAGATGGGGGATAACATAAGCCAATTGTTTCTGCAGTTGGGAACAGTTCTACTTCAGTCATTCTGTGAGTGTCCATTAGGTCTGTGACATCTGAAATGTTCACTGACCCATGGCTCACTGCCCAAGCAGTGAGGTGGCCAAAATCCTGGGGGCACCAGTGGGAAGGCCACAGGGAAGGGGAGGGTTTGAGAATTATCCTCTTATGATCATCAGGAGTTAACTGGTGACAGCGAGCCATAGAGTAGCAACAGGGAAAAATTATGGTGTCAGGAAGAGTGTCCATGACAAAATTCTCATTCACAGCTGCAGTGAATGCAGGACTGCAAGGTGTTGTTTAGAATCAGCAAGGTCATACTTCCAGATCACACTACCTTTAATGTCATGTCTTCTGAGCAGGATGCTAGCAACATCCAAGAAGGATCTCACTTGATGCTGTTGACCTTGTTCTGAAAGAGAGAGCAAGAGATATTGAAAAGAAATATATAGGCCCCAGAGTAGGTACTTCAGTGTTCCAGCACGGGGCAACAGCACCCTATCAGCTCAGCAGAGTGAACATGCAATTACAGGGGTAGTGAGTGGCACCACCCCAAACACATCCCTCTTCTTCTTTTCTTACTTTGCCTTTTCCACTGATACTAAGGCATGGCCATTCATATAAAAGTTCTAGGGGCTCTTGCACACTGCAGGGATCTGCTCCAGGAAGGCGACAAAGAACAGCAGGTGCCTCATCAAGGAATGTGATAAGAAGTCAGCTGGTGCCAGAACCTTCTGGACTGAATGGTGACATTTTCCAACAAATTTAGGAAAACTGGCTATTTCTATTCTCTCTTTTGCAATTTGCTGTTAAACACATTCATTAGGATTTTCTTGGGGTTTTTTAATTAATTGTTCATTTCAGACATTACACCTCTCAGTTCTCAAATTCCCATTTGATTGTTTTGTTTATTATTTAAAGAAAATTATTTTCCATCACAGAGAGGATTAATGAAAAAAATATATGACACAAAAATACAGATAATAATAGGACAGCAAATCCCAGAGAAAGGAGGGAGAGAGTCAGGGGCACTGGGGCAGTGTGGGTAAAATGAGAGCATGTATTTTGTATGATGAGGGTGTTACATTAAATGGGACACTTGAATCACACTCAACAAAATAAATTTAAAAATTTAATTTAAAATGAATATAGTTTTCCTTTTTCTATAGACATTTCTCATCTGCCACTCATTAGAGTATCTATTCATTTATATCCTCATATGTTAGTATAATAGCTACATTAAGTCTTTTCTCTGAAATCCAACATCTGGCTCCAAAACACAGAGTCTGTGTTTTCTCCCAAGAAGCAGTAAAGAGCTGTTTGGCACTTACTGTATTTTTGGAAGTTTCATACGGGGCAGTCACAGCTGAGTATGCAGACGTGAATGCACATTTCTATGCTACAGGAGTTGGAAATAGTGTTGTTCTGCCAGTCCACATCCAGAGCAGGGGCTGTGACACAGGAAAAGAGGGAGGACATCTACATATACTAGCTGTGCACAGAGATTGGCTGCTTTATAACAAATCAAAGCATAGTCAAGAATCCTTATATATCCAGTAACACGATGAGAACAATTGTTCCCAGTGGGAAAATCTTGTCCTTAAAGATGTAAAAAATAAAATAAAACCTGGACCTTCCTGGCCCAGGGAGAGGACAAGAGTCCATGTCACAGACCGCTTAATAACAGGTGATGCTTTTCTCCACTGAAAGAAAGACATAATCTTTGGTTGATCTTCCAGGGCCAGAAGATTGTAAGCCATTCCCCTAAGCCTTACAAGCTCTGGGAAATAGCATTTTCTGCTGAGAGACATTATAAGTGACCTCTTAAGATGAAGAGTGTTGGCAGAATCTTACTGATATTCATCTTGGACAGGAGATTCTCTTAATAAAAAACAAACCCGAAAGCCATAGTTCTCTGCATGACACACATTCCCATGTCACAGGAGTTGGCATGCCTGGTACAATGATCTTGGAATGTGTCAGTCAATCTCTGTGACCAGAAAGGCAGGACTGGTTTCGACCCTTATGCCAAACATGAGGAAAACCCACTAGACTGACCAGCTACCAGCTGTGATTGGCAGAGATATCTGTCACAGAGTTGACAGAGGTCCAAATCTGTAGACTGGTTTGGCAGGGGCTCTGCAAAGTGTCAATGGGTAGGGACTTCTTAAGAGGTGGAGGGCTCTCCTTAAAGGGCACCAGAAAATGATCTGTCCCTCAAGTTGGGACCTTCCTCATAGTCTGTTCCTTGAATACTCAAGGCACCTGCTTGGAGTGGTCATTTGTAACCGAGATGGGGCTGTGCTGTTTCAGGCAGTCGCTGGGGTCCGCTGTCCTTCAGGCAATCCATAACTACCCACCAACACTGACTCTGTCCTCTTGAAAATGGCACATCAGAGACATGTGATCTAACAGTGCATGCTCACCCCACACATTTCGTGCTTCTGTCTGCATGGAAGACATGGTCTGTGGCCCCTATGTTACTTCTGACAGTCCTTACTGTGGGGGTGGCTGGCTGTCTTTAAGGGAGGAGGCTGCACCTAATGACAGTGTGTGTCACACAGGGCATGGAGTACCTGGTGGGAGTCTGCAATGCCATGGAGGCAGGAGTGACTGTAGTATAGAAAGAACTGTAGTACAGACTGTTATGCATCTGTACACTGGTCCAGCTTTCTCAGCTAGTTTCTGGGAATTTGGATTGCCAGAAATTTTCCACTGTTCTTTAACTGGTAAGGACGACTGCCAAATGGAATGTGTACAAAAAACATATAGTTTGTGCTGCTTTCTTGCTAAGAGTTGGAAATGGGGTACAGGCCAGGCATAGAGGACTGGCGAGACCTGCCACCATTACAGTCTTGGACACCAGGTCCCCAATGAGCTTCCCTGCCCAATGACCCTCAATGTGGGTCTGTTCTGGGTGATGCCACAGCAGAGACCCATAGACATGCTGGATTATATCCTGTGTACTAACTTCCCTGCTTTGGCTGGTTTCTGTGACCAGCGAAACTTTGATGTGGTCTCAGGGACCCCCAACAAACTCATCATGGCACAACAGGTAAAGAAAGAAGGCCACACTGGCCCTGTGGCTCAATTCCTGCTGTGTTTCAACCTTTAGGTGTTAGGGACACTGTACTTTCCAAACATTGAAGCACCATTCACAGTGAAATGGGTTTTCACCCGCTAAGTGTGAGTCCATGGACACGGTCCTTGGACCATTCCTCATTACTCAACAGGGCATTTTATAGCAGACTCTGAACTACTGTTTTCAAATTACAAAACTAGAACCCAGACTCACCAGAATGAAATGGAAACTGCTTCTTGGCCTCCCCTGTTTGGGAATCCCAAGTTATGGTTGTCCATTTTCCACAACTCAATAAGCAAACGTCAGTAATGGGTCTCTTCATGAAGTTTTCTCTAGAAATGTTTATCATGCAAGAAAAGGTAGTGGCCAGTTGGTCATTTGGTGGAGAAGAAGATGTGTGCTTCTTCTGTATGCCATGGCCAGGAATTGAACTCAGGACATACACCTGCCAGACCGATGCTCTACCATTAAGTCAACTGGCTGGGGCCTGGATCTAACACTTTTAGATTCACTTACTGGGACTCATCTAAAACTTAAAAGGATACACAAATTCACAATTCTGATGCAATTTCATGTTCTGTATCACTAATTGCATAATATTGTGGATGATCACATTGAATTCTATATCCCAGACAACAGAAAACATTAAGTAGCAGGAAAGCTGGTAAGAATCAGAAATATACTTTCACCTCTGGGGGTCAGGCTCCCACTAAAGGTCAGTGACAACATCCCTGTAAATTACAATTTCACCCTGGGTATTGCCTTCTAGAACATTATTAGTATTATTTTCTTCATGCTTGATCAACAAAGGCAGACAGGGCACAATTTCAAATATGCATGTTCCCTGACTTCACAGATAAGTGTCTGGTAGTCAGAATGGGGTCAGGTAGAAAATGAGAAGTGAATATAAAACCAGCCTCTGAGACAACAGGAGGCAAGGACAGAAACAACTCTTTGTAGAAAATGGAGGGAGTTTTGCACATGGTTCCGTAGAGCAGTGTGACACACTCAAGAGACAACATGCTACCAGTGAACAGTCAGGTCACATCACAGCCAGGAAAACCAACAAGCATGATGCGGATTGTCTTGGCTGCTTACAAGGAAGCAGGAAGACTTAGATTTCAAAGACACACTAGTTTTCTAGAGATTCAAGATGCCATTTAAGCCAACACTCACTTTGTTTATGCTGGCACTCAAGATGTAGTTCCCCTTTTTGTTATACTTCAAGGCAAAGTTGGGGATGTTATCCTGGCCGAAGGTCCTGGCCAGATTACCTGGTGAGTAAGTCAAACAACAATAATAAACACGTGAACTTCAAAGCCACAGTTGGTCCACTCCATGTTCCTGCACCAGAGCCCCTCTTGTTGGACCCCAACACAAGGGAGGCTGAGCTTACCATCTTCCATCCATAATCTTGCAAACCCGTCATAAGAACCTGTCACCAACAAAGTCCCATCACTCTGCAGGCTGGAAAGAGACAGCCAACAGACACAGCTTAGTAGGGGCGGCTTCTGACCCTCCACAAATTATCTCTTATCCCAGTTTTAGAATAATCTTCCACTAGTACTTAGTGCCCTGTTAAGACTTATCAACCACAGTCCAGGCCAGTTGAATCCATGGTAGAGTATGAGCTTAGTGTGTGGAAGTACATGGTTTGCTTCCTGGTCAGGGAAAATAACAGAAGCACTCATCTGCTTCTCCACTCCTCCCCTTCTCTTTGTTCTCTCTCTCTTTTTGCCTCTGAATCCATGGTTTAATTAGACAGAGTTGTTCCCATGGCTCTGAAGATGGTTCTATGGCCTCTGCCTCAGGTGCTAAGAATAGCTTTGTTGCAAATCAATGGAGCAAAGTCCCATATGGGCAGAGCATCATTCCGTAATGGGCTTTTTTCATGTATCCTGGTTGGGGCATATGTGGGATTCTTTCCCTGCCTCCCCTCCTCTCACTGATTTAAAACAAACATAAAACAATAACAAACTTATTAAACCCCATTTGATTTCAGGCAGTCTAAATTATCAATGAGATAGGTTCTGTAGGTTTGAAAGGGTGTAATATTCATAGGCATAGGAACGTAAATGTAAGTGCTATGTTAAGAAAACCATTTAAGTTGCATTTAATACATAAATGTTCATGTTTCAATGAACATACACATGCAACTTTGGATCAAACACCAGAAAGCTCTCTTGTTCATATCCTGGGAATTCCCTGTAGTTTTTGTGCACATCTTTTAAGTTACAATGTAGGGAGGAACTGGCTGGTTGGTTCAGTAGATAGAGTGTTGGCATAGTTTATGGACATCTTGGGTTTGATTTCAGATCAAGACACACAAAAAAAGCAACCATCTGCTTCTCTTCCCATCTCTCTCCTTTCTTTCTCTCTCTTCCCTTCTCACAGCCAGTAAACTGGCTGGTTTTAGTGTGGCTCTGGGTGCTGAGGATAGATTGGTTGGTCTGAGTGTCAGCCTTAGCCATTAAAAATAGCTCGGCTAATTTGAGCATCAGCCCCAGACAACAGTTTCTGCATGGGGCCCAGCTGCGGCATATGTGGGGAGTCTTTCTCACTACCTGACCTCCTCTCATTAAAAAAATACACTGGGAAAAGTTGTAATGAGACTGGGGAGATCTCTCTGAGCTTCAGACAATGTGGCCACATGGAGAAAAGAAGAGTTTGTGATGAAATGATGGAACAAGCAGAAATACTCCAAAAGTGAGAGAAATCAAAAGAAGTTAGAAAGTGGGGTGTGTCCCACATGTGCGCCCACATAACCCTGTGACACAACTCCGTGAGCAATTAGAAACAAAGCCCCCATGACCGAGCCACCCCAGGGCCCCTCATGGCAGTCCCTGTGTCCACTGTTGGCTGTCGGGGAGGAGGGCCAAGCTTACGTTCCAGTGCAGCGAGGTCACATCTCTGTTACTGGGGATGTCTTCTTTCTTTTTGGATACAGTGCCGCAGCATGAGCTGTGTGGAGGCCCCGTTGCTGTACTCACTGAGGTTCCATATCCAAGCTGTGGAGTCTCCGGACCTGCAGGGGGAAGCACATAGCACTCAGCATTTCTTTTGTTTACGGTTTTTACTTTCTTCTTCCCCTCTTTGTAACCCGAGGCTGCAGCCAGTTCCGGGATGATAACCCGGGACAGGGCAGAAGCCAGACAGTAGCCCAGGGCTCACTCTGCTCCGGCATGTGGCCCCAGGAGACCTGGGGGTAGAGGCCAGCCATCCAAACCCAGGCATATTACGTGTTTTATCCTCACTGGATTTTCTCCTCCCCATGTCTGCTGCACTGAGTGATTTTAAATATCGGCATCAGTCCCCACCCAGGGAGAAAATGGCTTGGCACCAGGTCTTTTCTACAATTTGACCACAATCAGAAGCACCTGTATGAGGGCCACAGTGGGTGTGTGCCCCACACCATGGTCAGCACACCTGGGGAGATGTCCCAGGGAGGTAATGAAGCATGTACTCTGTGAGAGGTCATTCCACACAAGAGCACAAATGGGGCGCCCATCCCTAGAGCATACCCAGTCTGATGGCCTCACCCAGAACCCAGGAGGTCACTGATGGTGTTCCAGGCACAAGTGAACACATCAGACTTGTGGTTTTGCTGTATGGGTTCTTCATGTCTCAGTCTATCTCCATTGCTTTCAAGTGATTATCTGCCATAGGACAGGGGTATAACACCCCCTAGGCACCTGGGTCTTAAAAATAGATTTTCTTTTATACAACATCACCGCTGATGATTACAACCAAACCGTGGCCCATGTAATTTCCTAAATACGTTATGCTTATTTAAATACAGGGTGGGGCCAAAGCAGATCTACCAGTGAGAAAGCTTATTCTTGTATTATTATTTATTGTCACATTATTTGTTGTATATGAACAACTGTAGACCTAATTTGCCAACCCTCCCCCCACCGTGTGTTATGTTTATTCTGAATTTGACAGAGGGATAGCAACAGTTACTCTTTATATGTAGTTGCCAGCATGAGGGGGACAAAGGTGACAATAGCCAGGTGTCTAGTGCACAGAGTCCCCAGGTCCCTGTTCTCCTGAAGAGATGTGGCATTTTATCTCAAGCAAACATCTAAAGGAGCACCATTAGGGAGCTCTGGAGGGTGGATGCCCCAAGCTATCAGAAGTCCTGCCAATCTCCACACCCACATTCACACATTTTTGTTTCCCTGGGACACATGCATGCACAATGTTTACATTGCTCTACAGCTGCATACATTCCTGTGCTCATGACACACAGACACACACACAAACATGCACACACATGCACTTTTTGAATTCAGAACTTTCAGCAATCTCTGCATGTAGGAGCATCAGAGAAAGTGGAGGCAGGTGCTCTGGGCAAAAGCTTGGCTCTCTGAACAATCTGCCCAACACTGTCCAATGGTCACCTAAAGAAGACGTGCCTTCCAGGAACTAGCTGAGACCAAGTCAGATGGCACACACTGTTCTGGTGGCTGCTTGGTTACTGGGAGCTCCACACTTACACCAGGATTTTCCCAAAACCCTCCACCCAGGAGGCTGGGTGGGGACAGGGTCCTGCACTGAGAACACTGTATGCCAGTCGGTGACCATGCAGTGCGGGTTCCTGCAAGCTCACAGGGAGGCACAGCTCCCTAAACCTGAGGCTGTGTAAGTAAAGAATGCCTGTTTCTCAGGATTTCAGAATAAGCCTGGGGTGGGAAGCCTTTCGGGCAGAGGGACACATATGTTCAACAGCGACCAGGGACGACTGTGCCACAGGCAGACCCCGGTGGAGTCTTTGGCACTGGGACACCATGAGAAAGCACCAGAAGCCGTCACAGGCCCGGGGGCACTCAATGACCATGTGGGCTCCATTCTCCTCTCCGTTCACCATGACCTCTCTGTTCTTGCTGGGTTGGGCTGGGGAAGAGCTGCTGTGGTTGCAGTGTTCTCCAAGGTCACCGAGGCAGCTGCTGCTGCTGCTTTCACAGCTGCTGCAGCACTGGCCTGCTGCTGAGCGAGCTTCTCCCACAGGGCCTGCTGCTGCATCTGCAGCACGTCGGGCATCACAGCATCCATGAGGGACAGGGACTCTGTGAGGCCGCTGTCAAATACCCTGCCGTCCTGAGATGAGAACCACAGGGCAGCCATCAGCCCTGCAGCTCCTCAGGGGATGATTTCACCCTAGACAGACTGGGAAGGAGAGGATGGCACAGATCTTATGCAGTGCCAAGGGTGACTGCAGTAGGCTGGGTGCTGGGCAGGAGGTTGTGGGAGTGAGCATTGGTGCAGGACAGGTGTGTAATGGCTGTGCTCATCATGGGACCAAAACCGCACTTGGTTTGTCACAGACATCAGATCTCTGCCACCTTATTTCATGGAAAAGGTGCTGTCTGATATCCAATTTCTCCCATTAGTGGGTGTGGGAATTGTGCCATGCCAGGGGACTTTGGCAATGCCTTCAGACAGTTCCGGTTGTCACCACTGAAAAAGGAGATGCTTCTGACATCTGCCTGTTGAGTGTAGACCAGAGAAACTGCTCACACCCTAGTGTGCACAAGACACCACCCCTCACACAGAATGTTAAGGGCCCCAATGTCAAGAGTAAGAAGGCTGAAAAAACTGCTCAGATGCCAGAACAAGTGTGGGAGCAACTACCCCTCTTTGCAGGAGGGTGTGCTTCAGGAACCTCCAGCCTGCACAAGGGTGGGGAAAGAGAGAGAGAGAGTTAAAGACAGAGAGAGAGAGACCTGCACCATGGAGAGCTGACTGCTAAGACACCTCTCTGTCTCACTAGATAAAATGCCCTCTGGGTGCCTTACTTTAGAATTTAGGAATGAGGAAAAGATACAAGTATCAGCTAAAGAGGAACTAAATGAACCATCACCCCAATTGGCAGCTGGTCACAATTATGTGGAATAAAAAGGCAATCTTACAACAATGCAAAACATATATAAAAAAAAGGAGCAGGTCATCTGTGAGCCACCCTCAAACCCAGTTCCAGCCAATGCTGACCGTCTGGTGAGCATGCCGCCCTCCATCACATATTCACACCCCAAATGGGTGACTCCTTTGCAAAGAACAGGGACTGTCCACAGTCATCAAAACACGTCATAGTTTAAACTCTAAAAGCACATGTCTCAAGTGTAATGACAGCAAACCTAACCAACATGGTCTCCTGTTGTCCTCTGCATGGACAGGAAAGGTACAAATGCTGTGCAACATGCAAGGGACAGAAACCAGGGGGCGGGAGGCTGAGTTGCAGCCTCACAAGCACTGAGCACTGGCGGGTGTATGGGAGGAGGTGGCTCCTGTCTTTGTATCGCTTGTTTGTTTTGTGGAAGAATCCCAGACATCAAAGGTAAGAAAGGAAGAGGTGGCTGAGGTCAGGGAAGAAATCAGCAGGATGTCAAGTGCCTTCCAAAGATGTGGGTTTCTGGAATATGTCACAGGAACGCACGTGACAGAACACAGAATCCATTGCTCCTGTAACTCTAAAGCTAAAGAGAAAGTGGAGGAAAATGGGAGGAAGGAGACAGGATGAGAGAAAAGTCTGGAAGGTCTGAGGAGATGGGCTCCAGGCAGGTGAGACCCATGGAAAGGGTCACTCAAGGGCAGGACACTCAGACATGTGGTGCCATGAGCACACAAGGCATCACCACATGGGAAGAGTCATGATCAGATACAGGGAAAGCCCAGGGTACAGCTGTGTGCTGGGTCAAAGTGAGAGAAAGCATGGATTACAGAAAAAAGCCTGGGATGACGATGCCACAAATGGCGTAAAGGTCACCAGAGTTCCTGGGCACCTTCTCTGTAGAATGGCAGAGAGGAAAGCCAAAGGCATGGGTGGTGGAGTGGACAGGGTGTACTAAAAGAAGCTGTTATAAAGCAAAACTGAAAAAAAACCCACTGGTGTAAAACAAGCCCAAAACCACACTGAGCTCAACCTAAAAAGAGAGTAGACATTCATGCAAATACACCCCATTTCTAATTTGAAATTTTGGTCCTGTTGTCTTACTGCTTGTACAACGAGCACTTGGAATGCTCCCGAGCACAACAGTTATCCCCTCTCTTCCACGATGCAAAAGACAGCTCCACCTGGGACTTGGCTCGGGGTCTTTCAGGGTCCCTGTGTCACTCACTGACCAGTGCACAGAAAGCAGAGAAGAGCCATCTCCTGTCAATGTGCTCATGCACAGCAACCACCCATGCTGAGGTTAATAATGCAGTGTGTGTTTTCAGAGGTAGGGACACATGGGGTGCTGTGATAATCTGTACACAGCAGGCCAGCCATGTATGTGCAAAACACTGGCATGTAAGGGGTCTCAGAGTTCTCCCCCTGTGTATCCACAGGACCCCCACCCTTTATCCTATAAAGTATAGACCCTGTAGAAGAACCCAGAACCTGGCGTGCAGGACTAAACCTGCACAGGAACAGGGGGGTGCAGACTCAGGAAACAACCATTTGCACAGGATGGAAAAGTGGCTTGGAGGGTACAGCCAGCTCAGCACTGATTATAGCTAAACAGCGCAGAGCCTGCTCCCTTTCCTGCAACACCAAGCTGATGGCGGGCTTTCTCTTGGCTCCCAGAACCTAGGCTTTGAAATCTCTATGCTGCAGTGCACACAGGGCCTCAGACAAGAACAGGGGCTGGCAGGTGCTGGCTGAGTGACTTACATAGTCAAGAATCCTAAGTAAAAGAGGCTATATAGTATTCTGGGCTGGTCAGTGTGGCTGAGCCTTGTTTTGCCAAAAAGCTGGAAGTTCTCCCTTGGCTCAAAAATGCTGGCTCACCCTCTTCAGCCCTCACAGTCACTGATGGCCTCTAAAGCTAGCTACTGGTAAGGGCAATGCCCAGCCAGTCACCAGGTGTGCGGTGGTACAGTGCGAGGTTACCCTGGTAGGAGAGTGGGAACGGCTATGGCAAGTGCACACAATGCCTGCATCTAGATGGGAGCAACTGGCCAGGCAGGGAAGCAGGAGCTGCGGGGGGCCCATCAGGTACTGCAGGTGATTCGGAACCTGTAATGACCTTCCTTGTGGAGAGACCTTGCGGCCTCCCATGTCTGGAGGTCTAAGCCATGGCAGGAGCCCTCTGCAAACAGGTAACCCAGCTTGTTGGGGCTTAGTACCCATGTTGGTTGTAGTGCAAAGCCACAGGTTCGTGGAGCTTGCAATCCCTGTAACCCATTGTCAGGGGGGTAGCTGACTGGGGCCTGGGGACCATGTCAGTATCATGAAACCCCTGTGCCAAATTCCTGGCCTCATATAGGCTGCAGCCCAAGGAGTCACAATGACCCTCAGATGTGTGTCAAGTCCTATTTTTCATGGATAGTGCAGGGGAGGAGGGACCAGGGGTTTTGCAGGACACAATGGGTGCCCTTTTTAAGCCATGGTGTGTAGGTGAAGAATACGCTTATCCCAAAAGGCTGGACACTCTCAGCCTTTGTCAGCATTACCAGCAAGGTGTGCTTCCATGCTGCTCTTTGCGAGACCCTCAACAGTGAGGTCCTGGGACCCCACTATAAATGTCTTTTCAGTGGGCATGTTCCCTTTGACCCTGGTTCATCTGATCTTCTGGTGGACTGCATGAAGCTCTGGGGGGGATCTGCATGGTGCCTCCCACCTGCATATGCTCAGAACACCACCTTCATCCACCAAACAGAAGATGCTTCCACCACCCAAACCTGCAGGCACCCCCACCTCTCTGATCCAAACACAGGCAGACTTGCAGTTCCCAGAATGTTCACCAGGTGAAGATGTTCCTCGGTGATAGGAGGGAGTGGGCCTCTCCCAGCTGGCCTAGCCTTCCCCCTCCTCCTCCCCAGTCCTCCCTTTTCCATTCCCACTGCCAGATTACCAAGAATATATAAAACTTCTAGTTTGTTTATTTCACAGAGAGCAAGGCATCTGCTGTTTATGTGACACTTGACTGCACAGGGACCCCTCAGAGGCTCCACCCCAAGGCTCCACTGCCCCTGCTCTCAGATGTCATAAGAATAGTCCCTTTGTGACCAGCCAGCAGTGCCTTCTCCTGTTTTCTCTCTCTCTGCCAGACCCATGACCTCCTATTTTGACCATATTTCTCTCATTTCCACAATGGACCATGTACCCACAATTTTTCAAAGTGGCTGTAATCCTCATGTTTACAATACTCTGTTTTTTTCCACAATTACTTTTTCTATACACTCTGTACCCAGTCTTTGATAGAACCCACACTTGTTGCTTTCAGATGACTCTCTCCTAACCGTCCAGGGCCTTTTCTTCCCTTCCTTATACTCATCAGTCTCCTTGGCCCATGGTTAATGTTTCAGGCTGTGTCCAGTTGATAGGAAGCCACACACTGGGTTTTAAATAACCACTCAGCCAGTGTTCTTGAGGACATTCCATATGACAGGTGTTTTGTAAATAAACATGAGATACTACACACACTGAGACTCTCTAGTCCATGGTGAGACAGAGAAAAACCACAGGTGATTATGTTCTATTCCACATATTGAGGAGGCTATGAAGAAAAACAGTCAAGAGGGTACAAAAGCTTTTAGGTAAGGTGTCCTGGATTTCTCTCTAAGTAAAAGATAACATTAGAATTAAGACCTGCTGGATGGACATGAAAATAACATGAAGGAACAGAGATGTACTATGGTCTGTCTAGTGGTGAACTTGACATGTAAGAGAGAAAGAGGCTGGAGTGGCCAGGGAACATGAGAGGAGGCTGCAGTTATCAGCAGGACCCTCAGTGGAGACATTTGGGGTGCTGCCGATTTCCACAGAGCGCTGTCACTTGCCCCATGTTTGGTTGCAATGGCCACTGTAGGTGATATCAGAGAAATGGTGCCATGAGGAGTGATACCGATAAATCTACCCAAAATTTCAAAAAGTTCTTCAACCAGAGACAAAAAAATCTATCCTTGGAGGGTCTAGAAGTCCCACAAATTGAAGACGAAGGTATGATCAAGCGAAAAATTGACTAAATATATAATCAACCCTGAAGGAAATAAGCAGAGAAAGGAACACTCTGGCTTCCTCACTAACCTAAGCTAGGGCTGCTTTCATTTGGAACTGAGATAGAGGGCTAAGGGTGCAGAGGAAGATGGGCAGGTGGCACAGATGTCCAAGCCGAAGAAACACTGTTCTTGTGGCGACCCAACCAATGCAAGCTAATGCCCGTGCAGGACCCTGACAAAGATGGGCCAGTAGTGGCTGCCATTAGCTCTGATATCCTGGTAAGTGAGCATGGATAGTGTGTGAGAGGTTTCTCCTTGTGCCCTGAGAGGGGACGCCTATGTTACCAAACAGAGGGGTAGAGTGAGAGGCCTTTGCATGGGCTGCAACCAGAGTTTCGGTGTGGTTCCTGCACTCTAAACAGCGGTGCGTGGGGAGTGCGCAAAAGCAAACTTTCCTATGCCCGAATTTCTCCAGGCAGTCGAGGCACCTCACCCAGCCATTTAAGCTAACAGCCCCAGGAAGGATTAGCTTAACCCACAGTCTTCCCACCTCCCACTGACCTATGCAGCTCTAACTAACAAGATCTCTCTCAGTTCAGCGATCTAAGACAAGAGGCATGATATTTTTTAGTGCCTATTGCTATGCATGTAGGGGTGGGGGCAATTTCTGACTGGTAAAACTTTCATACTCAGGGCTATACATTAAAAAGAGAAATGTGGCAGCTTGTAAGACCTCCTGTTTTGCAAACAGAGACAAGGGAATCTTCTACCCAGCCAAAACAGGTTACAAAGTGTAAAAAGCCTGGGGAGAGTGGTCCCACAGAGTGCTGAGGGGAGAGGAGAGGACAAAAAAGTGGAAAATAATAAATTTTGTATTATTTTACTTTTTTTAAATTCTCATTAGTACAATCAACAAAACCACCCTCAGTTTCCATTAGGGAAGAGGAAATCAAAATTCATGAATACAAAAGACAGAGATGTAGCATAGATACATGAGGAAAAATTTATGGAGAAAAAATTTAATATATTGGAAATCTTCTAGCTAAATGACAGAGAATTTAAAATAGATATCCTAAAAATACTCAGAGATATACAAAAACAAAACAAACAAACAAAAAAAACAAAACAAAGAAAGACAATTTAGGGAGCTCAGAAAACAACTCAACGACCAGAAAGAATATATGAACAAGGATTTGAAAGTATAAAAACAAATAAAAAAGAGATGCAAAACTGAATTCATGAACTGAAAAACAAGGTAACAAGCTTAGCTAATAGGACAGCCCAGTTTGAAGGTAAGATTAGTGAAGTATAAGACAAGCAACATGAGGCACCACAGAGAGAAAAAAGAGACTCAAAAATAAAAAAAGGGAAAGCTCTACCAAAATTGTCTGACTCTATAAAAAAATAACATAAGAATAATAGTTATATCAGAGGGAGAAGAGAGGTAAAATGGAATGAACACATTCAAACAAATAAGAGATAAGAACTTTCAAAGCCTGTGGAAAGAACTAAAGCCTCAAATTCAAGAAGCAAACAGAACATCAAGTTTTCTTAACCCCAACAAACCTACTCCAAGGCACATTATAATAAAATTGGCACAAATCAATGACAAAGAAAAAATTCTCAAGGCAGTCAGGGAAAAGAGGAATACAACATACAAAAAGGAAAGCGTATTAGATTATCATTGGATTTTTCAGCAGAAACTCTACAAGCTAGAAGAGAGTGCACCCCAAAATTTAAAGTCCTGAAAGAGTGGAATTCTTAGCCAAGAACACTATACCCATAAAAGCTATCCTTCAAATACAAAGGATAAATAAAAATATTCACAGATACAGAAAAGATGAGGGAAATTATCATCAGAAACCCCCACTTCAGGAATTACTAAAGGGGCTTTTCCAACCAGATCAAAAGAACAAAACAAAACAAAACAAAAAGTAAAAGCTCCACCAAAAACACAAAAAAACAAATTTAAACTGTGACAACAAAAACAAGCAGTCAAAAAAGGGCAGAGGATGGAGATTAACATTACCATAGGACAATGAAGTGCAGAAGTATTCATAAGACAGTGTACTACATTGAACATGGTAGGTACCCTTTTTATTACTTAATAGTAACCACCCTTGAAAAAATCACCACAGAAGTACAGGACTTAAAAAAGTTGGCAAGAGAGGAAAGAAGTATGGAATACAACCAAACAAAAACAAAAAAAATACAAAAACAAAAGAGAAGAATCAAAAAAGATACAAAACTAAGAGAAAGCAATTTATAAAATGGCAATAGGGAACCCACAAGTATCAATAATTACACTAAATGTAAATGGATTAAACTCACCAATAAAAAGGCACAGAGTAGCAGAATGGATTAAAAAATTTCAACTGTATGTTGCCTACAACAAACACATTTAAGCAACAGGGATAAAAACAAATTCAAAGTGAACGGCTGGAAAACAATACTCCAAGCAAATAACATCCAAAAAAGAAAAAGCAGACGTAGCAATACTCATATCTAATAATGCAATTACAAGACAGCAAAAATACTTAGAGACAAAAATGGACATTTCATAATGTTTAAGGGGACACTAAATCAAGAAGACATAACAATTCTTAATATATATGCACCAAACCAAAGAGCACCAAAAATATATAAGACAGCTACTTATTGACCTTAAAACAGAACCTGACAAAAATACAATCATACTTGGAGACCTCAATACACTGCTGACGGGTATAGATTGTTCATCAAAACAAAAAATCAATAAAGATATATTGGCCTTAAACAAAACACTAGAGCACCTGGATATGATAGACATCTACAGGACATTTTATCCCAAAGCTACAGAGTATACATTTTTCTCCAGTGTACATGGATCATTCTCAAGAATTGACCATATGTTGGGCCACAAAAACAACATCAGCAAATTCAGAAAAATTGAAGTTGTACCAAGCATATTTTCTGATCATAAAGTCTTAAAACTTGAATTCAACTTCAAAAAAGAAAAAAAATCCCACAAAAATGTGGAAAGTAAACAACATATTTTAAAAAATAAATGGGTCAAAAAGAATTAAGCACAGATGTCAAAAGACATATACAGACAAATGAAAATGACAATACGACATATCAGAATTTCTGGGATGCAGCGAAAGCAGTGATAACAGGGAAGTTCATATCACTTCAGGCCTATATGAACAAACAAGAGAGAGCCCAAGTAAATCACTTAACTTCATACCTTAAGAAACTAGAAAAAGAAGAACAAAAACAACCCAAAACCAGTCGAAGAAAGGAGATAATAAAAATCAGAGCAGAAATAAATGAAATAGAGAACAGGAGAACTATAGAAATATTAATAGAACAAGAAGCTGGTTCTTTGAAAAGATCAAAAAAATTGACAAACCCTTGGCAAGACTGAGCAAGGAAAAGAGAGAAAGGACTCATATAAACAAAATCCAAAATAAAAGAGTAGAAATCACCCCAGATATCATAGATATACAAAGAATTATTGTAGAATGCTATAAAAAATATATGCCACTATATTCAACAATCTAGAATAAATGGATAAATTCCTAGACAAATACAACCTTCCTGGACTGAGCCAAGAAGAAACAGAAAGCCTATACAGACAAATTAGCAGGGAAAATATAGAAAAAACTATTAAAGCCTGACCAGGTGGTGGCTCATTGGATAGAGCATTGGACTGGGACTTGGAGGACCCAGGTTCGAAACTCTGCATTTGCCGGCTTGAGCTCAGGCTCATCTGGTTTGAGCAAGGATCATCAGCTTGAGCCCAAGGTCACTGGCTTGATCAAGGGGTCACTTGGTCTACTGTAGCCCCCAGTCAAGGCACATATGAGAGAGCAATCAATGAACAACTAAGGTGCCAAAAGAAAGAATTGATGCTTCTTATCTCTCTCCCTTCCTGTCTGTCTGTCCCTGTCTGTCCCTCTCTTTGTCTCTCTCACACACAAACACACACACACAAAAATAATAATAAATAAATAAATAAAATAAATAAAGAGAACCTTTTAAAACTATTAAAAACCTCCACAAAAATAAAAGTTCAGGCCCAGATGAATACTAGTAAATTCTATCAAACATTCAAAGAAGACTTGGTTCTTATTCTACTCAAAGTTTTCCAAAAAATTGAAGAAGTCATACTTCCAAACATATTTTATGAGGCCAACATAACCCTCATACCGAAACCTGGCAAGGACAGCACAAAAAAAGAAAACTTCACACCTATATCTCTAATAAATACAGATGCTAAAATACTAAACAAAATACCAGCAAATTGAATACAACAACATATTAAAAAAATAATTCATCATGATCAAGTGGGATTCATTCCAGAATCTCAAGGATGGTTCAACATACATAAAACGATTAATGTAATACACCATATCAACAAAACAAAAAACAAAAAAACCCATGTTCAATAGATGCAGAAAAGGCCTTCAATAAGATACAACACTACTTTATGTTTAAAACATTCAACAAAATGGGTATAGAAGAAAAATATCTCAACATGTAAAGGCCATATATGATAAACCATCAGCTAACATCATATTAAATGGCATAAAACTGAAGGCTTTAACCCTTAAATCAGGAAAAAGACAGGGTTTTCCACTCTATCCACTGTTATTTAACGTGGTGCTAGAAGTTCTGGCCAGAGCAATCAGACAAGGCAAAGATATAAAAGACATACACATAAGAAACGAAGAACTAAAGTTATCACTTTTTGTGGATGATATGATCCTATACATCGAAAACCCGAAAGACTCCACAAAAAGGTTACTAGAAACAATAAACCAATACACCAAGCTCACAGGATACAAAATTAATATACAAAAGTCCTTCACCTTTTTATATGCCAACAATAAAACATTAGAGAATGAACTCAAAAAAATAAACCACTTCACAATTGCAACAACAACAAAAAATACCTAGAAATAAACATAACAGAGAATGAAAAGGATCTATATAACAAAAACTACAAAGCACTGTTAAGGGAAATTGAATAAGATACAATGAGATGAAAAGATATTCCTTGTTCTTGGATAGGAAGAATAAATATAATCAAAGTGGCCATATTACCCAAAGCAATATACAAATTTAATGCAATTACTATCAAAATTAAAATGACATTTCTTTAAAAAATTGTAACAAAAAATCATCAGATTTATGTGGAACTATAAAAAATCCCAAATAGCCAAAGCAATCCTAAAGAAAAAGAATGAACCTGGGGTCATTACAATACCTGACTTCAAACTATATTATAGCGCCACAACAATCAAAACTGCATGGTATTGGCTGAAAAATAGACACTGAGACCAATGGAACAGAATAGAAAGTCCAGAAATAAAACCACATATATCCCTGGTCATTTGGCTCAGTGGTAGAGCGTCTGCCTAGCATGCAGGTGTTCCGGGTTTGATTCCCGGCCAGGGCACACAGGAGAAGCACCCATCTGCTTCTCCAACCCTCCCCCTCTCCTTCCTCTCTGTCAACCTCTTTCCCTCCCACAGCCGAGTCTCCATTGAAGCAAAGTTGGCCCAGGTGCTGAGGATGAATCTATGTCCTCTGACTCAGGCACTAGAATGGCTCTCGTCACCAGAAAGCGATGCTCTGATGGGCAGAGCATCGCCCTCTGGTGGGCGTGCCAGGTGGATCCTGGTTGGGTGCATGTGGGAGTCTGTCTGACTGCCTCCTGTTTTCAATTTCAGAAAAATACAAAAAATTCCCACATATATATGGTCAAATAATTTTTGATAAAGAGGCCAACAACACACAATGAAGAAACGAAAACCTCTTCAACACATGATGCTGGGAAAACTGGAAAGCCACATGCAAAGGAATGAAACACGACTACAGTTTGTCCCCTTGTACTAAAATTATTCAAAATGGATCAAAGACCTAAATAAAAGAACTGAAACAATAAAGTACATAGAAGTAGATATAGGTACTAAATTCATGGACCTTGATTTTAAAGAGCATTTTATGAATTTGACTCCAAAGGCAAGGAAAGTGAAGGCAAAAATAAATGAATGGGAATGCATCAGAGTAAGAAGTTTTTGCTCAGCAAGAGAAACTGACAAAAAATAAAAAAACAACCAGACATCCTACTAAATGGGAAATGATATTTTCAAACAACAGCTCAGATAAGGGCCTAATATCTAAAATATTCAAAGAACAAATAAAACTCAACAACAAACAAACAATCCAATAAAAAAATGAGAAGAGAACATGAACAGACACTTCTCCCAGGAATAAATACAAATGGCCAACAGATATATAAAAAAATGCTCATCTTCATTAGTTATTAGAGAATTGCAAATCAAAACTGCAATGAGATACCACCTCACACCTGTTAGCTTAGCTATTATCAACAAGACAGGTAATAGCAAATGTTGGAAAGGCTGTGGAGAAAAAGGAACCCTCAATGACTGTTGGTGGGAATGTAAAGTAGTACAACCATTATGGAAGAAAGTATGATGGTTCCTCAAAAAACTCCAAAATAAACTACATTATGACCCAGCAATCCCTCTACTGGGTATATACCCCCAAAACTCAGAAACATTGATACGTAAAGACACATGTATCCCCATGTTCATTGCAGCATTGTTCACAGTGGCCAAGACATAGAAACAACCAAAAAGCCCTTCAATAGATGACTGGATAAAAAGATGTGGCATATATACACTATGGAATACTACTCCGCCATAAGAAATGATGACATCGAATCATTTACAACAAAATGGTGGGATCTTGATAACATTATATGAAGTGAAATAAGTAAATCAGAAAAAACCAAGAACTGCATTATTCCATACATAGGTGGGACATAAAAACGAGACTAAGAGACATGGACAAGAGTGTGGTGGTTATGGGGGGGAGAAGAGAGAGGGAGAGAAAAAAGGGGAGAGGGAGGGACACAATGAAAACTAGAAGGTGACGGAGAAAAATCTGACATTGGGTGATGGGTATGCAACATAATTGAATGACAAGATAACCAGGACATGTTTTTTTTGAACATATGTACCCTGATTTATTGATGTCACCCCATTAAAATGAATAAAAATTAAAAAAAGACTAAAGGGCAGTAAATAAATACATATCAAGAGTAACCTTAAATGTACATAGATTAAGTGCACCAGTCAAAAGACATAGAGTAGCTGCATGGATAATGTGACAGGACCCATACATCTGTTCTCTAGACTAGACACACCTCAGTACATAAAACACACATAGACTCAAAATGAAGGGATGGAAAAAGTATTTCATGGAAATGAAAATAAAAAAATAGCTGTGGTAGCAATACGTATATCTGACAAAATAGACATTCTAGAAATGCTGTTGTAAGAAATAAAAGTTTACTACATAGTGATACAGGGAACAATCCAAAAGGAGGATATAACCATTGTAAATATTTATGCGCCTAATGCGTGAGCACGTAAATATATAGAGCAGATTTTGATGGACATAAAGGGTGATATCTACTGCTATACTATAACCATAGGGGATTTTAATACCCCGCTAACATCAATGGATAGATTCTCTAGATAGAAATTAATAAAGAAATGGTGGCTTTTAATGACAAGCTGGATCAGCTGGATTGATTAGATTGATATCTTTAGGACATTACACTCCAAGCACCGAATATACATTCTTTCCAAGAACTCATGGTACATTCTCTAGGAAAGACTACATATGAAGAAACAAAACAAGTGTCAATAAATTTAAGAATATTAAAATGATATAAACATCCTTCCTGATCACAATGGCTTGAAACTGAAAACCAACTAAATGGAAAAATTGAAAGACATTCAAACACTTGGATGTTAAATAGCATGTTATTAAATAATAAGGGTTAACAGTGAGAACAAAATAAATCAATATTTTCTTTAAAATAATAAAAATGAACATACAACATCTGAAAATTTATGGGCAACAGCAAAAGCTGCCCTGAGAGGGAAATTTATGGCATTACAAGCATACCTTAAAAATCAAGTGAAAGCTCAAATAAACAGTTTAACCCTGCATCTAAAAGAACTAGAGGAAAAACAATAAATATAAATGAGAGGAAGTAGAAAGAAGAAAATTATAAAGATCAGAGGGGAAATAAATAACATAGAGCCTTAAAAAATACAGAAGTTCAATAAAAACAATTGCTTGTTTTTTTTAATGGTAAAAAAGATTGATGATATTTTAACCTGAATCATCAAGAAAAAAATAAAAGAAATCAAATAAACAAAATAGAAATGACAACTGACACTGCAGAAGTAACAACTGACACTGCAGAAATACAAAGAATTATATAAATTATATAATATGGTGTATATGCCAAAAAATATGATAACCTAGGTGAAATGGATAAATTCCTAGAAACATACAATCTTCCAAGGCTAAATCTGAAATGATCTAAAAACCTAAACCGACCAATTAGAACAAGTGAAATTGAGAGAGTTATAAAAAAATCTCCCAAAATAAAAAAGACCTGGACTGGATGGCTTCACAGACAAATTTTATCAATATTCAAAACAATAAAAATAAAAGTAACTCCTATTCTTCTCAAGCTATTCCAAAAATTCAAGAGGATTGAAGACTTCCAAGCTCCTTTTATGAGGTAAGTATTATCCTCATTCCAAAACCAGGTAAAGAAAGTATAGAGAGGCCTTGGCTGGTTGACTTAGCTTTAGAGTGTCAGCCGGACACTCAGAGGACCCGGGTTCGATTCCCGGCCAGGGCACATAGGAGAGGCACACATTTGCTTCTCCACCCCCCTCCTTCCTCTCTGTCTCTCTCTTCCCCTCCTGCAGCCAAGGCTCCATTGGAGCGGGGATGGACCGGGTGCTGGGGATGGTTCCTTGGCCTCTGCCCCAGGCGCTGGAGTGGCTCTGGTCAGGACAGTGTGATACCCCAGAGGGGCAGAGCATCGCCCCCAGTGGGCAGAGCGTCACTCCTGGTGGGCATGCCGAGTGGATCCCAGTCTGGTGCATGCGGGGGTCTGACTGTCTCTCCCCGTTTCCAGCTTCAGAAAGATACAAAAAAAAAAAAAAGAAACTATAGAGAAAGAAAACTATAGACCAGTAAACCTGATGTACATAGATGCTAAAATTTTCTAAAATATATTAGCCAGTGGCCCTGGCTGGTTGGCTCAGCAGTAGAGTGTCGGCCTGGCATGCGGGGGTCCCAGGGTTTGATTCCCGGCCAGGGCACATAGGAGAAGTGCCCATTTGCTTCTCCACACCCCCTCCTTCCTCTCTCTTTCCCTCCCGCAGCCAGGGCTCCATTGGAGCAGAGATGGCCCGGGCACTTGGGATGGCTCCTTGGCCTCTGCCCCAGGCGCTGGAGTGGCTCTGGTCATGGCAGAGCAACACCCCGAAGAGGCAGAGCATTGCACCCTGGTGGGCAGAGCGTCACCCGTGGTGGGCGTGCTGGGTGGGTCACGGTCAGGTGCATGTGCGAGTCTCTCTGACTGTCTCTCCCCGTTTCCAGCTTCAGGAAAAAAAAAAAAAAATATATATATATATATATATATATATATATATATATATATATATATATATATATATATATATTAGCAAGCCAGATCTATCAATACATTAAAATAGTCACACATCATGATCAAGTGGAATTTATTTTAGAACATCAAGACTGGATCAATATTCACAACTGAACAAATGTGATTCATCACATAACCAAAGAAAGGATAAAAATTACATAATTATATCAATAAATGCAGAAAAGCATTAGTAAAATTCAGCACCCATTTATAGTAAAAATTCTTAAACGAGGAATACAGGGAATATTTCTCAACATAACAAAAGACATCAAGGACAAACCAACACCCAACCTTATACTCAATGGACAAAAATTAAAAGCAGTACCCCTAAATTCAAGAACAAGACAGGTGTACCCCTTTTACAACTCTTATTCAACATAGTTTTGTAATTTCTAGCCACAGCAATCACACAAGAAGAAGAAATAAAAGGCATTCAAATTGGAATAGAAGTAAAACTATCACTATTCGTTGATGACACTATACTATACATATATAGTAGAAGTCTCAGTCAAGAAAATACTAGACCTGATAAATGAATTAGGCAATGTGGGAGGATATAAAATTTATATGCAGAAATCAGTGGCATTTTTATACACCAACAATAAAATGTTTCAAAGAGAAATTAAAGAAACAATTGCCTTTACTATTTAAAAAAAAAGTACCTAAGAGTAAATTTAACCAATAAAATAAAAGACTTATAGTCAGAAAATTATAAGAAACTGGAAAAGTAAATCGAAAAATTTACAAACACGTGAAAGTATATACTGTGTTTATGGATGAAAAGAATAAACGTTATTAAAATATCTGTATTACATAAGAAATGTATAAATTCAATGCAATTCTTATTAAAATACTAATGGCATACTTCAAAGATAAAAAACAAATATTTCAAACATTATATAAAACCAAAAAAAAAAAAAAAAACACAGCCTCAGCAATCTTAAAATTGAAGAATAAGGTGTGAATTATCCCACTTCCTGATATCAAGTTATACTATAAGGCCATAGTAATCAAAATATCTTGCTATTGGCATAAGAGACATACAGATTTGTGGAGCAGAATAGAGAACCCAGAAGTAAACCAACAGTGTTATGGTCAAATGATACTTGACAAAGATAATAAGAGCATACAATGGAGTAAAGTCAGTCTCTTTAATAAATGATATTGGGAAAATTGGACAGGTACATGCAAAAAGAAAATGAAACTGGACCACAAACTTTCATCATTCACAAAAATAAACTCAAAATGAATAAAATACTTAAGTGTAAGTTATGAAACCATTAATATCTTGGAGGAAAACATGGGCAGTAAACTTTCCAATATCTCTCAGCAATATTTCTTGATTTATCTTTATGAGCAAGTGAACTGAAATAAGGATGAGGTGAAAAAATAGGGCTATAACAAACTAAAAAGTGTATGCACAGCAAAAGACACCATGATCAAAATAAAAAGTCCACCCACACAATGCAAGAGCATACTCACCAATATGTCTGATAAGAGGTAAATAACCAATATTTATAAAGAACTTCTAAACTCAACACCAGCAAGGTAAAAAAATCCAATTAAAAATGGGTAAAGGAACTGAATAGACAGTTCTGCAAAGAGGACATAGGGATGGCTAATAGGCATATGAAAAAATGTTCAACATCATTAATCATCAAAAAATGCAAATTAAAATTACAATAAAATACCACCTCACACCTTTCAGAATGGGGCTCATTAACAAATCAAAACAGAGTAAGTGCTGTTAATGGTGTCTACAAAAGTGATCTTTTCTGTATTGATTGTGGGAATGCAGACTTTTGAAGCCACTGTTAAAAACATTATAAAGTTTGCTCCAAAAATTAAAAATAGAACTGTCTTTTGACTCAGCTATCCCAATTTCGGGAATAAATCCTAAGAATATCACACACGAATTCAAAAGAAGATATGTATTTTCATGTTTATTGCAGCCTTGTTTACAATAGCCAAGATCTGGCAACAGCCCAAGTGCTCCTCAGTGGTTCAGTGGATTTAAAATACATGGTACATATACACAATGGAATACTAAATGGCCAAAAAAAGTAGAAAATTTTACCTTTTGGGATCACAGGGAAGGACTTGGGGATTATTTTGCTAAGTAAATTAAGTATGGCAAAGAAAGACAAGTATCATATAATCTCACTTTTATGTGGAATCTAATAAACATAGTGAACTGAAGAACTGAGTAGAGGCAAAGGCAGGGTCAAAAGGAGCCCTGGGACAGCCATGAGAGGAAAGGATTAGAAAAAGATGGAATCAGAGAAGGTGAAGTGATTAGTAAAATTATATATATAAATATATATATATTCCCTATGTACAGATACCAGGACAGCAAATTCCAAAGGGAAAGGGGGGTAGTTAAAATTGGGGAACAAAAGAACATGGGGGACAAAGGGGTGGGGTGAGCGTGTTATGTTGAGTGACACCCTTGAATCCATGTTAACACAATATATTAAAATTAATAAAAAAAAATAAAAAATGACTTCTTTCCTTCTACATTCAAACACTTACTTGAAGCTACAAAAGCTGTAAAAATATCACAAGAAAACCCATCCACCAAAGTTACAATGGCTTCCCTAACATCATTGAGAGGACAGCCAAGAGAATTCACAGAGCTACAACTTGTAATACAGTGATAACAATGTGAAGATATCTATCAAAACTGAAATTAATTTACCTTTTATTTGTACTTTCCCTTCTTTATTTTTTCTGATTCTTTTTCCTTACCTTCTTTTCAGAATTTCATCCTTTAAATTAATTCTTTCATTCTTAATTTTTGTGGTGTTCATTTAGTTGATTTTTAGATTCCTTTTGATATTTTCTGTGGCTTGACTTCTCATAATTATAAAAATTTTTTACATATTTTTGTGTACTTAATTTTGTATTTAAATTTATTAATTACTTATTTTTTGTATTTTTCTGAAGCTGGAAATGGGGAGAGACAGTCAGACAGACTCCCGCATGCGCCCGACCAGGATCCACCTGGCACGCCCACCAGGGGCGATGCTGTGTCCACC
Organism: Saccopteryx leptura; assembly: GCF_036850995.1. Taxonomy (NCBI): domain Eukaryota; kingdom Metazoa; phylum Chordata; class Mammalia; order Chiroptera; family Emballonuridae; genus Saccopteryx; species Saccopteryx leptura. The sequence continues at coordinate 2,758,528 of NW_027095700.1, forward strand.
AGGGGGTGATGCCCTGTCCCTCCGGGGCATCGCTCTGTCATGACCAGAGCCACTCTAGCGCCTGAGGCAGAGGCCAAGGAGCCATCCCCAGCGCCCGGGCCATCTTTGCTCCAATGGAGCCTTGGCTGCAGGAGGGGAAGAGAGAGACAGAGAGGAAAGAGGGGGTGGGGGTGGAGAAGCAAATGGGTGCCTCTCCTATATGCCCTGGCCGGGAATCAAACCTGGGTCCCCTGCATGCCAGGCCGATGCTCTACAACTGAGCCAACTGGCCAGGGCTGTTAATTACTTTTTAAAGACTCTTACAATATCGGTCTCAAATGCCATGAAAAAGAAAAAAATGGAATACCACAAATAAACAACAACACCAAGATGTAGTTAAAATGAAAATTCATAATCCCCCACCAAAAATTCAGACACATGAAAACGATGGAGTGAAATGACAGAGAATTGAAATGTAAAATTCTGAAAATGCTCAGTGATAGGTGATAAAACAACAATAGATATATTGAACTATGAAAAATAAAGAACAAAAGAAATACTTTACCAACTTGATTAAAAAATTTAAAAACAGAAATAAGGACATAGCTGTTGTCTCAGTTGAAGAGAGGTGCTTCAGTGCATGGATGTCCTTGTGTCAATGCCCAGAGTGGATTTGATGCCCAGTGTCCATTTGATTCTCTATACCATATTTTCTCCTTTGCTCTCACTTTCTTTGCCCCCCCCCCAGCCATGCCTTGACTTCAATGAGTTGGCCCCAGGTGCTTTGGATCAAAGGATATATACAAGCATATAAAAATAATAAAATTGACATGTCAAAATACCTTGGATACAGCAAAAGCAAAACTATGAGGGTGTGTTATATCATTATAGTCTTATATGAAGAAACAGAGAAGATACCAAGTAAAAACATTAACATCACATATTAAAAAGCTACAATGAGAAAAAAACAAATCAATCCAAAATCAGCAAAAAAAGGTAAAATTTAGAACCAACATAAATAAGACAGAAAATTGTAGAAAAAATTAATACAAAAAATAGCTGGTTTTTTGAAAAAATTGATGAAATCTACAAGTGACTGGCTAGAGACACTAAGAAAAAGAGACAAATGACTTCTACAAAACAAATTCAAAATGAACAGAGAAATATTAACACAAACACCATAGTTTTACAAAGGATCAAAGTAGCATATTATGAAAGTTTAGATGCCATAAATTTAATAAAGGATGTATCAAATTTTAGAACTATAAAATCTACCTAGACCAGTTGTTGGCAAAGTCATTAGTCAACAGATTCAAATATCAACAGTACAATGACTGAAATTTCTTTTGAAAGCCAAATTTTTTAAACTTAAACTCTATAGGTAGGTACATTGTTATTAACTAAACTAGGGTATTCCTAAACTGGCCTTTGCTAAAAACATCCTCACCTCAATCTGATTGAGGTACGTTTGTTGAGGTCTACCACTTCCAACTCTCCCATCCACACTCATCTTGTATACTTGTTTTGTCTATCTCCTTTCATTCATCCTCTCTATATGTCCAAACCATCTCAACATACCTTTCTCAGTCTTCGACAGACACTACATCTTCTTTCACTCCACAATGCTCCCTAAAATTAACTTAATAAACTTTACTTATAGTTTTAAGTCTTAGTTAAATTATAGGTATGTTGAATAAAACTTGATATTATATTTAATAATGATATTATTTATTGATAAAATTAAATTGTAAGGTATCCATAAAACTAAATCATGACAACATATCTTTCTTCTCTGGTTCTTTCAAAGCAGACTACTTGGGCTATGAAATAAGTTCACATTTGCTTTTTTCCAATATTTCTATATCAGCACAAAGACATTCAAATTTCAAGCTCCACAAATCTTTGTTTTATAAATTTAGCAATTGCATTTTAAAGTTGCCAATGTCAATATTAAAAAGAGAAAAATTTAATTGATACAGTAGCATTAAAAGTTTTTTTAACAAAGAATAACATCACTTTGCTGTTTCTGAATTCCTGAAAATTGTTGAAAAAAACTTTCCTCATATTTAAAATTGTTGTTTTGAAATAGCAAATGTTAATATCAGAATTACTGGTGATGTTTTAATGGACTTGGAAAGTGAATTAAAGTTTTACTTTCAAAATCTTGAGCAAAAAGATAATTTGTTTTCAAATGAAGTAACTTCTAACATCAAAAAAATTGTGTTTCCTTTCTCCTGTAGTTTAGGATTAAGCTGATTTAGATGATACATGTCTCCCATGAAATAAAATTTTTGAATCCACTAATTGTTCATTTGTTCTAAATAATAAACACCTTCTTAAAAAGAAATGCTTTAATTTCTGTTAATAAGGAAGTGAAACACTTCAAAACATTTTCTCTTGATAACCAACGTACTTTGTATGCAGCAGATGATCTGCATACTCTCCATTTCAACTAAAAATTCTTTAAATTTGTGATAAGAGATTTGGCTATAATGGAGATGATAATCTTAATCACCAATTCCATTGCTTTGTAAATTTCTTCTGGAAATGTCTGTGCACAAAGCAATTCTTGATGAATGATGCAATGGTAAATAGGTATCTTGTGATTAATTTTTTTCTTTAAAAATAGCAACAAATAGGTTTCTTACACTCGTCATACGTTTTGCTCCACCTGTTTAAATTGAGACAATTTAATCGAGTGGAATATGATGTTTTTCCAAGCACTCAGTTACAGCATTTGCTATATCCTCTCCACGTGTTTGACCTTTGAGTAGCAATAATCCTAAAAGTTTTTCTTTAGGATCTGTAAATAAAATAACTCATACACAAAGTAAAACTTGTGCTGTATCATTTATGTCACAAGACACATCACCTCCTATTGATAAAGCTGAAACCAATTTAAGATCTTTGACTTGCTGGTTGGTTATATTTGAGGACATTTTGACTGTTCTAACTTTCACTGTTTTAGCAGACAATGGTAACTCTAAATTTTTTCAGAATATCTGCTTTGTTCTTAAAATCCCAACATAGCTCTTCAGATGCATTTATAAGACAACTTTTTATGTATTTGCTGTTAGTATATGGTTTTCCTCTCTTAGCAATCTCTTGACCAACCACAAAACTTGCAATATTAACATTGTTGGAAGACTACATCCAGTAAGTAAATACAGAACTTGATTTTTCCTGACACTTCTGAAGTTTCTCAACTGCGTTCATTTCTGCATCACAAACAGGATATTTAATACTAAATGACATGTTTAGTTTTAAAGTGTCTCTCCAAATTTGATTTCTTCTTATGCACCAATTTTTCCTGACAAATAAGACATTCTGGAAGGCCATTTAAGTTTTGAATAAACACAAAAGTCTTGGTCCATTCAACTTTAAATTCATGGTTTTCATCTTTCACTTCTATTTGCTTCTTCTTTGTAGCCATGTCAGACAGGACACCTGAAAAATGTTTCATTTTATAATAATAAGGCCACCAACACAAAATAATTACAATTCATAAATTGATGACAAAAAATACCTCTAGGACTTGAAGAAGCTGGTTGGAAAAATACAGGTAACTTTATGCTTCAAGTAGGTACCTATGTCAACTGCGTGCAATTTGCAGACATGACTAGCACTAACCACAGCACAATGAAACTGCTGACCGAATAGCTTACTCAACTTGTGCATAAATCATGCATGCCTCCCCCACACTGTGTATTCTGTGGCCTGCTTGCCCTGCATCTCCTGTTGCCCAACTGACCAACACCTCCACATGTACCTGCATGCCTGCACATAGTATGTTGTGGAAGAGTCACAGTCAAGGGGCCAAAGAGCCACATGTGGCTCATGAGCTGCAGTTTGCCAACCACTGACCTAGACTGATTCACTTAGTAAAAAACCTAAATAGATCCAAGAGTGAGGAAGAAATCAAAACAATAATAATATATCCAAAGAACTAAAGTCCCAGATCAGATGAACATACTAGTGAATTCTTCCAAACATTCAAAGAGGATTTGGCAAGAATCCTTCTCAAAGTCTTCCAAAATATAAGAAGAGAATGAATTAATACTTCTTACCACATATAATGAGGCCTAAATCACCCTGATACCAAAACTCAACTAAAATAATACCTCTAACAAACACAGAACCACTGAACTTGAAAAAAAATGCTAGGAAACTAAATGCAACAACACATTTAAAAATATTATATTTTGATCATCAAGTGAATTTTATTTCAGGAGCTAAAGAATGGTTCAACCTATAAAAATTGATCAATGTAATACATCACATTTACAAAGCTTAAAAAAAAATCATATGATTCTGTTATAGAAGAAGAGAAGGTAATCAATGAGATACAACATGCACTAAAGCTTAAACCACTAAAAAAATTAAGAACAGAAGAAAATACCTGAACATAAATGCCATTGAAGAAACAGTATCAGCCAGTTTTATACAAAATGGTGAAAAAATTAAGTTTTCTCAAAAATCATGAAGACATGACTGCCACTTCATTCATTTTTCAATATAATACTGAAAGTCTCAGTCAAAAAAATTCCAAAACAATGAATAAATTAAATACTTATTTAAAAAAAAAAGAGCAGAAAATTATTAATTTATGCAGAGACTATCATCTTGTATATAGAAAACGCAAAAGGCTCCTCTGAAAAACTATTGGAAAAAATATACCAATATAGGAAATTCATGAGACAAATTCAATATAAAAAAGTCTATTATTTTTCTTAGGCCAATGAATAGTCTTTGGAAAATGAATGCATACACACACACACACACACACACACACACACACACAATCTTACATACACAGAGGAATGTATTTTATAATTGAAGCAAAGAAAAATGCCTTGAAATGAAGTTAACAAAAATTATGAAGGACCTACACCAAGATAACTACAGAGGAATATTAAAATATAATGAAAAAGACTCAATGAAATAGAAAGCATTCTATGTTTAAGAATTAAAAGAATGAACAGAGATAAAATGGTTTTATTACACAAAGCAATATATAAACTCAATGCAAACTGCATTACTATTTCAATGTTATATTTTAAAGAAATATAAAAAAAACCCCACCAGCTTTTCATAACTCCATTACACCTTGATAACACAAGTGATGCTGAGGGAAAAATCAAAGCCTTAAGTATCACAGTACCTGACTTCAAATTAATCTATAGAACCACAGTAATTGATTACACATGGTATTGGAAGAACAGTGAACATACAGACCAGTAGAATAGAATAGAGAGTACAGAAATAAGAATGTGTACAAATGAACAAATCATCTTTGATAAAGGAGCCAAAAACACCCAATGGAGAAATGAAAGCCTCTTCAGTAACTGGTTCTGGGAGAATTGGAAAACCACATGCCAAAAATGAAATATAACAAGTTTGCCACAATGTAGAAGGATTTTGTTCAAAATACATCAAAGACTTAATATAAACTGAAAATGAATAAATCCATTGAAGAAAATATAGTTACTGAGCTAATGGGCTCCAAATGTAGATAAACATTTAAAATGTTACCTCAAAAAGATAAAATTAAAGGTTAAAATAAATGAATGTGACAATATCAAAACAATAAGATTCTGCAAAGAAAAGAAAATAGACAACAAGAAAATTAAGCAGCCAAAAATGGGAGATGATACTTGGAAACAATAGCTCCAATAAGAAGAAAATGTCCAAAATATATTTAAAAAACTCACAGAGATTAGCATCAAACACAAACTATCCTATTAAAAATTGGGGCAGAGGCTCCCTCCAAGAAGTGTGACTTGGTCTCCATGTGAACCCTCAGACCCAGGCAGCCACCACCCAGGCTATCCAGTTCACTGCTTGTACTAAGCAGCCTTTACAGACCCCAACCCATGTACCTGGCCCACATTATCTCCTGAACTTCCAGAACCACCAGGTCCCTGACCTCTACCTTCCCTGACATATTCTCCATGCCCTGATCCAGACTCTCCCACTGCCCAATATCCCCACCCCTGGCAGATCCTGCACCCACAGACCCCTAGCCTCTATCAGACCTTTGACTCGCCCACAAGAGCCCAAAACACAATAATTCAGGCCCGACAATACCCCTCATTCTGCACATAACCTGGCTCCCAAACTCTAGTAACCCAGGCCCACCTTTCTTCCCACAGATCCCAGATGAGCTAAAGATGCCTGAACACCATAACCTCCAAACTTCGGATTTCACCAGAACCCCAAAACCCTTGATCCTCTGTGGATGCCGCTGACTCACAACAATCACCCCGGACGTCCTCTCAGCATCCCGCCCAGCCTGTCTCCACACCACAGCTGCTAGGACCACTCAAGTCCCGAATTCAGAAGAGCAGCAGACCCCAGCACCACTCAGAACAGTGCTGTGGGAGACACTCATCCACGAAAGATCCTACCTGCGTCCCCGTCCTCTGACGCCCTGACCCTCAGGAACTTGAATACCCTCAGAGATGCAGTCTCTACTCAGGCGGCCCACAACTGCTGGTAGGAGACACCAACATCCCTCTCCGCCTCCCTGGCCACGCCCTATGACGTGTATCTACTTCCTGTGCTTCCCGATGCAGAAATGGCTGCCTGGCTGCTCCAGGGTTGAGACACTTCTGACCTTTCCTCGCCCCCAGGATTCAGTCCCAGACCCTGCCCCTTATCTCCACTGCACATGCGTAAATTTGCCTCACCTCCTTTCTACTGCATCTTGCTGTTCCAGACAGAGCCTTAACTGTTGGCTGCAGTGAGAGGCCGTCGGCCTTAAAACACACAGGAATGGGTCCTGGTGTGTAAATCTAAGGTAATGTAGCTATGTGAGTCAATTATGTACTACCTAATCATGTGTTGTACATTTATTTTATGTGTACTGATTTATCATACATGGTAGATGGCATGGCTATACCATTTAATATATATCATTTATCTAACCAAGCATTTATTTAAAATTTAATAACTTTATTATGTGTCTTGATTGTCTGGGTGAGAAAAATAACTTGAGGTTACATTATATTCTTACATGATTATATATAAATTCATCATAATATAAATATGCACTACCTAGTATCTTAAATGTCTTATATTTTCATACTTCATACATTTACTTGTATAATGTAAAGCATATATAAAAATAATATTATTTTGATGCTATAATTTTAACTATAATAGCCTGTTCTTATAGTATTGTATCATTTAATCATAAAGTAGCAAATTACAATTTATTAAGTGTCCACATTATGCCAGAACTGTGTTCGGAATGTGTTTCTGTTCTCCACTTGACAATGGAGAAACAGGCTCCAAGGGTTTACCAGGAAGAGGGCCAGTCATTGAACCCAGGCACACTTTCCAGTAAGGTCAGCTTCTGCTGTTCTTTACATAGCCATCTTCCTCTCTGTTAATCTTTACTGAAACAAAAAGGAAGTAGAGGTAGAAAATCACCAATCTAACCTTGCAACCTCTATGACATGAATTGGGGAACTTTATTTAAAACATATGAGTGAATATCTCTTCTTTTTAGTAAGTGGCAAAGGCAAGTAGATGTCTCAGGTCAAGTTTGCCCTCCCTTGCTGAACTGGAGCTTCATTGGTCCAGGCTCAGGGTGGGTCAGTCTGAAGCCAGAAACTGTTATTCTGGCCACATCCTGGATTTGGCCCACTCCCACATGGAGAGAAGCCAGTAGCTCTCATCACACATTTTGATTCCCAATGTGGGCACGCCTACCTTGCTGTGTTGCTTTTAGCTAGAGTACTGTGCTGTTGGTCTCTACTTGGTGCTGTGTTTTCTTCTGAAGGTATCTTTTGATTCAATCAAACACCTTAGTGATGCCTCCATCAAAAAGCAGCAGCTGGAGAGACAGAAACTCAATGAGCTGGAGCAACTGTGTGAGGACCAAAAACGGCAAGAGAAAGAGTTCAAGGAGCAGCAGAGGGCCAAAGAGTTGTAAGTAGTATGTTCTTGCAGGGCCTATGGAGCTAATGCCTTACTCATGTGCATACATGTGTGTGCATCTTTATATATGTCTGTGCATCTGTATACATGTGTGTGCATGGACTCTCATGCAATGGCTACCAAAGTTTGGCACAAAGTATGTGCACACAGGTATATCCTTGTCTATGTCTGTGTACACTGTGTGTCAATGGAAATGCATTTCAGTGTGTGTACTCACATGATTTGGCTACTGGGACTTGGAACAAATGTGTGCATGTGTGTTCATCCTTGTGTGTGTGTGTGCATCCATGTAAATGCAAGTACATACATCTGAGAGCATGAGCCTACATGCTGTGGTTTTTGGGGTCTTGGCACAAAATTCAGTGTCCCTGATCCTGCCCCAAATTCAGTTTCACTTGTAGCATGTCCTGGGTGGGTCTCAGGACTGCACCTGTGCTTGGGAGCCTGCTCCATAATTCCTGTTGAGACCAGTGAACATACTGGCTAGTGTGCAGTTTGCATTTGGTTGAAGCTACTTTAACAGAACAAGGTAGAGACCAGGAGGAGTTATTAGATTTTAATAAAAACCATGTCCATTTGAGAGGGCTATAAAGTAACTGCCTTTGTCCTTCCCTGCAATTTAGACATCATGAGAAAACTCAAGTAACAACTTCCACTCCTTTATTGTTTATTTTTCTCTTCTTACAAAAAGAACATACCAGGCAAAATTTCCTCAATTTTGGGAGACAAGGAGAACTTCTTCACATTCCATCACTGCCATTGTACTTGTGCAGTTTTCACAATTTTTATGCGTGTTTACCAGCTTGTTCTCTGTTGTATCGCAGGCATGTGGGTTTGTTTAAATTGATTCCTGACCAGTCAATCAGTCTTGTTGTTCCTGTTTCTGTAGCTGACTGTTGTCCAGTGTTGGTCCTTGTTTCCCCTGGGTCAGATATGCAGCTCTGAATATGTGTCTACACTGGGCTGTTTCCACCTTTGCCTCAGAGCCCTGGTTTAGGCTTGTGAGTCCCAACCATGGTGTTGTTCTTGAGTAAGTCCCATGCCATGGTCCTGAGAATGGGACAGGCAGCCAGTGAACGTGAGAATGAGGGCATGGTCAAAACGAGAGAGGCCTAATTGGCCATCCATCTGAGTCATGGAGCCAGGGTAGTGCTGGACAAAGCAGGACAGCTGAGGAGCATGGGTCTTTCCTGTGGATGGGCGGCCATACTTGGTGCAGCATCAAAACAGTAGGGGATGGATTGTACACAGAATAGAATGTCCCCTCTCTTGGGCACAATCAGGAAAGCTGTGGCAGGAAGCTTATTGCAGGGGACTCATCCTGCACTGTGTAGAGCAGCCCAGGGCCTGTCTGTAGTGGGCTTGTTCCCAAGTGTCATCTGTGACCCACAGACTGCTCTTGTCTCCCGTTACCCCACTGCTTAAAAAATCAGGTGTGGGTGCGATTTAAGGAGCCATTTCCTTGACCTTCACAGGGGATAGAGCAGGTGAGAAAGTGGGATGTGTTGTGTCCTATGAGGACAGATGCGCACTGTCTAGTGAGCAGGGGTGAGGACAGAGGTTTCTTGGCAGTGGAGTGGTATAGTGCTGTGCCTGCAATGGCCAGATTGGGTCCGCTGTTTCAAGGTGCCAGCTGGGGTAGGTGCAGGGCTCAGGCTCGGGGCTGTGGTCATGCGAGGATGGCATTCACCCTGTCTTGGCTGGAGTTACAGGACAGACACCTCTGCAGGTGCTCTGTGTCTGCCCCGACACGGTTGAGTGTGCCTGTGTGAGTAGTTCTTGGTTCAGATTTAATGAGGAACAGAGCACAGCTGCAGCTGTTATGACATTGGACAGGACAAGTGTGGGCTTCAGTTAGTTGGGTTTAGTGTGATGGCCAGTTGCATGCTACATGAGTCTGTGATGATATTGAAACCTATGAGGCCTGGACCCTGAGTGTGGTAGGAAATGTGGTATGCCACCCTTGGTGCTCTGCATGGCTCCTTCTTGTTTTTTCCTCATGTGTGTTTCTCTCATCATTCATTCTTGGAACATCTCTGCTGTTGTCACTCACTCCTCAGTTATTTAATAATCTTTTTTTAAATTTCTTTTTTCTTTTTGTGAGAGGAGGGGAGGCAGAGAGACAGTTTCTCACATGCACCCTGATTGGGATCCGTACAGCAAGCTCACCAGGGTTTGATGATCTGCCCATCTGGGACCATTGCTCCATTGCAACTGGAGTAATTTTTTAGTGCTTGAGGTGGAGGTCATGGGTCCATCCTCAGTGCTTGTGGCCAGCTTGCTTGAGTCAACTAAGCCTGGCTGTGAAAGGGGAAGAAAAAGAGAGAGAGAAAATGAGAGAGAAAGGGAGAGGAGAAAAAGCAGATTGTCATCTTTCCTGTGTACCCTGTCCAGGAATTGAACCCAGGACATCCACACATTGGGCCAACACTCTACCATTGAGCCAGCTGGCCAGGGCCAAATATTTAATAATCTTAAAGTCAAGGAGCAGATGAGGTTGTTGTTTCAACACAACCATGTGATTTAGCCTATCCCTAGGATTGTAGTCTTGATAGAAAAAAAATGGCTACACAGCTACCATCTTAAGAAAAATGCAGGCCTGAAGGAGGAAAGACTTGCTTCCTCAGTAATTTTGTTCAGACCTCCCTTGTAGCTGGATGCTGATAAGGGACGGCTGAGTCAGATGCAGCAGCATCAGGTGCCTTAGCCCATGACCCTTTTACTAATCCATATAAACCATCTCTGGGGGCTAACACTCTTTGCTGGCTCAAACTGCCTGCACCCAGATGCTTTTAAAATAAATTTTCCTGCCTGATCAGGTAGTGGCACAGTGGATAGAGAATGGAATGGGACATGGAGAAATCAGGTTCAAAACCCTGAGGTCATTAGCTTGAGTGTGGGCTCATCTGGCATGAGCATTGGCTCACAGGCTTGAGGGTGGGGCCACTGGCTTGGTGTGGGTTCAAATACATGACCTCATCATCAGAGTTTGAGCCCAGTGGTTGCTGGATTGAGCCCAAGTTCGCTGGCTTGATCAAGAGGTCACTCTTTCTGTTGTAGCCCCTTGGTCAAGGCACATATGGTAAAGCACTCAATGAACAACTAAGGTGCTGCTGCAAAGAACTGATGCTCCTCGTCTCTCTCCCTTCCTTTCTGTCTGCCTTTGTCTTTTACTCCCTCTGACTCTTTGTCTCTGTGAAAAAAAAACAATTACATTTTTCTCTTGGAACACACTGGCCTAGTGTTTTTGGTCTGGAGTCTGGTTACTGCCTTTCAGTCAATCCTGGTTGCCTTTGGAGTCTCATTTGAAGGGTTTTACCACAAAAATGTTGTTAGCAGCTAAGTTGTTCAGGTGTATTGTGGATTTTTCTTGAAGTCACCATAAACAAGTAGCATTCATTTAGTAATTTTACAGGATTTTTGTGAGGTGTTCTTGGCCCCTTGATCAGGGACACATTGCACAGTGAGATGTTCTTGACTTTCTAAAATAAATTTGCATATTCAAATTTGCTTTCATAATTTTCCCTGTGGCTGCACACTGTCAGTGTGACATCTTAAGACAAGCAGTGCAGCCACTAGCCATGAAAACTGAGTACATCCAGTACATGGCTAGGAGGCAAAAGATAAACAACCATTAGAAATGTAGCAATAAGGCCCTGGCCGGTTGGCTCAGTTGTAGAGTGTCACCCTGGCGTGCAGAAGTCCTGGGTTCAATTCCTGGCCAGGGCACACAGGAGAAGTGCCCATCTGCTTCTCAACCTCTCCCCCTCTCCTTCCTCTCTGTCTCCCTCTTCCCCTCCCGCAGCCAAGGCTCCATTGGAACAAAGATGGCCCGGGTGCTGGGGATGGCTTTTTGGCCTTTGCCCAAGGTGCTAAAGTGGCTCTGGTCATGCCAAAGTGACAACCCGGAGGGGCAGAGCATCGCCCCCTGGTGGCTGTGCCGGGTGGATCCCAGTCAGGCGCATGTGGGAGTCTGTCTGACTGTCTCTTCCCATTTCTAGCTTCAGAAAAATACAAATACAAATAAAAAATGAAATGTAGCAATATTTTACACTGAACTCTATGTACCCAGATCAAGGAAGCCCCTACCCTAGAGACTTAGCCACTAATGAAGTCAGCTGACTGCACCCCTCCCACCCTTGTAAACACTGCTTGATTGCTCACCCTAGATAGCCACCCTATAAAAATGAGCCATTTTAGAAGCTCAGGGCTGCAGTGTTCCCTTGAATGGATTGCCTGCAGTCCCTGCACAGGTTTGCAATAAAACTTATAAAATTCACTTTGAGTTTGCTGTGGTCTGTCTCCTGGGATGTAACACATGGATTCCCCAGGAAGATAGGCCATGTAAGACCCTCCTCATAGAGTGGGCTTCAGGAGACGTTGGTAGCTGGTCAGCCTCCAGCAGTTGCCATTTGGAAACTGAATTTGGCTGATTCAAAACATTTGGAGTCTCAGAACTGTTTGGTAAGAAAGCTTCCTCTTTGTATATTTTAAAACAGAGCTCTGGTTAGAAAAGGGTGTAGTGGAGCAGGCGGGACAACACTGGATTTTTCCCCAACCAGTAGGTCAGTGAATGCAGGGCGCTGCTTTCCCTCCTTTTGTCTTCGGTTTAGAAGTTTTGTTTGTTTCGTGTGCATATTTGATTTGTTTTTCTGCTTTGCCCATTGCTTCCTCACAAGATTCCTTTGAGAGTAAAGAGCCATGATTCAGGGGTAATCTACTGCCCTAATGCCTCTTCCGTGCTTGCTTGATAACTTTTCTGATTTCTCTCGCAGGGCACAAGACTATGGGACTCCTGATGATTCCGCCATGTTGTGGACCCTTTGTGAACTAGAATGGCCCACCTTTGTTGTAGGGTGGCCCTCGGAGGGCACTTTCAATTTACCCACACTCTTTGCTCTCAGGGCAAATGTCTATCTGCTCCTGCACTCTGACCAGATGCCATATATAGTTGTGTGGATTGACATAGCCACGGAAAGACCAGGTTATGTTAAGAAATTTTTTTAAAAACTATATTAAAGGAAGTTTGTCAACAAGCCCACAAATTATAGGAACTAACTAAAGAGCTAAGAGGGTGCTGGAGGAAGTAAAGAGTAGAAACTAGTTTCAGATATTCAGATATTCACCTACTGACCCAGAGAAATTTTACCCATTTAGAAAATAAAGGGTAAGATTTAATATTAAAAAATACATTGAGAATTCTCTGTAAATTAAAATAGCCAACTTAAGAGCAGACTGGCCAAACCATGGATAGCTAGACTCACAGAAAACATAGAGAGTTTAGCATACTATCACCAGCATCCACCCACAGGCAGGCGGCATGGTCAGTATGCAGCCCAGTAGAGCAGCAGAGGTAGAGAAAGAAAAGGAAGCCAGGCTGCAGCTGGCTGCAGGAGAAGTGGCAGGCTCCTCTCATATTTTCAGTCACATGCTCTTCACCCTTGGGCAGCGGGAATCCCAATCACCCTGACTGATTCCCTTATAGTGTATATAACAAAGAATCCTCTTTTTTAGCTTAAGGGCTGAGCCACTGCTTGGTCAGGCAAAAGATAACAGCGCAGTAAGCTAGAGACTATCATCACCTTGCTACAGCCCCCTGCCTCCTACCTGGAGCCAGAACTGAGGAGAAGATTTAGGTAATATGGCCCCTTCTAAACCCAGTGCTTTAGCCATAATAGTCAAGAATTATAAGAAAAGGGTCCTCAGGGAATTATAAAGTTACTATATCCCTGAGGAAATTGAGGACCTTAAGTAAACTAGAATACCACACTGTTAAGAAAATAAGTTTATAAAATTGTGTTTTTTAGTTTACTACCCCGACCCTTATAATGACTTAATATTGTAAAGCTCTATATAGTAAAAGATAGGATTAGCATCTTTTGCCAGCTGGGAAGCCACAAAATAGTAACTACATTTTGACCATTCCTTATTTTTCTCTGAAAATCAGTAGTTCATTAGGGATAGTAGTTTATAATCTCTTATTGTGAATCATACTAAATTTGTACTAATAATAAAGCATATAGAATTGTATAGTCTGTCAAATACAAAGACTTCCTTTTTGTACCAAGGATCTGTTGTTGTAAAAAAACATTTTATGTTAGAAATGTATATATTATTTCAACAGTCTTTTGTTAATTCTCCATTTCATTTGATATTTTATAGCCTGTAATGTTAAATTTTTAGTTTAAATATTAAGGAATATGTAATAATTCAGTAATTGTTAATTGTTCAATGTTAGGTCACAAAGTCCAGAGTGACAAATATTACTATTGATTAGCTTAATAGAAGAATTCTTAACATAATAGGTAAAAAGAAAGAACTCTAGAAACATAATCCTGAACCTCCACCTGATTTACCACCCTATCATACTGCAATTGTTAATCAACTAAGTAAATAAGTACAATACAAAAAGTACAGACATGAAACTGCTCAGCTTTTACTTAATATTTTCTATGAAAATGTCATAAATTAGAGCCCTCATAGTTACAACCGAGGTAAAGGGCAGGATGCTGATTTAAAGTATCATAAGACCAATAGTTGAGTTACAGCTGATAGTCAAGAAAGGAGAAAATAGGAAATATTTTATCTTTTTTCCAAGAAGCCTACAGAATTAGAAAGCTCAGAACCCCCTTTTTTCAGAGGAGCTTCAAGTCTAAACAGGATTATTAGAAATCTGTACTGTACATAGGCTTCCCCACTTATAACAACTGAGACCATCTTGAGAAAATATTTCTAATTGCCTAGCCTAAGCGGGACCCCACGACCCAAGCAAGTGAAGAAATTTTTAGATACTTTCCACCAGTTTCTGTTAGCCTGGATCAGAGAAGATACTCAGAAAAACAACCGTAAGTTTATCTAAGCTGTCAGAAGTTATTCAGGATCCTCAGAAGACCCCCACAGATTTCTTATACTATAGAAAGCTTACAGAGTCTATACACCCCTAGACTTAGAGAAGCCAGAAGATACTAAGGCAGTCAACTTAGCTTTTACATAGCATTAAGCCCTAGGAATTAGAAAAGAAATGTATTATATGTTTTTCACTAGCTAGAAACATCGATTGCTATAACTAAAATTTTGGAAGGGATGTTGCTCCTCCCTCATTCTCATGACCATAAATAACTCTGGCCCCTAAGATGGCTGGTTAGCCAAAGATGGTTAAGATTCATAAAGGCAGAAACAACCTAAGACAGGCACAGTTGAAGAGGGGCCATCAGGATAAGGCTTAAGAACCAGCAAAGATGAGGCTCAAACCCTCACCCCAGAGAATGCAGGAGACTTCTCTACTGAAGTAGTGGTCATCATCCACTGTCCAGGCCACCTAGAGAGGAGGACTCAGTAGAAACACTAAAAAAACCCAAGCAAACAGCTGATGATGCTACCAATAAGGTAGCCCTAGAACCAGTGGGGTTTTAGGAAATTTTTGTAAACTTTTCTAGAATCCAGGTTGCCAAAGTATTTTCTTTACAACCAATTAGAAAAGTCAGACATAGAATCTAAAAGAGAAAACATAATTTCTAAGTGTTTAGTCTGTACCCAAATAAATATTAAGCAAATTATAGAAAGTATAAAAAGAAACAGAGGAGAACTTTCCCAGATAATCATTTAGAATAAACATTTAGTAATTACTTTTACTAAAGTAATTAACATGTATAAAACATAAATCAGGTCTTACAAAAAACTTTAAACTTATTTTAAACTGGTAGAAAGAAGCCCACCTTACTCCCCTTAGCCCTCCTTAAGGCGAGGTATACACCCTACAGGGTAGAATTCACTTCTTTTAAGATAATGTTTAGAAAACTCCCTTTGTTCCTACAATAACTCAGAGAGGAAATAAAACAACTGAATTAAATAACTATTTCCTCCTTAAGTACTTACAGCAGGTGTCCCCAAACTATGCCCCCCTGATGCCATTTATCTGGCCTCTGCTGCACTTCCAGAAGGGGCACCTATTTCATTAGTAGTCAGTGTACTAGAGTACTGTATGTAGTGGCCCTACAATGGTCAGAGGGACAGTGAACTAGCCCCCTGTGTAAAAAGTTTATGGACCCATGAGTCTTACAGGGTCTACAGATTACTCATCAGGCTCTCCAAAATACTGTCTGAGAGGTGATTCCAGCACTGCCAGAAGACCTAATACATTCCGTCCAGCTTGCAGACTCAGTCTAGTTAAAGAAATACACCACCCAAGGACTGACTCCCAAGTAAAGGAGTCCACACACCATGATCCTGACCACTCTCACTACTGCCAAGGTAGAAGTCACACCCACCTGGGTCCACTGCAGCTGGCTGAAGCTTGCAGTCCCAGCAGCGACACCCTTGTAGAGAATGGAAACTGACCCTGCCAACCCTTGTAAGCTGACCCTGAGAAGGACAGCATACCCTGCTTCAGCCACAAACCAGAAGTTGACTGGTCCACACATGGCTAATGCCTAGAGGAAATCAGTAAAGACCTCCTTTAAATTAGATTTTGGGGAGGGAGGAGAAATAAGGTCAAAGGAAAGCCAGAACAAGTTGTCTTAAAAGTCAATACATGTACTACTATAAGTCCTTTAATTAGAAGGGAAGCTATAAAGTATAAAAAATATATATGTACTTACACTTAACCTATAAATACTAGCTATATAGAGAGAGGACACCTCCAAGAAGAAGTATACTTTAAAAAAATTTATTATTGCCAGCTTAGTTGTCACTAAAGTTAAAGGTTAAAATTTTTTAAATTAAAATTTCTTACTGAAAGAAAATTATAGTTTTGATAAAAAAAGATATAAAGTGTAAAATACTTTAGAACAAAAGAGGGAGAAATTAAGTTATTATAAAGCCAGTTATTTCTGAGTAAATAAAAAAGTTTATAAAAATTAAGCCCTGGCCAGTTGGCTCAGTGGTAGAGCGTTGGCCTGGCATGCAGAAGTCCCGGGTTCAATTCCTGGCTAGGGCACGCAGGAGAAGCACGCATCTGCTTCTCCACCCCTCCCCCTCTCCTTTCACTCTGTCTCTCTCTTCCTGTACCACAGCCCAGGCTTCATTGGAGCAAAGATGGCCTGGGTGCTGGGGATGGCTCCTTGGCCTCTGCCCCAGGCGCTAGAGTGGCTCTGGTTGCAACAGAGTGACGCCCCAGAGGGGCAGAGCATCGCCCCCTGGTGGGCATGCTGGGTGGATCCCGGTTGGGCGCATGCGGGAATCTGTCTGACTGTCTCTCCTGTTTCTAGTTTCAGAAAAATACAAAAAAATTTAAAAATTTATGTAAATTGCAGAAGGTTTTTGCAAGTTGTAGGAAGTTAATACAGAGAAGAAAAAATGCAAGGCATAAAAAAATTTGTATAAAAATTTATTTTCTTCATCCTTTGGCTCACTAGATTACTTACTGCTCTTACCAGACCCCTCATTTTGCTTATAGTAGGGGGGTCACCATTGGTTTGTGTATTATCAACTGCCTCATGCAGTATATACAAAAGAGAATTCGAGCCGTAAAGCTTGTAGTACTAAGGGCACACTATCAGCGTGCCAGCACATACTGGGGAGGACCCCTGACCCAATTAGCTTATAGCTACAGCTAAAGTAGAAAATTCTCATGAGCCTCAGCAAATCTAATCTTGCTAGTAAAGGCAGAATGCATTCCTTGTGTATCAGCCCTGCAGATATTGCAGGAAGGTAGTTTATTATCTTAGAACAGTGTGTACATGTGTACTTTTACAAAGATATTGTACAAACATGCTGAAAACATTATAACCTTATAAGTTTTGCCTATAAATACCCCCCTCTCCTTGAGCTCATCGCTGACCATTGTGAGAGGCATAGTAGGCTAATCACTGGCCAGTGTGTAAAACCCAAATTAATTGCATCAGTTTAAAGTCCAGATCCAGTTTGTTGTGGTTATACCCCAGCATTTATTTAAGGAAAAATAAATACTGTAAGAATTCTAGTCTTAGTTCAGCCCTACTATATTATACCCAGTTTGGATGAGCAATACCAGAGTTCAATGATTTAAACTAGTAAGAATAAATGCGGAAATGTGACTGTCAGATTTCATTCCTCTTGTTGGCTCCATGGATCTTCATGTGCTACAGGGTGAGTCAGAGTCCCAGGAACAGGAAATTTGTCCACACTTGGAGACACTCTTACATTTTTTATGTGTTTTGAAAGCTGTTACTCTTTGAACAGAATCCTGTGCCTGTAACCTGTGCTCTCCTATTGTGTGGCCCTCAACTGATGCTGGTCTTCTTATTCAGAATGAAACATTGTCAGTGTCAAATCTGTTGTTCTTTCTCTGCAGGGTTTCAGGTTTGGGGTCACACATAGTATAACTGTCCCTACAGAGGTAGTGGCACCCTTGCCATGTCTGTTGCTTCTTGGGTTCCTTGACTCAACTGAAATGTATTTGGGGATAAAGAGTTGATGGGGTGAATCACACACACACTTTCCCAAGATTCCCCTCTCCCTGCTGTTTGAAATACCACTGTTGTCGGTGCCCAGTGTGAGCCTGTTGCCCCATGTCCCCCTCACAGCCTCATGTGTCTGCACAGGAAACAGTAGAAGCTAGAAGAGATGGAGAGGGAACACAAGAGGGAGGAGAAGCTGTACAGAAGGGAGCAGAAGCAGCAGGACAACAAGCTTCACCAGAAGCAGAAGCTGGAGAAGCTAATGGCAAAAGAGCAGAGAAAGCTGCAGGAGAAACTGATGCAGGAGGAGCGAAAGCTGCTGCTAGCCCAGCGCTACCTGCAGTCCATCCAGCTGATCACTGAGCTGCTGAACCGTGCCAAGATACCCTGGTCAGGTTGTCCTCTGGGAGGCATGCCTCCTGCTGTCACACTCATCTGAGCCACAGCCCCATGCCTTGCCTGGTTACAACCACAGGCCAAAGGATTAGGATTCCTGGGGAGTGACCCATCTTCTGGTGTTTCTAGGGGTCTCTGTGTTGTTTTGAATGACAGACCTAGGAAGATGGTAGAGCTTTGAGTCAGATTCACCTGGGTTCATGTCTCCCAGAGTTGACAAGTAGCCTTGAGGTGCAGGGTTGAGAGTCATGTTCCCCTGGATACACAAGGGAGTGTCAGAGCTCTCAGGCAGTCACCTGGTCCCCATGCTTCCTCCTGACAGAGATGGTGGCCAGGCATGCTCAGGTCATTGGTATTGCCCTGCACCCTTGAAGGTAGCAGCTTAGGACAAGAAGATGAGGGTTGAGCCTGGTCCCAGGGAACCCAGGATGTGCCACAGAGCCTGGCGGAGCAGGTCCTTCCTCTGCAGCCATCTGATAGGTCTTGTCCTATGTTATGTGGGTGACCTCTCAGGCCTGAGATTCCACTCATGCCTCCTGGGGCCCAGCTGAGGACTGCTGTGAGCTGGGTCAGGAGCACATGCCACATACAGTGTTTGCTCAGGTGGCTGCATGTCCTGTGCAGTGCTCATTGAGGTGACCCCAGAACCTGTTGTCTGATTACAGTGTTGATAAGGCCCAAGAAGGATGATGGCAGGCATGCTGATACATGTGCCAGCTCAGTTCCTGTTTTGTGATGAATATGGAAGACACTGACTCAGGCTAGGCCCCTCAATATCCTATGGCAGCTGTGGAACCTCTGTCTGTGTCATGATCTCCCTGTTGTGTGGATCTTGTTGGGGACTGGAAGACAGCAACATGCTCACCCCGTGGCTTTGCCATGTAATTTGCTTGTGATGTGAACTTTGCTCTGAGGGATACATGACTGCCAAGTGTGGCTGGAAAAGCGCAGTGCTGGCTTGGCCATCAACCAAGAAACCAGGCCATGGGGTGCCTGACAACCCAGCATTACCCTGAGTGTGAAAGTGTCCTAAGCTCCCCTCAGGTGTGCTCTCTGCCCCTCAGGCCACAAAAATTCAGAAGCAGAAGTTGCAGGCCTTGCAGCTGCAGGAGCTGGAGGAGCAGCAGCGGCTGCATGAGGCAGACCTGCGGAATGTAGAGGAGAAACAGCATATGCTGGGGCTTCAGTGGAAGGAGAGGCAGGTGCACCAGTGCCTGCTGAGAAAACCATATGAGCAAGAAGGTAAATGATCCTCAGGCACAGGATGAGTTGGGCGTGGCGCATGCCGACCTTCTGCAGCACATGCTGGAATCTTGCAGACCATGTCTCATAGGTGTGTGAATGCAATCTCCTCACATGTCCTTTGAGGCCAGCTTCCCCTCAGCACTCTTAAGGAGACCCTGCCACACTCAGAGACAGAGTGCCTTATGGAGAAAGTGGCTGAGGACACTCAGTGCAGGGACCAGCAGCTTTGTTACTCGGTTGCTTCCCATGAAACCTCCCCTGAGAAAAGGTGCCCTGCTGCCTTCTCCTGCATCCCCAACAAACAACCAGCTGCACAAGAACATCCCTAACATGCCCTGGAAAAACACCCTTTCCAAGCAAGACAAGTACAGCCACGAACCTAGCAATGAGCAGGGCTGGGCCAGTGGGGACCATGGCAACAAGGACAGGCACATGAGGAAGTGGAACCAGATGCATGGGACAGGCAACCAGGAAGACAGGGGGCAGAGGAAGAAGCACAGGCCGCATGAGAAGCACTGGCACTATCATGTCACAAGCCCTTCCAATACCTGGTCACAGTGGTCCCACAGCAGAGAGCACTCAGGTGATAGGAGGGGGAGCCAAGGCTATAGGGCTGGCTCTGGTGGGAAGCGCAGCCAACACCAACACAGCCAAAGTTCCTGCTTAGGGTACTGAGCCAGTACCAGTGCTCCTGGGTCAGGTAATGCAGGGCATGTCCTGCCATTGTCTTGGAAGATTGGAACCAGTGAGAATTCTTGCTCCTCTTCTCACCAGCGCAGGAGCCTGTATTTCAGGAGCCGCCACCCAGAAGATGCTGTTTGTCAGGACTTTGTTTATCGGCCTTGACAGGATAAGTCATTGGTAACAGCATCATTGAGAAATTCCAAGGCTGCAGATTCAATCCCCAGTAAGGAATATACAAGGACCAACCAATGAATGCAAAAATAAGTGGAACAACATATAAAATTTTCCCTTTATATTATCCATAAATAAATTTTTATTAATTTTAATAGGGTGACATCAACAAATCAGGGTATATATATTCAAGGAAAACATGTCCAGGTTATCTTGTTATTCAATTCTGTTGCATACCCATCACCCAAAGTCAGACTGTTTTTTATCACCCTCTATCCAGTCTTCTTTGTGCCCCTCCCCTCCCCCCTCCGCTTCTCCCTCCTTCCCTCCCCCCACCCCTGTAACCACCACTCTCCTGTCCATGTCTCTTAGTCTCGTTTCTATGTCCCACTGATGTATGAAATCCTGCAGTTCTTGTTTTTTTCTGATTTACCTATTTCATTCCGTATAATGTTATCAAGATCCCATCATTTTGTTTTAAGTGATCCAATGTCATCATTTCTTATGGCTGAATAGTATACCATGGTGTATATGTGCCACATCTTCTTTATCCAGGCTTCTATTTTTTTTTACAGTGATTAAAGCCTTTAAGCAAACTCTTGGCCAATACAGCCAGAATCCATAAAATAATAGTTTCCTTAACATGTTCACCAATTCCAAGTTGGCCCCAACACCATGCTAAATCCCTGAAAAATGGAACCCAACCCCAGTTTACTCTGTTAGAATCTGTCTCAAGAAGCAGGAGTCCAGGACAAGTCCACATCCAGGAAAACTCCTCATGGCACTGGAAGTGTTGTTACAATTCTATAATTTGCAGCTCATATCCAGGTCCCAATGACAACTGCTTCTAGCTGGTAATGATTCAGGTAGACTGGAAAAGCCATCTGCAGCATGAGGGGAGATGAAGCTTCTGCCCTCCTCTGCCTGGAGAGATGAGACCAGGTTGCTTTATCCTGGAGCTCTGTGACTATTACTTGGTAAAGAGAACCTTGGGATACACTATGCTGGGTGGTAAAGGTAGATTCATAATAGAAGTTGGCAAAAGGTGGAAAAGCGCTCTAAATTAGGAGTAGGTCCCAGCCTGAAATATGAGTGGGGCATTGAGGTAGGAGGAATAAAGAAAACACTATATATTAAAAAAATCAGCAGAAAATAGGACTATCAACACCCACAACAGAGATCTTCGAGGGAAGAATAAAAAACCTGACAATTCAGGCAAGATATATTTAAGTGGCCCTTGAGCAAATGAGATCAGTTTAACTTACCTAGAAATACCCTAGGCTCATTCACATTGTCTTAGATAGGGCTGACAGCCCTGGGCCCCTTCAACCTGCAGTGGCAAACCCAAGCATTCTGGGCAAGGTCAGGTCAGAGGTGGCTGGAGCAGGATTGGAAGAGACTGAACCCTCCCTTAGAGGAGCGAGGGTGAATCCTACCTTCCAGTGTCCCTGTTTCCTTGTAGCAGAGGCATGTAACTCTGGCAGGCTTTAACTCAATGACCTTCATTTCCACTATTGAAGCAGGACTCAGATGGCTTGCTATGAGAACTCTTTGGGGCGTTGGAGCCTTTAAGGGCATATCCTAAAAGCTGGTAGTTCCCCTGATCTCTATTGTGCTTTTTCTGCCTCTTGGTATATTGAAGGCCATGCTCAGAAGATCTCACTGAGAGTTTTGAGTGTCCCCATCTGCCTCCCCATTTCTAGCATCAGGAAAAATAAAAGAAATAAAATAAAAATGAAAAAAGAGCACTCTTTTGTGCTAAAGCTTCAGGTAGCATGGAGTGAGCTTGAGTATGTCTTATAAAACATGGAGCTCTATGTTGACATACAAGTCTTTGAAGAAGGAGGAACTGCTGAAATAGTTCATCAACATTTGTCCCTAAGACAGCAATCTTTATAGTGGAAGCACCATTATTCAATATTTGCTGTCTGTATATAGATTAAAGGAGGAATATGGCAAATGCTGAAAAGCCATGATAATGGCATATAATTCTAGAATTTGAGCTTATGTTATGTTGACAGTTTCAGTATAAATTTCTCCATTGATTTGCAAGAGCGATTTGCCATTTAGTGGAAGGTTCCCAGAGCCATTGTTGTTGGACCTTTGAAAAAAGGAACAACAATAATTTTTAGGCTCAAAACCTAGAAGCTGTAAGGTTTGCCTATCCCCCTTGATAATCCAGGAGGCAACAAGATCAAAATATGGAAGTGTATTCCATGGGCTCTTATATGGTTCAATGTGCCTAAGCTGTAGCTGCTCTTGTACCCATTGAGCAGCTGCCCTAAGCTTCTCCTGAGAAAGGGTCCATTGGTCGACCCATACAAGATTATCTGATTTCCAAGTAATTGGGTCTGCACAATGCATTATTGAGGTAGCAAGAGCTACCAAGTCCCCTATGCTAAATTTTGATATCTTAATCCACACCTTCTGGTATAGGGTGAGAATTCCTCGCTGTTCTTTCCCTAGTACCTTGGTGGGCAAAAATTCCTGATCAAGCATCTCAGTACTGACTAAACCATTAGTACTGACAAGCAACACTCCCATATTTTCAAAACATCTCTACCTCACTAATTAACTTGCCATCCAGGGAGCACATAAGGCTTAAAAAATCCAGAATGACCTTCTTAATCTTCCCAATGTAGAAAACTAGAACATTGTTGAGGGGATTTACTCTGCCCTATACCCTGTAATTCTGTGGCTGATGCATGAATGGGCCAGGAAGGAGGCCAATGTAGCTTAGCAACAACAGACACATCAACTTCAGTACCTAAAAGTTTTTTAAATTTATGCTCATGAAATGTTAGTTCCATTTCAGGGCATTCCTGATGTATTTTTTTAAAATCCAATTGATAAAATCTGAAGAGCCAAATCACCAATTTGTTTGGGGAACCATTTTGCAGGATGTGGCCTGAGAAGCAGAACTAGCATCCTTATACTATTCTTCTAACTGCCTGAATTAGCCATGAGACACATTCTTTTTTTTTCTTTTTTGATTAATTTTGATGGGGTGACATTGATAATATTGTATTTTGTCACCTTCTAAGTGTTTTTCTCTATTCCCATCCACTCCCCCAACCCACTTCCTCTCCTCCCCCCCACATTGTAACCCCAACACTGTTGTCCATGTCTCTGAGTCTCATTTTTATTTCCCACTTATGTATGAAATCATATAGTTCTTAGTTTTTTTCTGATTTACTTATTTTACTCAGTATAATGTTATCGAGGTCAAACTATGTTGTTGTAAAAGATCCAATGTCATAATTTCTTATTACTGAGGAGTATTCCATAGTATATCTGTACCAAAGCGTTTTAATCCACTTGTCCTCTGACGGACAGTTAGGCTGTTTCCAGATATTTGCTATTATGAACAATGCTGCCATAAACATGGGGGTGCATTTCTTCTTTTCAAACAGTGCTATGGTGTTCTTGGGGTATATTTCTAACAGTGGTATAGCTGGGTTAAAAGGCAGTTTGATTTTTAATTTCTTGAGGAATCTCCATACTGTTTTCCACAGTGACTGCATCAGTCTGCATTCCCACCAGCAGTGCAGGAGGGTTCACTTTTCTCCACATTCTCTCCAGCACTTATTCTGTGTTGTTTTATTGATAAGCACCATTCTGACTGGTGTGAGGTGATATCTCATCATGGAGTTAGTTTGTAGTTCTCTAATGATTAGTGATTTCAGCATTTTTTCATATGCCTGTTGGCCATCTGTATGTCCTCTTTGAAGCAGTGTCTATTTCTTTTCCCCATTTTTGGATGGGTTTGTTTGTCTTCCTGATATTAAGTTTTACAAGTTCTTTATAAATTTTGGTTACTAACCCCTTATTAGATGCATTGTCAAATATATTTTCCCATTGTGTAGTTTGTCTTTTTATTCTGTTCTTATTGTCTTTAGCTGTGCAGAAGCTTTCTTAGTTTGATAAAGTCCCATTTGTTTATCCTGTTTTTTATTTCACTTGCCCATGGAGACAAATCGGCAAATATATTGCTGTGAGAGGTGTCAGAGAACTTACTGCCTATGTTTTCTTCTAAGATGCTTAAGTTTTTATGGCTTACATTTAAGTCTTTTATCCATTTTGAGTTTATTTTTTTGAGTGGTGTAAGTTGGTGGTCTACTTTCATTTTTTTTGCAGGTAGCTGTCCAATATTCCCAACACCATTTGTTGAAGAGGCTATTTTACTCCAATATATGCTCTTACCTCCTTTGTCAAATATCAGTTGTTCATAAAAGTGTGGGTTTATTTCTGGGTTCTCAGTTCTTTTCCATTGATCTATATGTCTGTTCTTATGCCAGTACCAGGCTGTTTTGCGTACAATTGTCTTATAATACAACTTGATATCCGGAAGTGTGATACCTCCCACTTTATTCTTCCCTTTCAAGAGTGATGAGGATATTCGTGTTCTCTTTTGGTTCCATATAAATTTTTGGAATATGTGTTTTATATTTTTGAAGTAAATCATTGGTATTTTAATTGGTATTGCATTGAACTTATAAATTGCTTTGGGTAATACAGACATTTTAATAATGTTTATTCTTCCAAACCATGAGCACGGTATATTCCTCCACTTGTTTGTATCTTCCCTGATTTCTTTTATCAATGTTTTATAATTTTCTGAGTATAAATTTTTAATTTCCCAGGTTAAATTTACTCCTGGGTACTTTATTTTTTTGTTTGCAATGGTAAAGTGGATTGATTCCTTAATTTCTCTTTCTGACAGTTCACTATTAGTGTATAAAAACTCCTCTGATTTCTGAGTATTAATTTTATATCCTGCCACATTGCTGACTTCATTTATCAGGTCCAGTAGTTTTTTGACTGAGACTTTAGGGTTTTCTATATACAATATCATATCATCTGCAAATACTGATAGTTTTACTTCTTTTCCAATTTGTATGACTTTTATTTCTTTTTCTTGTGTGATTGCTGTGGCTAGGACTTCTAGAACTATGTTGAATAAGAGTGGTGAAAGGGGGCACCCCTGCCTAGTTCCTGATCTTAAGGGGATTGCTTTTAATTTTGCCCATTGAGTATAATATTGGCTGTGGCTTTGTCATAGATGGCCTTTATCATGTTGAGGTATGTTCCCTGTATTCTCACTTTTCTGAGAGTTTTAATCATAAATAGGTGCTGGATTTTATCAAATGCTTTTTCTGCATCTATTAAAAATATCATGTGGTTTTTCTCCTTCCTTTTGTTTATGTGATGAATCACATTGATTGATTTGCAAATATTGTACCAGCCTTGCCTCCCAAGAATAAATCCCACTTGATCATGGTGTATGATTTATTTCATATATTGCTGGATCCAGTTTACTAATATTTTGTTGAGGATTTTTGCATCTAAATTCATCAGGGATATTAGCCTATAATTTTCTTTCTTTGTGTTGTCTTTGCCTGGTTTTGGAATCAGAATTATGCTCACCTCAGAAAAGTAGTTTAGAAGTCTTCCTTCCTCTTGAATTTTTTGAAATAGTTTGAGAAGGATAGGAGTTAGTTCTTCTTTGAATATTTGGTAGAATTCACTTGTGAAGCCATCAGGCCCAGGACTTTTCTTTTTGGGGGATTTTTTTGATAACTATTTCATTTTCATTTGTTGTAATTGGCCTGTTTAGGTTTTCTGATTCTTCCAGATTTATTTTTGGAAGATTATATGTTTCAAGGAATCTGTCCATTTCGTCTAGGTTGTCTAGTTTTTTGGTGTATGGTTGTTCGTAGTATTTTCTTACAATATTTTGTATTTCTGTTGTGTCAGTTGTTATTTCTCCACTCTCATTTCTAATTTTATTTATTTGAGTTCTGTCTCTTTTTTTCTTGGTGAGTCTGGTTAAAGATTCATCGATCTTGTTTACTTTTTCAAAGAACCAGCTCCTGGTTTTATTGATCCTCTGTATTGTTTCTTTAGCCTCGATATGTCATTTATTTCTACTCTGATCTTTATTATTTCCTTCCTTCTACTAGGTCTGGGCTTTACTTGCTGTTCTTTTTCTGGTTCTTTTAGATGTAGAGTCAAGTTGTTTATTTGAGCTTTTTCTAGCTTCTTGAGGCATGCTTATAATGCTATAAACTTCCCTCTCAGGACTGCTTTTGCTGTGTCCCATAAATTTTGACTGATGTATGCTCATTATCATTCATATCTAGGAATTTTTCAATTTCTTCTTTGATCTCATTGTTTACCCATTCATTATTTAATAACATGATATTTAGTTTTCAAGTGTTTGAGCTATTTTCATTTTTTCTGTTGTGGTTGATTTCTAGTTTAATGCCATTGTGATCAGAGAATGTGCTCAATATGATTTCAATCCTCTTAAATTTGTTGAGCCCGCTTTTGTGCCCTAATATGTAATCTATTCTAGAGAATGTACCATGAGTGCTTGAAAAGAATGTATATTATGCTGTTTTAGGGTGAAAGGTTCTAAAGATCTCTATTAAATCGAGTTGATCTAATATGTTTTTTAAGTCTACTGTTTCTTTGTTAATTTTCGTTCTTGAGGATCTATATAAAGATGTTAATGGGGTATTGAAATCCCATCCTATTATATTATTGCTGTTGTTCTCGCCCTTTAAATCCATCAAAGTCGGATTTATATATTTAGGTGCTCCTATAATATGTGTGTAGATATATATAACTGTTATATCTTCCTTTTGGATTGCTCCCTTTATCATTATGTAGTGACCCACTTTATCTCTAACTATATTCTTTGTTTTAAAGTCCATTTTGTCTGATATAAGTATTGCTACATCAGCTTTTTTTAAATTTCCATTTGCCTAAAATATTTTTTGTCATCCTTTTATCTTCAGTTTCTGTGCATCTTTTGATTTAGGTGTGTTCCTTGTAGACAGGATATGTATGGGTCTTGTTTTCTTATCCACGCAGCTTCCCTATGTCTTTTGATTGGATCATTTAATCCATTTACATTTAAGGTTATTATTGATATGTAATAGTTTGTTGCCATTTTATTCTTTAAAACTGTATTTCTCTTTTGCTATATTCTTTTTTCTGCTTTGATCTGTTTACAACAGGTCTCTTAGCATTTCCTCCAGCCTTGGTTTGGTTGTAGTGAATTCCTTGAGTTTTGTTTTTTTTTGTCTGTAAAGCTTTTTATTTCTTCTTCAATTTTAAATTATATCCTTGTTGGATAAACTAGTCTTGTTTGTAGATTCTTGTTTTGTATTACTTTGAATATTTCTTGCCATGATCTTCTGGTCTTAAGTGTTTCTGTTGAGAAGTCTATATTCATCCCTATGGGGGCTCCTGAGTAGGTAATAGTCTTCTTTTCTCTAGCAGCTTTTAATATTTTCTATTAATACTTTGGGCCCCACTTAGCTTTGGTATTTTAATTATGATATGTCTTGGTGTTGATTTCTTTGGTTTTCTCCTTATTGGAGTTCTCTGTGCTTCCTGAACATGTGAGATGTTTTCCTGCCTTAATTGAAAAAATTAAGCTATGTTCAGCTATGTTATGCTTGAACAAAGTCTCTATCCCTTGTTTTTTCTATTCTTCTTCAGGAACCCTTATGATGCAGATGTTATTTCTCTTCATGTTGTCACAGAGCTCCCTTAGAGTTTCCTCAGACTTTTTGAGTCTCTTTTTTTTTTCTGCTCTGTTCTTGTGCCTTTATTTACCAGGTCCTCTAACTTTCTGATTCGATACTCCACTTCATCCATCCTGCTTTTAATTCCTTCCATTGTGTTCTTTTTTCAAATATTGTATTTGTCATTTCTGACTGATTCTTTTTTATTATTTCAATGTCTTTTTTTATATTTGCTATCTCTTTATGTAGGTGTTCGTAATGACAATCTATTGTTTTTCTAATATTTTTGAGCATCCTAACAATCATTATTTTAAACTCTGCATCTGGTAATTTGGTTATATCTGATTCATTTAGGTCCTTTTCTGGGGATTTCTCTTGGTTCATTTGTTTCATTTCTCTACCTTTGCATTTTCTCTAAGAAAAGGAAGGTTTTGTTGACTGGAGTCCACTGGGTATGGCCTCTGTTCCCTAGGTATGGTCTGTATGCAGGCCCGCCACCCCCTCTTCTGTTGCTGCCTAGGGCTTTTGGGTTTGGGTGTTGCCAGTGCCTGCCCACTGGGGCTGTTTCTGTGGTTTCCACCTCTCCTTAATGGGAGTGGCTGTGATCACGTGCTCGGGTGCACAAGCCTTGGTGGCCTTGGCCTTTGCCCTGCTCCCATTTATGGCATTATGCTCGGCCCTGAGATCAGTGGCAGCACCTTTGCTCAGCTATGTGTCTCCGCCTTTTTTTGGGCTTTTGCCCCACCCTTGCAGGAGGAGCCTGCTTGTGGGATGGCTGCAAGCCCTGGCTCCACAGGCCAGGTGGGACTGCATGCCCATACTCAGTAGCGGTACTCTGCCTGTTCTGGGCTTTTGGCTCCACTGCTGTGGGGGGAACCAGCTCCCAAGTCAGGCCACAAGCCTCGGTTCCACAGTCAGGGCAAGGCTGTGCTCCTGCGCCCTTGCTCCAGGGCTGGTCTCCACCCCTTCTGGGGTTCCCACCCATCTACTGCAGGTTAGATCACAGACTGCCAGCAGCTGGGCTTGACCCCTTCTGCCTACCTACTGCTCCCCAGCTGGGCAAGACTGAGCTCACACTTGAGCCCAGTAGCAGCCAGCCAGCTTCTGCCCCTGTCAACAGAACTGCGCCTGTGCGTCCCACTGCTGCCTACCCTTGGGCGAGCCCTCAGCCATGAGGTGTGTGGGCTCTGCAGCTCGAACTCTAACACTCACTAGTGTAGACCTGAAAGCTCCTTTCTTCTAAGCAACTCAGCTCTGAGTGCCACGGGGGAGCTTGTTTGGTTGCTCTCCTGCTTCCCATTGCTGGTATTGCTGTTTCTGGGGGAAATATTTACTTCAGATTTGGGGAGTAACTCCTCACAGGGGTTAGAGTGGCTGTCTTCCAAAATGTTTCTCCCCGTGCCTCCTAGATTACACTCTCTTCTTGCTCTCTGGTATTCTCCTCTCTCCCTGTCCCCCAAAGTTGCAGGTGAGTTGTTGTGAGAGACATTTTCTGCATGGTCCCTTTAAGAAGAATCCTGTCTCTGAGAAATCAGACTCTTTCTCACAAACAGCATTCTGACTTGTTTCCAGCTAAATACTGTCCTTACGCCTCTTCTGGGCTCTGGGGCTGCAGGCTGGGGCTTTGTTCCTAGGGCTCAGGACCCTCCACTCTCTGCCCAACTCACTTCCCACCATTCGAGTCTCTCCTGGCTACTGTTTGCTCCAGCGAGCTGGGCAGCCCTCTTCGCATTTCCGGTTTCCCTACCAGTCTCGGTGTGGCATCTTTAGCATTCCTTGGTAGAAGAGTCCTCTTAGTTTAGTCCAAAGTTGGTTTTTCCAGAAGATAGTTCTTAAAGTTATTATGTAATCTACTTTAGTTCTGAGAGGTGAATGTTGGTACGTCCGCCTACTCCAGTGCCATCTTGTCTCTCTCGCTCACATTTTTCCTTTCTTCTCTCTCTTTCTTTTTTTTCCTCTTTCATAGAAAGTTTTTTAATAAATTTGAAAAGGAAACCTTTTGTCAACTGTCGTCAGGAAGAGATGTCAGTTACTAGCTTAGTTTATTTTAAAACTGTTGACCAATAGCTTTCATGTGGCTTGTCCTCTCAACCAGAAGAAACATTGTGAAGGACAATCCAGAGGATTGCTGACCATCCATGTGGCAGGCCAGCATAAAATTTCAGTACCACTCAGAGGCACCCTGTGTGCACCAATGTCATGACAGTTGTCTGGTCGAGCGCTCAGGGTCTGTTGTCAACCTGGAGACTCCATAGTCTGCAGGACACAGGAAGAAATATTTTTCTTCTGCTGCTGTTTTTTGTTTTGTTTCTTTTTATTTTAACTGGTAAGTACAGAAGCCGGGATACCAAAGAGCCAAGTGTCCAGCTTGGCAAAGACTGAAGAAGAGGGTTCCTGCAAGAATGAATCTCAGAGGGGCCAGCCTTTCAAGATGTGAAGGGGCAGGAGGGAGTAAGGTACCACATGGCCTGATGCTCCTTAACTTCAAAAAAATTTTCTTTTTCAAATTCAAGTAATTTGGCATAGCAAAATTTGGTTAGAAGCTTTGGTTTCTAGTTAGGGTTATGTGTGTGTGTGTGTGTATGTTTTAAGCTGTTTACTCAAATGTTTCCAACAGATATTATTCTGGAAATGTATTAAATGTTATATTGGTTGTTTCACCATATGAAGTGCAGAAACTCTTAAAAAGAGATGCAACTTTGGCATTAGGAATGATGGTGTTTATTCCAGTTTGCATTTTTATGGTGAAATAAACTCCTTTTCCATTGAACTGGTATTTGTATCCATTTTTGATTATTTTACTTTTTTATGCTCTTTTGTTGAGGTGAAACTACTTGAGTGCTTTTGAAACTGATAGAAATCGCTGGCAGAGCATCAGGCTAGCATGT
Organism: Saccopteryx leptura; assembly: GCF_036850995.1. NCBI lineage: Eukaryota > Metazoa > Chordata > Mammalia > Chiroptera > Emballonuridae > Saccopteryx > Saccopteryx leptura. The sequence continues at coordinate 2,789,749 of NW_027095700.1, forward strand.
GGATATCCTGGATTCTATTCCTGGTTAGGACACAAAGGAGAAACGCCCATCTGCTTCTCTACCTCTGCCTCTTCCTCTTATCTCTCTCTATGTCTTCCCCTCATGCAGCCATGGCTTGACTGGTTTGAGCACATAGGCTCTGGGTGCTAAGGATAGCTCCATGTCCTCAGGTGCTGAAAATAGCTCTGTTGTAAACCAGGTTCTAGATGGGTAGAGCAATGTCCCAGAATGAGTTTACTGGGAGAATCCTTGTCATAGCACATGTGAGAGTTTATCTCCCTTCCTCTCATTTGGAAAATAAAATCACTTGCTTTCCTAGGACTGCTAATTTGCAGTGAGGTGCTGTTATTAAATAGCTGATGGTAGGATAGTCCTGGATACTAAGATCCATTCAGTTTGTTTACCAAGAACCAAAATTTAGCAAATTCACTAAATCAATTCTTTTAAATCCTAATGAGCTGTTTTTCAATAAAGAAAGCATTTTTATTTGTTTGTTTGTTTTCCCCAAGAGAGTCAGGGTCACAGATAGGGTTGGCCCTTGCTGGAACCACTGCAATAACCCTGTATTCAAGCACAGACCTCTCTGTGTGGACAGCACATTATGGTCCTCTTCCATCCCAGCTTCCATCGCTGTCACATTTATGATGGGCAGAGCAGACTTGCACATTCCTTTCCCTGGCATGGCTTTGTCACCAGCCAAGGTGGGGGTACATGGTGCTCTTCAGAGTCCCTCTGGAGCTGACTGACAATAAGCCACATGGAAGTCCATAAAGCAGGCATAAACACAACATGTCCAAGGATCAGAGAGAAGTGGCCAAAAGGTGTCAGCAGGGAAAATTGTATTAGGAAGAGTACTGGTAGTTGGAAGAGACCAAATAACACTGCTGAGTCATGAACTTTCCATCAAGCCAGTATCAGTGGCTTTGAGCTGGGCATGAGGTGATATAACTTGGAGAAACAGCAGGTTGTGGAGGTGGGCTGTGTGGTAAAGGTGTGCATGTGGACATGCTGTCCTGGGAAATAGTTCAGGAAGGGTGGAGGTGACAAAATTGGTATTAGCTGGCTCTGTGGGTGTTTTGGATGTGTGTGAAGGTGGTTCTAGGACATCTGAGGAATGCCATCTCTGAATTAATAGAATGAGGTAAAGCCATGAAAGTGACGCAGCAATCTGCATTTTAAACACACCCTCTATTCACACTCCTAAACCACAGAAGGTAGAGTGGGAGCAAATTGCTCCATGCCAGCCCACTCTACTTACCTTTCTTCTGGGTGTATTTTTTTCTGAAAAATGGGTGGTGACATCTCCATAATGTGTCCATAATTTATAGTGGACACATACTTTGTTCTCCTTGCAATCTTATTGGTTTTAAATTTGTACTTTGATTAGGCACATACAAGTTAATGTTTGTCATGTCTTCTTGGAGAACTGAATCCTTTGCTCATTTGAGATGCCCTTCTTTACCTTTGATCACTTCCCGTTCAGTGGTCAGTGGGAGTAGGCAATCTAGGGGAAACAGGTTTCCATTATGATTTATGTTCTGGTCTCGTAGACACACATACGCAACATCAATCCCAGTCAAGAACAGGAGGGTTGAGGCAAGCAGAATAGATGTTATTTCTCTTCAGGTTCTTTGTTGAGATAAAGGACAGTGGTAAATGTTTCTGACATAGCAGTTAGTATAAAAGAACCAGAAAAACACAATGAAGATTATTTAGAAACCAGAGTACCTGGTTATGAACCATTTTATAAACTGACCCTCATCTGTGGTGGGAGCAAGGAAGGCAGTGATTTGCATGGGGACCAAGTAAAGTACAAGTTGTCTCTCTGGGGTCCTAGTTGTTTGATCTCTTCTCTGCAGGTACTTGTCTCCTTGATGAATTTGAATGGGGTTTTTCATTTATTAGGCTCATTTATTTTCTTAGAATTCTCTTGATTTTTCTAGAGGTTATTAACAATAAACCATGGCTAATAAGTGGGAATGGAGATTAATAGAAACAAGTTCATTACTGGTTAGGATTTATAAATGAGCCAAGATTATCCTCAGTGCTGAGGTGACCATTGTAAATGAGGACTGTGTATCAAAAACATGTTTGTTGGAGAGATTGAAGGTTTAAACCCTAGAAATATTTGTCCCATTGATGTCTTGGGGAAGGTGGGGGGCTAGTTTCTTTAACTCTGTTTCTCTCCCTCTGTCTCTTTCTCACAATCCCTGTGTCTCTGTTATTCTATAATATTTTGTACCAAGGCTCTTCCTTGGTAACTATTATCCATTGTGAATAGGTGGCGGGAAAAACAATTTAAATCAGTATTGGCTGAAATTGTACAAAATGGAAATAGCATGATCCTGACGAGTTGGCTCAGTGAATAAAGTGTTGGCCTGATGTGTGGACCTCCGAGGTTTCATCCCCAGTCAGGGTACACATGACAAGCCACTATCTGCTTCTCTTCCTTTCCCTCTCCTTCTTCTCTCTTTTGTTCTCACAGCCAGTGGCTCGATTGTTTTGAGTATCAGCCCTGGCCACTAAGGGTAGCTTGGCTGGTCCAAGAGTCAGATACTGAGGATGACTCAGTTTATTTCACCCTTAGGCCCAAATGGGGGTGCTGGGTGGAACCTGGTTGAAGTGCATGTGGGAATCTGTTCCTCCATCTCCCCTGCTCTTTTTTTAAAAGTAGCAATAGAATTATTCTGAACTCAAGGGGAAAAGTGTGATGGCAGCCAATCCCCTCCTAGTCTGAATGTATGTTGAGCTGTTAATGTCCTTCTGTCCTTAGTTGAGACTTTGATGTTCCTTTTTTTTTTTTTTTTTGCTGAGAAACTCCCCCATAGTGATTAGCGTCCATGTCATTGCTGTGTTCAAACTCTCCATAAATTCAGGTGCTGGAAATTACTGTCCAGAGTGTCACATCCTTGGGCCATAATCCAGGGAGGAGCTAGGCAGAAATGTTTCTTAGATGAAAGGGGATAAGATTTTTAGGTAGTCTGAGCTGTGCCATGCACTGTGAGTTGACTGTGGCTCTTGGGTATTCTGGAATCTAAAGATCAGGACTTCATGAGAGCTTGGGAGCTGAAAAATGCAGAAATTGTCTGGGGAGTGTTCCTAATCGAAGATTTGAGATGAATTAACAGAAGTCAAGAAGTTAATTCACCATCTTCACTTTTACAAACTTTGCGTCTGTTGAGTGGATAACAGAGATTCTACCTGCTCTGATTTTATGTTTTTGTTTGTTTTGTTTTTATTTAAATTTTAAAATATCATTGAGTAGATTTTCTTCATGGTAATGAGCCTGTACCCCTCCTCCACTATACTCCCCTAGTCTATCACCACCTAGCTCACATATGCAGGAGAAAAACCCAATGACCCACTCAATAACCTTTTTCACCATCTTGTTGGACTGCCTAATTCCTTCTCTATTCTTGCCTTGTGGTATCTGACCTTGAGTGACTACACTCTGAGTTCCTGTAATGGTTCACAGGTTCTCAATACACTGACCACTTTAAGAGGAGTGGGTTTTCTTTTACTTTTTCTTTATCATGTGAGAAGAGGGTAAACAGAGAAACAGACTCCTGCATGCACCCTAATGGGGGATCTACTCAGTGACCCCCAACTGGGTCCAATGCTTGAATCAATCAAGTTATCTTCAGGACCTGAGGCCAATGCAAGTGAAAACAGAGTGGACCAACCAAGCCTCTGGCTGTGAGGGGAAGAGAGAGAGAATGGGGGAAGGAGGTGAAAAATAGCTGATGGTCACTTTTTATTGTGGCCTGACTTGGGATCAAACCTGAAATGTTGGCACACTCAGCCAATGCTCTATCTACTGGCGCAACTGATATGCCTCACAAAGTGCCTCCAGCTACTTGATTTTCCCCCTTGTGGATGAAAAAGTGACATTCCATAAATCTGACTGCAAGCAACCTCCCGGGTGAATTGATCACAATTTTCAAATTGGTAAGTCATGATAGGACTTCATGGCCTAAGCTTTTAAGCACTTCAGTAAAAAGTTTATCTTTCACTTAAGGAAAAACCATCACCCTCCCTTATTTTTTTACTGTGCATCCTTAGAGGCATAACAACCTTGAAGAAAATATCTGATTTGTTAACCTGTAATCTGATCCCCACCTATCTCTCTCCAATCTCCATGTACTATTTCTTATCTTTCCTCCTTAACCTCAAATGCATAAAATGGATGAACACTTTCATTTTAGAAAGCATTTGATATCTTATCACCTGACATGTCCATTGGCTCAGATAAGCTCTTATAAAAATTATGTACATATTTGAACATTCCTGTACCAACAACATCTTTATACTAACAAGACTGCACCATCCTCTACTTCTTTATGTTATCTTGTTTTGGTTACTAAGAAGGAAATGACCACAGCATCCCAGAGTGTCCTAGGACAGTGGGTCTGGGGTTGAGACAGCAGCTTTGCCCCTATGGGGTCCTATTATTTGCTTTCAACAAAATTGAAGAAGGAACTGCTGAAGTTGTTTCTAACAAATGCAAGAGGAAGTGCTTCCCCAGCTCCTTATACTCAAGCAGAGAGAAACTGAATTCTTATTTTTGGCCCTATATCTGTATCTCTCAGTTCACTATGATTGCAAGGACACCAAAAAACACAGTTAGATGTGTTAAGAAACAGAGAGCAAAAGGAAGTGAATTTTGATGACTACAGGATGGCTATTTGAGTATATTGATACCTTATTGTTCCAAAATCCCTGAATATGTTTGCTTTTTTATTTAAAAAAAATACTTATTGGGGTTTCTATGCTTTTGGGATGACTGGGGGTATAAAGTAAAATTCTTCATCTTTTTAACATCACAACACTTAAACTGTATATATTTTTAAAATTGTCTTATGAAGAAGACCTGTTGAGATATAATCCACATACCAAAATTGTCACCCATTTAAAGTGGCTGACACTTTATTTTCTTTCTAATTCTGAGTTTCACACAAAATTCCATGATCTACATTTAGAACATTTTTATCTCTTCAGCCAAAGGAACCTACCAGCTGAGTTTACTTTTTAAGAATTCTGCTACTTGTGAACTCTTTTATATTTGAAACCTGAATTTTCTTTTATAACAATGGGATTTTTCTTTGTCCTTGTTTTTGAGACTCTGCCTTTGGAAAAGGAATCCACACATCGTCCTTGAATTTCATGCATCAGCCTCCAGTCTGTGAGGAGCATGTCTGACTCCTTTCAACACTCATTCTCATTACTAAAGTAGTTGCTTTAACAGAAGATTTCAGTTATTCTGCAGCTCAAAGAATTCATCCATCTTAAAAAAAAACTGCTAACAGTTTAATAAAGGGAATTTGAGAGATGGATGTTGTGGTGCCCCCACAACATACCGGAACAGGAACCCCAAACTGCTGCAATCAATTTGGGTTTTAAACACTGGCCACTGGTCTGCCCGCTGTGCCTCTCAAAATGGACAGCAATGAGCTTGTGGGAAGAGGGGGTATTTATAGGAAAAACCCACAGCTATTTCAGCATCTTTGTACAATATCTTTGCAAAAGCGCACAAGTACACACTGTTCTAAGATAATAAATCACCTTCCTGAAATATCTGTGGGGCTGACGCTCAAAGAATTCATACTGCCTCTGTTAGTAAGGTTAGCAATGCTGAGGCCATGAGAATTTTCTACTTTAGCTGTAGCTATAAGCTAAATTATGTCAAGGGTCCTCCCCAGCATGGGCTGGCACTCAGTAAAATGGGAACCTTCCGAATGGTACTGAGCTATGGCAGACCCTTAACCTGGGGCAAAGAAAAAAGAGTAGAAGCAAAACTATGAGTTTATGGCTATCATGGTTAATCCAATGTGTGAGTAATCATAAGAAAGGCAAGTATGTTAAACCTTATTAATAAACACCTGTCCAACCAACATGTCCTCTTCCTAGTGACTGTTAGAATTTAAAAGAAAAAGGTCATGTTTTAATTATATGCAGATTTGTTAATTATTTAAATAAAAACAACATGATAGCTACAACTATTGGTTTATTTGTCAAGAAAGACATACAGTAATAAACAGCATTAACACACGGAAGTAATACCCCTTAGAAGATGTCATAATACAGAAGCTTGCATCCAGATAAGTGTATAGGCATTTAAGAATAAATCTATAAAGGTGCACCACCTTCTCTGAAATAGAAAATGGCATTAAATGCCAAAAAAACAACTGAATGAATGGAGATCACTTACGGGAGACTTCCATGGTACACATCATATCTCCTAGAACTGGTCTGTACCTTCAAGGTCATTTCAATCAAAATACAGGTAGAATTTTCAAATAATTTGATAGACTAGTTTTAAATTCATACAGAAGTCCATAAACTGGGAAAGATATACTAAAGAATAAATGGGATAGGCATAGAGTAGTAGTGAGATGATTATAGCATATATCAGGATTTATTGTGGGTGGTATTAAGAATGGTAATGTGGTCCTGGACAGATAGCTCAGTTATTTGTAACATTCTCCCAACATAACAGCGTTACAAGTTCCATTCCCAGTCAAGGCACATACAAAAATCACCCAGAGAAAGCTGGCCCAGAACACCAACTAGATGAACAGAGCTGAATAGGACCCCAGAAGTGGGTGTAAATAGGGAACATTGTGAAAAAGGAAGAGTTTTATTAAATTAAAGAACAAAAGTGTGAGTGGGTTTTTAACAATGTTTGGAGATGTCATTTTCCATATGATGAATTTTAATGAATTTAGTTATTTTATTTTATTTTATTTATAAAAGCTCTGGCCAGATTGCTTGGTTGGTTAGAGCATTATCTGGAAGCACAGAGGTTGCTGGTTTGATCACTGGTCAGGGTACATATATGAACGGCTCATTGCTTCTTTCTCTCTCTTTTTCTCTTCCTTCCTTTCTCTCTAAAATCAATAAAATAAACAAAATAAATAACAAGTAAAATAAAGAACTTTACAAATAATTTAAAAAGTTGAAAAAATATAATAAAAGTACTTAAAATAAATAATTTGGGCTTTAAAATATTTTTTGTGACAGAGAGAGACAGAGAGAGACACAGAAAGGGACAAATAAGGACAGACAGACATGAAGGGTGAGAGATGAGAAGCATCAATTTTTTACTGAGGCTCCTTAGTTGTTGATTGATTGCTTTCTCATATGTGCCTTGACTGGGGGACTATAGGAGAACAAATGACCCCCTGCAAGCGTCCCTGGGGTCAAGCTAGTGAACTTGGGCTTCAAGCCAGCTACCTTTGGGCTCAAGCCAGCAACCATGGGGCTATGTATGATTCCACACTCAAGCAGGCAACCCCGTGCTCAAGCTGGTGAGCCCTCACTCAATCTGGCAACCTTGGGATTTTCAACCTGATCAGGCTCAATTTATGATCTTAATGTTGGTTCATGTTGTATCAGGTATCAGAATGTTATTCCTTTTTGTTGATGAATAATATTATCCCACACTTTATAAGACACATATTATTCATCTATCAACCCAGTGGACACTTGGGTTGGTTTCACGCCTTGGCTACTGTGAACAATGCTGCCATGAATACAGGTATAGAGCTATCTCTTCAAATCCCTTCTTTTAAATACTCTCCTGGTCACCTGCAGCTGAAAGTGTTTAATGTTTCCTTGAGGCCCTGGAGCCACTGGGCTTTGATTCAGTGGCCTCATATCTGGGGACTTCCCCCTGGGTGAGAGAGATACTTCTGGATACCTATGTGTCCCTGAAGCTTCTTCAAGTGGAAATGAGGAGAGGAAAAGTTAAGAGGTTGTTTGAAAAGGGCATTTTAAATGCATACTGTCAGCACTCTTTTTTGTAAAGAGCCAGAGGTTAAGTATCTTCAAGGTTGTGAGCTGTGTGGTGTCTGTATCAGCCTCTCCTCTCTGCCTTTGGAGCATCAAAATCATTAAGAAATTGAATGGGTGTGGCGAGCTTACAAGAAAACATTTTTACAAATGAGAGCTGGGGTCCAAGTGTAGCACCCAGGCAACAGGTGGCTGATGTCTGTTCTAGAGGTTTACACATGCTGGTGTGTGCATTGGTATCTAATGAAAAAAAGAAAATATTGGGGGGGGGATATGACAACAGAGTGATTATATATTTTCTGTTTAAATTTTTACTTTTAATTATGGCAATGTCACATTTAAAATTTACCACTTGAAACATTTTAAGTGTACAATTCAGTGACCTTAATTAAGTTCATTTTCATGTTTGTCCAACCACTACCACCGTCATCTTCAGCAATTTTCATCTTCTCAAAGAGAAGCTCCATACTCACTAAACATTAACTCCTTATTATTCTCTCCCTATGTCCTCTGGAAACAACAATTCTACTTTCTGTCTCTATAATCTTGTCTATTTTGGGTATCTCATATACATGGGCTCATACAGTGTGTTTGTGCGTGCCTGTGTGTGTGTGCGTGCATGTGTTGGTTTATTTAATGTTTTTAATTTTAAAATTTAATTTAGAAAAACAAACTTAATAGGGTGAAATTGATCTGTAAGAGTACACAGATTTCATGCAAACATTTCTATAGCATTTGAACTGTGGATTATGTTGTATGCCCATCACTCAAAGTCAACTCATTTTGCATCACCTTGTATTTGTCCCTCTTTACACCCCTCTCTACCCCTTTCCCCCATAACCCTCTCCCCTGGTAACCACCTCATTTTTATCTGTGTCCATAAGACTCAATTTTATGTCCCACTTATGTGTCAAATAATATTATTCTCAGCTTTTTCTGATTAACATATTTCACTCAGTATAATGCTCTCAAGGTCTATCCATTGCGCAAATGGCAATATGTCATCATTTCTTGTGGCTGAGTAGTATTCCATTGTATATATATACACTGCCTCTTCTATATCCAATCCTCTATAAAGGAACACTTTGGTTTTTTCTATGTCTTGGCCACTGTGAATAAGGCTGTGATGAACATGGGGGTGCATGTTTTTGCTTACCTGATTATACCCAGTAGAGGGATTGCTGGGTCATAGAGTACTTCTATTAATTTTTTGAAGAACCACCATACTGTCTTCCATAATGGTTGTACCAGGTTGTACATTCACCACCAGCAGTGAATGAGCATTAATTTTTCTCCACAGCCTCTCTAACACTGGTTTCAACTCTCTTTTTGTTAATAGCCAATCTGAATAGTATCAGATAGGATGTCACTGTCATTTTGACTTGCATTTCTCTAATAGCTAGTGAAGACAAGCACTTTTTATATATCTATTTGTTTTTTGTAGGTTTTCATGGGAGAAATGTCCACTCAGGTCCTCTTCACATTGTTTTGTTTTTTTTTAAGTGAGAAGCAAAAATGCAGAGGGACAGAATCCCACATGATCTCCAACAAAGATACACTCAACAAACCTTCTATGGGGCAATGCTAAGACCAGTAGGGCCATTGTTCATTTGCTTGCCAACTGAGCTACTTTAGTGCCTGAGACAAGGCCATGGTGCTATTCTTACTGCACAGGGCAAACTTGCTCCAACAGAGCCATGGCTGTGAGAGGGGAAGAGAGAGTAGGGTGTGAGGGAGAGGAGGAAGGATAGAGAAGCAGATGGTCACTTCTCCTGTGTGCCCTATTAATCGAGGTCGGGCTCTCCACATATTTTAATTGAATAGTTTTTTTGTTATGAGCTTTGTGAATTCTTTATATATTTTTTATATAAACCCCTATTGGAACTGTTGTTTGTGAAAATTATCTTCCATTTTGTTGGCTGCCTTTTGGTTTTCATCAGTTTCTTTTCCCTGAAGGTGCTTTTTAGTTGGATATAATGCCATTTATTTATTGCTGCCTTTACTCTCTTGCTTTTAGGGTCAAATTTATTAAATGTTTTCTATGGCTTAGATCCATAAGTTTAATGTGTATGTTTTATTCTATGTAATTTATTGATTTAGATCTTAAGTATAGGTTTTGATCCATTTTGAATTAATTTTTGTGCAGGGAAACAAACTGTAGTTGTTTTATTCTTTTGCATGTGGCTTTCCAATTTTCCCAGAGTCATTTATTGAAGAGGCTTTCTTTTATCCATTGTGCGTTTTTGACACATTTGTGAAAAATTATATCTCCTTACATTTGTGTTTTTATTTATGGGCTCTGAGTACTGTTTCATTGGTCTGTCTTCCTGCTGTTTTGATTATCGTGGCTATTATAAATTTTTGGTGTGTGTATGTGTGTATTTGTTTTCATTAAATTCCACATATAAGTTAAATCAGATGGCATTTGATATTCCCTGCCTGGCTTAATTCACTTAGCATAATAATCTCCAGCTCCATCCATGCTGTTGCAAAAGGTAAGATTTTCTTTTTTATGACCATATAATATTCCATTGTATAAATGTACTATGGATTTTTATCTACTCCTTTACTGATGGCCACTTGGGCTGTTTCCAGATCTTGCATATTGCAAACAATGCTACAATGAACATGGGGCTGCATATAATCTTTTGATGTGTTTGAGATTGTTGGGATATATTTCTATAAGTGGGATAGCAGCATCTAAAAGCAGTTTCATTAACTTTTTAAGGAAAGGCCATACTGTTTTCTACTTTGGCAATGAGTCTGCATTCCCACCCATAATACAGTAGGGTTCTATTTTCTCAACACCTTCACCAGCACTGTTGTTTGTTGATTTGTTAATGCAAACTATTCTGACAGGTGTGAGATGATATTTCATTGCGGTTCGAATTTGCATTTCTCTGATGATTAGTGACATTCAGCATATTCTTATACCTATTGGGCATCTATGTGTCCTCTTTAGAGAAATGTCCAGTCAAGTAAGTATTTGCCCATTTTTTAAAGTTAATTTTTAATTCATTGTGTTAATGTTTTTCAAGACCAGTGATTTTCAACCTTTGTTTTTCAAGGCACAAACACACACTAATTACAAAGTTCAGTGCCCCTGACTAAATACAACCATTTTCATCTCACGGCACAAATAAATTAGTTACTAAGGAAGAAGAGGTAAGGGCCCCTTTTTCTTTAGTAAATATTTTATGAGTGCTTGAGAAACAAAGGTTGAAAGTCACAACCCATGCATCATGCTCACCCGTGACACATCCAAAGTCTGATTTACTTTTACCATTTTGCTGTCCTATCTCTACCTTCACACAAACTTTCTCTCTAGAAATGCTACTCTGTTGTTGCATTTATGTGTTATGTGTGTGTATATATGTGTGTGTATATACACACAAAACTTGGCTAATCCCTTCACCTTGTTTGAGCTTCATCCTCTCTTTTTCCTTTTCTATGACAGCTGTTCAGCTATTTCTTGTGACCCTGCCTCTGTTTCTGTTTTGTTCCCCCACTTTATTGTGTTTATTAGATTCCACATATAAGTGAGATCATATGTATTTGTCTTTCTCCACCTGCCTTATTTCACTTAGCATAATAATCTCCAGGATTATCCATGCCAATGAAAAATGTAAGATTTCTTTCTTTATAAGACCTGTTTTCTTTGAACATATGTTCCCTGATTTATTGACATCACCCCATTAAAATTAATAAAAATTTATATAAAGAAAGAATGATGTGGTATTCAATTGTGTAAATGTTCCACAGCATTTTTATCCACTCATCCTTGATGGGCATTTGGGATGTTTCCAGTTTTTGGCTTTTTGCAAATAATGCTCCAATGAACATGGGGTCCATATCTTCTTCTGTTTTTTTTTTTTTGTTTGTGTGTGTGTTTAGCTTTTAAGTAAGAAATTATTTGTTGATGTTTATATGGTTTTGTTTCTGACTTCATGATCCTGTACCATTATCTGTCCTTCTTTTCTGCCAGTACCATACTATTTTGATGATCGTAGCCCTGTGGTATAATTTGAAGTCTTGTATTATGATACCTCCAGCTTCCTCTTTTTTTTTTTTATTCAGGGTCCCTAATGGTTCCATACAAACATTGTGATACTTTGTTCTATTCTGGTAACAAGATGACATTGGGATTTTAATGTGAATTGCATTAAATTTGTATATTGCTTTAGATAATATGGCCAATTTAATTTTATTGATTCTTCAAATCCATAAAAATAAAATAATTTTTCACTTCATTTGTCTTTTTCAATTTCTTCTAGTAATTCTTTGTAGTTTCTATGAATAGGTGTTTCATGTCACTTAAGTTTTTATTTGTAGATAATTTATTTTCAATTTCTTGAAATTGTAAAGTGGATAGACAAATGATACATTAGAGAAAAGTAGCAAGAGAGATACTTCTCATATCTCCCCGTGAATTTTTAGCAAATTGAACAGCTATAACACAGAGAAGGAATCCCCACCAAGCTCACAGCCATGCCCGATAGACCTGCACAATTTAGACTCGAAGTTTGAAGGTGTAAAAAGCAGGACAGAAAATGAAACACATTCACTGCCTGCTCCAGCATGATTGTTTTATGTTTGTTTTGTTTTGTTTTTGTTTCTTCCAGCACTACAGGGATTAAGGAATCACAAGGCACTTCGAATTTTCTTTTCTTCTAGGAATATGGACAGGGAAGATGGAAGTGACTCAGCTTCCTCCAGTTTGGAGGAACAGTGAAACTAAGTGTGGCAGAGAGAAGGGAGGGATACTAAACCAAAGTGGTGGCAGAGCATGTGGTCATGGCCAGTGTTCCCACAGTCTTTCCATAGCCCACACTTAGGCATAGACATAGAAGTAAAAGTTCAGCTGCAACTAGCCCCCCAGATCACATCTCCCTCACCTCACAGGTATGGGAGAGGGGCAGAGAAAGACCCCATGCTAATTATCCAGAGCCACTCCACTAAAGAGCAGTGGTGCATTTCATCTGAGCCCCTGCTCTGTTAGAATGTGGAGAGAAGCACCAGGAAACCTGAGATCTCCATTACTAAAGCTGTGAATCCATAAAGCCCTCACAACAGGCCCTAACTACCAATGTGACTGTGGCCCAACCTACATCAATGACACTGCAGCAACTCAGCAGATATCAGTCTGGAAATTTCAAAGAGCTTAAAATGGTCATGAACATGTACTGGAAAAAAGTAACTTCTCAAAACTAATATTTTTCTTTAAATTTTTCTTTTTTCTTTATTTTCTGTTTTTCTCTTTTAAATTTCTTTTATAAATTTATATTTTTATTCTCATTTTAGTGATACTTTGTTATGATTTTTGTTTATTGTTTTTTTACTTGTCATTACTTTTGAAATCTTTATATATTTAATTTTATTTTTTCAATATACAATATTTAGTTGCTTCTTGTTAGAGTTTGTTTTTAATTTTTGACAGAGATAGAGAGAGTCAAAGAGAGGGACAGATAGGGATAGACAGACAGGAAGGGAGAGAGTTAAGAAGCATCAGTTCCTCATTGTGACACCTTAGTTGTCCATGGATTGATGTCTAATATGTGCCTTGACTGGCAGGCTACAGAAGAGTGAGTGACTCTTTGGTTAAGCCAGTTATCTTGAGATTAAACCAGTGACATTGGGTTTCAAGCCAGTGATCTTTAGGCCAAAGCCAAAGACCATGGGTTCATGTCTATGATCCCATGCTCATGCTAGCCACCATGTGCTCAATTTGGTGAGCTCATGCTCAAGCCAGATGAAACTATGCTCAAGCCAGTGACATTGAGGCTTCAAAACTGGGTCCTGTACATCCCAGTTAAAGCTCTAACCACTTGGCAACTGACTGCTTATTTCTTTTTTTTTTAAGTTCTTTTTTTTTTTGTATTTCTCTGAATCTGGAAATGGGGAGAGACAGCCAGACAGACCCCCGCATGCGCCTGACCGGGATCCACCCAGCACACCCACCAGGGGCTACGCTCTGCCCACCAGGGGGCGATGCTCTGCCCCCCCCCCCCGGGGCGTCACTCCGCCATGACCAGAGCCACTCCAGCGCCTGGGGCAGAGGCCAAGGAGCCATCCCCAGCACCCGGGCCATCCCTGCTCCAATGGAGCCCTGGCTGCGGGAGGGGAAGTAAGAGACAGAGAGGAAGGTGGGGTGGAGAGGCAAATGGGCACCTCTCCTATGCGCCCTGGCCGGGAATCGAACTCAGGTCCCCGCATGCCAGGCCGATGCTCCACCGCCGAGCCAACCAGCCAGGGCCTGACTGCTTATTTCTTGTTAGAGTTTTTAAAAATACACTTTCAAATGCCATCAAGGAAGAAGAAATTATATAATATATCTTCTCAAGAAATACAAGTAATTCAAAAGAAATTAAAATTTTCCTGAAAGCAATTTCAGTGACATGGAAACCTGGACTTAAATGATAGAGAATTCCAAATTGAAGTTCTGAAAATACTCACTGAGATGTGAGAGAACACTCAGACAATTTAATCAATTTAATGAACTCAAAAAGAAATTAATGAACAAAATGAATACTTCAACAAGGATACTGAAACTTTAAAAACAGATATAAAGAACTCAGTACATGAATTGAAACTTGAGGAGCAAGTATAGCAAACAGACAAGCCAGATGGAGAAAAATCAGAGACGTTGAATACAGGCAACTAGAGATGTTACAGAAGGTAAAAGAGAAACTCACAGATTTAAAAACAGTATGAAAGTTCTACAAAAGTTACCTGACCCTATCAGAAAGAGCAATATAAAAAAATGGGTATATCAAAATAAAAAAAGAGGGAGAGGGGAATGGAGAGCCTACTCAAATGAATAAATGTTGAGAATTTCCCAAGCACATGAAATCGGATCCTGAAATCCAAGAAGAAAACAATTCCAAGTTACTTCAATCCAAACAGACCAAGACACATCATAATAAAATTATTAAAAAGCAATGACAAAGAAAGGATCCTCAAGGCAGCTACAGGAAAAGACAAAACATATAAAGGAAGTCTCATTAGACTTTCATGAGACTTCTCAGCAGAAACTCTACAAGCCAGAAGGGTGTGGATCCAAACACCCAGAGTACTAACAGAGAAGAATGCCAGCCAAGAATACTATATACATCAAAGCAATCCAATTGTGAAAAAGAAACCAATAGTTTGCAGATATACAGAGGCTGAGAGAATTTATTACCAGAAAATCCCCACTGCAGGAGGGGGTTATTCAACCAGACACAAAGAACAAAACACATAAAACTATAAATAAAATGTTGTGAAATGATTCTCTAAGCAAATAATATCCAAAGAAAAATAGGTGTAGTCATACTAATATCAGACAATGCTGATTTCAAGACAACAAACATAGCCAGAAACAAAGATGTACATTTAATAAGACAAAAAGGACATTGTATCAAGAAGACACAACACTTCTTAATACATCTGCACCAAACCAGAGAGCACTAAAATATATAAGAATATATTAACTGATCTAAAAACAGAAGCAGACAAAAACACAATCATGCTTGGAGAACTTAACATTTATTGATGGTTTTAGATAGAGCTTTCAAACAAAAAATCAATAAAGAAATATTAGCCTTAAATAACACACTGGACCAAATGAACATAATAGCTATTTTCAGGACATTTAATCCCAAAGTGACAGATTATATATTCTTCTCCAGTGTGCACGGAATATTCTCAAAAATAGACATGTTAGGCTACAAAACTAACATCAATAAATTTAGGAAGATTGAAATAATACCAAGCATATTAACTGATCATAAATCTTTAAATAGAATTCAATTGCAGAAAAAAACTGAGGAAAGACATTAAAAAGGTAGAAATTCAAAAATACACTTATAAAAAGTGATGTGGTCAAGAAGAAATAAAAATAGAGATGAAAAGATATATACAGACAAATGTTTCAATCACAGGTCTTCATTTGGCTCAGAATGTCCTAGTGTGTTTAAGTTCCCCTCACCCATTACCCCCAGATAACTTCTTCATTTTTATCTTTGTCCATGAGTTTCAGATTTATATCCTCCCTATGTGTAAAATCATACAGTTCGCAGCTTTCTCTCACTTACTTATTTCAATTATTATAATGTTTTTAAAGTCCATAATGCTGTAAATGTCACTGTGTTATCATTTCTTTTGGCTGAGTAGTATGCCATTGTAAACATGTACTACCTCTGGATTGTGTTTTATACTCCAGCATGAGAAGTCCTAGATGAAGGATCTTTACCCAGGATTTCTTATCTCTAGACAAAGGTCATGTAGGTGTCCTGTTAGTGTACAAAAATTCCATTATATTTATTATAGATATTCCTTTATAAGTTCACCTTGTTAGTACATTTATTTTGTTGTTGCAAATGTTTTTAAATGTTTTCTGGTTCTATTTTATTTTTTTCTTTGTTTTTATATATTTTTTTAAGTTTTTACTTATTATTTATTATTTATTTCAAAAATTGTTTTAGAAAATTAAATTTGGCCATGGTCAGTTGGTTCAGTTGTGGAGCCTTAGCCCAGCATATATATGGATGTCTTTGGTGTCAATTCCCAGTCAGGGCACACAGGAGAAGTGACCATCTGCTTCTCCAATCCTCCCCCTCTCGCTTATCATCCACGCTTTCTATCTCTTACCGACCAGCAACCTTGGTTTAATTGGAGCAAGTTGTCCCTGGAGACTGAGAATGTCTCCATGGCCTTTGCATCAGGCACTAAAAAAAGCTTGGTTCCTGAACACGGAGCAGTATTAACATGGGCAGACCATCGTCTGCAGGGGAAATGCTAGGTGGATCCCAGTGGGGCACTAGTGAAAGTCTTTTTCTGTTTCCCTGCCTCTCACTTTAATGATGATGATGACGATGACGATGATGATGATGATGATGATGATGATGAAGAAGAAGAGGAGGAGGAGGAGGAGAAGGAGAAGGAGGAGGAGGAGGAAGAAAAGAAGAAGAAGGAGGAGAGGAAGAGAAGAGGAGAAGGAGAAGGGGAAGAAAAATTTAGCAGCATGACATTGAGTCAGAGGAGTACATAGATTACAGGTGAACATTTCTATAGCATTTGAACTGTTGATTGTGTTGTATACCCATTACCCAAAGTCAAATTGTGTTTTGTCACCATGTATACTTGTCCCTCTTTGCTCCCTTCCCACAAACCCTTACCCCACATCCACCTTTCCATAGTAAGCAATAAACATTTCTCTATGTCCTTGAGTCTTAGTTTATGATAAGTTTAATAAATGCATGCATGGTTAGAAAAAACAAAGTTTATTACTCTTTCTCTCTTTTCTTTCTCTCAGCATTTCTGTTTTTCTTTCTAACCAGTAATCTTGCTAGCTCCCTAGTACTTAAAAAAATTGTTATTTAAATTTTCAACCTCCCCAAAAGGCCAACAAAATCAGGACCCCGATATTTTCAATCAAAATCCTGCGGTCTCCTGCCACACAGGAAACAAACAGTTTTCTGAAATGTCCTGGCTTTATTGGGTTTGACTTAAATATGACCATCCAGAAGTGCACAAAGATTAATTTCCCAGAGACTAATAGTAGATTGAAGAATGGTTCTGTCAATCAAAAATCAAGTTCTACTTTGGAAGCAATAACAAGCTTATTCTAGAAAATTATTACGTTTTTATTTTTTTCTATTTTTCTTTTTTTTATAAATAAATTTTTATTTTAATGGGTTGACATCAATAAATCAGGGTACATACATTCAAAGAAAACATTTCCAGGTTATCCTGTCATTTAGTTCTGTTGCATACCCATCACCCGAAGAGAGATTGTCCTCCGCCACACTCCATCCAGTTCTCTCTGTACCCCTCCCCCTCCCCCTCTCCCTCCTTCCCTCCCCCCATCCCCCGTAACCACCACACTCCTGTCCATGCCTCTTAGTCTCGCTTTTATGTCCCACCAATATATGGAATCCTACAGTTCCTGTTTTTTTTCTGATTCACTTATTTCACTCCGCATAATGTTATCAAGATTCCACCATTCTGCTGTAAGTGATTCGATGTCATCATTTCTTCTAGCTGAATAGTATACCATGGTGTATATGTGCCCCATCTTCTTTATCCAGTCTTCTATTTTTTTTTACAGTGATTAAAAGCCCTTAAGCAAACTCTTGGCCAATACAGCAAGAATCCGTAAAAGAGTAGTGTCCTTAACATGTTCACCAAGTCCAAGTTGGCCCCATCACCAAGCCAAATTCCTTAAAAATGCAACCCAACCCCAGTTTAGTCTGTTAGGAGCTGTCACAGGGAGCAGGAGTCCAGGAAAAGTCCACATCCAGGAAAAGTCTGCATGGCACTGGAATTGTTGTCACTATTCTATACTTTGCAGCTCATGTCCAAGTCCCAATGACTGCTGCTTCTAGCTGGTAATGATTCAGGTAGACTGGAAAAGCCATTTGCAGCATGCGTGGATATGGAGCTTCTGTTCTCCTCTGCCTGGAGAGTTGAGACCAGGTTGCTTTTCCCTGAAGCTCTGTGACTGTGGCATGGTAAAGAGAACCTTAGGATACACTAAGCTGGGTGGCAAAGGTAAATTCATAATACAAGTTGGCAAAAGGAGGAAAGAGAGCTCTAAATTAGGAGTATTCAGCTCCCAGCATGAAATATGAGTGGGGCATTGAGATAGGAGGGATAAAGGAAACACTATATATTAAGCAAAGCAGCAGGAAATAGGACTGTCAACACTTACAACAGAGATATTTGAGGAAAGAATAAAAAACCTGACTATTCAGGCAAAACATAGTTAAGTGGCCCTTGTGCGAATGAGATCAGTTTACCTGCTTCTTGGAAGAAATACCCTAGGCTCGTCCACAGTGTCGTAGATGGGGCCGATGGCCCTGGGCACCTTCAGCCTTCAGTGGCAAGCCCCAGCTTTCTGGGCAAGGTTAGGTCATAGGTGGCTGGAGCAGAGCTGGAAGAGACTGAACCCTCCCTTAGAGGAGCGATGGGGAAGCCCAACTTTCAGTGTCCCTGTTTCCTCACAGCAGAGGCATGTAAGCCTGGCAGGCTTTAGCTCAATGACCTTCCTTTCCACTATTGAAGCAGGACCCAGATGGCATCCTATGAGACCCCTTTGGGGTGTTGGAGCCTTTAAGGGTGTATCCTAAAAGCTGGTAGTTCCCCTGATCTCTATTGGGCTTTTTCTGCCTCTAGGTATCTTAAAAGCCATGCTCAGAAGATCTCGCTGAGGGGTTTGAGGATCCCCATCCGCCTATATAAATCTTTTTCATATATCTGGAGCTATTTGGAAAAAGACAAAACAGTGTTATTAGCTAGATTTAATAAAGAAGGTAGTAGTTTGCAGGCGAAAAAGATTCGGTGTCTCCTGTTAATCAGCATTCAAAAGAAATGTAAAATTTTTTTTCAGTAAAAAGCATGATATGGTAGACCCATCGGAGTCATTGGCCTGGTGAGCAGGATCCCCGGACTTGATTCCCGGCCAGAGCACACAGGAGAAGCGCCCATCTACCTCTCCACCCCTCCCTCTCAATTCACCCCTCCCCCTCATCCATCGTCCTCTGATGGACACTTGGGATGTTTCCAAATCTTTGCTATTGTGAACAATAGCTGCGAGAGATGTCAGAGAGCTTACTGCCTATGTTTTCTTCTAAGATACTTATGGTTTCACGGCTTATATTCAAGTCTTTTATCCATTTTGAGTTTATTATTGTGAGTGGTGTAAGTTGCTGGTCTAGTTTCATTTTTTTGAAGGTAGTTGTCCAGTTTTCCCAACACCATTTGTTGAAGAGGCTGTCTTTACTCCATTGTATTGTCTTACCTCCTTTGTCAAATATCAGTTGTCCATAGAGCTGTAGGTTTATTTCTGAGTTCTCTGTTCTATTCCATTGATCTATGTGCCTGTTCTTATGCCAGTACCAGGCTGTTTTGAGTACAATGGCCTTATAATATAACTTGATATCTGGAAGTGTGATACCTCCCACTTTTTTCTTCCTTTTCAAGATTGCTGAGGCTATTCATGTTCTCTTTTGGTTCCATATAAATTTTTGGAATATGTGTTCAATGTCTTTGAAGTAAGTCATCGGTATTTTCATCGGTATTGCATTGAATTTATAAATTGCTTTGGGTAATATAGACATTTTAATGATGTTTATTCTTCCTAATCATGAGCACGGTATATGCCTCCACTTATTCGTATCTTCCCTGATTTCTTTTATCAATATTTTATAATTTTCTGAGTAGAAGTCTTTAATTTCCTTGGTTAGATTTATTTCTAGGTACTTTTTTTCTTTGGTTGCAATGGTAAAGGGGATTGATTCCTTGATTTCTCTTTCTGACAGTTCATTATTAGTGTATAAAAATGCCTCTGATTTCTGAGTATTGATTTTATATCCTTCCACCTTGTCAAATTCATTTATCAATCTTGTTTACCTTTTTTAGTATTTTTTTGACTGAGACTTTAGGGTTTTCTATATACAATATCATGTCATCTGCAAATAATGATAATTTTATTTCTTCTTTTCCAATTTGGGTGCCTTTTATTTCTTTTTCTTGTCTGATTGCTGTGGCTAGGACTTCCAGAACTACGTTGAATAAGAGTGGTGAAAGGGGGCACCCCTGCCTTGTTCCTGATCTTAAGGGGATTGCTTTAATTTTTGCCCATTGAGTATGATGTTGGCTGTGGGTTTGTCATAGATTGCCTTTATCATGTTGAGGTATTTTCCCTGTATTCCCACTTTGCTGAGAGTTTTGATCATGAATGGGTGCTGGACTCTATCAAATGCTTTTTCTGCATCTATTGAAATTATCATGTGGTTTTTCTCCTTTCTCTTGTTTATGTGATGAGTTACATTGATTGATTTGCGAATATTGTACCAGCCTTGCCTCCCAAGAATAAATCCTACTTGATCATGGTGTATGATTTTTACCATATATTGGTGGATCCGGTTTGCTAACATTTTGTTAAGGATTTTTGCATCTAAGTTTATCAGGGATATCGGCCTATAATTTTCTTTTTTTGTGTTGTGTTTGCCTGGTTTTGGAATGAAAATTATGCTCACCTCATAAAAGGAGTTTGGAAGTCTTCCTTCCTCTTGAATTTTTTGAAATAGCTTGAGAAGGATAGGAGTTAGTTCTTCTTTGAATATTTGGTGGAATTCACTTTTGAAGCTATCAGGCCCAGGACTTTCCTTTTATGGGAGTTTTTGATAGCTGTTTTAATCTCATTTGTTGTAATTGGTCTGTTTAGGTTTTCTGATTCTTCCAGATTGATTTTTGGAAGATTATATGATTCAAGGAATTTGTCCATTTCATCTAGGTTGTCTAGTTTTTTGGCATACAGTTCTTCATAGCATTTTCTTACAATATTTTGTATTTCTGTTATGTCAGTTGTTATTTCTCCACTCTCTTTTCTAATTTTATTTATTTCAGTCCTCTCTATTTTTTTCTTGGTGAGTCTCGTTAAAGGTTCATCAATCTTGTTTACCTTTTCAAAGAACCAGCTCCTGGTTTCATTGATCCTCTGTATTGTTTCTTTAGGCTCTATGTCATTTATTTCTGCTCTGATCTTTATTATTTCCTTCCTTCTACTAGCTCTGGACTTTACTTGCTGTTTTTTTTCTAGTTGTTTTAGATGCAGGGTTAAGTTGTTTATTTGAGCTTTTTCTAGCTTCTTGAGGTATGCCTGTAATGCTATAAACTTCCCTCTCAGGACTGCTTTTGCTGTGTCCCATAAATTTTGAGTTGATGTATGCTCATTATCATTTGTTTTTAGGAATTTTTTAATGTCTTCTTTGATCTCAATGTTTACCCATTCATTGTTTAATAACGTGCTATTTAGTTTCCAAGTGTTTGAATGTTTTTCAATTTTTCTATTGTGGTTGATTTCTAGTTTAATGCCATTGTGATCAGAGAAGGTGCTCGATATGATTTCAATCTTCTTAAATTTGTTGAGCCCGCTTTTGTGCCCTAACATGTAGTCTATTCTAGAGAATGTACCATGAGCTCTTGAAAGAATGTATGTTCTGATGTTTTAAGGTGAAAGGTTCTGAAGATATCTATTAAATCGAGTTGATCTAATATGTCCTTTAAGTCTGCTGTTTCTTTGTTAATTTTTTTTTTGAGGATTTATCTAATGATGTTAATGGGGTATTGAAATCCCCTACTATTATAGTATTGCTGTTGATCTCGCCCTTTAAGTCCATCAATGTCTGCTTTATATATTTAGGTGCTCCTATATTAGGTCCGTAGATATATATAATGGTTATATCTTCCTTTTGGATTGCTCCCTTTATCATTATGTAGTGACTTCTTTATCTCTAAGTATGGTCTTTGTTTAAAGTCCATTTTGTCTGATATAAGTATTGCTACCCCAGCTTTTTTTTCATTTCCACTTGCGTGAAATATTTTTTTCCATCCTTTTATCTTCAGTCTGTGTGCATCTTTTGATTTAAGGTATGTCTCTTTTAGACAGCATATGTATGGGTCCTGTTTTCTTATCCATGCAGCTACCCTATGTCTCTTGATCAGATCATTTAATCCATTAACATTTAAGGTTATTACTGATATATAATTGTTTATTGCCATTATTTTTCTTTAAAACTGTTTTTCTCTTTTGCTATATTCTTTTTTTCCTTTGATCTGTTTACAACAGGTCCCTTAGCATTTCTTGAAGCCTTCATTTGGTTGCAGTGAAATCCTTGAGTTTTTGTTTTTTTGTCTGTAAAGCTTTTTATTTCTCCTTCAATTTTAAATGATAGCCTTGCTGGATAAACTAGTCTTGGTTGTAGGTTCTTGTTCTTCATTACTTTGAATATTTATTGCCATTTATTTCTGGCCTCAAGTGTTTCTGTTGAGAAGTCAGAAGTCATCCTTATGGGGGCTTTTTTGTAGGTGATAGTCTTTTCTTCTCTAGCAGCCTTTAATATTTTCTCTTTATCATTTAGCTTTGGTAATTTAATTATGATGTGTCTTGGTGTTGGTTTCTTTGGGTTTCTTCTTAATTGAGTTCTCTGTGCTTCCTGAACATGTGAAATGTTTTCCTGCCTTAATTGGGGGAAGTTTTCCAATATAATATGTTTGAACAAAGTCTCTATTCTTTGTTCTTTCTCTTCTTCTTCAGGAACCTCTATGATGTGGATGTTATTTCTCTTCATGTTGTCACAGAGCTCTCTTAGAGTTTCCTCAGACTTTTTGAGTCTCTTTTCTTTTTTCTGCTCGACTTCTGTGCCTTTATTTATTGTGTCCTCTAACTCACTGATTCGATTCTCTGCTTCATCCATCCTGCTTTTAATTCCTTCCATTGTATTCTTTATTTCAGATATTGTATTTGTCATTTCTGACTGATTTTTTTTTATTATTTCAATGTCCTTTTTTATATTTGTTATCTCTTTATTTACGTTTTTGTAATGGCCATCTATGGTTGTTCTAATATCTTTGAGCTTCCTAACAATCGTTATTTTAAACTCTGCATCTGGTAGTTTGGTTATATCTGATTCACTTAGGTACTTTTCTGGGTATTTCTCTTGGTTTATTTGTGTTGTATTTCTCTGCCTCTGCATTTTCTCTTCACAGGAGAGGCTGTGATCACATGCTCGGGTGCACAAGGGTTGGTGGCCTTGGCCTTTGACCCACCCCCCTGTGTAACGTTATGCTCAGTCCTGAGGGCACTGGCGAGCACCTTTGCTCAGCTGTGGGTCTCCGCCTGTTTCCAAGCTTTCGCTCTGCCCTTGTAGGAGGATCCCACTCAAGGAACAGCTGCTAGCCTTGGCTCTACCAACGGGCAGGGCTGCGTGCCCAAGCTCAGCTCTGTAGCGGAACTCCGCCTCTTCTGGGCTTTTGGCTCCACCCCCATGGGAGGAGCCGGCTACCAAGTCAGACCGCAGGCCAGGGTTGCACGAGTGGGGCAGGGCTGTGTTACTCTGCCCTTGCTCAGTGGCTGGTCTCCACCCTTTTCAGGTTCCCACCCTTCTCCCGGAGGTTGGATTACAGGCTACCGGCAGCTGAGCTTGACCACTTTTGCATGCCCCCTTCTCCCCAGCTGGGCAAGATTGAGCTCACACCTGAGCCCAGTGGTGGCCAGCCAGCTTCTGCCCCTGCCATCAGAACCACACTTTTGTCTCCCGCTGCTGCCCACTCTCAAGTGCGCCCTCAGCTGCATGGTTGGGCACTTTGCAGCTCGGATCCTAAGACTCACTACTGTAGACCCAAAAGCTCCCTCCTTTTATGTGACTCTGCTCTGAATGCCACAGGGGAGCTTGTTTGGCTGCTCTCCTGCTTCCCTTTGCTGGCATTGCTGTTTCTGGGGGAAATATTCACTTCAGCTTTGGAGAGTGACTCGTCCCAGGGGTTAGGGTGGCTATCTCCCAATATGTTTCTCCCTATGCCTCCTAGATTACACTCTCTTTCTGTTACTATGGTCTTCTCCTCTCTCCCCCCGTCTCCAGGTGCCCCAGGTGATTGTTTTTGAGAGAGATGTTCTGCGCGGTCCCTTTAAGAAGGATCCTGGGTCTGAGAAATCAGACTCTCTCACAAACAGTATCCTGACTTATTTCCAGCTAAATACTGTCCTTACGCCTCTTCTGGGCTCTGGGGCTTCAGGCTGGGTCTTTGTTCCTGGGGCTCAAGACCCTTTCCCCTCTGCTAAACTCACTTCCCACCATGCAAGTCTCTCCCTGCTGCTGTTCACTCTGAGGAGCTGGGCAACCCTCTCTGCATTTCCGCTTTTCCTACCAGTCTTGGTGTGGCTTCTTCCGTGTTCCTTGGTTGAAGAGTCCTCTTACTTTAGTCTCTCCAGTCTCATTTTTTTTGTCCCACCTACATATGTAATAATGCCTATTTTTTTCTATGTTTCTGAAGTGAGAAGTAGAGAATCAGAGAGACAGAGTCCAGCATGTGCCTGACCAGGGTCCACAGGGCATGTCCACTAGGGGACAAAACTCTACCATCTGGGGCATTGCTCCACTGCAACCACAGCCATTGTAGCAATGCAGACAAATGTCATAGAGCTGTCCTCAGTGCTCGGCCAACATTGCTCCCTTGAAGACTTGACTGCACCAGGGGAAAAGAGAGACAGAGAGAAAGTAGAAGGGGGAGGGGAAAGAAGCAGATGGGTGCTTCTCCTGTGTGCCCTGACCAGAAATGAAACCAAGAAATCCATATGCAAGTTCGATGCTCCGTCATTGAGCGACCAGGCAGGGCTTATCCGATAAAATTATAGCATTTTCATTCAATCACACATTAGGGTAATACATGAATTTCTTTTCTAGGTATACCCAAAAAAGAGTACATGAATAAAGCCATTGGTTGGAAAATATCTGTGAGTCCTCAGACACTGGCCACTTAGCTTTCCCATTCCTTGACAAAACCATCCTCAGAAAATAGTAACATGGCACCGGGACTCCTAAACTTTGTGTAAAGGTCCACTTAAGTTTTGACAAGTAAATTTTGTGCCCCATGTCATGGCTCATGAACATAACTTTGGTCTGTCAGCTTCTATATATTTCCTTACGGCCCAGAAGACTTTTCTTAAGAAGAGCTCTTCCTTGGCCACTATTCTGTCAATTATTACATATTTCACCCTGTATCAGGGATCAGGGATACATTTCAATAAAAAGGAGCTTCAGCAAGTCTCTGTATGTGGCCTAGGCTAGCACAACAGTCATTGTGTCATCTTTTAAAGTTCAGTGATGTTTGAATATAGTGATGACTGTGAAAAAAAGATTTCTATATATGCACACAGGTTTCTTCTTTCTTATATATCTTATTTATTATTTATTTATTTTACCACCACAAATGACATTCTCGGAGGACAATGAATCTCTTTATTTCTCGACATACTAGCTATGGAAATCCTATAAGCAATTCTAAAGGTACATATTTGAATTTCTGCGTAGAGGACAAAATTGTTGGCCTGAGCTGATCTAGTCAGACGGTTAAAGGACAGAACGAATGGAAGAGTACCCACTTCTTCTTCTCTCAGTTCCTCATTGACTGAGCTGTTGCACAGAGGGAAATACTGTACCTACTCCACTTTGTTACATTGCCACTCAGCACAATTTCCCCTTAATGGGGATGTGACACCCAGGATGAGACTGTGATGGCTCCTGGGCACAGAAAGATCTGACTGAGGTGGTGACAGAGAGTCTTCAATTTCAGATCCAAACAAGAATGCATTAACTGAGCCTCCTAGAAGCATTTTATGCACAAGCAACACGGAGGATTATATACCATCAACTCCCCAAACGCTGCTTTTCTTTAAACACTTTCAAATAAGGAGCCACACCCCTATACTTACCCCCCGATTCTTCTGAAGATTAAAATTCCTGTCTTTTTCGTTTGTCTGTTTTATGTCCTTTGGTCAGCCAAAACCTATTTGTCCAAAAGAACAAATATTTACTATGCTTAAGTAAACATAATTTGGCTGCTAAAATGTCTGCTGTATTTTAAGGGCAACATGTATAGCCTCCTCTGTATCCTGTGTGCCAGTGCCATTATTCCTGGGAGAGAAGAGGAACCTTGTAGGAGATAGCCTGAAAACTCTGTGTACCATGAGGGATGTGGCATCCTCTCATTGACCACAGAAATATGTGTTTCCGTATCCAAGCCACGTCAGCTCCGGCCAGGATTCCTGTGGCTATTTTTCCCGTCTTTATATCATTTAAGACTTGCTTTGCACTATGGTAGAAAATTGGGACCAGGTGGACAGCATGTGCCACTGAGCGTCCAGGCCATATGTGGGAGGCAACAAGGAGCATGGATAGTGGCCACAAAAAGTCTAGGGTCCCTTCAGCCTGGATGCTCGGGACACCCGGGCTTACGTACCTACTAAAAGGCAAGAGGAAAATCAAAACTGGGCTGTGTCTAGCGGTCCAACTTTTTCCTCCAGGCTACTCAGGGCCGCCCTGCACCACGTACTCTGAGGCCCACTGTACTTCCCTACTTCCTCTGCATGGGGCTGGCCACATCCATGTCTCCCCACGCTGAGGCTGTAGTGCTTCCTGAGGCTCAGCGCGGCCCTTGGCGAGCAGTGAGGGACGCGTGACCACAGGACAGTGAGGAACTCCGGTGTTAGGATGGCAGGCAAGCCAGTGCCTAAGGAGTTCGAATGTACAGTGATATACTCTGGCCTGCCCACTAGGACGACATGCCAATTTATCCATTGCATTTCTCTCAGGCTTCCTCAGAGCCTAAGGGAGGGGCCGGAAGTGATGAGTTGCATCCATGTATAGGGACCCAAGGTAACTGGTGCTCCTTGACACAGGAGTTTCCTTTTCTCCTTTAGGCACGCATGGGGAGGGGAAGTAGGATATCAAAGCAGGCAAGATCCCAGCTGTGGTCCTGCAGTGTGGATGCCGGGGAGGTATAAACTGCAAGTTTATACCTGCAGCTGGTGTGGGCCCGGCAATGGTGGGTGGGGACTCAACACGCGGTGAACAACTCCTTTGGAGTGGCCTGGTGTACCAGCATTGCTGCTTAGGTTGGTTTCCTGCTGTCACCTTGCCCCAGGCTGCAGTGGTCTGGGGGACGCGAGGCGGGACACTGCAGTGGTTTTGTTTGCTTGCGGTGCTCTTCGTTGTGGCACACTTGAGATTAAGGAAAGAAATCTGCTTTTGAGGAGCAAGGGGACTCTGGAATACAGAGATTGTTCTTACAGCAGCTATCCGGTCTAAGCCAGCCGCTGCGTCCCAGATGTCTAGGAGAAATGCAGCCTCGTTTCCTGAGGTCGGCGCTCCTTTTGCACTACAGCTGACACAGTGAAGTAAGACTTCAAGTGGGAGCTTTTCTGCCATGCTTCCCTTGAACTTGGAAACGCTGCACACTGAAATTTGATTCTTTGAGTATTGACTTGTTGTTTTTCATTCAGTGTGTCCATGTTGCAGCACTGACAGCGCACGGGTGGCCTGGGCCGCTGTTGGTAGAAAGTTTCGGTGGAAAGACCAATGAAAAGAGTCTGGAAGCAATATTTGGCAAGTTTTGTCCCGGAATGGAATGGAAGGCGACTCTTGCAACCAACGTGCCCGTCTGCTGCCAAACACAGATGAAAAATGGGTAGTAAGGTCAGCTAAATTACAGGTGTTGGCCCTGGCCTGTTGGCTCAGCGGTAGAGCATCGACCTGGTGTGTGGGGGACTTGGGTTTGATTCCCGGCCAGGGCACATAGGAGAAGTGCCCATTTGCTTCTCCACCCCCCCTCTTTCCTCTCTGTCTCTCCCTTCCCCTCCCGCAGCCAAGGCTCCATTGGAGCAAAGATGGCCCGGGCGCTGGGGATGGCTCCTTGGCCTCTGCCCCAGGCGCTAGAGTGGCTCTGGTCATGGCAGAGCGATGTCCAGAGGGGCAGAGCATCGCCCCCTGGTGGGCAGAGCATCACCCATGGTGGGCGTGCCAGGTGGATCCTGGTTGGGTGCATGCAGGAGTCTGTCTGACTGTCCTTCCCCATTTCCAGCTTCAGAAAAATACAAAAAATAAAAATAAATAAATAAATAAATAAATTACAGTTGTTGTTCTGCTCTGGGAACCAGTGTTCTGTTGTGAAAGCACTCACAGCCATGGGTGCAACATACCTCTCGGTGATGAGGTAGTGAGAGGGTCAGAGAAGAAACTCTACTGTCCACTATATGGAGCAGGTGGGGCCTGGGATGGGGTAGGACAGGGAAACTGGAGAGTGGACTGCAAAGTCTTAGGAATATAAGGAAGAGGTTAAAGGTTGTGTGTTTTGTGGAGTATTATCAACTTTCACATGGTTGATAATACACTGTGTCCTTTGTAGCAAAATAAGAGACTGTGTGAGAAATGCTCAACGGACTGAGGTTTTTCTTTTCTTTTTATTTTATTTTATTTTTCTGAAGCTGGAAATGGGGAGAGACAGTCAGACAGACTCCCGCATGCACCCGACCGGGATCCACCCGGCATGCCCACCAGGGGCGACACTCTGCCCACCAGGGGGCGATGCTCTGCCCCTCTGGGGCGTCGATCTGCTGAGACCAAAGCCACTCTAGCACCTGGGGCAGAGGCTAAGGAGCCATCTCCAGCACCCGGGCCATCTTTGCTCCTATGAAGCCTTGTCTGCGGGAGGGGAAGAGAGAGACAGAGAGGAAGGAGGTGGGGTGGAGAAGCAAATGGGCGCTTCTCCTATGTGCCCTGGCCAGGAATCGAACCCAGGTCCCCCACATGCCAGGCCGATGCTTTACCGCTGAGCCAACTGGCCAGGGCCAGGACTGAGGTTTTTCAATTAACATTTGAGGAAACGTTAAATTGAAAATTTCAATGACAGTTCTTTTAAACAAAGAACCAAGACAAGTCCACAGACTTTGCTTTTCCTACTTTGGGGAGGCTGGAAGAAGCTAGGGATGGTACCAAACATACAAAGGGAAAAGTAAGTAGTTTTTGGATAGTGTTCTAGCTCTGTACCTTGGTGAGTAGTATTTCTAGACAGGTTTGTGTTTCTACATTGGACAGGTGGAGAATCTCGTCTGAGCCACTAGTAGTTAGCATTCAGTATTATCTTCATCTTATAAATCCTGGAGAGAATGAGTGGAAGGATTTTGAAAAGCCATTACCATCAGGACCCAATAGAGTCAACACTGTCCATTTCAGCATCTAAGTAGAAATGTCCACAGGCTTTCCAAAAGGGCTTTCGAATTTGGAATAGGCCCCTGCAGAGGAAAAGACTGCAGGATTATGTTTGGTGTTACTCAAGAGCTACAGCGAGGGCTGCAAGCATAAGATAGCCCACAAAGATGAGTAGGGAAGGCTTACTTCTCATTGTGCCTGGGGGAAAGGTCTTGAAAAGGTCTCTATTTAAGGATAAATTTGACATTGAAAGAGAAGTTTAGTTCTTGAAGAAAGGAAATGATCTCAGCTAACACAGGCCAACTACCCTAAGCAACTGACTTAGCTCTACTTATCCTGGCTCTCCGTCCTTATAAATGTTGTCGTCCTCTAACCAGAGTGACTGGTACAAAGTGTATCCTTGATGACTGACTTCAGCATACTATTTGTGAGTTTATTTTGATTCAGTTTCTAGTCCTCTTGAAGGAAGAGTATCTGAAAATCCTGTCAGTGTGTCATATTTTATGTCCTTTAACATTTCAGTGGTTCTTAACTATTTTTTTACAGAGACAGAGAGAGAGTTACAGAGATTGACAGATGGGACAGACAGACAGAAACAGAGAGAGATGAGAAGCATCAATCATTAGTTTTTTGTTGTGGCACTTTAGTTGTTTATTGATTGATTTTTCATATGTGCCTTGACCGTGGGGTTACAGCAGAGCAAATAAACCATTGCTGGAGCCAGCCACCTTGGGTCCAAGCTGGTGAGATTTGCTCAAACCACATGAGCCCACACTCAAGCTGGCGACCTCGGGGGTCTTGAACCTGGGTCCTCCGCATCCCAGTCCAACACTATCCACTGTGTCACTGTCTGGTCAGGCTCAGTGACTCTTAAATAAGGGACCTTCAGCATGGGCTCTTTTATGGTTACGTTTAATTTCACAGATAACCCCAATATGGGGTGTTTTTATTGTTTTCTGAGATAGTCTCATTATTTCATTCTGTAATTTAAAGCTTTTGTCATCTTCGGTTTTGTGCAGTCACTCTTCTGTGTGACAGCCTCACAGGAAACAATTAAAATTTCTCCATCATAAGCTGGGCAGTACAGTGGCTCATGGCACTTTTTACCTTCTAGTGTAGGTAATATATTTGGGTGCTCAGGATGCCGTACATTAGGTTGTACATTGATAAATAACCTCCCGTGTCTTTTAACAGCAGCACTGGAGATCAGTTCCCTTTTGGGGCACATAGGTCTTTGGCATGTGGCCGGCAATCGATAGGCATTGATCCTGGCACACGACCTTCCTGTTTTCTGGTTCTGTAGTAACTGAAAGTTGGGCTTGGTTTGGTACTTTGTGTTGAGTGTAGAAAGCAGTGGGCCTTCGGAATCCTACCTCATGGTCATAGCTTTTATTCGAGTTTCTAAGCAAAGGAAAAATGTAGTTTGTGAAGATAGCCTTGCTATGTTGCTCCCTTCAACAGATATATAGTTGAGTACTTGTTCTGTGAATAGCAATGGCATAGCCACTGGGGCATGTTTCAGAGGTGGACAAGGTCTCTATTTTCTTAGGCACCTCTTTTCTGTGATGAGGATAACAAAGGTACAATGTAAGATAAAGAAATTTAATGATGCTCCAGTAGGGCAACACACAGGGGCTAATGTACACAGAGGTTGTAGGAGGAGTAGGCAGATGATGATATTCTTGGATAACATCATGGGAATGTTGAGAGTCAGGAAGGCTGCAGTGGTGCATAAATATGGTTGGAAAAAATAGAGCCAGACAGAGCAGAGGGGCCCTAGATTAGCAACTGGCTCTTGCACTATTCATACCCGGTCAGGGCTCTTGGTGCCATTAACCCTGGTGGAAATTGTGAAGACAGCCATACTGTATTAGTATAGAATGGGTGAGGACCTATATGTGGATTAATTACTGTGACCTGACCTATGTGCACACCACTGGTTCTGACTACAGTAACAGGAAAAGCATTGTGAAGTTACGGGTTGTTAAGAAACATAATCATCATTATACTCAAATTACAATATGTCAGAGACCTTTCTCAGTGGCACATTTAAATCAAACCTATGGAGTGGCCAAACATTTGAAAGTTATGTAAGCATCCTCTTTAAAGACGAAAAAAACTGTGATCCTTTTCATAGGTCTATAAGAAATACAGCACTGCAATCCCTGTGGGAATTTTAAATCCTTTAGGTTAAATAGAGCAAAAACAAAAAGTGTTGTGACTACGAATAAAGTAACAATGACTAGGAGTTGTTGAGAATTCTTTTTTTTTTTTTTTGTATATTCTGACATTTGAAATGGGGAATTGTCAGACAGACTCCCGCATGCACCTGATCAAGATCCACCTTGCACGCCCACCAGGGGGCGATGCTCTGCCCACCTTGATGCGTTGCTCTGCTGCAAACAGAGCCATTCTAACACCTGAGGCAGAGGCCATAGAACCATCCACAGCACCGAGGCCAACTTAGCTACAATGGAGCCTTGGGTGCAGGAGGGGAAGAGAGATACAGAGAGGAAGCAGAGGGGCAAGGGTGAAGAAACAGATGGGCACTTCTCCTGTGTGCCCTGGCCGGGAATTGAACCCGAGACTCCTGCATGCCAAGCTGAGCTCTACCACTGAGCCAATCAACAAGGGTAAGAATTTATTTTCTAAATGGTACACATTTTATATGTTTTGTGCTTTGAAGAAATCCATTAATTGCAGCAATACAAAAAGGATGTAGGTTATCCCTTCTAGAAAGCAATGGTATTATATATGGGCATCCTTTCACAGGTACAGGCATATATCTGTGTTAGATGACTTATTGGAAGGCAATTATTTGTTAATTGCTTCTAAATTAGACACAATGCAGGATACAGTCAGTTTTGGAGAAAACCCTTGTCCGGACCCGTAAATCTGCTCTTGACCTTGCTGTCAGATGCTGTGAAACGAGAGTGTGTAAAATTAGTTTTCCTAGTGACATTTTACATAGTGTTACTGATATTAAGTGTGATCTTTTCAGACTTTGGGCAGAAAAACCATTCATGTGAAGGAAGTCAACAGTGTTTTGAGAGTGGTGGTAAGCAGAATGCGCCAAGTTGCTCAAAAAACAGAGGTCAAGTGAGAGGTTCAAGATGTGGAAGAGGAAGAAGTGACAGAGCACGTAGGTGTCCCTCAGGTGTAGTTTGTCTCCTAATGATTTAAGTGTAAGGATCAACAACCTGATGAGCTACAGCAGTTGCTTAGAGCATTATCCTGCTGTATCAGGGTGTGAACTTCATTTAGTTCCTGCTCAAGGCACATACAACATTGAAGCAATGAATGGCTGAAGAAGTGAGTCAAGGAATCACAGTTTGTCTCCACAAAGTTAGGTGGGTAGAGAGCTACACAGCTGGATAGAGAGTTAGAGGGAGACATAAACATGTCATTATAGATACAGAGATAGAAATATATATCTTTGTCTTCCTCTACGTTACTCTTCTGCTATGCTGTGCTAAAAATCTTTCCTCTAAGCCAGGGGTCTCAAACTCAACTCAGCATATGGGCCGCAGAGCAAGATCACAACCATTCAGTGGGCTGCACTAGTCTACAAAAGGCAACTGTTATGCAACACTTTTCTCACTGCATTTGAAAACAAAAAATAATCAGTATAACAAGCACAATCCTACATGCAGTTTACTCAGTGTCACAAAATGACCAGAAACTGTAGTTCACATCACAACTGCTGTTAACTAAGCTAATATCTAGCTAGCATGCTAGAGAAATGAAAAATACAAGTAGGCCCCTAGGCTTACTTAATTTTATCCAAAAATATTTTGAACTTTGTGGATTAGTCTGCGGGCTGCACAAAATTGTTTGGTGGGCCGCATGTGGCCTGCGGGCCGCGAGTTTGACACCCCTGCTCTAAGCGGTGAAACAATAGCAGTGAGAAGCAATAAGTTTGAATGTAAATATACTTCCATTGTTACTTTTATATTTCATAATCAAATTAAAGTGAGATTTACTAGGTTAGGAATTAATGTTTACAATCAGAATGAATTGTACATGCTGTAGAATTAGTATAGTTATCAAGATTATTGAAATAGCTTATGTGCAAATAGCCATGATGACTTTGCATGAAAATGACAAAATCAACGCTGAGTTTTGTCTCTGCTACCATCCTTACCGGTCACCTCTTTTGACTTGGACATTTTACAAAACTCATGTACATTGACCCTATGTTAGGATTTCACTTTGGCTCCCAGAAGTATATGTGATTTTAAAATGGTGATTTATGGATGAGAACTACTAAAACACATGTGCTTATATGTTCTGAACAGAAACTTCTTCTTTTTTTTATTAAATTTAATGCAGTGACATTGATAAATCAGGGTACATATGTTGAGAGAAAATATCTCCAAATTAGTTTGACATTTGATTGTGTTGTATACCCCTCCCCCAAAGTCAAATTGTCTTCTGTCACCTTCTATCTGGTTTTCTTTGTGCCCCTCACCTCCTCCCCTCTCTTCTTTCTCCCCCCTCCCCCACTCCCCACCCCCCTTGCCATCACATTCTTGTTCATGTCTCTGAGTCTCATTTTTATTTCCCTTCTATGTATGGATTCATATAGTTCTTAGTTTTTTCTGATTTAGTTATTTAACTTTGAATAATGTTATCAAGGTCCATCCATGTGATTGTACATGATCCAATGTCATCATTTCTTATGGATGAGTTGTATTCAGTAGTATATATGTACCAAAGCTTTTTAATCCACTTGTCCTCTGATGGACACTTGGGCTGTTTCCAGATTTTCGCTATTGTGAACAATGCTGCCAGAAACTTGGGGGTGTATTTCTCCATTTGGAGCCGTTCTATGGTGTTCTTGGGGTATATTCCTAAAAGTGGGATAGCTGCGTCAAAAGGCAGTTCAATTTTCAGTTTTTTGAGGAATCTTCATTCTGTTTTTACAGTGGCTGCACCAGTCTGCATTCCCACCAGCAGTGCAGGAGGATTCCCTTTTCTCCACATCCTCGCCAGCACTTATTCTGTGTTGTTTTGTTAATGAGCTCCATTCTGGCTGATGTGAGATGATATCTCATTGTGGTTTTAATTTGCATTTCTCTAATGATTAGTGATGTTGAGCATTTTTCATATGCCTATTGGCCATTTGTATGTCCTCTTTGCAAAAGTATTTATGCATTTTTTTCCACTTTTTGATTGGATTGTTTGTCTTCATGGTGTTGAGATTTACAAGTTCTTTATACATTTTGGTTATTAACCGCTTATCAGAAGTATTGTCAAATATGTTCTCCCATTGTGTAGACTGTCTTTTTATTCTGTTCTTGTTGTCTTTAGCTGTGCAAAATGTTTTTAGTTTGATATAGTCCCATTTGTTATCCTGTCTTATATTTCACTTCCCCATGGAGATAAATCAGCAAATATATTGCTCCAAGAGATGTCTGAGAGCGTACTGCCTATGATTTCTTCTAAGATGCTTATGGTTTCACGGTTTGAGTTTATTTTTGAGAGTGGTGTAAGCTGGTGATCTAGTTTCATTTTTCTTCAGGTAGCTGTCCAATTTTTCCAACACCATTTGTTAAAGAGGCTGTCTTTACTCCATTGTATTTCCTTACCTCCTTTGTCAAATATCAGTTGTCCATTGAACTGTGGGTTTATTTCTGGGTTCTCTGTTCAGTTCCATTGATCTATATGCCTGTTCTTATGCCAGTACCAGGCTGTTTTGAGGACAATGGCCTTGTAGTATAACTTGATATCAGGAAGTGTGATACCTTTCCCTTTATTCTTCTTTTTTTAAGATTACTGTGGCTGGCCTGACCTGTGGTGGCGTAGTGGATAAAGCGTTGACCTGGAAATGCTGAGGTCACTGGTTCGAAACCCTGGGCTTGCCTGGTCAAGGCACATATGGGAGTTGATGCTTCCAGCTCCTCTCCCCTTCTCTCTCTCTGTCTCTCCTCTCTATCTGTCTCTCCCTCTCCTCTCTAAAAAATAAATAAATAAAAAAATTTAAAAAAAGATTGCTGAGGCTATTCATGTTCTTTATTGGTTCCATATAAATATTTGAAATATGTGATCTATATCTTTGAAGTATGTCATTGGTATTTTAATTGGTATTGCATTGAACTTATAGATTGCTTTGGGTAATATAGACATTTTAATGATGTTTATTCTTTCTAACCATGAGCACAGTATATGCTTCCACTTGTTTGTATCTTCCTTGATTTCTTTTATCAATGCTTTGTAATTTTCCAAGTACAAGTCTTTAGTCATTTTGGTTAAGTTTACACCTAGGTACTTTATTTTTTGGGTTGTAATTGTGAAGGAGATTGTTTCCTTAATTTTTCTTTCTGATTGTTCATTGTTGTCGTATAAAAATGCCTCTGATTTCTGAGTATTGATTTTATATTTTGCCACCTTGCTGAATTCATTTATCAGGTCCAGTAGTTTTTTTACTGAGACTTTAGGATTTTCTATATACAATATCATATCTGCAAATAATGATAGTTTTACTTCTTATTTTCCAACTTGAAAGTCTTTTATTTCTTCTTCTTTTCTGATTGCTGTGGCTAGGACTTCCAGGACTATGTTAAATAAGGGTGAAAGGGGGCATCCCTGCCTTGTTCCTGATCTTAAGGGGATTGCTTTTAATTTTTGCCCATTGAGTATGATGTTGGCTGTGGGTTTCTCATAGATGGCTTTTTATCATGTTAAGGTATGTTTCCTGTATTACCACTTTGTTGAGAGTTTTGATCATGAATGGGTGCTGGATTTTATCAAATGCTTTTACTGCATTTATTGATATTATCATATGGTTTTTCTCCTTCTTTTTGTTTATGTGATGAATCACATTGATTGATTTATGAATATTGTACCAGCCTTGCCTCCCAAAAATAAATTCCACTTGATCATGGTGTATAATTTTTTCCATATATTGTTGGATCTGGTTTGCTAATATTTTGTTGAGGATTTTAGCATCTATATTCATCAGACATATTGGCCTATAATTTTCTTTCTTTGTGTTGTCTTTGCCTGGTTTTGGAATCAGAATTATGCTTGCCTCTTAAAAGAAGCTTGGAAGTCTTCCTTCCTCTTGAATTTTTTGAAATAATTTGAGAAGGATAGGAGTTAGTTCTTCTTTGAATATTTGGTAGAATTCACTTGTGAAGTCATCAGGCCCCGGACTTTGCTTTGTTGGGAGTTTTTTTATAACTATTTTGATCTCATTTAGTGTAATCCATCTGTATAGGTTTTCTGATTCTTCCAGATTGATTTTTGGAAGATTGTATGTTTCAAGGAATTTGTCCATTTCATCTAGGCTGTCTAGTTTTTTGGCATACAGTTTTTCATAGTATTTTCTTACAATATTTTATATTTCTGTTGTGTCAGTTGTTATTTCTCCACTCTCATTTCTAATTTTCTTTACTTGAGTCTTCACTCTCTTTTTCTTGGTGATTCTAGTTAAAGGTTCATGAATCTTGTTTACCTTTTCAAGAACCAACTCCTAGTTTCATTGATCCTCTGTATTGTTTCTTTAGCCTTTATGTCATTTATTTCTGCTCTGATCTTTATTATTTCCTTTCTTA
This sequence comes from Saccopteryx leptura, assembly GCF_036850995.1. Taxonomy (NCBI): domain Eukaryota; kingdom Metazoa; phylum Chordata; class Mammalia; order Chiroptera; family Emballonuridae; genus Saccopteryx; species Saccopteryx leptura. The sequence goes on from NW_027095700.1 coordinate 2,826,626, forward strand.
TACTACATTTAGGCTTTCCTACTGTTCTTTTTCTAGTTCTTATAGATGAAGGGTAAGGTTGTTTATTTGAGCTTTTTCTAGCTTCTAAAAGTGTGCCTGTAGTGTTATGAACTTCCGTCTCAGTACTGCTTTCACTGTGTCCCATAAATTTTGAGTTGTTGTGTGCTCATTGTCATTCATTTCTTGGAATTCTTTTGTTTCTTCTTTGATATTATTCTTAATCCATTCATTATTTAACAACATGCTATTTAGTTTCCATGTGTTTGAGAATTTTTGAGCTTTTCTGTTCTGGTTCATTTTTAGTTTCATGCTGTTGTGATGAGAGAAAGTGATTGATATGATTTCAATATTCTTAAATTTGTTGAGACCAGTTTTGTGCCCTAAAGTGTGGTCTATTCTAGAAAATGTACCATGAGTACTTGAAAAGAATGTATATTCTGCTGCTTTAGGGTGGAAGGTTCTGAAGATATCTGTTAAATCGAGTTGATTTAGTGTGTCCAATAAGTCTGATGTTTCTTTGTTAATTTTCTTTCTTGAGGATCTATCTAGTGATGTCAGTGGGGTATTGAACCCTACTATTATAGTATTGCTGTTGATCTTGCCCTTTAAATCCATCAAAGTCTGCTTTATATATTTAGGTGCTCGTATATTAGGTGAATAAATATTTATAATAGTTATATCTTTCTGTTAGATTACTCCCTTTATCATTATGTATTGGCCTTCTTTATCTCTTTCTATATCCTTTGTTTTAAAGTCCAATTTGTCTGAGATAAGTATTGCTACCCTAGCTTTTTTTTCATTTCCATTGGCATGAAATGTTTTTTTTTTCATCCTTTTACCTTCAATCTATGTGTATCTTATGTTTTAAAGTATGTCTCTTGTAGACAGCATATGTACGGGTCCTGTTTTCTTATCCACACAACTACCCTATGTCTTTTGATTGGGTCATTTAATTCATTTATATTTAACATTATTATTGATATGTATTTGTTTATTGCCATTTTATTCTTTAAAGCTGTATTTCTTTTTTGCTATAATTTTTCCCATTTTGATCTATTTACAACAGGCCTCTTAACATTTTCTGTAGCATTGGTTTGGTTGTAATAGCATTGGTTCCTTGAGTTGTTTTTAGTCTGGGAAGCTTTTTATTTCTCCTTCGATTTTAAACAATAGCCTTGCTAGATAAAGTAGTCTTGATTGTAGTTTCTTGTTCTGCATTACTTTGAATATTTCTTGGCATTTCTTTCTGGCCTAAAGAGTTTCTTTTGAGAAGTCAGACGTCATCCTTATGGGGCTCCTTTGTAGGTGATAGCTTTTTTTTCTCCTGCAGCTTTTAATATTTTCTCTTTATTGCTTAGCTTTGGTATTTTAATTATGATGTGTCTTGCTGTAGGTTTCTTTGGGTTTCTCCTTAATGGAGTCCTCTGTGCTACTTGAACTTGTGAGAGTTTCTCCTGCATTAATTTAGGAAAGTTTTCAGCTATAATATGATTGAACAAAGTCTCTATCCCTTGTTCTTTTTCTTTTTCTTCAGAAACACCTATGATGCATATGTTATTTCTCTTCATATTGTCACAGAGCTCTCTAAGAGTTTCTTCAGACTTTTTGAGTCTATTTTCTCTTTCCGTTTCTGCTTTTATGACTTCATTCCAGTTGTCCTCCAACTTGCTGATTCAATCCTCAGCTCTATTGAATATTTTGTTTTTAATTCCTTACTTTGTGGTCTTTATTTCTGATATTATATTTGTCATCTCTGACTGATTCTTTTTTATACTTGCAATTTTTTATTTAGGTGTTCATAATGACCATCCATTGTTGTTCTAAGATTCCTAAGCATCCTTACAATCATTATTTTGAACTCCGCCTCTGAAAGTTTGATTATTTCCATATCACTCAGTTCATCTCCTGAAGTTTTCATTTGGATTGCAAGTTTTTGTCTTCTCATTGTCTGTGTTTTGTTTGTAGAGTTGGTTGAGTCTAGGCTTGGTGTTGTCTGCCTCCAGTTTTCAGTTGTGTTATTTCTAGGTCTTCTTGGGTTGGTATCAGCTAATTTTTGTAATCTACTTTCAGATTTGGGAAGCTTTGAAATCTTGATTTGTTTGTTTTCTTAATAGGTGATAGTCTTGTATACTGAACTCAGCAGGGGGCTTCCTTCAAACTGTATCAGGAATGCGGTGGGTGAACCTGAGATTCTGAAGGTAATCTCTCTAGGGGCAGGGTGTTTTCTCAGCTTCAGTAGGGGGAGGTGTATCTCAGATCTCCATGGAGACCTGAGTTACTGCCCCTCCTTCCCACTTCTTGTTTTCAGCTGTCTTTTGTTTCACTGATTGGAGCTGGAGAGATGTCTGGAGATCTCTGATTCAGAAGCAATTCAGTACTGTTTTGTGGGGAAGGATCAGTCCCTCCCCCAGCTATGGCTGCCTCCAGCACAGATGAGTCAGCTTTTTTTAGATCATCTCCTGCATTCCTTAGCCTCTCAAAGTCTGACCTTCTCTCTATCCTTTCCACTTGGGAGATAAGCTTGTCTTTTCAACACACCTCACTCCCTGGAAGCCAAGAAAGTGGCTGTGAGCAGTATTTTCTGCTCTTTTCCCTGGGGAGAGAAATCCTCTGGGCTTTCAGCTTCACCCCCCCTCCATTCCTATAAGCAGGGGAGATTCAGGAGCTCCCTACCAGGTTTGTTGTGGCTTCTTCTTTACTCCTTGGTTTTTGAGATCTGTTCTTGTAGTCCAGAGCTGGATTTTCACGCTGGTTTTTCCAAAATTGATTTGTATTCCAGTTTGGTGGTGAGAGCTGCGTGTCTGTACATCCGCCTACTCCACTGCCATCTTTAGGTCCCCCAGAAACTTCTTGTTATGTAAAATACTGGGGGAATTTTGGACAATAGAGACCAAGAAAAATCACTTGTGAGACCCACTGTCAGAAACTAAGTCTCTGTAGTTTAGCATTGTCCTTGAAGACCTTGTTTTTGGTATATGCATGTGCTGTCCAATGTGTATTCTTATTTTTTGATATGAGGGTTTTCTACACTGTGTTGGAGGGATAGGACTTTGTCATTGGAAGAACACGGAAGAGAAATATCTTTTTAAATACCTGTTTATGAATGCACATAGCCTTAGACATATGCCTGAAGCTGTCACTAACTGTGAAAGGGCTAACAAGCACAACTTTATAGGATGTGTGTAATTTTCTGTCCCATGTGGTGTATGGAAAGGGATTAATGGTAGAGATATGTCTAAAGTATTCCTGGGATGTGTTTTCTTTCTGTTTTATTTTTCTTTCAATTTGTTTTTTACAATCCCAGGTTTCTCCAGATAAATTAGGGCTCCTTTCTTTTAAAAATGTATCGCATACCACTCAAGAATTTATTTTCTGTGTGAACTTGCCCCCTTAAAACACATAGATGAAGCTTCTCTTTTTGATTAGTAGATGCGTGTTGTTTTCCAGCATGTTAGCTAAAGTGGGAGATGCAGGGTTGACCTGACATAAAGGTGAATGGCTAGCTCTAATTTTTTCAGCTCACGTGATGTTTGGAAAAGTTTAACAGTTTATATTCGGTACGAAAGAGGCATGTTCACTGAATCCCTCCTGGGTCCATAGTGGATGTCTTGACTATAAATGTCTTTCTAGTTGGAAACTTGAGAAATTCTATTTTATTCCTGGATGTTCATTTCTTAAAGACTGCAACTTTGTGCAGGCTCTAGTCCTTCTGCAGACAATCAGGGTTATCTGAGAAAAGGATCATAAGGTGGGGTGTTGTTCTCTTCCTCTGTTAGCATATGCCTTTTTCTGATGCTTGGTCTTCTGACTAGTTTTATATCTTTACATTTACAGTCAAAACACATATTTAAAACTCTTTTCTTGGCAGCAGGCTTACATGAACAATTGTTTTCTCTCTTCATTGCTATGCTAATTAATTATTATTTTTTGTTGATTTTATTTTGTATTGCTCGGCCATGTCTTTAATCCTCTCCAGTCGTTTTTTTTCTCTCCCCAAAGGAAAATATGGCTTGTATTTTTTCTACAGTCTCAAACCCCTTTACACTTATAAGTCAATGAATAGTACTGATGTTATCAAAGGGGACAGTTCAATCATTTCAGACTTCCATGAAGGCTTAAAACCTCTCAGTGTTTAGCAAAGTATTACAAATAATATTCCTAAGTTGACCATTGAACAGAAGTTGACTCTGCTCAACTAAAAGGGTATTGTTTTAACATAGATGACGGTGGATACACTCACAATCTCAACGTAAGTTCTTTGAAGAAACTGTGTGCAGTTCAATGTGGTCGGTCCTAAACATGTGGAGAGCTTCCTTTAAAAGTGCTGCTCATTCTAATTCAGAGACAGTATTGCTGGAAATGGAAGACGAGGCAAAGTCTATCCTAGGACATGACAACTGGTTCTTGGGGAATAAAAATCCCTGAAGGACTTTCCTAAGTCTAACGATCGACTTAAAATTAAAGCAACCAAATAGAGAGGAAGAAGTGTATAGGCTTAAGTGCTGATCACTGACCTATTATTGCTTCATGATTAGGAAATGCCTGTTGTGCTTCCTATGGGAGATGCAGTTAGTAGTTCACTTCCACTGAGGGGAAGGAATTCATGTAAGTCTTTGTTTGATTCCAAATCCCTGTTAGTTTTTCAAGCCCCTGGTAGAGGTGTGTGTCTCTTGGGTTTCACAGGGTTACAAAATTCAATTGTCACGTCAGTAGAGATTGAGAAATATTAACAAAAACATGCCATAATTTTTACGGAGTCTTGTTTCTGTTGAAAACAGAATGATGCTTTATTAAGACTTTTGTTTTCATTTGTGATGCGATGGCTACATCCTCTCTCTCATCATGCATTCTCAGCAATAATCATTGAAACAGGTTCTTTAACACAACAGTTATCTGAAGGCTGTCACATGAGGCTATTCCAATGTTATGTGCAGGGCATTGCTTTTGGTGGTGAGAACAGGCAAAAGAATTCAGAAATACTTACAAGATGTACATTGTGCTTTTGGTAATCATCTCCCTGGTGGGGGGAAATATATGTAGAAAAATAGCTAGTTCTTGATAACTGGCAAATAACTTATTTGTGTCTGGGCTAAAAGAGATCAGATTGGATTGAGATGGCAAGTTCAAATGAAATGGATGCTTGAAAAGGTCTCACCTACAGGAGTCAAGCATCATAACTCTGATGTCATAGCATCAAACTACTGGGAAGTATATGGAAGGCCAACCTCAGTTAATCCATAAAAGGAGTACTGAAATGGTTCATACTCTTAACAGAATGGTACTTGTTTTCTAATTGTTTATAAAACTTCAAAATCTATAGAACATCATTGATTCTAAGTACATTGGGGCTCTTATATTCAAACTACACAGAATGTGGGTCTGATGTAGAAATGGACGTAGCTTACCAAACCAAGTTCACATCATGGATACATGCAACAGAGTGATAGCAGCCCAGTGAAGGGCATTGGGGGACCGGCTGATAGTGGGTATAGGGATTCACCCAATATAAATATTTGTCCTTTAGACACAAATATCATTGTGCTGAGAGCCCGGGGTAAAGGGAAGGCCTCTAGTGGAGGTGGCATGAGGTGCATAAAGAGTACTAAACAGTAACCTAGACTTGACCATAGAACATATGCTGATCCTCCTGACCAAACTAAATGCCATTAACTCACAGGTGGTGGTGCAGATACTGGCAATCTCCACATAAGATTGTACAAGGATCTCCCTCAAGTCAAAACTGGTCCACCTTCAAGATGTGAAGATCCTCCCCCTTACAGAGCTCCTCTTTCATCTCCCAGGCATAAAAATATTCAGATGGGAAGAGAAGGCAAAATGTATGCTATGTAAGGCTAAGAAGAGTTTTGTGGGGAAGACAGACTCATGATGTGGCGAGCAGCAGATATTCCATTCTGTTGTACCACTGATCCTGTGCCCCAGTATCATGAGTGAAGGAGAAAATGGTGAAAGAGAAGAAGCCTATGCATTTCCATTAGTGGATTAGCCAAGGAGCATACAAAACTAAGGGGAAGGCTGATGTAAGAGAATTGGAAATAAGAATCTGTACCTACAGAGAATATAATTAATGGGAGGAAGTTTCACAGTTTTGAAGAGAGACAGTGATCTTCAGAGGACCTTTACATGCTGTTAGTTTTGTGCCCTTTTAAACTGTATTGCTGTTATTACAAAGGCAAGGCTTGTTTATTTATCTTAGATTGTGTTAGGAGAGACCAAGCACTTGGATATCACTAGCAAAAAATGTGTGAGAAGATTGTGCCATGTTCTAGGGCAATAAATTGATGGAAATAATCATGGAAATTGTGTCCCTTTTGGAGTCCGTGTACAAGAACAAGGTATGAAACCATGATGTGTCCTGAATCCTTAAAAGAGATAAGGTATTATACAGTAAGTAGGTAAGAGATTTTGAAAGTATACTTTTTCAGTTGGCCTAAAATTGTAGTCATTTAGAGTGGCTGTGTTGTTCACACAGGGAAGGTGGTTACATGGGAATTGAATACAGCACAGATCCCTTAGCTTACCTGAGAGAACATTAAGCAGTCAGTATGAAGGTCTGCTCAAGAGGCTGATATGTGAACTAGGCAAGTGAGACAGTGAAGAATGGGGGAAGTGCCTTTAGAGTAGCAGTTTCAAAAGTGTGTGTACTCATGGATTAATATTAGGGAGTAGGTTTTGAGTACACTTACAATATTGGGGAGGTTTCAGCTATAGCTGATAATTTCAATAGCATGTACTTGTAATTGGGGGAGATGTCAGGTCATTTGGCATTCAAAAATGTCATTTGTGAAGGCATGTCACATTGTATTTGATTGGAACATTAGAGTGATTTGTAAACGTTGTTTTGGAAAGCAAAGAGATATGCATGGTTTAAGTTTCTTTCTCTTTGAAGTATTTCTCTTTGCATAAAGAATTCACATAATCTATTTAAATTAAAGGATCACTTTCATCTCTGAGAGAAAACGATGGTTGTCCTCCATGCAGAGAGCCCATCTCTTCTTGGAGAAATGACTATATGGCAGCAAGGATGAAGATTAGCACTAATTTAGGTAAAGGGAAACATGATTCATGAACAGGTAACATATACTTCGTGTTTTAGTAGTTGAGGAGAAGTTTCTGTATACTAAAATTAACATTTGAATTAACAATTACCCGTCTTAGAAGCTATTCAAACTGATTTGTTAACACCACCTCTCTCTAGTTGCAAAACACTTTTATAAATTTAAAAGAAAATGCTCTGCCCCTGAAGCAGTCACTGTGATTTTCTCCCTGCCCCAGCCCTTCTGAAACCTCAGTTGTTTTTTGTTTCAACTGCTATACCTTCTGTGGAAGTATCAACTAATTGTATCTGTAAGGTGGGCTGCAGGAAGACACCCGACTTCAGGTTCTAAAAAGTTTATTAGGGGTTCTCCTGTGGGCTGACTCCTATGGCAGAGGTCTGGAACCAGTTCCTTTAACAGGTAGGCTTAAGTAGAGGATGCGAGGTTGGAGGCTGGTGGTTGTTAAGGACAAATGTAGCTATCAGCCACTTATGTACAATTAACCCTAAGTAAGCTAGGGGACCTTTCACACTCGGGTTAGTCACTCAGATGCCAACGGGGTAGTGACTTTGAACATCCAATTTGTCAGTGACCCTTTGTCCAGTTAAGGGAGGAGGGGTTCATAGCCCCCTCCACAACCCTATCCAATCTGTCCTGTCTGCATTAGCAGAACAGTTTCAATGATCATGCATGTAGCAAGCATCAGGCCATAACAGCTCTTTGGAAGAGTCAGTATTGCATTGTAGATGTAGTGAAAACAATTTGTTCTCAGTCTTTCTCTTACTCCCAGAATGGTACTGCTCTCAACACTCAGGACAAGTAGTTCAGAAGCTGATTCCAGTTATTTCAGTATATTGTTCGAAAATGAATTTCTGGGTCATATTGCCTTTCTGCATTTATCGTGTAAAGCACTCTTCCATATTTTTGACAGCAGCTGCTGTTTGATTTTTCTCAGACCACGTAGAGAATTTTGTTTGTGTACATCCTCATTAGTCCCTAATCTTTCCCTTTTCAGTAAAATAACCTACCTGGCAATAGGATGGTATCTCCTTCCATTTCAGTTTATAATTTTCTAAAGACTGTTTTTACAGAGCATCCTGACACCAGTTAAGGGGTTTTCAAATTTGTTTATGGCAGAAATTTTTATCCACTTTTCCACTTAAAATGTTTGTTGTTAGGCTGTCAGAGTGTCAGCTTGTGCCGGGTGTTAGGACGCTGTGGTTTCAACTATTTCTGTCTTGTGAAGTTTTACAGGCAGAGATGATTCAACATACCAGACAACACGGGTCGAGGCGCACTGCGTAGATGTTATGCCTACTGTGGTGATAGCCATTCTGAGGATGAGCGTTCCTGTAGAAGGCACAGCGTCATAGAACATTTCATGTTTAATCGAATACCTCATTGCACTGTAGAAAGTGCACATTTATCAAAATGTTTTATTTTTTTTAATGAGAAACTGTGGTGGCGGAAGCGGATGTCATTCTAGACATATTCAGACTATTCCACTCAAGCTGCTATAGAGGCATATATAAGAGTTATGCTAAGAGTCGAGGCATGCTTCCTAATCCAGAGATGGAGCTAATCATCCACAATGTTGTTCACTTTATTCTGTCAGCAGAGGAAAAGGTGCTTGTGTTGTGAGCCTTGGATGAGTTTAGAGGGCTATGGATTATTTTCTTTACATCTCCTTTAAATGATGATTGTTTGAAGACTGCAGGCAGTCTTTCCTTTGTATTACAAAAACTATTTAATGTTGTACATTATTGGGAATGTTTTGTGGAAGGGATCACAGAGATTATATGAAGGTCAGAATCTCAGCCCTTTTCAGACAATGGGCCTGCATATTTACTAGAGGATCCATTATTAAGCTAGAAAATAGTACTCTTCATGTTACTGAAAATGTGGCTTAAATACTCGGAAAATGCCTTGAGGGCGTCTGCATAACTGACGTCTTGTAAGCACAGGCAGAGAAATGTATTTTCCAACTAGTGTACTCTTCCTTGAGATGTACTGTAAGGTGATAATAGTATAATAATTTCATGAAATGCATTAGCTTTGTGATGTGGTTCACGTTGTGTCCTTTGGTCACTGACTTTACAGAAAGCTCACAGAGAACATCTCCAGCGCAAGGTCCCCTTCGGATTTACCATGGAAGCAGTCATTGGGTTGATTATCGCAGGAGCTCACAGGATGGCTGGATGGCCTTCGTGGAAACTAGCAGAGCTACCTACAGGATACCTGTTAAGTGGTCATGAGCTTGGTGAGCAACGAGACTGAGGGTTGTCACCATCTATGCAAGGGGGTGGACACTGCCTCTCGTGAATTATGGAGAGAGATGAGAAGCATTAATCATTAGTTATTTGTTGTGGCAATTTAGTTGTTTATTGATTGATTCTCATATGTGCCTTGACCATGGGGTTACAGCAGAGTGAGTAAGCCCTAGCTGGAGCCAGCCACATTGGGTGCAAGCTGGTGAGCTTTTCTCAAACCACATGAGCCCGGGCTCAGGCTGGCGACATCAGGGATCTCGAACTTGGGTCCTTCGCAACCCAGTCCGATGCTCTATCCACTGCACCACCACCTGGTCAGGCTCAGTGACTTATATAAGAGACACTCAGAATGGACTCTTTGATGGTTACATTTATTTTCACAGATAACCTTGAAATGTTCTGTTTTTATTGTTTTCTGTGATACTCTCATTATTTCATTCTGTAATTTGAAGCTTTCATCGTCTTTGGTTTTGTGCAGAGTCACTCTTCTGTGTGACAGCCTCACAGGAAAGAATTAAAATTTCTCCATCATAAGCTGGGCGGTACAGTGGCTCATGGCGCTTTTCACCTTCTAGTGTATGTAATATATTCGGGTACTCAGGGTGCCTTATATTAGGTTGTTCTTTGATAAATAACCTCCCATGTCTTTTAACAGCAGCACCAGAGGTCAGTTTTGGGCACATGTGTTTTTGGCATGCAGCAGGCAATCAATAGGCATTGATCCCTGCACATGACCTTCCTGTTTTCTGGTTCTGTAGTAACTGAAGGATGGGCTTGGTTTGGTACTGGGTGATTGGCATCGTCAAGTAAACTCCATCCTGGGTTGGTTCACCGCGGTGCATGCCGTCTGCCGTGGGGACGTTTTTCTTCTTACTTAATAATTATAAATATTTACTGCAATTATTTAAAAATTGCATTTTTTGTTAAATTTGGCACCAATATCTAGCATTGCATTTAAATAGCCCGGGGTTAAAGTCATGTTGAGTCCATTTTCAAATTGCCCCCCTATGGGGTGTGGGCCCCACATTGGGAAACACTAGTCCAGAGTGTTTTCACAAATCTCAGTAGGGTGTGACCTCTGAGACCCAGAGTGGTGGTCTGTGCCCACAGTTTCAACTGAGTTTTCTTTAAGCTGGAAGCACCAGTCATAGACTCGGGAGAGTGGAGGAGTTGAGCTCCAGTCTCAGCACCAGAAAACTGAGTCACTGGTGCACCCCATTCTTTCTGCTCTTTCAGAACTAACCTTCACCTTAAGTGGAGCAGGACAGTCTCCCAAGGATGGGGCAGTTGCTTTTCTTCAGACTGATGCCACTCTGAGGAACCTCTCCACCTAAGAATGGCAACTGCAGTACTGGAGACTCAGCACAGGGGTTAGGGTGGCCATCCCCCACTATGTTTCTCTCCGGGCCTCCAAATTTGCACTCCCCTCATGCAGCTCAGGTCCTCTCAGTTCCCCCTTATCTGGAGTTGGATAAGTGGCTATCAATGAGAATTTTTTTCATGGGCCCTTTAAGATGGAGGCTGAGTCTCAGAAACCTGTCTCTTCCTTGCAGAGAGAAACCCAGGCCTTTTCACAACCAGATTCTCTCTTCACCTCTTCTGGGATCTCGGGGCCTAGAGCTGAGCACCCACATTCCTTTGTGTGATCCTAACACAGTGAGAGCCCCTCCAGAACCTCCGCTGCCCCTCTCTCCTGGGAGCAGAGCAGCCCTTTCTACATCTCCACCCTTCTTACCAGTCTTAGTGTGGCTTCTTCCATAATCCTTGGTTATAGAGTATTCTTTGTTTAGTCCAAAATTGGTTTTTCAGAATGATTGTTCATAGATTAAGTTGTACTCCAGTTTGGCCTTGGAGGTGGCAGCTGACACTTCTGCTGACTCAGCCGCCATCTTGGAATCTCCTGGGCATTCTTTCTTTCAACACAGAGTCCTGAGGCACTGCTATGCCCCTTTACTACTAAAAGGACAATGAATACTCATACTGGGTACCAGTGAGACAGAAACAACCTCACAATCCATCAAAACATGATTCTCATATTTTCATTATCATTGTCATTCATGTGGGTCTTTTGTGGTCTCAGGGTTCAGCCTCTCAGCTCATGCAGGAATTCCTTCCAGTGTTCTAGTCTAAGGAATGGACTTGGGTCAGGCACTTTCAGCAACAAGGGTGACTTCCTGGCCACTGCCGTACCACAGAGACAAATGCTGGGTCCCTCTCGCTGACAGAATTGTGCCATCTGTCACCTTTCCTAGGACATCTTCTCTGTGGTGACATGGAATAAAACCACTGCTGCTTCCTGATAGTAAGACACTCCCCCTCCCTCCAATTATGCCTTCTCCACTAAGTACCTGTTGTAGACTGCAGGTAGCAAAAAGCCTTTGTAAATTCAAGTCTTCACAAAAGGTTAAGTTCTCCCCCATCCACCTCCATATTGGCTGTGATGCTGAGTATTTGCACCCACTCTACTTGCTTCCTTGGCCTTCCTCTCACCCTTTGTTTGTTCAGATGTTGAACGATTTCACCTTATGCATGGTAGAGGGATTTCTGTTTATGCCTTTGGAGAGATCCTGTTGTAGCCTCAGATGTGTAACTTTGTATGAAGGGCTTCCTTCATTTGCATATGTTTATATAATAAAGCAAACTGGGGATATGGGGTACTCAGATATTGCCATCAGCATTGAAGAGGCCTCCTGATCCCATCCTTTTTTCTTAATGAGCCTGTTTTTTTAATTTCAAACCATTCTCACTGAAGACCCAGAATTACGGTCTGTGCTGGTCCATGGCAAGTACTCCCACACTTCTTTGCATAATGGATTCCAGACCCCTACATAGCCCAAGAGTCATCAGCTTATTCTTGTAAACATTCTTAGTGATTCACAGAAGAGTGGAATGTTATTCTAAATAAGGTCCTTTAAGAACTGGGACAGAACAGTTTTGTTGACTGCATCCTAACGTGATGTGGTTTGGGGGAGGCTCCTGTGACCACTTATAACAATGCTTCCCAGACTGGTGCCTCAGAGGGTCACTATGCAAATGATTCAGACATAACTAGCTAAGGCTGGGGCACCCAATTCTGCCCCTCAGAATTCTCACCACCTGCACCTCTGTGTTGAATAAAGTAAACCAAGCCCAATCCTATGCCGAAATGTTTCCTTTAGTTATCATAATAAAACCCTTCACAGAGCCCAGTGCCAGGAAACTGGCACACCAGCCAGCCCAAAACTTGTCTGTGGGTTAAGAGGGTCCTTACCTTGAGTGGGTGTCACTTGATAGCTCTGTCTCATGGTGCCCTTTCAAGGTGAGCTCCTGTTTGTATTATTTGGAAGGGAGCTGACAATCACGACACACATTAGAAAAAATTTCTCTTCCCTTTGATACAAATAATGCTTACTGGCCACTTTTCTGTTGTCTTGATACAAGTAACATTATATTACTGGCCATAGAATTTACAGAGTAACTTTCTCTTCCCTTTTGTAAAATGACTTTATACCATGAGCAAGGCTGCTTGAGGAGCCCAGGGAGACAGTACCATAGGCCATCTCTAGTTTACATTGCTAGCATAATGTTGGAGTGTGGTTGCTGGTGGTTGGGCCAGTCAGTCTCCACTTTATGGTGTATCTCTCTTTGCTGTGAGACTGAGGATCATGGACACCCATGTCTTGCTTCATACTCCAGATCTAGAGAACACATAGGGGACAACATAAGCCAATGTTTCTGAATTCGGAACAGTTCTACATCAGTCATTCTGTGAGTGTCTATTAGGTCTGTGGCCCCTGGAAAGTTCACCAACCTGCGGCTCACTGCCCAGGCAGTGAGGTGGCCAAAATCCTGGGGGCACCAGTGGGAAGGCCACAGGAAGGGGAGGGTGTGAGATTTATCCTCTAATGATCATCAGGAGTTAACTGTTGACAGTGAGCCATAGAGTAGCAACAGGGAAAAATTATGGTGTCAGGAAGAGTGTCCGTGACAAAATTCTCATTCACAGCTGCAGTGAATGCAGGTCTACAAGGTGTTGTTTAGAATCAGGAAGGTCATATTTCCAGAACTCACTACCTTTAATGTCATGTCTTCTGAGCAGGATGCTAGCAATATCCAAGAAGGATGCCACTTGATGGTTTTGTCCTCGTTCTGAAAGAGAGTGCAAGAGATATTGCAAAGAAATATATAGGCCCCAGAGTAGGTACCTCAGTGGTCCAGCAGGGGACAACAGCGCCCCTTTAGCTTAGCAGAGTGAACTTTCAGTTACAGGGGTAGAGCGGGCACCACCCCAAACACATACCTCTTCATCCTTTTCTTATTCTGCCTTTTCAACTGATACTAAGGCATGGCCATTCATATAAAAGTCCTAGGGGCTCTTGCACACTGCCGGGATCTGCTCCAGGAATGCTACAAAGAACAGCAGGTGCCTCACCATGGAATGTGATAAGAAGTCAGCTGCTGCTGGAACATTCTGTACTGAATGGTGATATTTTCCACCAAATTTAGGAAAACTGGCTATTTTTATTCTCTCTTCTGCAATCTGCTGTTAAACCCATTCATTAGGATTTTCTTGGTTTTTTTTTTTAAGTAAGATGTTCATTTCAGACATTATTTTTCTCAGTTCTCAAATTCCCATTTGATTGTTTTGTTTATTATTAAAGAATATTATTTTCCATCACAGAGAGGATTAATAAAAAAAATATGACACAAAAATACTGATAACAGGACAGCAAATCCCAGAGAAAGGGAGGAGGGAGTTGGGGGCACTGGGGCAGTGTGGGTGAAATAGGGGCATGTATTTTGTGGGGTGAGTGTGTTACATTGAATGGGACACTTAAATTACACTCAACAAAATAAATTTAAATATTTAATAAAACATGAATATAGTTTTCCTTTTTCTACAGACATTTCTCATCTGCCACTCATTAGCATATCCATTCATTTATATCCTCATATGTTATTCTAATAGCTACAGTAAGTCTTTTTTCTGAAATCCAACATCTGGCTCATCTCAGAGTCTGTGATTTCTCCCAAGCAGCAGTAAAGTGCTGTATAGCACTTACTGTATTCTTGGAAGGTTCATATGGGTCAGTCACAGCTGAGTCTGCAGACGTGAATGAACATGTCTGTGCTAGAGGAGATGGAGATAGTGTTGTTCTGCCATTCCATATCCAGAGCAGGGCTGTAACACAGGAACAGAGGGAGGACCTCTACATGTACCAGCTGTGCACAGAGCTTGGCTGCTTTAGAACAAATCAAAGCATAGTTGAGAAGCATTATATATCCAGTAACACGATGAGAACAAGTTTTCCCAATGGGAAAATCTTCTTGTTATGAAAAACATAAAAAATAAAATAAAATCTGGATCTTCCTGGCCCAGGGAGGGAACAAGGGTCTATGTCACAGACAGCTCAATTACAGGTGATGCTTTTCTCCACTGGAAGAAACACACGATCTTTGATTGGTCTTCCACAGACAGGAGATTGTAAGTCCTTCCTCTAAGCCTTACAAGCTCTGGGAAATAGCATTTTCTGCTGAGAGACATTATAAGTGACCCCTTAAGATGAAGAGTGTTGGTAGAACCTTACTGATATTCATCTTGGACAAGAGAGTATTGAGAAACATATTTACAATGGGCATTTTATGTTTATAACCATAACATATAAAATGCAAGTAAAAGGTAGCTTTAAAAGGAATAAAAGTCATATAATCAAATAGAATATTAGTATTTAATAATAGAAATAAATGATGTATGGATAATAAGTATTAATGTATTTACTACTTTATTTCCTTTTTTGCTCATTCACAGTTTTATTATGCTGGCTTTGTGTCACATCAGAGGCCTCTAGGGTATGCATACAAACATTATTGTTACCTGCTGTCTAGAAATACCAAATGGCAGAAAAGGAAGAAAGAGGATCCACCTCTTCCTGCTTCACTCTCTGGCAGTGAAGGCGATAGCCCAACTTCACCTGTAAGATGGCCAACCCTGGAACCCCAGGAAAACCCTGCAGGAACATACTATCAGTCACAAGCTTCCCAGCTCTGGGATCATGAGTCACTCGAGTAGCAGGAGACACGCATTAGCCAGAGTCTGACACTTAGTCCAGTCTGCACAGTACCATATCCTTCATGCCTGCCACATTACACATGCAGTAGTCCAGGTGCAGATCCAGTGCAGGGCACCTCTTCCTTGCACTGCTGGGACAGCCCAGTGGAGCATAGCACCACCATTGGCTTGTCAGCTCTCCAGCCTTCTACATTAGCCCCTGCAGCTGTGCTTGACCAGGAAACATCCTGTCCAGCACACATCCCTGAGGAGATATCTTACCCACCTTTGCTGGAGAGTGAGCGTCTCAACCATGCTGCCTCAACTCTCCACAACACAGCTGACTGTGGTGAGTATCAGACAATATGTGTGACAAGTAGTTCTATTTGACTACATGTCTCAGTATCCTCGGCACAAGCTCGTGGAAGCTGTTTGTTTCCTGCTTTGAGGGCTGTTTTGAGGGGTACTCCTACTGAGGACTTACATTCATTAAGTGTGTGTTGTGTGCCAAACATGAGGTTTTTTCATCTTTTGTTTTTCTTTACACTTTTCTTCGGTAAATACTAAGAATGTCCGTGAAATGACCAGAGCCCAGATGATAGAAACAGAAAGGGTCACCTTTGCCTAATTCACACACAAGAATGATCAAAATGATGTTGATGGTCTTTGGTTAGAGAAACTGATCTTCCAAGGAAATTTTAAAAAGCCACTTTTTAGTATTAAAAAATAAAGAAAAAGAATTTTTAAAATGGTCTAAAGCAGGGGTCCCCAAACTTTTTACACAGGGGTCAGTTCCCTGTCCCTCAGACCATTGGAGGGCCACCACAGACAGTGCTCCTCCCACTGACCACCAATGAAAGAAGTGCCCCTTCCAGAAGTGCAGTGTAGGGTGGATAAATGGATTCAGGGGTTTGCTTTTTGGGGATGCTTGCTCTAAATCTATTAAAAATAAATTATGTTTACATGAAACCTGTGCACTCTTATTGATGATAAAAATTTTAAGGAATTTTTTAAAAACCACCTCTGTTACCACACACTATAGAGTTGAATATTCTGGTAGAGAAATGAATACTTGTCCAGACACAGAAATTTCAGCACTTAGTGAACATCACAGACAAAACTTTTGAGTTATGAGCACTTCAGTTGTTTCCTGTCTCAGTTATTTATTCTTTTAACATTAAACCTTCAGTCAAAATAGATTTTGCTATTACTATGTAACTGAACTCGAAAGAAGTCTTGAATATGAAGTTATAGTTACTTCTGACCTAGTTAAGTAGAACATACTCTTGGTTTTTTTTTTCAAAATTCAGATAAGCATTTAAGTTTCAAGAGACAGAAATTTAAAGAGTAAAATGATGCTTAAAATACCTTTAGTGAACACATGAGACAGATTCAGTAAAGAACTACTTTGGTTCTCAAAGATAATGGGGTTTTTGAAATATATTGATTTAAGTGAATAAATTTAAACAATTATAAAAGAAAGTTTGGGGAATTCCCATTGTATATAGCTAGTATATAGTTAGGAGAGAGATTGAGAAAAATTTATTGAACCACTTAGAGTAATAGCTTATTTTACATTAAGGTAATTAATCCAGGTAACAGCTCTTTTGCAGTATATACCTGTGGCCAAAGAGACCTCAGTTGGCTCAGTCTGTGTTATGATCTTCGAAGCTTTATGGTAAATTCTGAAGCTGCTTTTGTTGTTTGGGGGAGGTCAAATGAAACACTCATGGGTAGCCATCATCATGTCATCTTTATTGAAGCTGTCACTGGATATTACACATGGAGACCTGGGTCCTTGCAGTGGTACTGAGCAGATGGTTCCAGGAATGAGACCATTACTCCCTAACACCTCTTCTTTTAGGATAATGATCAGGTCAAGTTTGATTTGTTTTTCCCCCATTGAAGGTGCAAGTTCAGCATCTGAAACGCACTCACATATGCCAGAAAAGTGGTCTCTGCTGACATTTCAACTTGGTCCATAGAGGAAGTGATCCTGTTTCAGGAACAGAGATCCTCAGACACTCACACCTGTCGAGGATGTCTTCAGGCAACGTGTAATGCATCTTTTGATCTGATTTTCCTGTCATGAATTTTTTCCCTCTGTGCAGCCTCTTCAGTTGAATGCTAATCATTGTGGATGGTGAGGAGACCTACAACCTGAATTTTTCCTATGTGGAAAAGGTTACTTTGCTCAAAGTTAGATCCTTAAGTGGTAAAGGCAGGATCTGTGCTCTGTGTGGGTACCCAGTACCTGAAACACTTCAAGTCCTCAGGCTGTCAAGAGCAGATGAGTTGGCATGGTCACTCACTGGCAGGTGTTGTCTTCTCCTCTGTAGTGACATCCATGACTCCCCTCAAGGGTGTTGTCCTGTTATGGTGCCTGAAGAATCCAGCAACTGATTCCATTGGATCAGATCTGTTAACCCTGTGTGGTTCCTGATAGTTTGGGATACTGATAGCCTCATGCCATTTATAATGAAATATCATGGACTAAGTTTTTATAAGTTGTAATGTCTAGTTTTACTTAGTAGTAACAATATAAAAGGTGCCTAAGAAATGCAGTACTGTATGGGATTTCAGATCTTTTCAGACAGTGATAATATGATTCAGTAAAGTTTTCTTTTTAAACTAGATCTCATGGAAAGTAATATATACTTCAGCATCATTAGTTGGTTAATACAATAAAAAATTTAAGGAGGATGCTGTGTCATGTAATATTTTTAAAGTTTTTTCTTATGGGTAAAATTAGTGGGCACATATCTGATACACCCTTTTTAATATGGTAAGGAAATATGTAATTGGTTTTAGCATCATTTTAGCTTCAGGTGGTTAACTGATTAGCTTTCAACATAAAGACAATTCTGTATAGCTCATTACAGTTTGCATCAATGCTGACCTATTCATGTTCCCAGCCTTTCAAAGAAAGTTAATGACCTTTTGAAATTCATTTCTACCATTCATAGTTTTTACTCTTTTTGTCATAGCTATTCAGTATTTTATTCAACATACAATATTGAACATACAGAAGTTAGACAGGTGGGCTTTTTAGGATGTTAGGTTAAATATCCTTTTCCTTAAAATTTGAAGTAAATTTAAAAATGATTAATTGATGCTTCATCTGTACAAATTATGTCTGACAGTTTTCATCAAGCAGATGCATGCTCCGAAAATACATATCTGGAATGACCTGCCTTCTAATTGATGTTACCTGTTGTTATATATGAGGACTAACCATTCTGACACAATATGAAAGCCTTATTATTGATTGTCATTTTTTTCTCTCTGAAGGACATTGATGGGAAAGCTATGATAATGCACCAAATTCATAATATGATAGAGGATATGGGACTCAAGCTAGGACCAGCTTTTAAGTTTTGTGACTGCAGTGAAAAGCTTAAAGAAGAAAAATGCATTGGCTTGTAAAATATTTCTATAGATTTAGATTGTACTTAATTTGGGGGAGACCAGTACTACTTGTGTAAATCATTTTGCTGCCCTGAGAAATTTTGTGTTGTGAAAATACCTGTTATTTTAAAGCTTTTTAAATATTTTGACTAAGCTTGGGTATTTGACTAGCCTTTTACAGTTTACATCTCTGAAAATGCTTATGTCCCAGTTTTTGAAAGAAGCGCATTCTTATGGATACTGTTTCATTATATTTACATTTTATTTTATATCTGGTGTATGCACACAAGTAAATTTTCAGACTTTAAAATGGTACTGTGCACTTTTTCAGAGATAAAGATTAACCTAGATATAGCAAAATGTTTCTATTCTGTAAATGTGCACATCATTTGCCATCACTGGAACCTCTCAGCTCAATCTCAGAGTGTCTGTGCAGAAAATTTCTCTGTCCTGAGCAATGTTCCTAGCTAATTTGCATGCTGAGCCATTTAGTCTACTAATCATTTGAAGTACATTAGTTCGATTTGTCACTTTGGACTTTATTTTAAGAATTAGGACTTTCAAACCATACATGTTCATTGTTATTATTTCATTATTTATTACCTTGTTGTATCACATATCATTTATTGTAATGTGTATAAACTATGAGAATTGGTGGTAATTGTATTAGCTATTTGTTGTGAATGCCAGTAAATGTTCACGAGGGGCCAGAATGAATATTCTCTGTTTAGAAAACCAAGTGACCTTTATATTTATAAACAAATGTGACAGTTTACTGGGCATATGTGATCTGAAGAGTAGTTTTCACTTTTTTTGTGTAATAAAAAAGGTTCTACTTTACTCTCTCTATCTCAGATTGTTTGACAGAACATTCTATATCTAGTTGAACAGCCCTGAGGTGTTTAAGAAAATGCTATATTCTACAATTCTCAGATTTTAAAATATAATAAAGTTACAATACACACTCAAGTAAGTTTTTAGTTTTATATGTCCCAACACTTGGGTTATAACGTTGACTTTATTCTACAGGTCAATGGATTCTTGGTAAGAAAGGCTGGCCTCTTGTAGGCATCTGAACAGGAACCCAGGGAACTGTCAAAAGTTAAATTAGGGAGCTTTATCTGTGCTCAAATCCTCAGTTACCTGAAAAGTCCATGATGACATGCGTGCACTAGACAATGCCAGTGCCCCCAGAGGCCATGCCACCTAAGTCCAGGCACCTGCTGGCAATTCTGGCTGCTGCTTTACCAGCAGGGCTCAGAAGTCATATGGCCCATCTGCCTTTAGCTGTCCCAGCCCGTGTGATGGGAAGTCCTTCGAGGCTCATGGTTGTGGTTGAGTTGCCTTCAGTGTCTGACTCTCGGCACACCCACTTCAGGTGTTGTTGCTTGGTGCTGCTGCTGTTGGAGTTTATTAGAGGACATACTCTGTGCCTGGGAACTGGAAAACTTTCTGCTCTTGCTTCTGCACAGCCTGTGTTTTAGGTGCCTGAAAGGGTCAGGGCTGTAACAGGTCAGGGGTCATGCTCAGGTGACTGTAATGGGGTGTCTGTTTGCCATCTGAGACATGGGTGTTTGAGAACCACTTGTTCTTCACTGTCTGGTTTGTGAATTATTAGTTATTTCTCCTCTTGTGAACTTGCCAGAATTTAAAGACAACATTTCTTTTGCCTCAGTCCAACCTCGATCACTGTCTCCAGCAGATCTGCAACTGGAGCACTGAAGTCCCATGGGCACATCAGGTGTTTGATTTTGTTGGTGTGATATCTGATGGTTGGAGTGTCTTCTTAGAGATTTTGTTTCATAGAAGAATTTCACAAATGTTTAAAATCAAACCCCTCTTTGAGCATGAAAGTACTGTGCACTAAAGTGTTACTAAAAATAAAAAAAAAGAGCATCACTACCAGAAACAGTGAAATAGGGAAAAGTGCTGCTTTCTCAAGCTGCAGAAGAGAGTGTACTCCCAGGTAGCAGAGGAAATGTGCCTTTCCTTGACATTTCAGAGGTGCTTTCTACAATGTGAGGCTGGGACTTGCTTTGTCTGTAGGTCCTCTGGGGCTGACCAGGAATGAGTGGGATCTGGGGGTGAGAAGCAGGCCATCCATGGCCCTCTGTTGGAACGCTCCCTCCAGACGTCCCCCTCTTGTCCAGTAGGTTGATGGAGTCGAGCCTTGAACTCACCTCTGGCCAGCTCATACTGACTCACTTGAGCTTGCCCACCTCACTACAGAAGGGCTGTGCTCCTTCCCTCAAGCTGCCTAGAAATCATGGAGGGGACTCAACAACACTCACAGAAGAGCCCGTGGGGCTTGTGGTGAGGCATGCTTGTCAGTGTTCTGTGCCTTTTCTTAAGCTGGAGAATGAGAGAGCACTTAGTTAAGCTTATTCATTTGGGTCATAACTGCTCAGAGGCAAGGGTGCAGCCAGGGAAGACTTATGGCCTCGGCAGACCCTGCTCCACTGTTGACCTCCCCACTCCACATGCCTGGGTTACTCAAGTACACTGATGTCCTGGGAGGGGGCTCCTTGTCCACGAGGCACAGTAGTCAATCCAGTGGGAGCAGGCTGTGCATGCCACACATTAGATTTCTGTAAGATGAGAGAAGTTAAACCATAAACTTAGTGTATGGACTGACTATAGTGTTTCAAAGTTCTGGGTGGTGGTAGACACGTAAACATGCCAGTCCTTCTAAGTTCTCTCCTGTGCTTAGAGGCACAATTCTTGGAAGCAATGTTTTCCACACTTTCTTCCAAGTGGGTTGGGCTTGATTCTACCCAAAGAAGGAAGGAGGACAGGAAGGAGCAGCAATTTTTCACCACGGGCTTCTCTGGACAGACCTCTGGGCATCAGAGGCAGATGTGGGTTTGCCTGGCTGGCTGTCTGCTTGAGAGTCACCAACTTGAATCATGCAGAAAGCTAAATCCATGGAGGGGGCTGTCCTTTGACCCTTCCCTACTTAAATCTCAGAAAAAATTTTCTCCTGCCTTGTTCTTCTGCCTTCCAACAGCTGGGTAATCTTCTGTTCTGTATTAAACCATATTTGTTCTGAAGACTAGAATGACCTTGAGTCCCTCCTCAACCCTGACTGGAGTCCTCCCTCATAAAGTTGTCCTGCCTACTTTTCTGAGAGAACACTGGAAGTTCCACAGGGAGGAGACTTTACTTCTCCTCATTTCAATAAAATATTACATTGAACCAAATGCAAAAATTTGTGTGATGTGCCATTGTATGAACCAAATGAGAAAGAAGAATTCCTTCCATTCAACCAATTTCCTAAATGATGTAAAAACTAAGTGGCTTAAGCTGCATAAAAGGTTAACTCTGAAAAGCTGAACTCTGGTCATTTATGTATAAAGGTGAACACAAAGGAACTGAAAACTAAAGGCTAACAAGGTAAGTCCAACTGTACAGCAAGAGAGGGGAAGCACTGGTCTGAGCTTTGTAAGAACCACAGTAAAATCAAAACCAAAGAATATAATTGATCTGCCCCAAATATCAAATTTAGCAAGATTTTTAAATGTGAGTCTATATCCAAGCAAAAACAAACAGTATTGCCATGAATGTACATTTTACCTTCTGGTATTAGCTAATGCTAGCTAAGATAAAGGCATCACAATCATCAAGACATTAACTATTTTCCTGTGTGCAGCAATGGAAAGAGAGCAAGCTGGAGTGATTATATTGATAGATGAAGAGTCTTAAAGATATGTTATCCAAATGCCATGCTTAGAACTTGTTTAGGTGCTGATTAGAAGAAGCCAACATTAAGAAGGCATGTGTGAGAGGTCCAGGAAAGATCATTTACCCGGTGGTTCCTAGGTAATATTAAAGAGTTATTCCTTTATGACAGTGGTGTTCATGATATTATCATTTTGATTTGAAGGGGTCCTTATATCTTAGAAATGCATACTAAACTTTTACAGATGAGATGATATTTGGGATTGTTTATCGAGAACCCATCAGGGAACGGGGTGTAGATGGACTGAAATGAGCTCTGTGTTTTTATTTGTAATGACCAGATGATGAATATATCGAAGATCCTTGTACAGATCTCTGCATTCTTTCATATGTTTGAAAATTCCCATAATAGCATGTGTAAAAAAAGTAGTATTTAGAATTTGAAGACAAACCTCCCCCTGTTTTTTAGAGATATCTAAAATAAAGCACATTTTTCAAACTTATGCAGCTACCCATAGGAAGTATTCAGCCTTTGGTACTAATGCAGCACTCTAAGGTTTCCATCGCACCAAAAGAGGATGAAGTAGAGCTGCTTTTATAGAAATTTCAACCTTTAGCCCCCTGCTGTGCTGAGCAGCTGCAGTCTCAGAAATACTTGGAATTGATTCATGCTCACATCAGTGAATAGATCTCAACCTTTTCAGTATTTGTAAAATATACATATACATTTGTAGGCAGAAATACTGTAATATGCCCTTGAAAGGTAAGCCAGCCAGAAAGAGAAAGCAGGATTTATATATTTGCACACATTGAAGACAGCTGTACCATATGACAGCTTTTATAGCAAATGCTCTTGGTGTAAATTACTGATAATATCAGAACGTAGCATAGTGGAGAAGCAGCAGGCGAGCTGGGCACAGGGAGAGGCTGCGCTGCAATATTTCTCATGGACCACGTGAGGGCGCCAAAGGGCAGCTGTGATCAAGAGTTCAGCCTTTGGTAGTAGCAGCACTGCATTGTTCCCACTGCACCATAGAAGAGTGGTGAAGGGCAGCTTTAACACTGTGCCTTGAGTAAGAAGGGCAGGTAAAGCTGGAATGGTGGGCAGAATCACAAAGTGTGGGAGAGGCATTGAAAACAGCAGCCCTTCCATATGGTTGCCTAGAAGAGGGGCTGACCATGGAGACAGAATCTTGGCTGTACACAATCTGAGTTATGGCACATAATGAGGTGGGAGATAAGGGCGAATGAGGGACTGAAGCTATCTTGGGAAGAGTCCTGAGTGTCATGTACTATTCAGAACATAGTAGGCAGAATTAAGTGGCCTGCCTTTGTCTTTCCCATATGTCTCCTGTCTTCTCCAATTTTTTGTTGAACCCACTATGCTCTCTTCTAAAACACAATTCTCTCTTTTTCATGACTCATATGCCCCTAGTGTTCCACTGTTCTCCATTCTCGCTCATGACGACCTGTCTTCACTACACTTCTCACATTTCCACATTACATCATGTACCCAAAATTTCCCATAGCAGCTGTAATTATCTTCCCCTACAATGTTTGTTTTTTCCACAATTCTCTTTTCTATAACCTATGTGTCATTAAGGGGTTTGAACCCACACCTTGGTATTTTCAGATGACCCTCCAACTAAGCTAACCTACCAAGGATGTTTCTGGCCTTTTTTTTTTACTGATCAGTCTCAGTGGCCCATGGTTAATGTTTCAGGCTGTGTACACTGATGTGAAGCCACACACTGCGTGGCACATAGCCATTCAGCACGTGTTCTTGAACACCTTTTGTGTGCGAGGTGTCCCATGAGAAACGACACACATTGAAACTCTCCATTCCATCGGGAGGCATAAAAAAACCACAAGTGATTATGTTCTATTTCACATACTGAGGAGCCTATGAATAAAAACAGTAAAGAAGGTACAGGAGTTTTTAGGTAAGGTGTCCTGGATATCTCCCTGAGAATGGCATGGCCAGACTGGAACTCAGTGATGAAGCAGATAGTAACATATGGGCGTGGCCTTGGCCAGAATAAAATTCAGGGCAGATTTTTGGCTGTTTGAGAATTCTCATAGTAGAATTCAGGGGCAGGCAACTAGCAGGATGAACGTAGAGTAGAGCTCATGCGATAAGCCATGGCTGACCCGGTCTAGTGCAGTGCAGCCTGCCTGGCAGTGGAGGTTCAGGCTCAGTGGCTGGCAGAGATAATAATGTTGGAGAGGCATTGAGGATGGCTGCCCTTCCCTGTAGTTGCCAAGAGAAGGGCTGGCCATGGTGATGGGGTCTTGGCTATAAAAAATCTGGGTTATAGCTCATAAAGATTGTAGGTAGAGGCATGGGCAGGTGTGAAACCTGAAGCTGTCATAGGAAAATTTCCAAGCATCATATAATATTCAGAACATAGTGGACAGGAGTGAGCAGCCTGCCTCTGTCTCTCCCACAGTGTATTCCTTCTTTCCCAATTCCATGATTACTTCACCATTCCCTGTTCTGACTCAGAGTTTCTTTTTTTCCCATGACCCATATGCTTATACTGGCCAGAGTTCTTCATTTATGCCCATGACCACCTATCTCCACCACACTTCTCTCTTTCCCACAATATACTATCTGTCCACAACTTCCCGGAGCAGCTGTAATCTTTATCTTTTCCACAATGCTTTGTTTTCCTCACAATTACCTTTTTCTAAACCCTCTGTGCCCCAGCCTGGGACTGAACTCACCACCTTTGTGTTTCCTGAAGATGCTCTAACAGAGCTAACCAGCCAGGGCTGTTCCTGCTTTTCTTTTTTCACCTCAGTCTCTGTGGCCCTCAGTTATGGATCAGGCTGTGTCCAGTGATGTGAAGCCATGCACTGGGCTGTACTTACCCATCTGGCACCTGTTCTTCAGTTGTTTCTGTGTGTCTGGTGTCCTGTGAGTCACTACACACAGTGAGACTTTCCATTCTGCTGAGAGACTGAGAAATTCTCAAGTGATTATGTTCTATTCCATGTACTATGAAGCCTATGTAGAAAAACAGTCAGGAGGCTGCAGGGAGTTTTAGGTATGTGTCCTGGATGCCACTTTGGGGTTGAGATAATATTTGAATTCTGACCTGGAATAAGTGTAGCATAGAGCGATGACAATAATCAGGAGGAAAAAAGAGGTACAATGGCCTGTGTTGGGGTGAACTTGAGGTGTAAGAGTGAAAGAGGCCAGGCTGGCTGAGGAACCTGGGCAGAGGCTGCAGTTATAAGCCAGGAAACATAGTGGAGGGTGTATTGGTGCTGGCTATTTCCACAGAGGATAGTCACTTGCTCCACAAATATATTTAAAGAGCACCATGCCTTGTGACTTCCAACTCTGCATTCTTCACACACAACCTATGTGGACAAATTCTGCCAGGGGTGAGGACAATGGAGACCCAAAGACCTGACTCTGGGGACCAGGTTCAGTGACACAGATCTACTTTATTCAGGAAGTAAGCTAGCTTATAAACATGGGTTCAGGTTATAGGGTGTTACAGCATGTCTTTAATAGCCAATGGCTGAAAAGTTCAGGGAACTGTGTGGTTGGCATTGAGTCACTTCCTTATAGTTGGAGAGCTTTCTTCTTGGTATGACCAAGAAGCTTCTGGGAGCTGGAGTATTCTCACAGCATTGTATCAGCCACAGCTGTTAGGAATGTGCTCTGTGCTCTACCCACATATCTTCCTTCTCTTTTAATTAAGGTCAATTGGAGTTGATGAAAAACAGCTTGCTCTTGTTTTAACTTCTAAATGTTACACATTACGCAACGGAACCCTAGTAGAACTAAAACAGCTATAATACCTATTATACTATATGCTAATTATACTATTATACTATATGATATAATAGATTAGCTGGATTAAACAATGAGGCAAGCTTCTGTAATGCCTGACTAGTTAGAAAATATAATTGGTGTCTTAAACATGAGATTCCTCCTAGGGATCAGAATGTCATTTCCCTCCCATTGTGTTACAGAGAACTTCTAGGTGTCATTAAATGCAGTTTCATTTTTATTTTAGAAATTTGATGTAGGTCCATGCACAGCCCCTTCTCACAAAGGTACCAAAACAAAAACACAGAATGGATGGCTTGCCATGTGCTGCATACTGTGTATGGTTGCAAGGTACATTACACAAATCACAACAACATGACAAATCATACAATTTCAACAATTATAGAGATACATTCACCAGTCCCTGAGCACTTCACCCAAAGCACAAAATGTCCTCAGCCTTCTTTTTAGCCATGGGAAAACCTTCCTGGAGCAGGGGAAGGGCCTGCAACAAAGCCACCCTCCACCCCCATCATGGTTTTTCACATTGTCCAAAATCTGTAAGTCCATCCAATAAAAGAGCCAGTGACCACTCCCATCATAGTCCAAAAAGTCAGTCCACGCACATGAGGCCTCATCCACCCCCCTCATCTTTTTCATCCTGGCAGGTCTTACACTGTCCTAAAGAGGGGCACATGTCAATGGCAGCCAGCATTTCCATCTCCGCTTTGGAGAGCATGATGGCATTCACCCCTAAGTCCCAAAATGTCAGCAAACCCACCAGCGGCTTAGCAGGCACTCCCTGCCATTCCAGGGGCCACTTGGGGATGTAAGCCAGGCTTCCATTCATCCTCCCACCACAGCTGCCACCATTTACCTTCTGGATTCTGTGAATTGCAACTCTGGCCCAATTCTCCTCATCCTCCAAAATGAACTGAAAACACCAGCTCATGCTGCCCAGCTTGAGCCCTGGGCTGCCACTGCCTGTACTGGGAGTCAGTGGTTACTATAGCACACATAAGAAAGATCAGAGCACCAGGGCCTGGGGGCCTGTCAGGGGCAATTCTCTGAGACTGCCCTATCCATGCCTCCACATCTCCACAGGTGATGGGGCATGCATGCTGGCCACGTGGTCTTCTTCTGGAGCGCTGAGAACCTGTTTCCTTCAGGCATAGTCAGTGTGGAGAAGGCCAGGTCTGTGGCTTTGGACAAGTGAAGCCTAGCACCTGTCAGCCTCCAGGGTGTTTGCAAATGAAGGAAAGATTCGGACACCTTTTCTGAAGGACTCTCACCAGATCTTGGAAAGTCTGTTTTTGGAATGATTATGCAGGCCTAGGGATGTCCCTGAGCAGAAAGAACATTTTACATTTATTCTATTGATAACCCACTCCCTTCACCCTCTGTGAACCATGTGTCATCATCTATGAAAATACAACTTGGAGGTGTCTTACTTTGAAACGGAGGTGGTTTTCCTGTCTTTGAGGATCTCCTGGAGTTGAGGGAAGGTGGTCATGAAACCACAAAAATTCATGGTGACATCATTTCTAAATGCAACATTTCTGAAGCATTCAAGACACCTGCCAGAACATTGACACAATCACAACCCTCTCTCTCTTCTTCTCCCAGTTTTGAGGCTGTCACTATTGAAATCCATATTGATACTGGACAATGTAGCTTGAATGAGATTGAATCTATTTCAAAATTCCAGGAAGACCTCTGAGAGGAGTGTGGCATTACTCTGAACCCATATTCTTCGACTATATTTCTCATGCTTTAGAATTGCGTTCTTGCCTTCCCATCTCCACACTGTCAGGAGAGAGCATCCCACAGGCTCACTGTCATCATTATGGTACAGCATCTTCCTGCAGGTCCTTTTGATGCTTAGAGAAATTGCCCATGAGTGTTCTGTTGGAAATGCAAGTAAGTATTTTTTCTAGATCAGTGATTTTTAAACAGTAAGCCATGGCAATCTTTAAAGTAGGCAATACCAAAGTATTTATTAAGAGGCACTGAACTCTCTTTTCTTAGACACTCAAATAAAAAAGGATGACAACAGCCAACACAACAATAGCCATCTGGTGAAAATAAATATAAATTATAACTAATTATTTTTGGCCAGATCAATGTCCTGCAGAATATTAATAGTTTGTGTGTCAAGAGTGTCAAAAGGTTGAAAGTACCTGTTCTAGACCAAATGTTTAGCAACTTCTGTAGATGCTGCAGTGTAATGCCAAGTCCAAATCCTTCATAAAGTTAAGATTGTTGTTGTAACTGATCTCCCAGTCTGGCTTGAATTCTGAGTAAACAGCTTTATGCATATATTTTCTCTTGAGTAAACTTATTGAGGCCAGAAGGCAGCCAATTGGAAAAGCAACAGGTGAGCAGGACACAAGGAGCAGCTGTGGTGCAATGTTGCTCATTCACCACGAGATGGCACAGCTAGCAGCTACCATTAGTAGAAATTGAGTTTTTGGTTCTGCTGGGGCGCTGCAATGTTCCCATTACACCACAAGATGGCGCCAAAAAGCAGGTTTGAGTTCACCTTCCCAGCCTCTTTTTCAGCCTGAGGATGGCACAGGACCCCACAGAGCCAGTCAGAAATGTCCCACACCTTCAGGTTAATAACTAGTGCCCAAGGGAATGGGCTGCAGAGACAGCACCTGTGGAGAGAGCTTGGCCACAGACACGTCCTGATGGAAGACAGATGGGTGTGCTTCAGGGGCCAGTCCAGTGTCTAGTATCAAGGTGTGAGGAGTACCCAGGGTAGACTGTGCCATGTGTAATATGTATGGCACTGACCTTGTAGCCTGTCTCTAGCCATTCCTGTCTGTGATACCTAACTACTCAATTCTTTGAAAATTCCACATAGCTGTCTGATCCCATTGCCCATGCTGACTCTAGCCAGAATCAGAGTTAGCTTGTAAGTAAAAACACTTACCTATCTGATTTATCAGCTAAAGGATCCCCTGCTACATGGGGTTCAGTTGTCAGCTGGCTCGGTGTTTGTGACTGGGATGAGCCCAGAGTGAAAGGGTGTGACCACATCATCACAGCTACTTACTTGGCCCCAGGCTATGTCCTGTGCCCTGGGGACACAGACAGAATGATGGTGAGGTGTGTCAACTCCATCTGGGTAGCAAGAGGGACTGAGTATACAGATGCACAGACCAGCATGCCTGGTTTTAAGCAATTTCCCTGAAAGGCTGTCACTGCAGGGGGCGTTCTGCAACTGTTCAGAAGGAAGAAACTGGAAAAGGTTGAGATGCCGAGGGCAGGAAAACTGATGATGATGGTGGCACATGGGAGTCCCAATGGAGTGCTGTTCTCAGTGTTCTGGGCACCGGGACCCACACAGGAGTGAGGGTTGGCTGGGTGGACAGAGTTTTAGCCAGGTGCACTTTGTATAGAAGGACACGCCTTTCAGGTTGCATCCATTTCTGTCAGCTGACTGGTTGGCTCACACCACAAAAGGCTTTGGAATAAGTCCTCTTGCACCCACTTCCCTAAAGATATCATCCTGGTCAATTATGTGCAGCTATGGTATGGCCATTGTCTCCCACATTACCTCATGTGTGAGGACAACTGCTCCTGCTCAGAGCCCACATGTCCCAGAGCAGGGAGCTGAGGTTTCAGAGCACAATCCTGGCTGGCACCCTGCCTACGGCTCCCAGCCCTCCTGCAGGTGCAACCTCGACCTCTTGCCTTGCTTACCTTCCCTATGGATGATAAAGTATGAAGAAGGTGTCACATGGGGGAAAGCTTATTTGGCCACATTCTGCATCTTTTATAGGGGCACCATCTGTTCTTCATGCCCTCCTGCCCACACCCTACCACAATGCAGCTCAAAATGATTCCCAGGGCCCTTTGCCCAGTACCCAAGAACCAGAACTGAAAATGTGAACTTACTGCAGTCACTGGGAACAATTTCCATTGGGAACATTTTCCATCTCCATTGGGAAATGCACCCAGATGTGTGCAATTAAAAACAGAGGTAGTTTTGTGAACACTCAAATTCTTCAAAGCCATGTTCTGCAGGTAAAGAAAAACTTTTTAGAATCACTCTGTGCTGTGCTAACTTTAGAGTGAGGAAGATTTGGGACCATTTACATGTCATGGGCCACCAAAACCAGCGCTGCTACCAACCCCATGTAAAGCTGTTACCAGCATTGTCACTGAAGCCACGAGAACCACTGTCACAAATACCTCTACTCAGGAGTGGCTGTGTGCTGCTCCTGCCCAAGGTCTGCCACAAGTTCCCTGAGAAAATTCCTGTGGTTTCCATAGCAAGTGTTGGCCACTCAGAAGTTTGTCTTCAGTCTACTTGGTGGGGACAGGCTTGGTCCACAGAGCAAGGGTCACAGAAAAAAATGTAAACAAGTGACACACAACTCCAGTACCACAGGGACAGGGACTGTCCATCCCTGTCTGCTCCTGTGCAGAATCAAGCTGGGTCTCCAGAGAAATGACACCATCTCCCCCTTTGTGACTCACTTGTGAAGCTAAGTGCAGCCCATCTCCCCGGTATAGCTGCCCCCTCTGAGTCATGGGGACATAGGGGCCCTTTAACAAAATGAAGTAATGATTCAGGTGGCATCAATGAGAACAATCAGTTGAGGGGCAGAGCGGGTGGCAGTAAATGCTTGCTGAATGTGGGTCCACATAATGGTGCTGCCGTCCATGTGCACGGTCCCCTGTGGCCTGGGACTTCAGGCCTGCAACTTACTCTCAATTCATCCTGAAACCACACTTTCAGACAGCCACTCCGTGAACAAGGGAAAACTCAGTCATGTTGTCTCTTCCCCACAGCTAGTCTAAAACAATGCCACAAAGGGAAACACACAGGAAAACAGGCTTCCTTAGTAAACAAGTTTTTATACCACCTGGGGACACTGCTCCCACAACAATGGCTGTGAGTTCCAGCACCCTGTATGGACAGCAGTTCCAGGAAAACACACACAAGTCCCTTTTCCCTCGAGAAGTTGCCCTTGTTGCATGCCTCAGGGTCTCACCAGGCCCCACGGTGACCGAGAGGCACAAAGAAACCACACCTACCATGTTCTCTAATATCAAAATAGAGTAATTTTTTCAAGACACAAAATATGATCTGTCAATTCTCACTCAGAACATGAGCTAAGACACACATATAAGCAGTTCTTTCATTTGGAGATCATGAGGCTCAGCAGGGTGGACTCGAGTGTATGCAGTAGGCCAGCCTGGGCCAGATGGTGCTAAGAAGAACAATGGTAAAGACATCTGACACAGACAATAAAAACCATAGGAGCCAAAATTCAAAAGCCTGGGGACTGGCGGAAGGAACATTTTTGAATCTGACAAAAAACACAGATTCTTTTTAAAAAGGTAAAACAGGTTTAATGAAAGAAAAAAAAACAGAAAAAAATACACCCTTAAGTTTGACAAAGTGCACTCTATCGGGCTCCATGACTAACACTTCAGAGAACAGAGAAAAGTGAAGACCTAGATTTTGTGCGAGGTCAGTGCCCCATTTTTTTATTCAGTGCTCTTGGTCACTTCAAACCTTATGAAAAGCCCCAGAGAATCTGTACTCAGAATCAAGGTTGCATTTCGTCATGAACACATAAGAATCTCACAAGATTTGAGAGGCGTAGACAGGTCAGACGGTCAGTACCACAGGCCACCTGGGCCAAAATGGTGACCTCCTGCCTTTCCAAAGATGTGATCCTGGCATGAGTAATGGTGACAGTCATGTCCCCAGGGTGGACACTGATCTGAGCTGTGTGAATGCATTCTCACATTGGTCCCCCTTGCGGCTACAGCAAGGTCTTCTCCAACAGCCTGCTGGTCAGGAAAGCTAGAAACATGGAAGGTCGGCTTTCATCAGTAGGTCCCTGACATGCAGACAATTGGGCCTGTAGATGCAGGGCCTCCAGACCTCTGCTCTGATGTTTCAACTGCTGACAAGTTCAGATGTATCAATAGGCCACACATCCGGAAAAAACTGGCTACCAATCTTCATGTGATGATTTTCCAGAGAAGCAACAATTTTGTATCCTTGTCACCCCAGACCTATACTGACCACAGACCAGTCCTTCATCCCTATTTCAGGAGAAGGCAGGAGGTGCATGTCTTCAGCTCCATGAACATTGTCCCAAACCTCACAATATCTAGGGGCAGGAGATTATCACAATATCTAGGGTGCCAGAAGCCTTCCAAGATGGGATGTTAACTGCATAGAACTTTGACCTTCATGAGCAAGTGCCCACTAATGAAAGCCAAATACAATATCCAATGTTCAAACACAGCAGTCTTGGCCTTCTCTAGCTGGGATGTGAGGAGTGCACATAGACCAGGGGTGGCTGGACAAAAATGGGGGGCACTGCTGTCCCAGGACAATTTCAGTCAGGTGCGCCTGCCTGCCCTGCTGGGAAGATACCTGGTAGGGCACACAAACAACACCTTCTGAACAGCATCCTGTCTCATAGCCTGAACATAGGTGGCTGGACCCTGCCTGCTACCAGCACCCTAGCCACAGGCCGTCCCTCAATGAGCCCACAAGAGAATGACAGTTCTTCTCCCAATGACTCAAAATACATCAGTGTCAGATTATTACAGTAAAAACTGATCCAATGAAAGGAAATTTCTATAGGGCCACAGAGCCATGTTAATTTTTTAAAAAAAAACAGTAAAAAGATTCATTCTTAAAAAAAATCTTCTATGATCTCCACAGAGAAAGAAGTGATGCAGATGGTAGAAGTGATTCGTGACAATCTACCTGTAACTCACCTTCAGAAGAGAAGGACAACATCCTTCCTTGTTCACTTCTATCCCTGTCTGACCAGGGAAGACCCTGTAGCTACAGGTCAGCTGTGCAAGGACTTTCCCAGCAGCCCCGGAGGTGGGGGAATGACCATCCCTGTGAAGGAGATGTCACTACCAGGTGACACAGGGCCACACTGTTTTTATGGCTTAAATTCTGATTCTGTCACATCAGAGCAAATCCTTCCTCATTTTTATCTTGTGGCCACAAAGGTAGATGCAACCAGAAATGCCATGCCAGCCTCCAGTGAATAAAAGTTGGGATTTCTCCCTCCAGTCTAAAAGCATTCTGCTGACTTCAGTAGGGTCTGTGCTCCACCGCCTGACATTACGCCCACCTGTCCTGCAGCCCGTGTTTGTGTTTTTATAAAGTGAGAGGTGAGGAGGCAGGTAGATGGACTCCCACATGTCACCAGCCAGGATACACTGGTCAAGCTCACCAGGGCGCAATGCTCTCCCCATCTGGGGTGTTGCTTTGCTGCAACTGCAGCCATTCTGGTTCCTGATGTGGAGGCCAAGGAGCCATCCACAGAAACCGGGCCAACTTTGCTCTAATAGAGCCTTGGCTGCAGGAGAGAAAAAGATAGAGACAAAGGAGAGGGGTAAGGGTGAATAAGCAGATAGGTGCTTCTCCTCTGTACCCTGACTGAATATTGAACCTGGCACTTACACATGCTGGGCTCAAGCACTGAGCCAACTGGCCAGGGCCAATATTTCTAACTTCTTGATGAGAACTACAAAAAAGCCCTCCCACGGCTCCCTGCCTGGGGCCAGTGACGAGTGCATTTTGAAGTTCATGCCAACACATCATGTACATGCAGTTATCAAGTGGACAGGTTGGAGTCTAGAAGGTGCCACAATCTTACCTTTGCAAGCTGCTGGTTCATTAGAATTTGTGCCTATCTTGTACACACTGTGTGATTACTTCCACAGATTTAGAATACACAAAAGCAAGGTGGGGGAGACCCTGCTATCTTCTGAGACAATGTAAAGGAATCTTCTGAGCTGAGGTTGGCTAAAGACATGGCCCATCAATTGTGTTTAAAAAATAAAGTTTTATTAGTACACAGTTATGAACTTTCAGAAAACTCAAACAACAGCATGTTTGCTGTTGCTGAGCAGCTGAACAATGCATTTTAAGTAAGCAGCATGGAGGGGAAGAGCCAGGTCAAGGTCAAAGCCAGGAACTAGCACATTGGTAGTGTCTCTGCAGGTGTCACTGCCCAGGCCTCCAGTGGAATCGCAGGTGACAACTGAAGCCTCAGCAGAAGGGCTTTGAGAACACTTGGAGAAACAACAAAAACCTGTTAGACCTCCCAGGGCTCCCTGCCTTATACTCAAGAAAATCTCAAAGGCTAGATATCTCATGGGACCCAAAATACTTGTGGAACCCAAGGTCATATATTTATCAGCAGGGTAGCCATGTTGGGGGTTAGAAACTTGGGCCTCAGACAGAAGCAAGTTTCTCAGCCTCGATCATCAGATCTCAGCTGACAGGCTTTTCTCCATTCTTTTTCACCCCCTCCACACCTAGAATATCCTGAGTGCTGCTTACAGAGCTATTGAATGCACTGCCACCCAATTTGTCCACTCGGATGTTCCAGCAAATCTCAAAGATGCTGCTGGTTCCTCAGTAGCTGTGGAGGAGACTTCCACTCTGTAACTAAAACGGTCATCGCACATGACATGATGAGTTCTCAAAACCCTGCAGCAGTGCAAGGGCACTCCACCCCCCCCCATGTGCTCACATGGAAATTCTCAAACACCCAGGAGCTAAAGAATTTTCAGCACACACATGTCTCTCAGACTTCACACTACATGAGTGTAGCTGAGATATGACTGACTGCTCACGGAACCCACCTCTCCCCTTGGGCTGAGGACACACCTTCCACAGCCATTCTCAGTCAATGTCTGATGGCAGTGAGGACACTAAGATTGTGGGGGACAGGGATGAAGCCAGTCAACAATATTATATGTATTTATGTGTATTAAGAAGGCATCATTATTTTGGTCAGAGAAATGGCATTATGAGGAGCAATACCAATAAATCTCCCCAAAATTTCAACAAGTTCTTCAACCAGAGACAGAAAAATCTATCCTTGAAGCTTCTAGAAGTCCCACACACTGAACTCAAATGTATGATTGAGAGAAAAATGGACTAAATATATAATCAACCCTGAAGGAAATAAGATGGACAAAGGAACACACCACCTTCCTCACTAAGCTAGGCAAGAACTGCTTTCACATGGAACTGAGATAGAGGGCTAAGGGGGGAAAAGGGTGTGGAGGGAGCTGTGCAGTGGCACAGACATTCAAGCCAAGGAAAGAGTGTGCCTGCATGACTCAGCCAATGCATGCTTACACCCGCGTGGGACCCTGGCAAAGATGCGTGAGCAGAAGTTGCCATTAGCTTCAATATTCTGGTTGGTGAGCACAGATAGTGTCTGAGAGGTTTCTTGTAGCTCCCCAGGAATGGGTGTCCATGTTACTTGACAGAGGGATAGAGTCAGAGTCCTTTGCCTGGGCTCTCACCAGAGTCTTGGTGTGATTTCTGTACCCAGAACAGTAAATCACAGGGAGTGTGTGACAGTAAACTTCCCTATGCCTGAACTCCAGGCAGGCGAAGCACCTCATCCAGCCATTCAAGCTAACAGCCTGGGAAAGAAAAAAAATACGAAAGCTTTGAGAGGAGGGCCACACAAGCAGCTTGCAGTCTGACTTGGGAGCAGATCTGCAAATCCAATCACTGAAATTAGCTTAAACAACAGTCTACTCACCTCCCAACTGACCTATGCAGCTCTAGCTGACGAGATCTCTCTCAGTTTAGTGATTTAAGACAAGAGGCATAATATTTTTTAGTGCCTCTTGCTATGCACATATGTGTGGGGGCAACATCTGATTGATAGAGCTTTCATACTAATGGCTGTACATAAAAAGAGGATTTGGCAGCTTGTAAGACCTCTTGTTTTACAAACAGCAACTAGGGCATCTTCTACCCAGCCAAAACAGGTTAAAGGTTGCAAAAAGCCTGGGAAGTGTGGTCCCACAGAATTCTGAGGCATACTGGACCTGTCTGGAGGCTCATAGAAAGGCACCTTGAAAGCAATTGGCTCCCAGCCCTGCTTGATTATGCTGGCAGCTTTTACTGAAAGAGCCCTACCCAGAGCCCTGTGTTGAGTGGGGATAGAGTGGAGATTTGCAAGATATTTGAGCCTCTTACTCTCCAAAAAGAGGCAGCAGCAACTCCATAGCTGGATCATCAGGCTGCTAATTCAGGATGGAGAGACTAGAATAGAGGCTTTGGGATTTGAACTATCTCATTGTTAGAGCCTGCAAATGCTAATGAGCCTCGACTGCCAATGAGACTGAAGCTTAATATATGACATCACCATAGAGACTTATCAACTGCAAATCTCTACCTAAGCATGCCACAGGGGCAGACCCTGGGGTACAGAGTCACCAACAAGAAGAAGGAGAGAAAAGAAAAAGGAAGAAGATAGCCTCTCAAAATGAAGAAAAATCCACAGACTTTATAATCTTTTCCATTCTTTTTTGTTCTGTTTTTTCATCTTCTTGTCTTGATTATTTTCTTCTTCTTCCACTTTGGTCATTTTGATCTCTGCCATTATATTCTTTCCTCTTCTTAAACTACACTACCCATAAGTGTTACATTTCCCATTTTCTTTCTTTTCTTCTTCTTTTCTCTCTATGAGGGTTGCACTTCAAAACTCTTAACTCTCTCTCTCTCTTTTTCTTCAATTTTCTTTTTTTTGTTATATCCACCTTCTTTTTTTCTCCCACTATATAAGTTTCTTCTTTTCTCCTTTACTTTTTTTCTCATTCAATCCTCTATCACAAACAAATTACTTTTGGGGGGAATAAAATATATTAATTGTGGCAGTTTGAGTTCTTTTTATTTTGCTTTTTAAATTATTAGCATTTCTCCCAACACTGGCTCTTTGTTCTATATGGTTTTTTCTCCCCTTAGTACAATAGTAATTTTTAAAATTTTTTCCTGTTTTCCTCTTATCACTTTTATTATATTTTTAGTCGACCATCACTTACAATCAAATCATTTTATTCTTGACCCAAATTTTTTTTTTTTTGCATTTTGTGAATCTATACCTCATGTTTTGCCCCTTTATTACTTCTTCTCAATTCAGACCCTCCATTATAGGTAGTTTTTGTTCCATTTAGCACAATATAATTCAGAGTTCATCACAAGTTTTTCTCAAGGTGGAGGGGAGAGAATAAAAAAAAAATAATAATAAATTTTCTTTTTTTCTACTTTTTATTCTTTATTAATTCTCATTAGTACTATCAACAAAACCACCCTTAGATGTCATTAAAAAAATTAATTGAATATCATGAATACAAAGAGAAAGATGTAACACAGATAGATGAGAAAAAAATCTATGGAGAAAAAATTTAATGGCCCTGGCCAGTTAGTTCAGTGGTAGAGCATCAGCCTGGTGTGCAGGAGTCCTGGGTTTGATTCCAAGCCAGGAAACACAAGAGAATTCCTCATCTACCTTTCCACTCCTCCCCCTCTTTTTCTTCTCTGTTGCTCTCTTCCCCTCCTGCGGCCAGGGCGTCATTGGAGCAAAGTTAACCTGG
The DNA here is from genome assembly GCF_036850995.1 of Saccopteryx leptura. Lineage (NCBI taxonomy): Eukaryota > Metazoa > Chordata > Mammalia > Chiroptera > Emballonuridae > Saccopteryx > Saccopteryx leptura. The sequence goes on from NW_027095700.1 coordinate 2,864,264, forward strand.
GTGCTGAGGATGGCTCTGTGGCCTCTGCCTCAGGTGCTAGAATGGCACTGGTTGCAACACAGCTATGCCCCAGAGGGGCCAAGCAATGTCACCTGGTGGGCATGCCGGGTAGATCTCGGTAGGGCGCATGTGGGAGTCTGACTACCTCCCCTTTTCCAACTTCAGAAAAATACAAAAAGAAAAAAAATTAATATATTGATAACTTTAGAGCTAAATGACAGAGAATTTAAAATAAAAATTCTAAAAACACTCATAAACATACAAAAAAAACACAGAAAGGCAATTTAGGGAGCTCAGAAAAAAACACAATGAACACAAAGAATATATTACCAAGAAAATTTAAAGTATAAGAGCAAATCAAACATGGATGAAAAATTCAATTCATAAACTGCAAAATGAGGAAACAAGCTTAGGTAATAGAACAGGCCAGATAAAAGGTAGGATTAGTGAAATAGAATACAAGCTACTTGAGGCAAAACAGAGAGAAAAAGAAAGGGACTCAAAAATTTTTTAAAAATTTAAAAATCCTTATAAGAATTGTCGCACTCCATCAAAAAAGAATAACATAAGAATAATAGGTATATCAGAGGAATAATAGGTATAACAGAGAGTAAATGGAATGGAGAACATATTCAAATAAATAAAAGATGAGAAGTTCACAAGCCTATGGAAAGAAGGAAAGCCTCAAATTCAAGAAGCAAACAGAACATCGAGTTTTCTTAACCCCAAAAACCTACTCCAAGGCACTTTATAATAAAATTGGCACAAACCAATGACAAAGAAAAAATTCTCAATGCAGCGAGGGAAAAGAAGAATACAACAAACAAAGGAAGGCTTATTAGATTATCATCCAATTTTTCAGCATGAACTTTACAAGCTAGAAAAGAGTGGATCCCAATATTTAAATTCCTGAAAGAGAGAAACTTTCAGTCAAAAATACTATACTCATCAAAGCCATCCATCAAATACAAAGAAAAAAATAAAAGCATTCACAGATACAGAAAAGATGATGGAATTTATCATCAGAAAATTTCCACTACAGGAATTCTAAAGGGGGTTTTCCAACCGAATAAAAAGAACAAAATAATACAAAACCACAAGGAAAATCAACAATAACACAACAAAACCAAATTTAAACTGTGACAACAACAACAACAAAAAAAGAGGACAGAGATTAACAGTAGCAAAGAATGATGGAGTGCAGAAGCACTCATAAGATGGTAGGTACTCTTTTCATTACTTAATGGTAACCACCCTTTGAGAAACCACCACAGAATTACATAACTTAATAAAGGTAACAGAGGAAGAAAGAAGTATGGAATACAACCAAACAAAAAAATGAAACAAAATACAAAACTAACAGAAAGCAATTTATAAAATAGCAATAGGGAACCCAAAAGTATCAATATTTACACTAAATGTAAATGGATTACACTCACCAATAAAAAGACACAGAGTAGCAGAATCGATTAAAAAAAATCCAGCTGTATGCTGCCTACAAGAAACATATCGAAGCAACAAAGATAAAAACAAATTCAAAGTGAAAGCCTTAAAAACAATTCTCCAAGCAAATAACATAAAAAAGCAGGCATAGCACCCTGGCCGATTGGCTCTGTGGTAGAGCGTTGGCCTGGCGTGTAGAAGTCCCAGGTTCAATTCCTGGCCAGGGCACACAGAAGAAGCGCCCATCTGCTTCTCCACCCCTTCCCCTCTCCTTCCTCTCTGTCTCTCTCTTCCCCTCCCGCAACTGAGGCTCCATTGGAGCAAAGATGGCCCGGGCGCTGGGGATGGCTCCTTGGCCTCTGCCCCAGGTGCTAGAGTGGCTCTGGTCACAATAGAGCGATGCTCCGGAGAGGCAGAGCATCGCCCCCTGGTGGGTGTGCCAGGTGGATCCCGGTTGGGCGCATGCGAGATTCTCTCTGACTGTCTCTCCCCGTTTTCAGCTTCAGAAAAATACAAAAAAAAAGGAGACATAGCAATACTCATATTTAATAATGCTGACTACAAGACAGCAAAAGTACTCAGAGACAAAAATGGTCATTTTATAATGATTAAGGGCACACTGAATCAAGAAGACATAACAATTTTTAATATATTGATATATGCACAAAACCAAGAAGCACCAAAATATATAAGACAGCTACTTATTGACCTTAAAACAAAAAATGACAAAAATACAATTATACTTGGAGTCCTCAATACATCGCTGATGGCTCTAGATCTTTCATCCAAAGGGAAAATCAATAAAGATATATTGAATGTAAACAAAGCACTAGGGCACCTGGATATGACAGACATCTACAGGACATTTTATCCAAAGCGACAGAGTATACATTTTTTTGTAATGTACATGAAACATTCTCAAGCATTGACCATATGTTAAGCCACAAAAATAACATTAGTAAATTCAGAAAAATCAAAATTGTACCAAGAATATTTTCTGATCATAAAGCCTTGAAACTAGAATTCAACTGCAAAAAAGAGAAAAAAACCCCAAAACTGTGGAAACTAAACAACATACTTTTAAAAAATGAATGGTTAAAAGAAGAAATAAGTGCAGAGATCAAAACATATATACAGACAAATGAAAATAACAATGTGACATATCAGAATCTATGGAATGCATCAAAATCAGTAATAAGAGGGTAGTTCATATCCCTTCAGCCTGATATGAACAAACAAGAGAGAGCCCAAGTATACCACTGAACTTCACACCATAAGGAACTAAAAAAAGAAGAACAAAGACAACTCAAAACCAGGCAAAGAAAGGAGATAATAAAAATCAGAGAAGAAATAAATGAAATAGAGAACAAAAACTATAGAAAAATTAATAAAATAAAAAGCTGGTTCTTTAAAAAGATCAACAAAATTAACAAAACCTAGGCAAGATTCACCAAGGAAAGAAGAAAAAGGACTTATATAAACAAAATCCAAAATGAAAAAGAAGAAATCACCACATATATCATAAATATACAAAGAATTATTGTAGAATACTACAAAAAACCATATGCCACTAAATTCAATAATCTTGAAAAAATGAATAAACTTTTAAAACAATACAACCTTCCTAGACTGAGTCAAGCAGAAGCAGAAAGCCTAAACATACCAATTAGCAAAAAAGAAATAGAAAAATCTATTAAAAATCTCAACCAAAAATAAAATTCCAAGCCCAGACAGTTATATTATTGAATTCTATCAAACATTTAAAAAAGACTTGGTTTCTATTCTACTTAAAGTCTTTCAAAAAATTGAAGAAGAAGCAATACTGCCAAACACATTTAATGAGGCCAACATAACCCTCATACCAAAACCAGGCGAGGATGGCACACACACAAAAAAGCTCAGAACAATCTCTAATGAATACAGATGCTAAAATACTAAACAAAATACTAGTAAACTGAATACAACATATTAAAAAAATCATACATCATGATCAACTGGGATTCATCCTAGAATCTCAAGGATGTTTCAACATACATAAAATCGTTAACATAATACACCATATCAACAAAGCAAAGAACAAAAACCACATGATTTTAACAATAGATGCAGAAAAGGCATTTGATAAAATACAACACAACTTTATGTTTAAGACACTCAACAAAATTGGTATAGAATAAAATTATATCAACATCATAAAGGCCATATATGAAAAACTATCAGCTAACATCATATTTAATGCCATAAACATGAAGGCTTTCCCCTTTAAATGAGGAACAAGACAGGGTTGTCCACTCTCTTCACTCTTATTTAACGTGGTACTAGAAGTTCTATTCAGAGCAATCAGACAAATAAAGAAATAAAATGCATCCATATAGGAAAAGAAGGAGTACAGGTACCACTTTCTGCAGATGTTATGATCTTATACATCGAAAATCCCAAAGACTCCACAAAAAGATTTCTAAAAACAATAAGCCAATACAATAAGTTTGCAGGATACAAAGTTAATATACAAAAGTCCATAGCCTTTCTATATACCAATAATTAAATATTAGAAAATAAACTAAAAAAATCCTCTTCATTATTGCAACAACAACAAAAAATACCTCAGAATAAACATAACAAAGAATGTAAAGGAACTATATAACAAAAACTACAAAGCATTATTAAGGGAAATTAAAAGATACAATGAGATTGAAAAATATTCCTTGTTCTTTGATAGGAAGAATAAATATAATCAAAATGGTTATATTACCCAAAGCAATATACAAATTTAATGCAATTCCAATCAAAATTCCAATGACTTTTTTGAAGAAATGGAATAGAAAATCATCAGATTTATATGGAAATATAAAAATACCCGAATAGCAAAAGCAATCCTAAAGAAAAAGCATGAAGCTGGAGGCATTACAATACCTGACTACAAACTATATTATAGAGCCACGACAATCAAAGCAGCATGGTATTGGCAGAAAAATAGACTCTCAGATTAATGGAACAGAATAGAAAGTCCAGAAATAAAATCACATATATATGGTCAAATAATTTTTTATTTGAAGCCAACAATACACAATGGAGAAAAAAAAAGCCACTTCAACAAATGGTGCTGGGAAAACTGGAAAGCCACATGCAAAAGAATAAAACTTGACTACAGTTTGTCCCCTTGTTCTAAAATTAATTCAAAATGGATTAAAGACCTAAATATAAGACCTGAAATAATAAAGTACATAGAAGAAGACATAGGTACTAAACTCATAGACGTTGGTTTTAAAGATCATTTTATGAATTTGACTCCAAAGGCAAGGGAAGTGAAGGCAAAAAAAAATCAATGGGACTACATCAAACTAAGAAGTTTTTGCTCAGTAAGAGAAACTGAAAAAAAATAAACAGAGAGCTACCTAAATGGAAAATGATATTTTCAAACAAAGGCTCAGATAATGGCCTAATATTCAAAATATACAAGAAAACATAAATCTCAACAACAAAAAAACAAACAACCCAATAAAAAAATGGGAAGAGGACATGAACAGACACTTCTCCCAGGAGGAAATATACATGGCCAACAGATTTATGAAAAGATGCTCATCTTCATTAGTTATTAGAGAAATGCAAATCAAAACTGCAGTGTGATACCACCTCACACCTGTTAGATTAGCTATTATTAACAAGACAGGTAATAGCAAATATTTGAGAGGCTGCGGAGAAAAAGAAACCCTCATTCACTGTTGGTGGGAATGTAAAATAGTACCACCATTATGGAAGACAGTTTGGTGGTTTATCAAAAAACTGAAAATAGAACTACCTTATGACTTAGCAATCCCTCTACTGGGTATATACCCATAAAACTTATAAACATTGATATGTAAAGACACATGTTGCCCCATGTTTATTGCAGCACTCTTCACAGTGGCCATGACATGAAAACAACCAAAAGGCTTTTTAATAGATGACTGGATAAAGAAGATGTGGTACATATACACTATGAAATACTACTCAGCCATAAGAAATGATGACATCGGATCATTTATAACAAAATGATTGGATCTTTATAACATTATATGAAGTGAAATAATAAATCAGAAAAAACTAAGAACTGCATGATTCCATACACAGGTGGGATATAAAAACAAGACTAAGAGCCATGGACAAGAGTGTGGTGGTTACCTGGGGGGGGAGAAATAGAGAGGATAACAGGGAGAGGAATTGGCACAAAGAAAACTAGATAGAAGGTGACGGAGGACAATCTGACTTTGGGTGATGGGTATGAAACATAATTAAATAATAAGATAATCTGGAAATGTTTTCTTTGAATATATGTACCCTGATTTATTGATGTCACCTTATTAAAATTAATAAAATGTAAAAAAAAAGTAAAAAAATGAAGGCATCCACCTCACGTTGAATTCAAGTGAGCTTTAAAATTTCTCAAAGATGTTTGTGATCTATAAGAAAGGAGTGAAGTCTTTAGATGAGGTTTGACAACTGGTGGTACCTAATGTCACTCATCTAAGGTGTCACTTTACAATGCAACCATCACTGTTTCTAGGGAGCAACTCAGCACAGAGATTCTTGCATGTTATTCCTAGCATGTGTGAATTAGCGTGTGGACTTATCTGGGCTGCAAGTGTTCACGCAGAACCAACCGTGATTTATTCGTCTCTGAGAAGATGATGTTCCTCAAAGCCATCCCTAGGAAGCCTGAGGTCTCAGGGGACCTTGCCATTCAACCTGGCTCATGCAATACCAAGCCCTGCCACAAGGGGCATGGGCTCAACAAAAATGTAGGCCAATGTCATCCCAGTCATAGGGAATGCGGAAAGTGGACTGGATTGAACGGACAGAGCAGAAGCCTTGATTCCATCTCAAGACCCACAAAACAGGTCGCTGGCCATCTGCCATGGTTCCAAACATTATCTCTTCCATCAGCCAGATACCTGAGACCTGGCTGCCCAGCATAGGATTCTCCACTCTCCTGTTTCCCACAGAATCCACTCTTGAGAGAAGAAATATTTTTCCTGACTGGTCGTGGTGCAGCAGATAGAGTGTTAGCCTGGGCCATTAAGACCCCGGTTCAAAACTCAAGGGTCACTGTCTTGAGTCCCCCCACCTACCGCCCCCATCTACACACATATGAGAAGCAATTAATGCACAATTAGAGTGAAGCAACTGTGAGTTGATGCTTCTCATTCTCTCTCTCTCTCTCTCTCTTTCTCTCTCTCTCTCTCAATCTATCTCTCCCTCTTAAAATATAAAAATAATTCTGTCATTTTCAGGCATGGTCAGAGATACCCACAGTGGCTGACGTTAAAAAAAAACTTGGAACAATTATTTGGGTGTTCCACACTTTCAAGCGCTTGTCAAGGAAACTGCTGGCCAAGTACTTCCCATTGGGGCTGAAAGCTAAGCTGTAGACTGGCATCTGGTGCTTGGTGAGCGTGTGGGTGCACAAGCCCAGCTCCAAGTCTCATAGCTGATCTGTGGAATCAAACAAAGTGCTAAAAAAAAAAACACGAGAAGACATCACCAGAGAACTTCCATGCTTTCTTCTAGTTCCCCATAATGGTTAGCACGCATGTCGGGACTAAAGGATGTCTGCTGCGGTAACCCCGTGAGACACGTTATTTGGAAAAATAGACCTAGGTCAGGTTCATCTGTTCTTGCATTTTCTAATAGATTTGGATGGTAAATTTTTTTGTAGAATAATTAGCACATTTCTAAAATAGTCCCACAATTCAAAACACAACACTGACTGTTATCAACTACAAAACTAAGAGGAATAAAAAATAAAGAAAATAAGTTTTCATACAATGGCTTAATTAATATACAATCATACAAAAATTTGCAGTTATATTTTCAAGACCTGCAAAAGTGAGTTCTCAAATTTGTAAGAAAGAATAGTACACTTTACAAAACTGGTATTGGGCATTTTTTTTTTAAATTTTAATTAAATTTAATTTATTTTGTTAATATTGATTCAAGATTCCTACTGAATACAATACCCTTCCCCCACTCCCATGTTTCTATCTATATATTTTTGGCCCCCTTTTCCCAACTCCTGCCCCTCTTCCCTCTGGAACCTGCTGTCCTGTTACATGTATCTCTGTATTATGTATATATAATTTTATTAATCCCTTCACCTTCTCTGATCCCATCTTCTCATCGCCCTTTCCTCTGAAAGTTGTCCCTCTGGTAAACCCAGCACTTCCTCTATTTTTTTCCTCAGTTCAATTTGTTCCTTAGATTCCACATATAAGTGAGATCATAATAGTTGGCTTTCTGTGCCTGGCTTATTTCACTTAGCATAAGAGTCTCCAGGTCCATCCATGCTATTGCAAAATGTAAGACTTTCTTCTTTTTCATGGCCATGTAGTATTCCATTGCATATATGTACCACACTTTTTAATCCACTTTTCCACTGAAGGACAGACATTTGGGCTGTTTTGAGATCTTGGACACTGTAAAAACTGCTGCAATAAACATGGGGGGTATGTATCTTTTTTGATTCAGTGATTTGTTATTCTTAGGAATATCCCTGAAAGTGGGATAGCTGGGTCAAAAGGTAGGTGCATTTTAAACTTTTTGAGGTAATGCCATACTATTTTCCACAGTGGCAGTACAAGTTTGCATTCCTACCAGCAGTTCAAGAAGGTTCCCTTTTCTCAACACCCTCACCAGCACTTAATGTGTTTGTTTGTTAATGAGCACTATTCTGAGAGGTGTGAGGTGATATTGCATTGTGGTTTTAATTTGCATTTCCCCGATGATTAGTGATGTTTTACATTTTTTCATGTGGATATTGGTCATCTGTATGTCCTCTTTGTAGAAGTGTTCAGTTCTTTTGCCCATTTTTAATTGAATTATTTACCTTACTAGTGTTGAATATTAGAAGTTCTCTATACATATTTGTTTTTATCCCCTTATCAAATGTACTGCCAAATATATTCTACCATTGTGTGGGTTGTCTTTTTATTTTGCTAATGGTGTCTTTGGCTGTGCAAAAACTTTTTATTTGATATAGTACCATTTGTTCATCCTGTTCTTTATTTCACTGGCCCATGGAGATAAATTAACAAAAATGTTGCTACTGGACATATCAAAGTGATTATTGCCCATGTTTTCTTCCAAGATGTTTATGATTTCATGGCTTATATTTAACTCTTTTATCCCCTTTGTGTGGACAAGTCCTACCAGGGTTGAGGATGATGGAGATGAAATGACCCAAATCCGGGGACCAGGTTCAGTGACGCAGATCTACTTTATTCAGGAAGTAATCAAGCTTATATATATGGGTTTAGCCTATAAAGTGTTACAGTGTATCCTTAATAACCAATGGCTAAAAAGATCAGGGAGCTGTGTGGTTGGCAGTAAGTCACTTCCTTATAGCAGGTGAGCTTCCTTCCTGGTATGCCCAGAAGTCTTCTGGGGGTGGGAGTATTCTCACAGCATTGCATCAGCCACAGCTGCTAGGAATGTGCTCTGCACTCTACCCACATCTCCCCCTTATTCTTTAATTAAGGCCAATTGGAGTTGATGAATGACAGCTTGCTGTTGTTTTAGCTTCTGAATGCTGCACATTATGCAATGGTACCCTAGAAGAACTAAAACAACTATAATACCTATTATATTATATGCTAATAGATTAGCTGGATTAAACAATGAAGCAAGCTTCTTTAATGTTAGGAAATAGAAAGTCTTAAACAGGGAATTCCTCCTAGGAGTCGGCATGTCATTTTCCTCTCTTTGTGTTACAGAGAACTTCCAGGTGCCATTAAACAAAGTTCCATTTTGATTTAAAAAAATGGACGTAAGTCCATACATGACTGCTTCCCACAAAGATCCCACCATTCAAACACAGAACATTTGGATTGCCATGGGCTTTGTACTGCATATGGTTCTATTCCATCTCTCAGCTTCCAAAACTGGAGGGTTCGCAGGTGTTGGAGGTGCCATTGGTGGGGTCAGCATCAGACACTGGGAGTGGTTGTACATTCTTTTCTGGGGTCCAAATTGTATGTGGGCTATTTTCTGGAAAAACACAAGCATAACCTCTCCTTTGTGTTAGAAGAAGGTGTGGTCCCTGCCACTGAGCTGTGGCTGAGTCCTTCCACTGTACTAATGGCAACAGGGTCGATTGGCTATGAAGGCTTCCCCAATGTTTATAAGCAGGAGTTACTCCTTCAGAATCAAAAGTTAAATAATTGAGAGTGAATACAGCACTGAGGAGCACTTCTCTGGGTGAGGCCTGGTGCATATCCTCTCTTTCTTTTTGAATTTGAAGCTTAATGTCTTTGTTGCTGTTCTACAATGGCTTGTCCTTGGGGAATATAAGAAATGCCAAGGTGGTGCGTAATTTGCCATTGGGAACAAAAGGCTTTAATTTGGCTCCTAGTATAATAGGGCCCATTGTCAGTTTTAATTTCCCAAAGTAAACCAAAACAAAGCATGGCCTGTTGAAGTTCACAAATTGCATGTGTAGTATTTCTCCTGCTAGGGCCATGGCTGAGACAGCTCCGAAGAAGGTGTCTACTGCTACGTGTATGTAGTGGAGTTTGCCAAATTGGGGGACATGCGTGACAACTGTTTGCCACACAGCATTAGGCTATAATTGAGGGTTGACACTCTGTGCTTTTAGGAGGCCTAAGGATTGTAAGGGCCAACACTGTTTACATATGTGAACAAGGTGTTTGCAAGTTGTGTAAGTGAGATAGGGAAAGAGAGATTTGAGAGAATGGGCAGACATATAAAACCAGGAATGAAGTTGTCTGGCTTGCTCAATAGGGGAGACTGTTAAAACTATTAATAGATGATCTGCTTGTGTGTTGCCTGCCACTAAGGGGCCAGGCAAGCCAGAATAAGAGTGAGGATGCTGAATATACAAAGGGTGTTGATGCTCCTATAACAGTTCTTCAAGCTTACCTATCTAGTAATGTCTGCTTCAGCTGGAAGGTGGAATGGGCAAGGCCTTTAACCATTTGTACTGCATAAGCAATATCTGAAAATATGTTAAGGGGGCCATGTTGCCAAAGGTGTAGCACATAGTAAATGGCTAATAGTTCGTCTATTTTTACAGATTTCTCATAACTAAATTTGTGGAATTTAGTGCCTTCTGTTTGTGCTTTGAACCCTATTCCACAATAGGACCTGCTGGCATCTGTAAATGCAAGCATGCTGTGCATAAGAGGGTTAGATGCTGGATACAAATGAGGGGTGGTTTGTAGGGAGACTCTTTGTAGATCATCTGTAACAGTTGATCATTTGGGAGGTGATTGTCCACTTGTACAGCATAGTTACCTAGGAGTGTCTGCATTTCTAAATCATTGGCTAAGAGAAATTAAATATGGTCTAGAAGAATTGGCAGAATAAGTACATCAGGCTCTTGGCCATAGAAGGTGACACAAGCTTGCCGCAGCTTTTGGCCAAGAATGCAGATTGATTTTAGGTAGGTGACTATATGCTAAATCTACCCAATAAAGGGGTTTGTTTTGAAACAGGACACTGGTAGAAGTGTCCATTTTGGCTAGGACAGTAGCTGAGATTGGCTGTTCAGGTACTAATGTAGCTATTGACACAGAGCCAATAGCAGTGTTGATATTCGCTATAACCTGTTTTGCTGCTGTGGTTAGATGGTGGACGCTGGTAGGCTCTATGTTACCCTTAAGAAGAATAGGGGGTCTAATTCAGCAGTAGAAAAAGATAGGTATCCACAAATCCAGTTTATTTGGCTGCATAGATCTTGTAATTTATGTAAAGAGCATTGTTGAGGGATTGCGAGCATAGAAGAAATAGGCATTATTTCTTCCCCTATGCGGTACCCTAAGAAAGTAAAGGGCGGCAAGGTATGTTCTTTCTCTGATGCTACAGAAAGCCCATGGCATTCATATTAGTGAAGAGCTGCTGGTAATATTCTTTTAAGATCATAGAATAATTGAGCTATTAATATGTCATCCATACAATGGTAGATAAGGCACCATTCCTATAATGGTGGCATTGCCGTGCTTACATAATACTGGCAAATGGTGGGTCTATTTTTCATGCCTTGCAGTAGGACTGCCCATTGATACCTTTGAGCTGGAAGGGCATGATTAATAGAAGGCACAGTAAAAGCAAAATAAGGCTTGTCCTCTGGATGAAGGGGGATTGAGATAAAAAAATCTTTGATGTTTAGAATTTTAATATGGGCAGCCTGTGGCACCACAAAGGGATGTGGCAAGCCTGGTTGTAAAGTGCCCGTTTTTGCCATATGCTTGTTAATAGTTCTTAAATCATGAAGTAATCTCCACTTCCCAGATGCCTTTTTCTGAGTTACAAAAACAGGCGATTATGAGGACTAGTGGAAGGCTCAATATGTTTGGCTTCTAATTGTTGCTGAACTAGTTTGTGTAACTCTTCTAATTTAGAGGGTATTAATGGGCACTGCTCTACCCAAATTGGTTGGTTGGTATCTCATGTAACTTTGATGGGTTCTGGAGATTTTAATTGAGCCGTAGCCTTTAGAATTGGGGGGGGCTGGCTGGTAATAGAGACACAAAGTAAAGACAGCACATCCCATCCCTAAAGTGTATGTGGCAATTCAGTCATAAATAAAGAATTATAAACTCCAGTTACCCCATCAGAATCTGACCAATGGAGTGGATGGATGGTGTTTTGGGCTGGTCATACTCCACTAACTCCTTGTACTAAGGGTCCGGGCCAAAGGGTCCAACCTTCCTTCCTATCTTTCTGATTATAGAAAAATCAGCACCAGAATCAATGAGCCCAAGGATGGGATGCCCCTCTATTCATATGGTTAGAAAGGCCTTATTCTGGGATAAGGGTGAGGTCCAATAGACTCCTGTATGGACTTGCTCTCTTATGGGTGGGGCTGAGAGCTGCCCTGCTTCCCATTTAAATGCTCTAGAGGCTTTCCTTCTGGGTTGTTGGTTGAGCTACAATCTTGCTTCCAGTGAAATCACTTTCTACAATGGGGGCACACAGAAGATGGCTTTTTATTATTCTTTCTTTTACTATTAGGGCCCTGCCATGCAAATGTTCTGTGCCCTTGTATTCAAAGTAGGCTCCCTGTGTCAGTTGGCTTTCCTGATGGAAGACACATAACTGGGTTGCAAGAGCAGCAGCAATGGCCACCATTGAGTTGCTGTCCGCATCTTGGCAGGCAAGGACCCAATCATCTAGGGGTGCAGCTCTAATTGGCCCTATAGCCTCTCTACACTGTCCATTGGTGTGTTCCCATGCCAATTATTTAGTTAGAACATCAACCCCATCAGTCTTTGTAACATTATGCTTTGCAGCTTCTTGGATCCTTCCTAGAAAATCTCAAAATTACTGAGGGGGTCTGGTAGCCTGTACAGCAGGGGAAGCAAATTGCCCTTCTCCTTTGAGGGATACAGGGGGGAGGTTAACACCATCCTTTTGATTTTTTTACCTATTACTTCACATTGCTCATTGTATAAAGCTTTCCATTGAATTAAGTCTCCCATGGTAAGGACTGCTCGGGCTAATATTTTCCAATCATGGGGACAATTTAAATCAACACTGATATTTTCAAGTAATTGCTAATCATAGGAACACTGAAGGTCATCTTCCTGGATAGCTTTTCTGAGAGTAATGACTGTTTTTTGGTCATGTGGATACCATGTTTTGGTCATGCAGCGGTAAAATTAGTATTTTTTTAATTTTTTTTATAAATATTTATTTTTTGTTTATTCATTTTAGAGAGGAGAGGAAGATACAGACAGAAAGAGAGGAGAGACAGAGAGAGAGAAGGAGGAGGAGCTAGAAGCATCAACTCCCATATGTGCCTTGACCAGGCAAGCCCAGTGTTTTGAACCGGCGACCTCAGGATTTCCAGGTCGATGCTTTATCCACTGCACCACCACAGGTCAGGCGGTAGGGTTAATATTGACCAGAAACAAGTGAGGGGGCTTTAGTCCTAATGCTGCATGGGAAATATCTCTTTGCTGACACATGGGAGCATATAGCCTGGCTCATGGGTCTGCAACAGGAACACATGTTGGAGAAAATGACACATAAGAGGCTATGGTGGGGCACTGAACCCCAGCAGGGAATGCAGAAGTAGCAACTTTCACTTTTTTTGGTGGTAGCAGAGCTAATGGTGCAGTTATCAATTCAGGTGGTTTTGTTTCTGTGTGCTTAGCCATGAATATGTCAAAGTCAGAGGCTAAACCACTTTCCCCCTCAGTGGAGGGGGATGAATAGGGAGATAGATTGTTTCTCAGAGAGAGAGGCAGCCTGTAATATTTTTGGAACTGGTGGAGGGTCCCCAGGAGGCACACCGGCCAAGCAGGCATGTATTGCTATCTGGGCAGGAATGAGGCTAAGAGAGAAGGTTTGTCCCCTATGTGCTTTGGCCGAATGAATGTGCCAGAAAGTTAGGGCCCAAGTATAGGGTTCCCAGAGAGGCACATCCTCAATCCAGGGTTTGAGACTAGACAGAATCTTCCAGTAAGTACAGAGATCCTTTCACAAACTTCAACTCACCAACCCTTCAATAGGGCATGCAGGGCTCAAGCCTGCGGAGCTTGAGAGTGGGGGAGAATTTTTCCCATTGCAGAGGTCACTCATTCATTTCTCGGATGCTGGTTAGGTCCCTTCCCCATATTGGGCACCAGTTGTAAACAAGTTTTGCTGGGGATGAGGAAGACAAAGACACAAAGACCCGACAACAGGGATCAGGTTCAGTGACGCAGATCCACTTTATTTAGGAAGTAAGCAAGCTTATATACATGGGTTCAGCTTATAGGGTGTTACAGTGTGTCCTTCATAGCCAGTGGCTGAAAAGATCAGGGAGCTGCGTGGTTGGTGCTAAGTCACTTTCTTATAGCAGGTGAACTTCCTTCCTGGGTGTGCCCAGAAGGCTTCTGGGAGCTGGAGTATTCTCACATCATTGCATCAGCACAGCTTCTATGAATGTGCTCTGCGCTTTTACCCACACCTTTGAGTTTATTTTTGTGAATGCTGTTAGCTAGTGGTCTATTTTCATTTATATGCATGTACCTGTCCAATTTTTCCAACACCATTTATTAAAGAGACTCTCCTTACTCCACTGTGTGCTCTTGACACCTTTGTCAAATATCAATTGACCATAAAGGAATGGGTTTATTTCTGGGCTCTCTGTCTGTTCCATTGATCTGTATGCCTGTTCTTATGCCAGTACCAACCTCTTTTAAGTACAATGGTCTTGTAGTATAACTTTATGTAAGAAGGTATGATATCTTCCATTTTATTCTTCAATTTCAAAATTACATAGGTTATTAGGGTTCTTTTGTGGTTCCATATAAATTCTTGGAATATTTGTTTTATAATTTTGAAGTTAGCCACCAGTATTTTAATATAAATTGCATTGAATTTATAGATTGCTTTAGGTAATATAGATATTTTAATAATGTGTATTCTCCCTATCTAGGAACACGGTATATTCTTCAACATGTTTGTATCTTTCTTGATTTCTTTTTATCAATGTTTTATAATTTTCCAATATAAGTCTTCTACCTCCTTGGTTACTTTTACTCTTAGGTACTTTATTTTGTTGCTGTTGTTGCAATAAAGAAGGGAATTGTTTTCTTAAATTCTCTTTCAGACAATTAATTTTGATGTATAAAAATGCCACTAATTTCTGAACACTCATTTATATCCCACAACCTTGCAATATTTATTTATCAGATCTAGTAGCTTTTTTTTTTTTTTTTTACTAAAACTAGATTTTTATTTGTATAGTCATCAGTAAATAATGATAACACTGGGGAACAAAATTTTTGTTGCATCCACAAAAACACTTGTTCTTAACTAATTCGGTGTGCTGATCTCAAATCTGACATTAGTTTTTCTCTGTAAACTATAGTTAATTTGCAATTAAAGATTTTACATTTTTATCTTATAATAAAATTTTCAACATTTAGTTTAACATAATGAAGTAGAACGTTCTTAGGCACCATCTTTGTAAAAATATAATAATTTTTATAATGCTGTAAATATACTAAAATATATGATTGCATCAGAATTTTTTTTATAATTTTGAAATAGAACATATTATTATTATTTTTTTTTAAATAAATTTTTATTAATGGTAATGGGATGACATTAATAAATCAGGGTACATATATTCAAAGAAAACATGTCTAGGTTATTTTGTCATTAAATTATGTTGCATACCCCTCGCCCAAAGTCAGATTGTCCTTCGCCACCCTCTATCTAGTTCTCTGTGCCCCTCCCCCTCCCCCTAACTCTCCCCCTGTCCTCCCTCCCCCCACCCCTGGTAACCACCACACTCTTGTCCATGTCTCTTAGTCTCATTTTTATGTTCCACCAATGTATGGAATCATGTAGTTCTTGTTTTTTTCTGATTTACTTATTTCACTCCTTATAATGTTATCAAGATCCCACCATTTTGCTGTAAATGATCTGATGTCATCGTTTCTTATGGCTGAGTAGTATTCCATAGTGTATATGTGCCACATCTTCTTTATCCAGTCTTCTATTGAAGGGCTTTTTGGTTGTTTCCATGTCTTGGCCACTGTGAACAGTGCTGCAATGAACATGGGGCTACATGTGTCTTCACGTATCAATGTTTCTGAGTTTTGGGGGTATATACCCAGTAGAGGGATTGCTGGGTCATAAGGTAGTTCTATTTGCAGTTTTTTGAGGAACCACCATACTTTCCTCCATAATGGTTGTACTACCTTACAGTCCCACCAACAGTGAATGAGGGTTCCTTTTTCTCCACAGCCTCTCCAACATTTGCTATTACCCGTCTTGTTGATCATAGCTAATCTAACAGGTGTGAGGTGGTATCTCATTGTAGTTTTGATTTGCATTTCCCTAATAACTAATGAAGCTGAGCATTTTTTCATATATCTGTTGGCCATTTGTATCTCTTCCTGGGAGAAGTGTCTATTCATGTCTTCTTCCCATTTTTTTATTGGATTGTTTGTTTGTTTGTTGTTGAGTTTTATGAGTTCTTTGTAAATTTTGGAAATTAGGCCCTTATCTGAGCTGTTGTTTGAAAATATCATTTCCCATTTAGTTGGCTGTCTGTTTATTTTTATATCAGTTTCTCTTGCTGAGCAAAAACTTTTTATTCTGATGTAGTCCCATTCATTTATCTTTGCCTTCACTTCTCTTGCCATTGGAGTCAAGTTCATAAAATGTTCTTTAAAACCTAGGTCCATGAGTTTAGTACCTATGTCTTCTTCTATGTACTTTATTGTTTCAGGTCTTATATTTAGGTCTTTGATCCATTTTGAATTAATTTTAGTACACGGGGACAGGCTGTAGTCGAGGTTCATTCTTTTGCATGTGGTTTCCAGTTTTCCCAACACCATTTGTTGAAGAGGCTTTCTTTTCTCCATTGTGTGTTGTTGGCCCCTTTATCAAAGATTATTTGACCATATATATGTGGTTTTATTTCTGGGCTTTCTATTCTGTTCCATTGGTCTGAGTGTCTATTTTTCTGCCAATACCATGCTGTTTTGATTATTGTGGCCCTATAATATAGTTTAAAGTCAGGTATTGTAATGCCCCCAGCTTCATTCTTTTTCCTTAGAATTGTTTTGGCTATTCGGGGTTTTTTATAGTTCCATATAAATCTGATGATTTTTTGTTCCATTTCTTTAAAAAATCTCATAGGAATTTTGATGGGAATTGCATTAAATTTGTATATTGCTTTGGGTAATATGGCCATTTTGATTATATTTATTCTTCCTATCCAAGAGCAAGGAATATTTTTCCATCTCATTGTATCTTTTTCGATTTCCCTTAACAATGCTTTGTAATTTTCATTATATAGGTCCTTTACATTCTTTGTTATGTTTATTCCTAGGTATTTTATTTTTTTTGTTGCAATCGTGAAGGGGATTATTTTTTTGAGTTCGTTTTCTAATATTTCATTGTTGGCATAGAGAAAGGCTATGGACTTCTGTATGTTAATTTTGTATCCTGCGACCTTACTGTATTGGTTTATTGTTTCTAATAATCTTTTTGTGGAGTCCTTCAGGTTTTCTATGTATAGGATCATATCATCAGCAAAAAGTGATACCTTTACTTCTTCTTTTCCAATATGGATGCCTTTTATTTCTTTGTCTTGTCTGATTGCTCTGGCCAGAACTTCTAGCACCACGTTAAATAAGAGTGGAGAGAGTGGACAACCCTGTCTTGTTTCTGATTTAAGGGGGAAAGCCTTCAGTTTAGTGCCATTTAATATGATGTTAGCTGATGGTTTATCATATATGGCCTTTATCATGTTGAGATATTTTCCTTCTATACCCATTTTGTTGAGAGTCTTAAACATAAAATTGTGTTGTATTTTATCAAAAGCCTTTTCTGCATCTATTGATAAGATCATGTGGTTTTTGTTCTTTGTTTTGTTGATATGGTGTATTACGTTAACCGTTTTGCGTATGTTGAACCATCCTTGAGATTCTGGGATGAATCCCACTTGATCATGATGTATTATTTTTTTAATATGTTGTTGTATTCGGTTTGCCAGTATTTTGTTTAGAATTTTAGCATCTGTATTCATTAGAGATATTGGTCTGTAGTTTTCTTTCTTTGTGCCATCCTTGCCAGGTTTTGGTATGAGGGTTATGTTGGCCTCATAAAATGTGCTCGGAAGTATTGCTTCTTCTTCAATTTTTTGGAAGACTTTGAGTAGAATAGGAACCAAGTCTTCTTTGAATGTTTGATAGAATTCACTAGTATAACCGTCTGGGCCTGTACTTTTATTTTTGGGGAGGTTTTTAATAGTTTTTTCTATTTCCTCCCTGCTGATTGGTCTGTTTAGGCTTTCTGCTTCTTCATGACTCAGTCTAGGAAGGTTGTATTGTTCTAGGAATTTATCCATTTCTTCTAGATTGTTGTATTTGGTGGCATATAATTTTTCATAGTATTCTACAATAATTCTTTGTATATCTATGATGTCTGTGGTGATCTCTCCTCTTTCATTTTGGATTTTATTTATTTGAGTCCTGTGCCTTTTTTCCTTGGTGAGTCTTGCCAAGGGTTTGTCAATTTTGTTGACCTTTTCAAAGAACCAGCTCCTTGTTTTATTGATTTTTTCTATAGTTTTTCTGTTCTCTATTTCATTTATTTCTGCTCTGATTTTTATTATCTCCTTTCTTCGCTTGGTTTTGGGTTGTCTTTGTTCTTCTTTTTCTAGTTCCTTAAGGTGTGAAGTTAAGTGGTTTACTTCGGCTCTCTCTTGTTTGTTCATATAGGCCTGAAGTGATATGAACTTTCCTCTTATTACTGCTTTTGCTGCATCCCAGAGATTCTGATATGTCGTATTTTCATTTTCATTTGTCTGTATGTATCTTTTGATCTCTGCACTTATTTCTTCTTTGACCCATTCATTTTTTAGAAGTATGTTGTTTAGTTTCCACATTTTTGTGGGTTTTTCCCCCTCTTTTTTGCCGTTGAATTCTAGTTTCAAGGCTTTATGATCAGAAAATATGCTTGGTACAATTTCAATTTTTCTAAATTTGCTGATATTGTCTTTGTGGCCCAACATATGGTCAATTCTTGAGAATGTTCCATGTACACTAAAGAAAAATGTATACTCTGTCGCTTTGGGATGAAGTGTCCTGTAGATGTCTATCATATCCAGGTGTTCTAGTATTTCGTTCAAGGCCACTATATCTTTATTGATTCTCTGTTTGGATGACCGATCTAGAGCCGTCAGCGGAGTATTGAGGTCTCCAAGTATGATTGTATTTTTGTTAGTTTTTGTTTTAAGGTCAATAAGTAGCTGTCTTATATATTTTGGTGCTCCTTGGTTTGGTGCATATATATTAAGGATTGTTATGTCTTCTTGATTCAGTGTCCCCTTAATCATTATGAAGTGACCATTTTTGTCTCTGAGTACTTTTTCTGTCTTGTAGTCAGCATTATCAGATATGAGTATTGCTACACCTGCTTTTTTTTGGGTGTTGTTTGCTTGGAGTATTGTTTTCCAGCCTTTCACTCTGAATTTCTTTTTATCCTTGTTGCTTAGATGTGTTTCTTGTAGGCAGCATATAGTTGGATTTTCTTTTTTAATCCATTCTGCTACTCTGTGTCTTTTTATTGGTAACTTTAATCCATTTACATTTAGTGTAATTATTGACACTTGTGGGTTCCCTACTACCATTTTATAAATTGCTTTCTGTTAGTTTTGTATCTAGTTTGATTCTTCTCTTTTGTTTTTCTATCATTTGTTTCTGTTTGTTTGTGTTCCATACTTCTTTCCTCTGTTGCTACCTTTTTTAAGTCATGTGTTTTTGTGGTGGTTTTTTCAAGGGTGGTTACCATTAAGTAATGAAAAGGGTACCTACCATATTCATTGTAGTACCCTATCTTATAAGTATTTCTGCACTTCATCGTCCTTTGCTACTGTTAATCTCCATTCTCTCCCCCCCTTTTTTTTTCCTTTGTTGTCACAGTTTAAGTTTGGTTTTATTGTGTTCTTGGTGGAGCTGTTACTTGTGGTGTTGTTTTCTTTTGTTCTTTGAATCTGGTTGGAAAACCCCCTTTAGTATTTCCTGGAGTGGGGGCTTTCTCGTGATAAATTCTCTCATCTTTTCTGTATTTGTGAATGTTTTTATATCTCCTTCATACTTGAAGGATAGCTTTGATGGGTATAGTATTCTTGGCTGAAAGTTCCTCTCTTTCAGGGCCTTAAATATTGGGGTCCACTCTCTTCTAGCTTGTAGAGTTTCTGCTGAGAAATCTGATGATAATCTAATAGGCCTTCCTTTATATGTTGTACTCTTCTTTTCCCTGGCTGCCTTGAGAATTTTTTCTTTGTCATTGGTTTGTGTCATCTTTATTATGATGTGCCTTGGAGTGGGTTTGTTGGGGTTAAGAAAACTCGGTGTTCTGTTTGCTTCTTGAACTTGAGGCTTTAGTTCTTTCCACAGGCTTGGAAAGTTCTCGTCTATTATTTGTTTGAGTATATTCTCCATTCCATTTTCTTTCTCTTCTCCCTCTGATATACCTATTATTCTTATGTTATTCTTTCTGATGGAGTCAGATAATTCCTGTAGGGCTTTCTCGTTTTTTATTATTTTTGAGTCTCTTTCTTCTTCTCTCTGTTGTGCCTCAAGTTGTTTGTCTTCTATTTCACTAATCCTATCTTCAATCTGGGTTGTTCTGCTAGCTAAGCTTGTTACCTCGTTTTTCAGCTCGTGAATTGAGTTTTTCATTTCTGTTTGATTTGTTTTTATAGTTTCAATTTCCTTGGTAATATATTCTTTGTGTTCATTGAGTTGTTTTCTGATCTCCCTATATTGCCTTTCCGTGTTTTCTTGTATATCTCTGAGTATTTTTAAGATTTCTATTTTAAATTCTCTGTCATTTAGCTCCAAGGCTTCCAATATGTTAAGTCTTTTCTCCATAGATTTTTCCACATCTATTTGTGTTACCTCTCTTTCTTTTGTATCCATAATATTCGATTTCCTCTTTCTTATTGGCATCTGCGGGTGGTCTTGTTGATAGCACTAATTAGAATTAATAAAGAGTAAAAAGTAAAAAACAAAAACAAAAACAAAAACAAAAAAGAAAAAACAAAAAACAAAAAACAAAACAAAACAAAAAAACAGAGGGTAAAACACCCCACAAAAAAAAAAGCAGTAATAATTTATTATTTCCCCCCTTTTTTTTTCTTTGTTCTCCTTCCCTCCTCTCCCCTCCTCAGGGAAATATCGTGCCTATAATGGAGGGCCTGGTTTGCGGTGAAGAGTTCAAGGGGGCAAAAATAAATAAATAAATAAAAAAAAAAAAAAAGGGAAGAAAATCTTAGACAAGCATAAGTTGATCTGCCTGCGGGTGACGGTCAACCAAGAGATATAATCAGAGGGACAAGAGAGAACCAGAAAAAAGGACAAAAAAAAAGGAATAATCAAGAAGAAAAAATAAAAATAATAAGTAAAAATACATTGTATTAAGTGGAGCAAAGACCAAATACAATGGAGACCTTGGGTTGGGAGGACCCAAAATGCCACAAGAACAAACCAACCAGAAAAAAACAAAAACAAAACCAAAAAAGAAAAACAAAGCCAAAAAAAAAACCTTGAGTCCCAAATTAACTAATTTGTTCGTGATTGAGGATTAAATGGGAGGAAAGTAAAACGAGAAAAGAAAAAACGAATAGAAAGGAAAAAATAAGAAAAAGTGAAAAACGAAGGAAGAAGTAAAAAAGGAAGAGAAAAAAACAAAATAAGGCAAAAAAAACAAAAGAGGAGAGAGTGAGAATTAAGTGTCCTGGAGTATAACCCCAAAGGAGGGTGAGGATGAAGGAGAGAAATAAAATGTAACACTTATGGGTAGTGTAGTTCAAGAAAAGGGAAGCATAAGATGGGCAGAGAATAGAAGGGCTGAGGTGGAGGAAATAAAGGCAATAAGATAGAAGGAACAAACAACAACAACTACAAAAAAAAACAACCAACAAACAGTGGAACAAGCTGCAAAGTCTGTGGATTTTTCCTGATTTTGAGATGTCAACCTCTTCCTCCTTCTCCTCTCTCCCTCTTCCCGGTCGGCGACTCTGCACCCCAGGCCCTGCCCCTGCGCCACACCCAGGCAGGGACTAGCAGTTGATGGGGTTCTATGGCAATGTCACACAATTGGCTTTATTCTTGTTGGTAGTCAAGGCCTGCCGGCGTCTGCAGGGTCTAACGACGAGAGAGTTCGCCTTCGTGGATTCTCTCTCCCAGTCCCCCCCTCCCGAACCAGCAGCCTGGCGATTCAGCCCCAAGGCTGCCACTGCTTCTGCCTGGGGAGTGAGAGGCTCAAAGAGCTGGGAAATCCCCACTCTATCCCCACTCAGTGCAAGGCTCTGGGAAGGGCTCTGACAGTCAGGGCCTCCAGTGTAATCAGGCGGGGGTGGGAGTCAATTGTTGTCAAGGTGATTGTTCAGCGCCTAGCATTCCGTTGGACCTCTCAACCCAGGCTTTCCACACTTTGTAGCCTGTTTTGGCCGGTAAAAAGAGGCACTAGTCTCTGCTTGCGACTAGTGTGGTATAGATCTTATTATCTGCCAAGTCCTTCTTGTTAGCGTTTATCCCTAAATATGGAGGCTCTATCAATCAGAAGTTGCCCCCGCCCCTTTAGCGAGAGGCACCAAAAAATATCACGCCTCTTGTCTTGGGTCGGTGAACTGAGAGAGATCTTATCAATTAGAACCGAGGGTGCGCAGATTTCACGGGTTAAGTTAATTTTAGTAATTGGGTCGCAGCTGTGCTCCCGAAGGTATTTCAGGCTGCCTGCGTGCGCCCCTCCCCCAACGCTTGATTGTTAGCTTGAATGGCTGGGTGAGGTGCCCCGCCCGCGGAGAGAATCTCCCAAGTAGGGAATACTGCCCTGGGGCCTCTCCCGCTCCCCGTGCGCGGGCCGCTGGGAACGTTAGCGGTGCTCGGTCTGCAATGCTCGGTCTGCAACCAGACCGGGAGCGCGCCAGCGGCTGTTTGCCGCTGGCTCTGCAACCGACCCACCGCTCGCGGCGGCGGTGGCGGTTTCCGAGTGCGGGATGACTTACCACCGGCGCACTTTCTCGCGGCTTGAATGAACGTCCCTGCGGTAGCTTCCTCCACACCCTCGTCTCTCAGATTCGAGTGATAACAGAACTTTTGCTTTCAGTTTGCTCCGAAGATAAATTTTCCTGTTTCTAGTTGATAAATTTGTTGTGATTTTGGGGAGATCTGTCGGACGCGCTGCTCACGGCGCCATTTCCGTGACGTCACTCGAAATAGAACATATTAAAACACTTATTTTAATCATAAAATTTGTGCAAAACTTATTCAAATTTTATTCCGGCAAAAATTTTTATTTGTAGCTCTTGTGTTTGTGTACTTGTTGAGGACAATCTCATTTGATGTTCCAGCAGTAGTCTGCCATCATATTTCTGTCCAATCACCACTGAAAGTGCTCTTCCATCATCTTCAGATCTTGATGAAAGCATTCTCCCTGCTCATTAATAACAGCTCCAAGATTTTTGGGAAAGTTATTAAGGTGACAGTTCAGAAAGTGAATCTTAATGCTCATGTTTTACTGAATGTCACGGAAAGCCAAAAGCATTCCTTGAACCGGAAGTTCACAGTTTTCTGCTTTTTTGTTGCCAAGGAAGTTCTTTATAACTACCATAAATGATTCCATGCTGCTTTCTTATCCTTATTTATCTTCCTGTCAAATTCCTTTTCATATATGAGTGTTCAAATTTGAGGTCCATCAAATACACCTGCTTTTCTCTTCTCAAAAGACAAGGCAGGAAAAGCAGAAATAATATGTTGAAAACATTCACTTTCTCTATTCAAAGCCTGAACAAACCACTTTATTAAGCCAAGTTTGATGTGAAGTGGGTGAAAAATAATCCTGTCTTAATTTACTACATGTTCATTCACAATATCTTTCATCCCTACTTCCAGAGCTTTATGTTTTGGCTGATCCTTCTGTGTCCAGTGTTTCTCCTGAGCTTGGCTGTCCCAAAAACACAAAAAGCAAAGTTACTTTGTGAAACCTCTCTGTTTTCCTAGCAGGAAATTTACCATTTTAAGATCCACACAAATGATCTAGATATGCTTCTTATACTTCAGAAATTTGAGGACAATTTTTATGTCATTGTAATCTTCTCACAGATTGTTAAATAACCTATTGAAACCACTGCATAAACGTTACCATTGTGTAGGAGACCACATTTCAGACCCCATTTACAGCTGTCAAGAAATAATCAACATTCTGTTGAACTGTAAGTGGTAACACCTAGCTGTCTGATATCATGACAGTAAACAAAGTGTTTGTCTTTGAAAAAAAAGTGAGCAAAATTTGTTCATGCTTCCTGAAATGGGATACTTTAGCTTACTGGTAAAGTACACTCTTTTCTTGAAGCCTGGAGGCTAATATCCCAGTTGCTTTCTTTGATAGGCCCAAATCTCTTATTAAATCATTCAATTTGGGTTGGCTAAACTGCTGAGGGGTTAATGACAGCTTGGCATCAGAAAAAGACCCTTCAGATTCTACAACCATTTCCTCATGCACCTTATCAAAATACACTTGATCACCATGTTCATTTTCTTTATCCTTAGAAGAAGTAAAATTATTAAAAACTGGAACCAGGAGTGTTGTAGAATCTGGGATAATTTGTATATCTGAAGGATTATTAGGATATGTGATGATATGCCATTTTTTCCTGGCGATGCCTTTTGTACTGATCTGACAGAAATAACAGTCACTGCTATGGTCCTTAGTTACAAACCAAACCATGGGAATACCAAAAAGCATTCCTTTGCACTTTCCTTTTGTCCAGTCATGAAGCAATTCCTCACAATTATGACACACATATGAGGAGCCCAATTCTTGTCATGATCGCCAAGGGTAATTTGAAAATAGGCAATATATACACATGTCACAAATGATAAAATATTGTGCCTTTGACGTTGAATTGTGTGATAGCCACATACATAACAAAAGGTGTCAGGTCTATTGTTACATTTATGCATATGTGAAGAAGCTATGATTCAATCTTAAAGCAAAATAAGAAGGTGTTTTTATAGATAATAATTTTTTACATTTAAAAACAACTACATTTATGTAAAAGTGATTGTAAATCATTAATTTCCTTGTGGTTAATTGCCTTTTGGCTATGTTCAATCCAAGAGTCATTGCCCTTTAACTCCAATTTAAAAACCAATGCGGTCCTGGCTGTTTGGCTCAGTGGTAGAGCATCGGCCTGGCATGCAGAAGTCCCAGGGTGGATTCCTGGCCAGGGTACACAGGAGAAGTGCTCATCTGCTTCTCCACCCTTCCCCCTCTCTTTCCTCTTTGTCTCTCTCTTCCCCTTCCACAGCAAAGGCTCAATTGGAGCAAAGATGGCCCAGGTGCTGAGGATGGCTCTGTAGTCTCTGCCTCAGGCACTAGGATGGCTCCAGATGCAACAGAGAGTCGCCCCAGAGGGGCAGAGCATCGCCCCCTAGTTTGCATGCCAGATAGATTCCAGTCGGGCACATGTGGGAGTCTGTCTAACTGCCTCCCTGTTTCCAGCTTCGAAAAATTGCACAAAAAAAAAAAAAAAAAGAAACACCAATGCATGCCATTAACTGTAAGAAAAAAAATTAAAATTCCATTAAAAACTAGAGCATGCACCAAAAAAGTATTTTTGATTTGAAATCACCAATGCAGAATTATATAGAAAAAGTTCTAAAAACTCATGCAACAACAACAAAAATTGTTTCCCAGTGTAGTTTTACTTCTTTTCCAATCTGCATTTCTTTTATTTTTTTTCTCTTGTCTGATTGTTGAGGCTAGTCTTCCAGAAGTATGTTGAATAAGAGTAGTGAAAGGGGGCCTGCCTTGCTCCTGATCTTAAGGGGATTGCTTTTAATTTTTGCCCATTGAGTATGATGTTGGCTGTGGGTTTGTCATAGATTGCCTAATCATGTTCAGGTATATTTTGTGTATTCCCACTTTGCTGAGAGTTTTGATCATAAATGTGTGCTGGATTTTATCAAATGCTTTTTCAGCATCTATTAAAAATATGTGGTCTTTCCCCTTCCTTTTGTTTATCTGATGAATCACATTGATTGATTTCCAAATATTGTACAAGCCTTGCCTCACCAAAGTAAATCCCAATTGATCATGGTGGAAATTTTTTTCATATATTGCTGGATTTGGTTGGCTAATATTTTGTTGAGGATTTTAGCATCTAGATTTATCAGAGATATTGCCTATAATTTTTTTTTTGTGTGTGTTGTTTTCCCTGGTTTTCAAATCAGAACTATTCTCACCTCATAAAACAAACTTGGAAGTCTTCCTTCCACTTGAATTTTTTGAAATAGCTCGAGAAGGACAGGAGTTATTTCTTCTTTGAATATTTGGTAGAATTCACTTGTGAAGTCATTGGGCCCCGGGCTTCTGTTTGTTGGTCGTTTTTTGATAACTGTTTCAATCTCATTTGTTGTAATTGGTCTGTGTAGATTTTCTGATTCTTCCCAATTGATTTTAAAATATTATATGTTTAAAGAAATTTGTCCATTTCATCTAGGTTGTCTAATTTTCTGACATACAGTTCTTCATAGTATTTCCTTACAATGTTTTGTAATTCTGTTGTGGCATTTGTTATTTCTCCACTTTCATTTTTAATTTTATTTGAGTCCACACTCTTTTTTTCTTGGTGAGTCTGATTAAAGGTTCATCGACCTGGTTTACTTTTCAAAGTACCAGATCCTGGTTTCATTGATCCTCAGTATTGTTTCTTTAACCTGTATGTAATTTATTTCTGTACTGATCTTTATTATTTTCTTTCTTCTACTACCTCTAGGCTATACTTGCTGTTCTTTTTTTCTAGTTCTTTTAAATGCAGGGTTAAGTTGTTTATTTGAGCTCTTTCTACCTTCTTAAGGTATGCCTGAAGTGCTATATATTAATAATTCACTTTCAGTACACCTTTTGCTGTGTCCCATAAATTTTGAGTTGTTGTATGCTCATTATCATTTCTTCCTAGGATTTTTAAAATTTCTTTATTGATCTCATTGTTAACCTATTTGTTACTTAATATAATTCTTTTTAGTTTCCAAGTCTTTTAGTATTTTTCATTTTTTGAGTTGTGATTGATTTCAAATTTCATGCCATTGTGACCATAGAAAATCCTTAATATGATTTTAATCTTCTTAAATTGGTTGAGACCACTTTTGTGCCCTAACATGTGGTCTATTCTAGAGAATGTACCATGAGCACTTAAAAAAATGTATATTCTGCTGCTTTAGGGTGAAAGGTTCTGAAGATATCTATTAAATCGAGTTGATCTAGTGTGTCATTTAAATCTGCTATTTATTTGTTAATGTTCTTTCTTGAGGATCTATCTAGTAAAGTTAGTGGGGTGTTGAAATTCCTTACTATTATAGTATTGCTGTCAATCTCACCCTTTTTATCCGTCAAATCTGTTTTATATATTTCGGTGCTCCTATATTAGGTGTGCAGATATTTATTATGGTTACATCTTCCTGTTGGATTGCGTCCTTATCATTATGTAGTGACCTTCTTTATCTCTTACTGTAGCCTTTGTTTTAAATTCCATTTTGTCTGATATTAGTATTTTTTTTCATTTTAATTTGAATAAATATTTTTTCCATCCTTTTAACTTCAGTCTATGTGCATCTTTTGTTTTAAGGTATATCCCTTGTGGACAGCATATGTACAGGTACTGTTTTCTTATCCACGTAGCTACCCTAAGTCTTTGATTGGATCATTTAATTCCTTTACATTTAAAGTTATTATTGATATGTAGTTCTTTATTTCTAGTTTATTCTTTAAAGCTGTATTCCTCTTTGACTATACTCTTTTCCCCCTTTCATCTTTTTACAACAGGCCCCTTAAAATTTCATGCAGCATTGATTTTGTTGTTATGAATTCCTTGAATTTTTTTTTTGGGGGGGAAGCTTTTTATTTGTTCTTCAATTTGAAATTATAACATTGAGGGATAAAGTAGTCTTGGTTGTAGGCTCTTGCTGTGCATTACTTTGAATATTTCCTGCCATTCCCTTCTGGCCTTAGTGTTTCTTTTGAGAAGTCAGATATAATCTTTATGGGGTTCCTTTGTAGGGGATAGCCATTTTTTCTTTAGTAGCTTTTAATATTTTGTCCTTTTCAATTAGCTTTGGTATTTTAATTATGGAGTGTCTTGGTGTAGATTTCTCTGGGTTTCTCTTTCATGAAATTTTCTGCACTTCTTGAACTTGTGTGAATTTTTCCTGCATCAATTTAGGGAAGTTTTCAGGTATAATGTGATTGAACAAAGTTTCCATCTCTTGTTCTTTCTCTTCTTCTTCAAGAACCCCTATGATGCAGATGTAATTTCTCTTCATGTTGTCACAGAGCTCTCTTAAAGTTTCCTCAGACCTTTGAGTCTTTTTTTTTTTTTTTTTTGCTATTCTGCTTTTATGCCTTCATTTATCTTGTCTTCTAACTTGCTGATTCGATCCTCGGTTTTATTCATCCTGCTTTAACTTCTTCCTTTTTGGTCTTCATTTCTGATATTTTATTTGTAATTTTTGACTTATTTTTTTATTATTTCAATGTCCTTTTTTATACTTACTATCTCTTTATTTAGTTGTTTGTTATGACCATCTATTGTTGATCTCAGATCTTTGAGCATACTAACAACCATTATTTTAAACTCTGCATCTGGTAATATGCTTATATCTGACTCATTCAAGTTGTTTTTTTGGGATTTCTCTTGATTCAATTGGGTTGCATTCTGTGCCTTCCCATTTTGTCTGTGTATAAAAATGCTGTGGCCACTGGAGTGCAATTGTTGTGGCCTCTGTGTTCCCTAGGTGTGGTATGTATGCAGGCCCACCACCAACCTGCTGCTGCCTCAGGTATTTGGGAATGTTTTTTGCTGGGGCCGGCTTGCTGAAGCTGTCACTGTGGTTTCTGCCTCTTCTCAATGGGAGGGACTGTATTCACATTCCTGAGTCTACAAGCCTCAGCATTTGCACCACTCCCAAAGGTGTGGCTGTATATACACCCAAGGCTGCCAGCCTCAGTATCATGAGCAGGGGTGAGCACTTTGGCTCAGCCGTGGGTCTTAGCCTATTCCCGGGTTTTTGCCTAACCCATCCAGACAGAGCTGCACTCCTAAGTCAGGCCACAAGCCTCAGCTCTGTGGGCTGGGTGGACCTGCATGCCAGCACTCAACCACGGTTCTCTGCAGTTCCCATGCTTTTGCCTTTCTTCTGTGGGTGAGATTGCAGGCAAACCCGCAGCCAACAAGACCCTTTCATGTGCCCCTATCACTCCCACTGGGCAAAACTGAGCTCATGATGGGCCTCAGTCACAGCAAGCCTGGCTTCTGCCCCTGCCAATGGGACAGTGCTTTCACATCCCACTGCCCCAGGCCCTCTGGTGAGCCCTCAGCAGTGTGGGTGATGGCACTCACCTCAGACCCTAGCACTCAATACTGTATTCCTCAAGGCTTTCTTTTTCTAAGTGACTCTGCTCTGAGTGCCACAAAAGAGCTTGTTTGGCTGGTATCCTTTTTCCCTTTGCTAGAATTGCCATCTCAAGTGGAAATATTAACTTTATATTTGGGGAATGACTCAGCCCAGGGGTTAGGGTGGCTGTTCCTCAAAACGGTTCTGCCTGTGTTTCCTAGATTACACTGTTTTCCTGCAACTTCAGTCCTCTCCTTTTACCCTGTACCCCAGAGACCTGTGTGAGTGGTTGTTAAAGAGGTTTTCTGTGTGGTCCATTTAAGAAGAATCCTGGGTCTGAAAAATCTGTTTCTCAAAAACAGTATCCTGACATGTTTTGCAGCTAAATACTGTCCATATGCTTTTTCTAGGCTCTGAGGCTACAGGCTTTGTTCCTAGGGCCCCAGGCCCACCACACTCTGCTAAATGCACTTCCCACTGCAGAAGAGTTTTGAGGCTGCCATTTGCTCCTGGGTAGCCCTCTCCATGTTTCCATTCTTCCTACTAGTCTCAGTGTGGCTTCTTCAGTGTTCCTTGGTAAAGAGTCCTCTTAGTTTAGTCCAAAGTTGGTTTTTCCAGATGATGGTTTTTAAAATTAAGTTGTAATGCACTTTGGTTCAGGGAGGTGGAACTTGGTCCATCTGCCTACTCCATCACCGCTTACTATGCCTTTTCCACTTATACAAAGGCATGGCCATTCATATAAAAGTCCAAAGGGTTCTTGCACACTGCAGGGATCTGCTCCAGGAAGGCAATGAAGAGTCTTAGGTGCCTCACCAAGGAATGTGATGAGAAGTCAGCTGGCACCTGAATATTCTGAACTAAGTGTTGACATTTTCCAAAAAATTTAGGCAAAATGGTATTTCTATTCTCTCTCTTCTGCAATTTGCTGTTAAACCCATCCATTAAGATTTTCTTGCTTATTTTTATTAAGATTTTATTTCAGACATTATACCTCTCAGTATTCAGATTTCCAATTGACTTTTATTTTTTCAAGAATATTATTTTCCTTCAAAGAGGGGATTTTTGAAGTTATATATACACACGCACACACACAGAAACACACTCACAAACACACACACACATATACACAAAGATACAAATAACAGCACAACACATCCCATAAGAAAGTGAGAAAGAAAGTCAAGGGCATTGGGGCAGTGGGGGTGAAATGGAAGTAGGTATTTTATGGAGTCAGGGTGTTACATTGAATAGGACACTTGACTCCCTCTCAACACAATAAATTTAAAAATTTAAAGAAAATAAATATAGTTTTTCTTTTTCTACAGATATTACTCATCTGACACTCATTATGAGTATCTATTTATTTATGTCCTCATATGCTTGTCTAATAGCTACATTCCTGTGAAATCTAAGATCTGGCTCATCACAGAGTCAGTGGTTTCTTCCAAGTAGAAGTAAAAGTTTGCATGGCAACTACTATATTCTTGGAAGTTTCATATGGGTCAGTCACAACAGAGTCTGCAGAAGTGAATTCAGGGGAGGCACAAGTAGTGTTGTTCTGCCAGCCCACATACAGAGCAGGAGCTGTGAGGCAGAAACAGAGGGAGGACATCCACATGTACTGACTGTGTGCAGAGCTTGGCTGCTTTAGAACATATCAAAGCATAGTCGAGAAAACTTATCTAGTAAAATGATGGGAACAACTGTCCCCACAGGTGGGAAAACTTCTTGTCCTGAAAGACTTAAAAAATAAAATAAAACCTGGACTTTTCTGTCCCAGGAAGAGGACAGAGGTCCATGTCATAAACAGCTAAATTACAGGTGATGCATTTTGTTCATATGGAAGAAATACATGATTTTGTCGGTCTTCGAGGGCCAGTGGATTGTAAAACCTTCCCCTAAGCCTTACAAGCTCTGGGAAATAGCATTTCCTGCTGAGAGACATTATAAGTGTACTCTTAAGATGAATAGTGTTGGCAGAATCTTACTGATGTTTATCTTGGACAGGAGATTTTCTTAATAAAAATCAAACCCAAAAGTCAGAGTTCTCTGCATGACACACATTGCCATGTCACAGGAGCAGGCATGCCTGGTATAATGATCTCAAAATGTGTCAGTCAATCTCTGTGACCAGAAAGGTAGGACTGGTTTCCACCCCTATGCCAAACTTGAGAAAAACCCACTAGACTGACTGGCTACCAGCTGTGATGGACAGAGACATCTGTCACACAGATGAGAGACAGAGGTTCAATTCTGTAGACTGGTTGGCAGGGGCCCTGGAAAGTGTCAATTGGGAGGGATGTCTTAACAGGTGGGGGACTCTTCTTACAGGGCAACAAAAAGTATTCTGTCACTCGAGTTGGGACCTTTCCTCATAGTCTGTCCCTTGATACACAAGGCCCCTGCTTGGAGTGTTCATTTGGAACCAAGATGGGGCTGTGATGTTTTAGGCTGTCCCTGGGGTCAGCTGTCCTTCAGGCACTCCATAACTACCCATCAGCAATGACTCTTTCCCCATGAAAATGGAACATCAGGGACATGTGATCTACCAGTGCTCATCTTACACATCTTTGCATCTCCCTGCATGGAAGACATGGCCTGTGGCCTCTATATTACTTCTGACTGTCCTTACTATGAGGGTGGCTGGCTATCTCTAGGGAAAGAGACTGAAGCTAATGATAGCATGTGTCACACAGAGAGTGGAATACCTGGTGGGAGTCTGCAACCCCATGGAGGCAAGTGTGACTGTAGTATAGAAAGGACTGTAGTACAGACTGTTATGCATCTGTATACTGATACTGCTCTCTCAGTCTGTGTCTGGAAATTTGGATTGCCAGAAAGTTCCCACTACTCTTTAACTGGTAAGGACAACTTCTAAACATAAGTATACAAAGAAAGTAGTTTATGCTACTTTCTTGTTAGGAGTTGGAAATGGGGTACAAGCCAGGCATAGAGGGCAGGCAGGACCTGCCCCCATTACAGTCTTGGACACCAGGTCCCAAATGAACTTCCCTGTCAAATGACCCTCCACGTAGGCCTGTCCTAGGTGATGCCACAGCAGAGTCCTGTAAACGTGCTGGATTTTATCTTGTGTACAACATTCCTTGGCTGGTTTCTGTGACCAGCCAAACCTTGGTGGGATTTTTGAAACCCCCAAGAAACCCACCATGGCACAGCATGTAATGAAAGAAGGCAACACTGGCCATGTAACTCACTTCCTGCTGGGTTTTCAATATTTCAGTGTTGGGGGCACTGAACCTTCCAAACATTGAAGCAACATTCACAGTGAAATGAATTTCCACCTGCCAAGTGAGAGTACATGGACATTTTCCTCAGACCATTCCCTTGACTGAAAAGGACATTTTATAGCAGACTCTGAAGTACTGTTTTTAATTCCAAAACTAGAACCAGACTTACCAGAATAAAACAGAAACTTCTTCTTGGCCTACCCTGTGTGGAAATCCCAAATTATGGTTGTCTGTTTTCCATAACTCAAAAAGAAAACATCATTAACAGGTCTCTTCATAAAATTTTCTCTAGAAATGTTTATCATTCAAGAAAAGGTGGCCAGTTTGTCTTTTGGTGGAGAAGAAGATGTGTACTTCTTCAGTATATCCTGTCCAGGAATTGAATTCAGGATACCCATGTGCCAGACTGATGCTCTACCACTAAGCCAAGTGGCTGGGGCCTGGATAGAACACTTTTAGATTCATTTACTGGGACACATTTGGCACTGGAAAGGTTATACAGATTCACAATTCTGATGCATTTTTATTTTCTGTATCATTAATTGCATAATTTTGTGGATGATTACATTGAATAATATACCCCAGACAACAGAAAACATTAATTAGCAGGAAAACTGGTAAGAATCAGAAATATACTTTCACCCCTGGGGGTCAGGCTCCCACTAAAGGTCAGTGACAACAACTCTGTAAACTAAAATTCCACCCTGGGTATTCATTCTTGACCAAAGAAGGCAGACAGTGCACAATTTCAAATGTGCATGTTCCCTGACTACACAGCTAAGTGTCTGGTAGTCAGATTGGGGTAGAAAATGAAAAGCGAATATAAAACCAGCCCCTGAGACAACATGAGATGAGGACAGAAACAATTCGTTTTTCACCTGACACTTTGAGATGCATGGTGCAGGGGTGGAAATGCTCCCAATCTGGGATACTAAGAAACAAACATAGTGTGCTCACTGGCTTTGGATAGCAGTCACTCAAAACCGATGGAGATAGACTGTGACATGAAGAACCCATACAGCAATACCACGAGTCCGATGTGTTCATTTTTTTGGAACACCATAAGCAACCTCCTTGGATTCCGGGTGAGGCCATTAGACTGGGTATGCTCTAGAAATGGGCCCCCTACTTGTGCTCTTGTGTGGAATATCACCTCGCTAAGCTCGTGCTCCATTACCTGCCTGGAGCATCCTTTCAGTTGTGTGGTGTTGGGTGCCAACCACGTGTGGCTCTTTTCTGGGTGCTTCTGATTGTGGAAAACTTGTGTTTCTTTCAAATTTGAGACATCATGCTTCCTTGTAAGCAGCCAAGACAACCTGCATCATTCTTGTTAGTTTTCCTGGCTGTGATGTGTCCCAACTGTTCATTGATAGCATGTTGTCTCTTGAGTGTTTCACACTGCTCTACAGACCCATGTGCAAAACTTCCTCCATTATATTGGGAGAGCTCACCCCTGCCCATGATACTGAGGCTGGCATCCCTGGGCAGATGCTAACTCTATACCAAGCTGCCCCACATTCAGCCCTAAGCTGCAGAAGCCAAGAATGCATGCAGCTTACACAATTAGCAAAACAAACAGCAGGGTGCAAACCCACTTGTAACTGAATGCTGGACCATGTCCTTAGTCTATTTTGATTTTAAAATGTTGCATCTATACTTGGGTGGCATAACTTCCTCATCTCTATGTGATAATGTCCTTCAAAATCAGTTCTGCTTCTCCCATTGAGCTGATCACAATATTCAGTTCAGGTGTGTGGCAAGACGAAGTGTGTGCTAAAACCACTGTGCTAGAAGAATCCCCACACTCACAGCACCAAAACAATGAGTAAGCAGGATGAGCTATTTGGGGCACTATGACCTTGAACATCTTAGCCAAAAAGCTGTTCTGGAGATGAGATACTTTCATCAACCATTGCTCAACCATCCACATCCTTATGCACGGTAAGGAGTTCCATTTGCTAAAATGTGCATTAGTTGCATTTCTTTGGGTGGGTCTACCCTTGGCTTCTAAAGAAAAAACAAAAAAATCTACAACATTTTCTCAGCCCATTTCTTTTTAAAAACTACTCCTTTATTTCTTGCCATACAAAGAAAATGGCAGGAGCCATGGGGAGTCCTGGGTTCTGTCCCTCTTTATGCAAAGAAACTGAGCTCTTGAGCAGGGTCTCCACACATCTTGGCTGTGCCTCCATTGACTTTCCTTCAACATGGGGTTTATGTCCCTCAAAGTGTTGATAAAAGGCTCAGTTATGACCACAGGATAAGACATTTCTGATCCCAGGGAAGAATAGAAACCAATGGAGACATTACTAGGGCACATTCCAGAAGGGAGGGTCACTCACGGTAGAACAGGGTGATGTCCACACACATCATCAGGGCCAATGTGACCCTTCCCCTGAGGCTATGGTGGCTGCAGCTCTGCCTTGTGCTCTGGTCTTGTCTCGTCATACTTAAAAGACTAGAACCTATAGGAAGAATGCTTCTCTTTGGGGAGGGCATAGCCTGCAGCACCACCAGGTTGAGGGGCACATACACCTGCCATCTGCCACTGGAAGAGGGAATTCTGTGCCTCTGAGTCTTCACTTTGAACCTACCTACTCCTGTGCCCAGCATGACAGTAGTAAGAACAGAGATCAGGAAGTCAATAACAGAAACGGAACTCCTCAGGGATGGCCCCTTGGCAGGAGTGTGAGGTATGAACAACAAGTGATTACAGAATGTGGTGGTACCCTGATGAAAATACCCATGCCAGGTCCAAGCATATGTGACTCTGTGTCCACTTTGTGGCTGTCCTTCAGCCATGTCTAAGCTGGTGGGCAGCTCCTGCTCAGTGAGAGGTACCCATGATAAATCTCTTGACAGCAGGAATGCTCAACAGTGGCATCACACACATCTGTGGCATGGGGTAGGGGCACTTTTCTGCCCAATTTTTAGCATCCCTGGCCTCCAACTGCTACTTGCTAGTGGCTTTCCTCCTCCAAGCTGTGACAACCAACACTGTCTTCAGGTGTTGCCTAGTGACCTGCCATGATGACCCAGAGGGAATTCACTCCCAAATGGACACTTTTCCCTTATCTACTATCCACTTATATATCTACCTGACTTGTCAATACAAGGGGTAAATTTTACCATTGATATACAAGCCACGTTTTGCTGCAACTGGTCACAGAATTCAGGTGGACACACACTAATGTAGAATCACCAGACGAGGTGAAACTATTTCAGAAGAGAAAACAAGAAAGGGTATTGTCATGACAGCCTTGGGAAGGTGTAAAGTAAGCCCTGTGTTTAAATTATATATAGCACAGCAAGTTTTTCAGGTGCAGGGTCTTCCCTTTGGGTGAGAAAGCAGCATGGACACAACTCAGCCTCATCCAGCCAAGTGATAAAATAGACTCAACACCAAACCAAGGGCAGGCTCTGTGTGTCCTGAAGTTTTGAAACAGCTACCCCATGCATCTTCAGTAATGGGCTTCACACATCATTTGAGAAGACTCAGAAACCACGTCACCCAAAAACCAGAGGTCCAATGCATCAGCAAAACCTGCTACATGCTCAGTCACCAGCCCTCTGAAATAACACCTCAAGGAGAGAATGCAGGTCCATGACAGGATCCCTGTGTGTGATGCTTGGGCTGCTGCGCTGTGGGCTGTGCCTCTTTGGCTAAAACAAACAACCAGAGCTTTCATTCGAGACATTACAAGAAGTATCTTTATTAAGTAATTTAGTGGACTTCCATATTTGGAAAACTAACCACTATCCAAAGCCAGTGGGCACACTATGTTTGTTCCTTAGTTTCCCATATTGGGATACAAAACCAGAGCCCCTCAGGTTTCATTGAGCACATGTCCTGTGTTTGTAAATAAAGTTTGATTAACATATGCCTCAGCTGACTCATAGCCTATCACTGCTCTTCTGCTACAAACCACAGTTGAGTGGCTGCAACAGGGACTATATGGCCCACACGTCTTAAGATTTTTACGGTTGTATTTGCTCCTCTCTAGGAAAATGGTGCCAACTTGAGTTTCTCTCTCTCTCTGGCTATTAAATATTTGTATAAATATTTAAGGTCAATATCGTGGCCTCCCAGAATCCTTCATGTTGGAACCCACCCCTAGGACAATGGTAAATTATATTGAGAAAACTTTAAATAGACTTTTTAAAAGAAGAGGAATCAAATACATATAATTAGAAATAAAAATGTAAAATGAACAAGTGACACCACAAAAATACAAAGAATAAGAAAATACTATGAAGATTCCTATGCCAAAAATTTAACAATTTAGGTGAATAGGATTAAGTGCTCTGTGACAAAAATTGTCTTTTCAAAAGTGATTGTTTTTGTTGTCACAGTTTAAATTTGGTTTTATTGTGTTCTTGGTAGAACATTCACTTGTGGTTTTATTTTGTTTTGTTCTTTGTATCTGGTTGGTAAACAGCCTTTAGTATTTCCTGCAGTGGGGGTTTCTGATGATAAATTTCCTCAACTTTTCTTTATATGTGAATGTTTTATTTCTCCTTTGTATTTGAAAAATAGCTTTGATGGGTATAGTATTCTTGGCTGAAAGTTCCTCTCTTTCAGGAATTAACATAGCCATCTTATATATTTTGGTGCTCCTTGGTTTGGTGCATAGATATTAAGAATTGTTATGTCTTCTTGATCCAGTGTCCCCTTAATCATTATGAAATGACCATTTTTGTCTCAGAGTAATTTTGGTGTCTTGTAGTCAGCATTATCAGATATGAGTATTGCTACACCTACATTTTTTTGGATGTTATTTGCTTGGAGTATTGTTTTCTAGCCTTTCACATTGAATTTGTTTTTATCCTTGTTGCTGATGTGTTTCTTGTAGGCAGCATACAGTTGGATTTTCTTTTTAATCCATTCTGCAACTCTGTGTCTTTTTATTAGTAAGTTTAATCCATTTATATTTAGTGTAATTATTGACACTTGTAAGTTTCCTATTGACACACTTAAAAAAAAATAAACAGGTCAGGCCCTGGCCAGTTGGCTCAGCGGTAGAGCATAATCCTGGCATGTGGGGGACCTGGGTTTGATTCCCGGCCAGCATTTCTAATTTTGAATAAAAGAACTTAATTCAGGCCTCAAAAAATTTTGGCTATTTTTAGTTGATATTATTCTATACATTTTATATGCATACATTGCCCACTTATCCAGAATTTACCCCAGGGGACTATCCTTAAAAATGGTTAGGGTGATACCCATTCAATTACAATATCAGACAAAAACTAATCATAAACCAGACTGAGACAAATTAGAAAGGAACCTGAATTTTCAGCATGCAATCAGATCAGAGAGATGCCTGCCTTATCTCAGTCAGACTGTTTTGTGATGTGTGGTTCTGGAGGATGGAATAGCAGAAACTTCCCCAAGTGAAGATACACTCAGCAGCTGATTGAGAAGTGCTGCAATCAGATCCTCCAGGGTCCCCTAGCCTTGGACTAATTTCAAGGCAAAAGACACAGAAGAAACAAAATGATATTTCAGAGGGTTATAGCTAAAACATTAAAGAAAATCAGAAAAATTCAGGATTGTACAATAACTGAGAAAGCTTTAACTTTAGTAGTATCTAGGTCTCTACTATTAATCCTCAGAGGCAGTTTTTCATTAAGGAAGGAATATGACTCTTTCCAGGTGCAATATGTAGGAGTCAAGGGAGGAGAAAATAGTGTTTTGTTTTCCTAATCAGCCTTCTCAAATTTCATTGCTGACCTAACTGATGGTTCAGGTTGATTATGCCAAGATTCCACTTTTACTCACTGTAATGTTGTGAGAAGAGAAACAAACATTTAATCCTTGTTCAAAATGCTTTTTCAAAACTTTAACTACTTTCTCTTATAATTAAAAATCTGTTTCCCTCACCAGGTATCGTGGGTCATACTCTTATACAACAAGAGTTTCTGCAATGCTTTAAGCTCTGCAGGATTCCCCAAACTTTTTACACAGGGGGCCAGTTCCCTGTCCCTCAGACTGCCACACACAGTGCTCTTCTCACTGACCACCAATGAAAGAGGTGCCCCTTCCAGAAGTGTGGCAGGGGGCAGGATAAATGGCCTCAGGGGGCCGCATGTGGCCCGCAGGCCTGGTCATATTTTGGGGATGCCTGCTACAGTAAACTGAGCAGCAGGGTGCAATATTTGTAAATTTCTAACATAAATATGCTACTGCTTGGTGAGCTCCTGACTCATGTTGGATCTGCTCTTTGACCTGTTATTGGTCCCTTTTTCAAGGGGAATAAGGACTGTCTCTTACCATAAAGCCCCGTAAGATGCAACTGCTAAACTACTCTTCATGCATGAATGCCACAGGATTATGTTGGGAGACACCATTTGTAGTACTCCAGCCCATTGGGATCTACCAGGGTTAAATGTAAAAAACCTGCTCAAGACACATAGTGATGTCAAGAGAAAGTGGGGAGGCTTTCCAAGAAGGGCAAAGACTTACTAAATTTCCTTCTTTCTCAGTTTTTATTGATCATAAGCCAAACAATGGTAACAGAATTACAAGGGAGGGATATCAGGTGATAACAGCAAAGAATTACTAATCAATTTTTGTTGCCATGGAGATAGAAATAATTTTTGTAAGCATATTCTTTAGCTAATTAACACGCATGAAGAAAGCAGCAACCTAAAACTTCTAGGCTAATTTTCTAAAGCCTGCTCACATGCATTTTTTGTTGTGGCACTAGAGTCAAGTACTCACAGTTTCTTAGTGTTTGTATCCAAGAGACATTCATTCAATTATTTTAAATAAAGTTCGACAATCCAAGTCATAGAGAGGTCAAGTTTACATGGGTGATTTTCTATAATTAATTTGTTTTTTGAGTTCACTAAATTGCCTATTAATGTTTTCTCATAATTCATTGACTCTTTTGTACTTAAATTTTTAATTCTTTTTTCATTTAAATTCAAGGATTCCATGTAATTAAAACAGCTTTTTAGGGAATATAATTTTTTTATTTGTCTGAACAGAGTCATTATTTTGTGGATCCAC
The DNA here is from genome assembly GCF_036850995.1 of Saccopteryx leptura. Lineage (NCBI taxonomy): Eukaryota > Metazoa > Chordata > Mammalia > Chiroptera > Emballonuridae > Saccopteryx > Saccopteryx leptura. The sequence goes on from NW_027095700.1 coordinate 2,903,881, forward strand.
TGTATTTGATGTCTTCTTTTTTGATGGCACTTGAGCATAGAATTGTGAAGAACCCTAACAAGAAACAGGTTGTTTCTCCACTAGGTCTCACTATACCACAATTTTGGGCTTCGTAAACTTCTTGGTCAAATCTGAGCTGAGAGGCTGCTGTCATATTGATGTAGTCAGGGCTACAGTCCTGTTGGGTGGGGCATGTTGTGAGGGCTTGATAGATTCATTTTACAGCTGCGAGGGTTTAAGTATTTAGCAGTTGTGGATTAGGTCTCCGGGTATTCATTCCAACATTTCATCAGACATTCCAACATTCATTCCAACATTTCTGCTGACTCACGGCAGAGCACTTCTACATTTCAGTGGAGAGGGTGGCCACTGAGTCAGCTATGTACCACATCTTTATTCAATGCTTTATTGAGAAACACTTTGGTTGTTTTAATGTCTTGTCCACTGAATAATGCTGCCATGAAGGTGGTAGTGCACTTGTCTTTATATACCATTGTTTTTGAATTTTTTTGGTAGATACCCATTAGACTGATTGCTGGGTCATAGAAGAAGTCTATTCTTTGCATTTGGGGAAACACTATCCTTTCTTTTATAATTGCTGTACCAGTTTACATTCCCACCATCAGTGAATGAGGGTTTGTATTTTTTCAGGGCCTCTCTAAGATTCATTATTACAGGTCTTGTTGATAATACCCATTGAACAAGTGTGAGGGGGCAATTCGTAGCTTTAATTTGAATTTCTTAATTTGCTATTGAAGATCAGCATCTCCTCATATAGCTGTTGGCCATTTATTTAATCTTCAGGGAGAAGTAACTTTTTGGGTCCTCACTCATTTTAATCAAAAAGTTTGTTTGAAATTTTTGTCCCTGAGCTGTGTAAGGTCTTTACATATTTTTTATATAACCCCTTATCAGAACTATTATTTGCAAATATTATCTTTCATTTTTTTGACAGTTTTGTAGTTCATTTCTCTAGCTGTGCAAAAGATTTTTGCCTTACTTTTCTATTTTTTGGGTTCTAATTCATAAATTGTTTTCCATAGCCAAGATCCATGAGTTTATTACCTGTTTTCTTCTATGTCATTTATTGTTTCAGATCATATGTTTAGGTATTTTATCTATTTTGAATTAATTTTTGTGTAGGGGAAAAACTGTAGTCTTTTGATTCTTTGGCATGTGGCTTTCCAATTTTCCCAGCCCTATTTATTTATTTATTTATTTATTTATTTATTTATTTATTTATTTATTGTGTGTTTTTGGCTGCTTTGTTGAAGATGAGTTGTTCATAGACATGTGTTTTTATTTCTGGGCTTTTGATTATGCTCTGTTGGTCTGTATGTCTGTTTTTCTGCCAATATTATGCTGTTTTGATTACTGTGGCTCAATAGTATAATATGAAGTCAGGTAGTATGATATGATACCTCTGTTTTTATTCTTTCTCTTCAAGATTGCTTTGGGTATTCAGGGATTTTTATGGTTCCCTACAAACCTGGTAAGTTTTTTGCTTTATTTCTTTTTAAAAACATTGACATTTTACAAAGATAGCATTAAAGTTGAATATTGTTTTGTGTCATATTGTCATTTTTAACATTGTGGATTTTTCCAGTCCATGAACATGAAATATTTCTCCATTTCAGTGTCCTTTTTAAATTTTTTTCAATAATGTCCTTCTATTTTTGGTAGAATTAGATATCAAAACTTTCAGTGTTTGACAAAATTTACTAGTATAGCTATGTGATCTTCGACTTTGCATTTTGGCAGGGTTTTGAGAGTTGTTCTTATTTCCTATCTACTTACAGGTTTTTATAGAGGTTTTCAGCTTCTTCATGACTGAATCTAGGATAATTATATAGTTCTTGGACCTTATCTATTTTTTCAACATTGTTGAGTTTTGTGTCATGTAATGTTTCATAGTGTTCTATAGGAGCCTTTATATATTTATGATGTCTATGATAATTCCTCCTGATTCATTGTGGATTTTTCTTACATGAGTCCTTTCTTTTTTTCTTAGTGATTCCAGCCACTGAGTGTTCCTACTTTCTTCATCTTTCCAATGAATTACATGTTGCTGTATTAATTTTTCCATCATTCTTTTTTCTCTATTTCATGTAATTATGCTCTACTATTTACTTTCTTCTGCTGATTTTAAATTGCCTCTGTTTATCATTTTCTTGTTTCTTAAAATGTGATGTAGGTTATTTACTTTAGATCTCTCCTCTTTTCTTTTTTTTTAAACATTTGGCTCTTTTGTTTTGGGGTTCATTTTTTTTTAGATTTTATTTAGTCATTTTTAGTAGAGAAGAGAGAGAGAGTGATGGAGAGTACAGAAGGAGAAGCTGGAAGCATCAATTCCCATATGTACCTTGGTCAGGCAAGCCTGAGATTTTGATCCGGCGACCTCAGTATTCCAGGTCAACGGTTTATTCATTGTGCCACCACAGGTCAGTGTCTCTTGTTTCTTGATATAAGCCTGTAATGATATAAACTTTTCTATTACTGCTTTTGCTATATCCATGAATTATGATAAATTGTGTTTTTTTTTATTTGTATGTACATTTTTTTAAACTCTAGGGTTTTTTTCTTTCTGACCCAGTTATTTTTTAGAAGTATGTTGTTTAATTTTCACTTTTTTGAGGGTCTCTTTATTTCCTTTTTGCAGTTGGTTTCTAATTTCTAAGCCTTATGCTCAGTAAATATGCTTGGTATAATTTCCATCTTTCTAAATTTGTAGATATTTACCTTGTGGTCCAACATGGGGTCTATCCTTGACAATATTTCATTAGCACTCAAGACGAATGTATATTCTGACATTTTAAAAAATATAGCTTGTATATTTATTATATTTCCATTTCTGGTATTTACATTTTTTCCAGTGTGTTGTACAATGCCAGTATTTACTTATTGACTTTCTGTTTGGATGATCTATCTAAAGCTTTAAATGTTGTGTTGAAATCTCTAAGTATGATTGTGACTTTGGATGTTTCTATTTTTAGATCAGTTAGCAGATGTCCTGTATATTTTGGTGTTCTCTTGTTTGGTGCAAATATAGTAAGAATTGTTGTGTCTTCTTGAGACAAAGTCTATATGAGTGCTTTTGCACTCCATATTTTTTTGCTACTTCTAAGCTGTATCCTCTGCCCTGTTATGTTATTGTTATCACTGATTATTCTTGTTTTTATTGTAATCTTTTCAGAGTTTTTTAATGGTAGTTTTGATTGTTTGTTTTTTTCTCTGTATCTGGTCAAATACCCCCTTTAATATTTTCAGCAGTGGGTGTTTTCTGATGATAAATTCTCTCAGCTTCTTTATTTCTGAAAATATATTATTTCTTTTTCATGTTTGAAGGAATAGCTTTGATGGATATAGTATTCTTAGCTGGAGAAACCTCTCCTTCAGTTCTTGAAATGTTTGGGTCAACTGTCTTCTGTCTTGATGAGTTTCTTCTGAGATATCTCATGATAACCTAATAAGACTACTGCAATATATTATACTCTTCTTTTCACTAGCTGCCAGGTGGATTTTTTCTTTGACATTGACTTTTTTCAATTTTATTAGAATGAGCTTTTCAGTAGGTCTGTTCAGGTTGAAGCAATTCAATATTCTGTTTGAACCTCATATTTGAGGCTTTAACTATTTTTGCATTCTTGGGATGTTCTCATCAATTATTTGTTTAAATGATATCTCCATTTTGTCCCCTCTCTTCTTCCAATATACCCATTATTTATATATTGCACTATCTGAAGAAGTCAGATAGTTCTTGTAGAGCTCTTTAATTTTTTTAAAAAATTCTTCAGTTTTTCTCTTCTCTCTGCAGTATCTCCAGTTGCTTGTCTTTGATACAACTGACTCCTCTTTCTATCAGGCCTGTACTATCAGTCTAAATTGTTACCTCATTTTTAAGTTCATGTAATGAGTTTTTATCTTGTTTTTTTTTTATTTCAATCTCCTTATTAGTGAAGTACTCTTTTTGCCCTAATTTTTTACCTCATTAAATTGCCTATCAATGATTTATTTACAAATCATTGAATGTATTTAAACTTCAATTTTGATTTCTTTAATTTAAATCCAAGGCTTCCACGTAATTGATATGATTTTTGCAGAGGAATGTTTCATTATCTATCTGAACAAATCTGTCTTGTGTAGCCATAATATTTGAATTATTTCCTAATGGCTTTTCTGATTGGTATTGTGATTAACCCTAACAAGAACCAATTGGTTTTTCAACTAGATATCACTGAATCACAATTTAGGGCTCTGTGAAATTCTTAGACATAACCTAGTTGAGGTGTTGCTATCATAACTATGTAGGCAGGGCACAGTCACTTTCATGGGAGAGACATGTTGTGATGGCTTTATAGATTCAGTATACAGCTGTTTGGCTTTACAAATTTAGTAGTGGTTGTTTTAGGTCTCCAGACATTCAGTCTCTCATCTCATCAGAACAGGCATTCTGAAGTAAAGCACTTCTGCTTCTCAGCAGAGAGGGCAGCCACAAAGTAAGCTGTGTGCCACATCTTCTTCATCCAATGCTCTATCAAGAAACACTTTGGTTGGTTGTTTCAGTGTCCTTTCCACTGTGAATAATGCTTCAGTGTAGGCAGGATTGCATGAATTTCTGTGTACTGATGTTTTTTAATAGATACCTAATAAAGGGATTGCTGGGTCATATAAGAAGTCTAGTTCCTAATAAAGAAATTGTTACTTTAGGAACCACCATGTTTTTTTCCATAGTGATTGTACCAATTTACATTCCCATCAGCAGATAATGAGGGTTTTTTTTTCTCTACAGCCTCTCCAACACTTGTTATTACAGGTCTTTTGAAAATGACAATCTAGAAGGTGTGAGGGGTCATCTAATTATAACTTTGATTTGCCTTTTTTGATTAGCTAGTGAAGATGAGCAACTCTTCATGTAGTGCTCAGCCATTTGTATGGTCTTTTAGAATAAGTATTTGTTCAGGTCCTCTTCCCATTTTTTTTAATTATTATTAATTTTAATGGTGTGACCTCAATAAATCAGGGTACATATACTCAATGAAAGCATGTCAGGTTATCTTGTCATTCAATTGTATTGCATACCCATCAACCAAATTTATAATGTCCTTTGTTACCTTCTATCTAATTTTTTTTGTTCCCCTCCCCCTCTCCTTTCTCTCTCCCTCTTTCCTTCACCCCCTCGTAACCACCACACTCTTGTTCATGTCTCTTAGTCTCATTTTTATGTCCCAACAATGTATGGAATCATGCAGTTTTAGGGTTTTTTTAATTTACTTATTTCACTCCATATAATGTTGTCAAGATCTCACCATTTTGTTGTAAATGATTCAATGTCATCATTTCTTATGGCTGAGTAGTATACCATAGTGTATATGTGCCACATCTGCTTTATCCAGTCTTCTACTTTTTTTTTTAAAGTGACTAAAGCATTTAAGCAAACTCTTTACTTGTTTGTCACTGAACTTTTTATGGTCGTTATATGTTTTTATATTAACCCTTACTGAAGCTTTTCCTGGAAGACACCATCTTTCATTTAGTTTAGTGCTTTTTTGTTTTGTTGTTCATTTTTCTTGCTATGCAAATGTTTTTTAGAATGACACAGTCACATTCATGTATTTATGCCTTTACTTCCTTTGCCTTTGGATTCTAACACATAAATTGTTCTCTATGGCCAAGGTGCATGAGTTTAGTATCTGTTTTCTTCTAAGTCATTTATTGTTTCAGATCATATGTTTAGATCTGTGACCAGTTTTGAATTAATTTTTGTGCAAGGCGCAAACCATAGTCTTTTTACTTTTTGCATATGGCCTTCCAATTTTCTTAGCACCGTTTATTGAACAGGCTTTTTTTTTCATCAGTGTGTGTTTTAATGGCTTTTTCAAAATCAATTTTTTCATATAGTTGTGTTTTTATTTGTGGACTGTTAATTTTATTCCATTTTTCTGTATGTCTATTTTTTTGCCAATACCATGCTGTTTTGACTATTGTAGCTCAAAAATATAATGTGAAGGCTGGCAGTATGATAACTTAGGCTTCATTCTTTTGTAATTCCTTCTTTCACTACTTTGAAACTTCAGTTTTATTTTTAATGGTTTTTGGAATTTCTTCTGAGAAATCTGATAATGACCCAATTGATATTCCTTCATATTTTATCTTGCTTATTTTGTTGCTGCCTTGAGGATATTTTAAATAAATTTTTGAATATTTTCCTAAGATGTGTCTTAAAACAGGTTTGTTTGGTTTGAAAATTATCATTGTTCTTTTTGCTTGTAGATTTGATGCTGTAACTCATTCCATAGGTTTGGGAAATTCTCAACAAATATTTGCTTTTATAGGCTCTCCATTTTCTTCTGTCCCTCTTCTTCTTTAGATATACCCATTAATTTTTTATTTCTATTTCTGATAATGCCTGTAGAGCTTTCTGAGTCTTTTAAATTCATGAGTATCTCTTCTTGTCTTTCTGTAGCATCTCTAGTTTTGTGTCTTCAATTTCACTTCTTCTCCCCTCTATCTGGCTTGTTGTATTAACTAAAGCTGCTACCTCTGTTTTCAATTCATGTATTGAGTTATTTATTTATTTCTGCTTTTAAGTTTCAACCTTCTTCAAGAGCTATTAGTTTTGCTCATCAACTTGGTTATTGAGCTAATTAATTAAGTTGCTTTTTGGGGTCTTTAAAAACCTTATTGCATATTTTCAGAACTTTAAAGATATATCATTTTTTTAAGATTAAATTTATTCATTTTAGAGAGAGAAGAGAGATAGAGAGAGAGAAAAGGGGAGAGAAGCAGGAAGCATCAACTCCCATATGTGCCTTGACCAGGCAAGCCCAGGGATTTGAACTGGCCACCTAAGCATTTCCAGGTTGATGCTTTATCCACTGCATCACCACAGGTCAGGCAATGTATTTTCAGAACTTTAATTTTGAATTCACTGCCCTTTAACTCCAAGCCTTCGTTGGGATTGATGTATTTTTTTGAAGTCAATTTCTTCTTCCTGGATGGCATTTGAGAGTTGTGTTTTTAATGACTCTAAAAGAAAAAAAAACTAAAATAGTTTAAAAATTATAAAAATACTATAAATGTAAAAACTTTGACAAGAAGAGAAATCTATTAAAAAAGATCAAAAGCAAACAAAATAAATATAAAACCCTACAAAATTAAAAAAAAATAAACTCAATGGTGGCACAGAGTAAGTGCTGGCTGTGTATTAGCCTTCAGAAATATGTACATGTGTTGTGTTTTTGGAGGCACTATAGGGTGTGTTATGGGTCAAAGTTCTATATTTTATTGGGAATTTGGTAAAACCTTGATTTGCTACATTTTGCCATTTTGTTTTTAGTAAATATTGCATCAAAGACAAAAAGCTCAAAAGACTAGAAAACTGGAAACAGATATTATAGGCCAGTTTTCATAGAGACATTGACTGTTTCAGGTGGAAACAGCAAAAAAGAAACAGAAAGACCTATCATTAGAAATCTGCAAGCAAAAATTTTTATGTAACTAGCTTTTTTATTTTTCCTCATAGTTCCACCTGAGCAAGTTATATCTTCAATGAAAATGAATAAGGGGCCATATGCTCAAGGAGACAAAGGGGATACGTGCATGGTGACCTCACAAACTCGAGACCTAAAATAAGCACACAGGAATGTCTGAAATAAAAACTTTCTAACAGCAGTTCCTGGTTGTAGTCATGTCCCAGGACTATATTTAGTACTAACAAAGTAAATATTTACCTTAACTGAACCTGTTTATTTTTCTTTTGAATTTAAAATAAGGTGCCTAATACATACATTTGAAATGTTATGCATTCTCCTCTACATCTCTCAGGATACAACTACTCTACCAGATTAGCTAATACATATTCTTTATTGTTTTTATCATGCTAATTGTTTAATGTTAACTAATGTATGCTCACCAATGTATTTATGTATTGTTTTTGTTATTGCTTTCTATTCGATCCTAGAGATATCCCTGATTTTATTTTTCCAACCTTTCTTTTTTTAAAAAAAAATTTATTTTTTTAATGGGGTGACATCAATAAATTAGGAAACATATATTCAAAGATAAAAAGTCCAGGTTATCTTGTATTCAATTATGTTGCATACCCATCACCCAGAGTCAGATTGTCCTCTGTCATCTTCTATCTAGTTTTCCTTTGTGCCCCTCCCCCTCCCCCTTTTCCTCTCCCTTCCCCCCTCCCCCATAACCACCACACTCTTATCAATGTCTCTTAGTTTCGCTTTTATGTCCCACCTATGTATGGAATAATGCAGTTCCTGGTTTTTTCTGATTTACTTATTTCGCTTCGTATCATGTTATCAAGATCCCACCATTTTGCTGTAAATGATCCGATGTCATCATTTCTTATGGCTGAGTAGTATTCCATAGTGTATATGTGCCACATCTTTTTTATCTGGTCATTTATTGATGGGCTTTTTGGTTGTTTCCATGTCTTGGCCACTGTGAACAATGCTGCAGTGAACATGGGGCTGCATGTGTCTTTACGTATCAATGTTTCTGGGTTTTTTGGGTATATACCCATTAGAGAAATTGCTGGGTAATATGGTAGTTCTATTTTCAGTTTTTTTAGGAACTACCATACTTTATTCCATAATGGTTGTACTACTTTACATTCCAACCAACACTGGATGAGGGTTCCTTTTTCTCTACAGCCTCTCCAACATTTGTTTTTACCTGTCTTGTTAATAATAGCTAATCTAACATGTGTGAGGTGGTATCTCATTGCAGTTTTGATTTGCATTTCTCTAATAGCTAAAGAAGATGAGCATCTTTTCATATATCTGTTGGCCATTTGTATTTCTTCCTGGGAGAAGTGTCTGTTCATTTCTTCTTCCCATTTTTTTATTGGATTGTTTGTTTGTTTGTTTGTTTGTTGTTGAGTTTTATGAGTTCTTTGTATATTATGGATATTAGGCCCATATCTGAGCAGTTTTTTTAAAATATCATTTCCCATTTAGTTGGCTTTCTGTTTATTTTGTCATCCGTTTCTCTTGCTGAGCAAAAACTTCTTAGTCTGATGTAGTCCCATTCATTAATTTTTGCCTTCATTTCTCTTGCCTGTGGAGTCAAATTCATAAAATTCTCTTTAAAACCCAGGTCCATGAGTTGAGTACCTATGTCTTTTTCTATGTAATTAATTGTTTCTGGTCTTATGTTTAGATCTTCGATCCATTTTGAGTTAATTTTAGTACAGGGGACAAACTGTAGTCCAGTTTCATTCTTTTGCATGTGGTTTTTTTTTTTTTTTTTTTTCCTGAAGCTGGAAACAGGGAGAGACAGTCTGACAGACTCCCGCATGCGCCCGACCGGGATCCACCTGGCACACCCACCAGGGGCAAAGCTCTGCCAACCAGGGGGCGAAACTCTGCCCATCCTGGGTGTCACAATGTTGCGACCAGAGCCACTCTAGCGCCTGAGGCAGAGGCCACAGAGCCATCCCCAGCGCCCAGGCCATTTTTGCCCCAATGGAGCCTCGGCTGCGGGAGGGGAAGAGAGAGACAGAGAGGAAAGCGCGGCAGAGGGGTGGTGAAGCAAATGGGCGTTTCTCCTGTGTGTCCTGGCCGGGAATCGAACCCGGGTCCTCCGCACGCTAGGCCGACGCTCTACCGCTGAGCCAACCAGCCAGGGCTTGCATGTGGTTTTCAAGTTTTCCCAGCATCATTTATTGAAGAGGCATTCTTTTCTCCATTGTTTGTTGTTGGCCCCTTTTTCAAAAATTATTTGACTATATATATGTGGTTTTATTTCTGGACTTTCTATTCTGTTCCATTGGTCTGAGTGTCTATTTTTCTGCCAATACCATGCTGTTTTGATTGTAGTGGTCCTATAATATAGTTTGAAGTCAGGTATTGTACTGCCCCCAGCTTCATTCTTTTTCTTTAGGATTGCTTTGGCTATTCGGGGTTTTTTATAGTTCCATATAAATCTGATAATTTTTTGCTCTATTTCTTTGAAAAATGTCATTGGAATTTTGATGGGAATTGCATTAAATTTGTATATTGCTTTGGGTAATATGGCCATCTTGATTATATTTATTCTTCCTAACCAAGAACAAGGTATATTCTTCCATATCATTATATCTTTTTTTATTTCCCTTAACAATGGTTTACAATTTTCATTATATAAGTCCTTTACATTCTTTGTTATGTTTATTCCTAAGTATTTTTTTTGTTGTTGCAATCATGAAGGGGATTATTCTTTTGAGTTCATTCTCAATTGTTTTATTGTTGGCATATAGAAAGGCAATTGACTTCTGTATGTTAATTTTGTATCCTGTGACCTTACTGTACTGGCTTATTGTTTCTAGTAGTCTTTTTGTGGATTCTTTGTGGTTTTCGATGTATAGGATCATATCATCTGCAAAAAGTGATACCTTTACTTCTTCTTTTCCGATATGGATGCCTTTTATTTCTTTGTCTTGTCTGATTGCTCTGGCTAGAACCTCTAGTACCACATTAAATAAGAGTGGAGAGAGTGGACAACCCTGTCTTGTTACTGATTTAAGAGGGAAAGCCTTCAGTTTAGTGCCATTTAATATGATTTTAGCTGATGGTTTATCATATATGGCCTTTATCATGTTGAGATATTTTCCTTCTACACCCATTTTGTTGAGAGTCTTAAACATAAAATTGTGTTGTATTTTATCAAAAGCCTTTTCTGCGTCTATTGATAAGATCATGTGATTTTGTTCTTTGTTTTGTTGATATGGTGTATTACGTTAACCGTTTTACGTATGTTGAACCATCGTTGTGATTCTGGAGTGAATCCCACTTGATGATAATGTATTATTTTTTTAATATGTTGTTGTATTCGATTTTCTGGTATTTTAGCATCTGTATTCATTAGAGATATTGGTCTGTAGTTTTTCTTTTTTTGTGCCATCCTTGCCTGGTTTTGGTATGAGGGTTATGTGGGCCTCATAAAATGTGTTTGGAAGTATTGCTTCTTCTTCAATTTTTTGGAAGACTTTCAGTAGAATAGGAACCGAGTCTTCTTTGAATGTTTGATAAAATTCGCTGGTATAGCCGTCAGGGCCTGGACTTTTATTTTTGGGGAGGTTTTTAATGTTTTTTTCTATTTCTTCTCTACTAATAGTCCTGTTTAGGCTTTCTGCTTGTTCTTGACTCAGTCTAGGAAGGTTGTATTGTTCTAGGAATTTATCCATTTCTTCTAGGTTGTTGAATTTAGTGGCATAAAGTTTTTCATAGTAGTCTTCAATAATTCTTTGTATATCTATGGTGTCCATGGTGATTTCTCCTCTTTCATTTTGGATTTTGTTTATATGCGTTTTTTCTCTTTTTTCCTTGGTAAGTCTTTCCAAGAGTTTGTCAATTTTGTTGATCTTTTCAAAGAACCAGCTCCTTGTTCTATTAATTTTTTCTATAGTTTTTCTGTACTCTATTTCATTTATTTCTGTTCCGATTTTTATTATCTCCTTTCTTCGGCTGGTTTTGGGTTGCCTTTGTTCTTCTTTTTCTAGTTCCTTAAGGTGTGAAGTTAAGTGGTTTACTTGGGCTTTCTCTTGTTTTTTCATATATGACTGAAGTGATATGAACTTCCCTCTTATCACTGCCTTTGCTGCATCCCATAGATTCTGCTATGTCATATTTTCTTTTTTCTTTTTTTAAATAAATTTTTATTAATGGTAATGGGATGACATTAATAAATCAGGGTACATATATTCAAAGAAAACATGTCTAGGTTATTTTGTCATTAAATTATGTTGCATACCCCACGCCCAAAGTCAGATTGTCCTTCGCCACCCTCTATCTAGTTCTCTGTGCCCCTCCCCCTCCCCCTAACTCTCCCCCTGTCCCCCTCCCCCCACCCCTGGTAACCACCACACTCTTGTCCATGTCTCTTAGTCTCATTTTTATGTTGCACCAATGTATGGAATCATGTAGTTCTTGTTTTTTTCTGATTTACTTATTTCACTCCTTATAATATTATCAAGATGCCACCATTTTGCTGTAAATGATCTGATGTCATCGTTTCTTATGGCTGAGTAGTATTCCATAGTGTATATGTGCCACATCTTCTTTATCCAGTCTTCTATTGAAGGGCTTTTTGGTTGTTTCCATGTCTTGGCCACTGTGAACAGTGCTGCAATGAACATGGGGCTACATGTGTCTTCACGTATCAATGTTTCTGAGGTTTTGGGGTATATACCCAGTAGAGGGATTGCTGGGTCATAAGGTAGTTCTATTTGCAGTTTTTTGAGGAACCACCATACTTTCCTCCATAATGGTTGTACTACTTTACAGTCCCACCAACAGTGAATGAGGGTTCCTTTTTCTCCACAGCCTCTCCAACATTTGCTATTACCCGTCTTGTTGATCATAGCTAATCTAACAGGGGTGAGGTGGTATCTCATTGTAGTTTTGATTTGCATTTCTCTAATAACTAATGAAGCTGAGCATTTTTTCATATATCTGTTGGCCATTTGTATCTCTTCCTGGGAGAAGTGTCTATTCATATCCTCTTCCCATTTTTTTATTGGATTGTTTGTTTGTTTGTTGTTGAGTTTTATGAGTTCTTTGTAAATTTTGGAAATTAGGCCCTTATCTGAGCTGTTGTTTGAAAATATCATTTCCCATTTAGTTGGCTGTCTGTTTATTTTGATATCAGTTTCTCTTGCTGAGCAAAAACTTTTTATTCTGATGGAGTCCCATTCATTTATCTTTGCCTTCACTTCTCTTGCCATTGGAGTCAAGTTCATAAAATGTTCTTTAAAACCCAGGTCCATGAGTTTAGTACCTATGTCTTCTTCTATGTACTTTATTGTTTCAGGTCTTATATTTAGATCTTTGATCCATTTTGAATTAATTTTAGTACACGGGGACAGGCTGTAGTCGAGTTTCATTCTTTTGCATGTGGCTTTCCAGTTTTCCCAACACCATTTGTTGAAGAGGCTTTCTTTTCTCCATTGTGTGTTGTTGGCCCCTTTATCAAAGATTATTTGACCATATATATGTGGTTTTATTTCTGGGCTTTCTATTCTGTTCCATTGGTCTGAGTGTCTATTTTTCTGCGAATACCATGCTGTTTTGATTATTGTGGCCCTATAATATAGTTTAAAGTCAGGTATTGTAATGCCCCCAGCTTCATTCTGTTTCCTTAGGATTGTTTTGGCTATTCGGGGTTTTTTATAGTTCCATATAAATCTGATGATTTTTTGTTCCATTTCTTTAAAAAATCTCATAGGGATTTTGATGGGAATTGCATTAAATTTGTATATTGCTTTGGGTAATATGGCCATTTTGATTATATTTATTCTTCCTATCCAAGAACAAGGAATATTTTTCCATCTCATTGTATCTTTTTCGATTTCCCTTAACAATGCTTTGTAATTTTCATTATAAAGGTCCTTTACATTCTTTGTTATGTTTATTCCTAGGTATTTTTTTTTTTTTTTTGCAATCGTGAAGGGGATTATTTTTTTGAGTTCGTTTTCTAATATTTCATTGTTGGCATAGAGAAAGGCTATGGACTTCTGTATGTTAATTTTGTATCCTGCGACCTTACTGTATTGGTTTATTGTTTCTAATAATCTTTTTGTGGAGTCCTTCGGGTTTTCGATGTATAGGATCATATCATCAGCAAAAAGTGATACCTTTACTTCTTCTTTTCCAATATGGATGCCTTTTATTTCTTTGTCTTGTCTGATTGCTCTGGCCAGAACTTCTAGCACCACGTTAAATAAGAGTGGAGAGAGTGGACAACCCTGTCTTGTTCCTGATTTAAGGTAGAAAGTCCTCAGTTTTATGCCATTTAAAATGATCTTGGCTGATGGTTTATCATATATGGCCTTTATCATGTTGAGATATTTTCCTTCTATACCCATTTTGTTGAGAGTCTTAAACATAAAATTGTGTTGTATTTTATCAAAAGCCTTTTCTGCATCTATTGATAAGATCATGTGGTTTTTGTTCTTTGTTTTGTTGATATGGTGTATTACGTTAACCGTTTTGCGTATGTTGAACCATCCTTGAGATTCTGGGATGAATCCCACTTGATCATGATGTATTATTTTTTTAATATGTTGTTGTATTCGGTTTGCCAGTATTTTGTTTAGAATTTTAGCATCTGTATTCATTAGAGATATTGGTCTGTAGTTTTCTTTCTTTGTGCCATCCTTGCCAGGTTTTGGTATGAGGGTTATGTTGGCCTCATAAAATGTGTTTGGAAGTATTGCTTCTTCTTCAATTTTTTGGAAGACTTTGAGTAGAATAGGAACCAAGTCTTCTTTGAATGTTTGATAGAATTCACTAGTATAACCGTCTGGGCCTGTACTTTTATTTTTGGGGAGGTTTTTAATAGTTTTTTCTATTTCCTCCCTGCTGATTGGTCTGTTTAGGCTTTCTGCTTCTTCATGACTCAGTCTAGGAAGGTTGTATTGTTCTAGGAATTTATCCATTTCTTCTAGATTGTTGTATTTGGTGGCATATAATTTTTCATGGTATTCTACAATAATTCTTTGTATATCTATGATGTCTGTGGTGATCTCTCCTCTTTCATTTTGGATTTTATTTATTTGAGTCCTGTGCCTTTTTTCCTTGGTGAGCCAAGGGTTTGTCAATTTTGTTGATCTTTTCAAAGAACCAGCTCCTTGTTTTATTGATTTTTTCTATAGTTTTTCTGTTCTCTATTTCATTTATTTCTGCTCTGATTTTTATTATCTCCTTTCTTCGGTTGGTTTTGGGTTGTCTTTGTTCTTCTTTTTCTAGTTCCTTAAGGTGTGAAGTTAAGTGGTTTACTTCGGCTCTCTCTTGTTTGTTCATATAGGCCTGAAGTGATATGAACTTTCCTCTTATTACTGCTTTTGCTGCATCCCAGAGATTCTGATATGTCGTATTTTCATTTTCATTTGTCTGTATGTATCTTTTGATCTCTGCGCTTATTTCTTCTTTGACCCATTCATTTTTTAGAAGTATGTTGTTTAGTTTCCACATTTTTGTGGGTTTTTCCCCCTCTTTTTTGCCGTTGAATTCTAGTTTCAAGGCTTTATGATCAGAAAATATGCTTGGTACAATTTCAATTTTTCTAAATTTGCTGATATTGTCTTTGTGGCCCAACATATGGTCAATTCTTGAGAATGTTCCATGTACACTAGAGAAAAATGTATACTCTGTCGCTTTGGGATGAAGTGTCCTGTAGATGTCTATCATATCCAGGTGTTCTAGTATTTCGTTCAAGGCCACTATATCTTTATTGATTCTCTGTTTGGATGACCGATCTAGAGCCGTCAGCGGAGTATTGAGGTCTCCAAGTATGATTGTATTTTTGTTAGTTTTTCTTTTATGGTCAATAAGTAGCTGTCTTATATATTTTGGTGCTTCTTGGTTTGGTGCATATATATTAAAGATTGTTATGTCTTCTTGATTCAGTGTCCCCTTAATCATTATGAAGAGACCATTTTTGTCTCTGAGTACTTTTTCTGTCTTGTAGTCAGCATTATCAGATATGAGTATTGCTACACTTGCTTTTTTTTGGGTGTTGTTTGCTTGGAGTATTGTTTTCCAGCCTTTCACTTTCAATTTGTTTTTATCCTTGTTGCTTAGATGTGTTTCTTGTAGGCAGCATATAGTTGGATTTTCTTTTTTAATCCATTCTGCTACTCTGTGTTTTTTTATTGGTAAGTTTAATCCATTTACATTTAGTGTAATTATTGACACTTGTGGGTTCCCTACTGCCATTTTATAAATTGCTTTCTGTTAGTTTTGTATCTAGTTTGATTCTTCTCTTTTGTTTTTCTATCATTTGTTTCTGTTTGTTTGTGTTCCATACTTCTTTCCTCTGTTGCTACCTTTTTTAAGTCATGTGTTTTTTGGTGGTTTTTTCTAGGGTGGTTACCATTAAGTAATGAAAAGGGTACCTACCATATTTATTGTAGTACCCTATCTTATAAGTACTTCTGCACTTCATCGTCCTTTGCTACTGTTAATCTCCATCCTCTCCCCCCTTTTTTTCCTTTGTTGTCACAGTTTAAGTTTGGTTTTATTGTGTTCTTGGTGGAGTTGTTACTTGTGGTGTTGTTTTCTTTTGTTCTTTGAATCTGGTTGGAAAACCCCCTTTAGTATTTCCTGGAGTGGGTGCTTTCTGCTGATAAATTCTCTCATCTTTTCTGTATTTGTGAATGTTTTTATATCTCCTTCATACTTGAAGGATAGCTTTGATGGGTATAGTATTCTTGGCTGAAAGTTCCTCTCTTTCAGGGCTTTAAATATTGGGGTCCACTCTCTTCTAGCTTGTAGAGTTTCTGCTGAGAAATCTGATGATAATCTAATAGGCCTTCCTTTATATGTTGTACTCTTCTTTTCCCTGGCTGCCTTGAGAATTTTTTCTTTGTCATTGGTTTGTTTCATCTTTATTATGATGTGCCTTGGAGTGGGTTTGTTGGGGTTAAGAAAACTCGGTGTTCTGTTTGCTTCTTGAATTTGAGGCTTTACTTCTTTCCACAGGCTTGGGAAGTTCTCGTCTATTTTTTGTTTGAGTATATTCTCCATTCCATTTTCTTTCCTTCTCCCTCTGATATACCTATTATTCTTATGTTATTCTTTCTGATGGAGTCAGATAATTCCTGTAGGGCTTTCTCCTTTTTTATTATTTTTGAGTCTCTTTCTTCTTCTCTCTGTTGTGCCTCAAGTTGTTTGTCTTCTATTTCACTAATCCTATCTTCAATCTGGGTTGTTCTGCTAGCTAAGCTTGTTACCTCGTTTTTCAGCTCGTGAATTGAGTTTTTCATTTCTGTTTGATTTGTTTTTATAGTTTCAATTTCCTTGGTAATATATTCTTTGTGTTCATTGAATTGTTTTCTGATCTCCCTATATTGCCTTTCCGTGTTTTCTTGTATATCTCTGAGTATTTTTAAGATTTCTATTTTAAATTCTCTGTCATTTAGCTCCAAGGCTTCCAATATGTTGTCTTTTCTCCATAGATTTTTCCACATCTATTTGTGTTACCTCTCTTTCTTTTGTATCCATAATATTCGATTTCCTCTTTCTTATTGGCATCTGAGGGTGGTCTTGTTGATAGCACTAATTAGAATTAATAAAGAGTAAAAAGTAAAAAACAAACAAAAAACAAAAAACAAACAAACAAAAAAACAAAAAAAAAACAAAGGGTAAAACACCCCACAAAAAAAAGCAGTAATAATTTATTATTTCCCCCTTTCTTTTTCTTTGTTTTCCTTCCCTCCTCTCCCCTCCTCAGGGAAATATCGTGCCTATAATGGAGGGCCTGGTTTGCGGTGAAGAGTTCAAGGGGGCAAAAAAAAAAAAAAAAAAAAGAAAATCTTAGACAAGCATAAGTTGATCTGCCTGCGGGTGACGGTCAACCAAGAGATATAATGAGAGGGACAAGAGGGAACCAGAAAAAAGGACAAAAAAAGGAATAATCAAGAAGAAAAAATAAAAATAATAAGTAAAAATACGTTGTATTAAGTGGAGTAAAGACCAAATACAATGGAGACCTTGGGTTGGGAGGACCCAAAATGCCACAAAAACAAACCAACAAGAAAAAAACAAAAACAAAACCAAAAAAGAAAAACAAAGCCAAAAAAAACCTTGAGTCCCAGATTAACTAATTTGTTCGTGATTGAGGATTAAATGGGAGGAAAGTAAAACGAGAAAAGAAAAAACGAATAGAAAGGAAAAAATAAGAAAAAGAGAAAAACGAAGGAAGAAATAAAAAAGGAAGAGAAAAAAACAAAATAAAGCAAAAAAAAACAAAAGAGGAGAGAGTGAGAGTTAAGTGTCCTGGAGTATAACCCCAAAGGAGGGTGAGGATGAAGAAGAGAAATAAAATGTAACACTTATGGGTAGTGTAGTTCAAGAAAAGGGAAGCATAAGATGGGCAGAGAATAGAAGGACTGAGGTGGAGGAAATAAAGGCAATAAGATAGAAGAAACAAACAACAACAACAACAAAAAAACCAGTGGAACAGGCTGCAAAGTCTGTGGATTTTTCCTGATTTTGAGATGTCAACCTCTTCCTCCTTCTCCTCTCTCCCTCTTCCCGGTCGGCGACTCTGCTCCCCAGGCCCTGCCCCTGCGCCACACCCAGGCAGGGACTTGCAGTTGATGGGGTTCTACGGAAATGTCACACAATTGGCTTTAGTCTTGCTGGTAGTCAAGGCCTGCCGGCGTCTGCAGGGTCCAACGACGAGAGAGTTCGCCTTCGTGGATTCTCTCTCCCAGTCCCCCCCTCCCAAACCAGCAGCCTGGCAATCCAGCCACAAGGCTGCCACTGCTTCTGCCTGGGGAGTAAGAGGCTCAAAGAGCTGGGAAATCCCCACTCTATCCCCACTCAGTGCAAGGCTCTGGGAAGGGCTCTGACAGTCAGGGCCTCCAGTGTAATCAGGCGGGGGTGGGAGTCAATTGTTGTCAAGGTGATTGTTCAGCGCCTAGCATTCCGTTGGACCTCTCAACCCAGGCTTTCCACACTTTGTAGCCTGTTTTGTCTGGTAAGAAGAGGCACTAGTCTCTGCTTGCGACTAGTGTGGTATAGATCTTATTATCTGCCAAGTCCTTCTTGTTAGCATTTATCCCTGAATATGGAGGCTCTATCAATCAGAAGTTGCCCCCGCCCCTTTAGCGAGAGGCACCAAAAAAATATCACGCCTCTTGTCTTGGGTCGGTGAACTGAGAGAGATCTTATCAATTAGAACCGAGGGTGCGCAGATTTCACGGGTTAAGTTAATTTTAGTAATTGGTTCGCAGCTGTGCTCCCGAAGGTATTTCAGGCTGCCTGCGCACGCCCCTCCCCCAACGCTTGATTGTTAGCTTGAATGGCTGGGTGAGGTGCCCCGCCCGCGGAGAGAATCTCCCAAGTAGGGAATACCGCCCTGGGGCCTCTCCCGCTCCCCGTGCGCGGGCCGCTGGGAACGTTAGCGGTGCTCGGTCTGCAATGCTCGGTCTGCAACCAGACCGGGTGCGCGCCAGCAGCTGCTCGCCACTCGCTCTGCAACCGACCCAGGCGCTGCTTGCGGCGGCTGGCGGCGGCGGCTGCCGCTCGCGGCTTCCGAGTGCGGGATGACTTACCACAGGCGCACTTCCTCGCGGCTTGAATGAACGTCCCTGCGGTAGCTTCCTCCACACCCTCGTCTCTCAGATTCGAGTGATAACAGTCCTTTTGCTTTCAGTTTGCTCCGAAGATAAATTTTCCTGTTTCTAGTTGATAACTTTGTTGTGATTTTGGGGAAGTCTGTTGGACGCGCTGCTCACGGCGCCATTTCCGTGACGTCACTGCTATGTCATATTTTCATTTTCATTTGTATGTATATATCTTTTGTTCTCTGCACTTATTTCTTCTTTGACTCATTCATTTTTAAAAGTATGTTGTTTAGTTTCCACATTTTTGTGGGATTTTTTTTCTCTATTTTGCAGTTGAATTCTAGTTTCAAGGCTTTATGATCAGAAAATATGCTTGGTACCACTTCGATTTTTCTGAATTTGCTGATGTTGCTTTTGTGGCCCAATATATGGTCAATTCTTGAGAATGATCCATGTATACTGGAGAAAAAATTATACTCAGTCACTTTCGGATGATATGTCCTGTAGATGTCTATCATATCCACTTGCTCCAATGTTTTGTTTAAGGTCATTTTATCTTTGTTGATTCTCTGTTCGGATGACCGATCTAGAGCCGTCAGCGGTGTATTGAGGTCTCCCAGTATGATTGTATTATTGTCAGGTTTTGTTTTAAGGTCAATAAGTAGCTGTCTTAAATATTTTGGTGCTCCTTGGTTTGGTGCATATATATTAAGAATTGTTATGTCTTCTTGGTTCAGTGTCCCCTTAGCCATTATTAAATGGACATTTTTGTCTCTGAGTACTTTTCCTGTCTTGTAGTCAGCATTATCCGATATGAGTATTGCTACCCCTGCTTTTTTTTGGATATTATTTGCTTGGAGTATTGTTTTCCAGCCTTTAACTTTGAATTTGTTTTTATACTTGTTACTTAGATGAGTTTCTTATAGGCAGCATACAGTTGGATTTTCTTTTTTAATCCATTCTCCTACTCTGTGCCTCTTTATTGGTGAGTTTAATCTGTTTACATTTAGTGTAATAATTGACACTTGTGAGTTCCCTATTGCCATTTTATATCTTGCTTTCTGTTAGTTTTGTGTCTTGTTTGATTCTTCTCTTTCGTTTTTCTATCTTTTGTTTTTATTTGGTTGTATTCCATACATCTTTCTTTTGTTGCTATCTTTTTTATCTCATGTGCTTCTGTGGTGGTTTTTTCAATGGTGGTTACCTTTAAGTAATGAAAAGGGTTCCTACCCTGTTTATTGTACAAACTATTTTGTGAGCACTTTTGCACTCCATCGTCCTTTGCTACTGTTAATCTCCATCCTTTCCCCCTTCTTTCTTTTTGTAGTTGTCACAGTTTAAATTTGGTTTTATTGTGTTCTTCTTGGAGCTTTTACTTGTGGCTTTTTTTTTGTTGTTGTTCTTTGTATCTGATCGCAGAACCCCCTTTAGTAATTCCTGGAGTGGGGGTTTTCTGATGATAAATTTCCTCATCTTTTTTGTATCTGTGAATGTTTTTATTTCTCCTTCATATTTGAAGGATAGCTTTGATGCGTATAGTATTCATGGCTGAAAGTTTCTCTCTTTCAGGACTTTCAATATTGGGGTCCACTCTCTTCTAGCTTGTAGAGTTTCTGCTGAGAAATCTGATGATAATCTAATGGGCCTTTCTTTATATGTTGTATTCTTCTTTTCCCTGACTGCCATGAGAATTTTTCTTTGCCGTTGGTTTGTGCCAATTTCATTATGATATGCCTTGGAGTAGGTGTGTTGGGCTTAAGAAAACTCGGAGTTCTGATTGCTTCTTGAACTTGAGGCTTCAGTTTTTTCCACATGCTTGGGAAGTTCTCATCTATTTTTTGTTTGAGTATGTTCTCCATTTCATTTTCTCTCTCTTCTCCCTCTGATATACCTATTATTCTTATGTTATTCTTTTTGATGGAGTCAGATAATTCTTGTAGGGCTATCTCATGTTTTTTAATTTTTGAGTCTCTTTCTTCTTCTCTCTGTTGTGCTTCAAGTTGCTTGTCTTCTATTTCACTAATCCTACCTTCTATCTGGGTTGTTCTATTAGCTAAGCTTGTTACCTCATTCTTCAGCTCGTGAATTGAGTTTTTCATCTCTGTTTGATTTGTTTTTATAGTTTCAATTTCCTTGGAAATATATTCATTGTGTTCATTGAGTTGTTTTCTGAGCTCCCTAAATTGCCTTTCTGTGTTTTCTTGTATATCTCGGAGAATTTTTAGGATTTCTATCTTAAATTCTCTGTCATTTAGCTCCAATGTTTCCAATATATTAAATTTTTTTCTCCATAGGTTTTTCCTCATCTAGCTGTGTTACCTCTCTTTCTTTTGTATCCATGATATTTGATTTTCTCTTTCTTAATGGCATCTGAGGGTGGTTTTGTTGATAGTATTAATGAGGTTTAATAAAGAATAAAAATTTAAAAAAATAAAAAATCAAAAAGAGTTGGGTTTTTTAAAAAAATTAATAATGAAATAAAGAAAAATAAAATAAAATAAAAATTAAAAAAAAGGAAATTATTCCCCCCTCCTTTTTTCCTCTCCTCTCCTCTCCCCTCTTTCTTTAGAAAATCTTGTGGTGAACTGTGAATTATAACAAACAATGCCTGTAATGGAGGGCCGGAATTGGGGAAGAGTAATAAAGGGGCAAAAAAGAAAAAAAAAAGGAAGGGGGTATGGACCCACAAAAAGCAAATAAGAAAAAAATTTGGGTCAAGAATAAAACGATTTGCTTTTAGATGTTGGTTGACTAAGAGTTATGATGAGAGGAATAAGAGGGAAACAGGAAAATGGGGGGACAAATTAAAAAATTACTATTGTATTTAGTGGAACAAGAACTAGATAAAATGGAGAGCCAGGGATGGGAGCACTTCTAGTGAGGTAAAAAGGTGAAGTAAAAAAACCCCAAAATGCCACAAACATAAGTTTGAGTCCCAGATAAGATAATTTGTTTGTTATTGAGGTTTGAATGAGAGATGTAAAGGAGAAAGGAAGAAACTAATATAGAGGGAGGAAAGAAAGAGAGAGAGAGAAAAAAAGAAGGAACCACTAAAATAAGAAATAAAAAAGAGGAGAGAGAGAGAGAGTTAAGGGTTTTGGAGTGCAACCCTCATAGAGAGAAAGGAAGAGGAAAGAAAAGATAATGGGAGATGTAACACTTATGGGTAGTGTAGTTCAAGGAGAGGAGAGAGTAAGACTGGCAGAGAATTAATCGGCCAAATTGGAGGAGAAAAAAAAATATATCAAGAATGAAGATAAGAGAAACAAATGAACAGATATAATAAAATGAGATAGGGTATAAAGTCTGCGGATTATTCTTGATTTTGAGAGGTTATCTTCTTGCTTTTTCTTTTCTCTCTCTCTTCATGGTCGGTGACTCAGTACCCCAGGTTCTGCCCCTTTGGCATGCTCAGGTAGAGGTTTGCTGTTGATAAGTCTCTATGGTGATGTCATGTATTGTGCTTTAGTCTCGTTGGCAGTCGAGGCTCATTAGCATTTATAGGCTCCGCCAGTGAGAGTCCATGTTTCTGGAGCCTCTCTACTAGTCTTTCCTTCCTCAATTAGTAGCCTGATAATCTAGCTATGGGGTTGCTGCTGCCTCTGCCTGGATAGTAAGAGTCTCAAAGAGCTGGCTACTCCCCACTCTATTTCCACTCAACACAGGGCTCTGGGTAAGGCTCAGTCAGTCAGAGCTGCTAGCATAATCAGCCAAGGCTTCCGCCCACTCAAAGACCTCTGGCTCTGCCACTCTTTCCGGTAACACAGGCGGGCACCCACTTCCAGGGCGCTTGGAGGACACTCTCGCTCACTATCTGAGTGCGCAGACCAGGATATCAGGCCGGCAGTCTCACACTCTGAGTAAAACCTTCAACCACATGGAAAAGTTCCAGCATTAGAATTGGCTCTCGCTCCATCCCCATGTGCGGCTTTTCCAAGGCTCTGGGGCAGCCTGAGACTCCAGTTTTGGCCCACACAAAGGCCCCTGACTCTGCCCCTCTGTGGGATAACATGGGCGCACACTGCCAAGGCACTCAGAGGAATCTCTCGCTCACTATCTGCGCACGCACACCAGGATATTAGGCCAGTCGCCACTCCCTCTGAGTGAAACCCCCACCAGCACAGAAAAGTTCCACCATTGGAATTAGTTCTTGTTCCCTCCCATGCACGGATTTTCCAGGGCACTGGGGCAGCCCAGAGACTCCACTTTCAGCCCACACAAAGGCCTCTGACCCTGCCTTTGTGGTATAACACGGGCGCCCTCTCCCTGGGCTTTGGAAGGAAACTCTTGCCCACTATCTGCATGTGCCGACCAGGGGATTGGGAAAAGGGCTGCCCCATTTGTCTTTCTTCATCTGGGTTTGGCACGAGTGTTAGCTTGTATTGCCCGGTTTGCCAAAGGAACAGTTTTTCCTTGGCTTGGATCTCTGTGCCACCACCTGGTTTGGCTGTTTTTGCCACGGCCTGGATCTATTCACCTCCTTTACCCACCTCGGTTTCTATATTCACAGTTCCCAGTGAAATCCATCCTGTTTAGGTTAGTGAGTAAGGCCGAGCATTTCTTACTCCCTATTTCCTTCAGGGTTTCCTTTTATGGTTTTACAATTTCAGCTTTCTAGAATGTTCGTACTTGGGTGGTAGATCAGCTTTCTGGAACTTTTCTGCCTCAGGGGCGATAGTCCAGTAAGTAAGGGTGAGGTCAGGCAGCCAGGTGGAACAACAAAAGTTGTAATTTTATATATTTATCATTTTTCAACTCTGTGGTATGATTAAAAAATAAAAAAAGTGGGGGAAGAAGAGGGTATGGGGTTCAAAAAGAAGGTTTTTCTCAGACCGGCCATCTTCTGGAGCTAATTTCTGCTGATATCCCTACTGGGTTCCTCCTTCATGACCCGCCCCCCCGGGGCAGTTGTATTAGGGGTTGTAAAAGCATTTGACTGTAGGTAATCCTGGAGATTTCTCTCATTCGATCCTGTAGAAACTTGATTAAAAAAAGGAGGTAAGCAATAGGATTGAACAATTAGGTTTGTTGCTATAATTGGTGCTATCATGGAAAACTAGGAGTTTTTCCACCATTGTTAAGAGTAGGGGTGTATTTTTAGGGTTCCAGTTTTTCCTGTTTCACAAGGGCAGGTTTCTGGGCTTGTGTGTAAGGTTAGGTAGATTCTCCAATTTTCTGATTAGCGAAGGTCTGCATGTGGTTTTGTAAAAAACTATTGAACAAACGTAAGAGGCAAGGTCCAAAAGTTAGAAAAATAAATAGGAGAGTGTGTGGACCAGTGAGAGGCAATAGTCAAGACACCCAGTTTGTGTGAAACTTCCGATTGCATGTTTATGAATTTGCTTGGCTTCAGAGAGAGAGAGAGAGAGAGAGAAAGAGAGAGAGTAGGAATAAGACAGGGAAATGGCCAGTTTCTCTGCCCCTAGACCTATTTTTATAGAAATTCCTAAAGCAACAAGAAGAGGAAATACCTGTACAGCCTGTTTAGTCCATAGATTGATGGGTAGTGTACTAGGAACTGGAAGAGGCTTTTTGGGTGGAATTAGGTTGATATCTGGGGTGAAATAAATTAGGATACATGTTTCTGTCCAATTAGAAATTCACATATAGGTGTTATGCAGTTTTTCTTCTTTAGCAGCAGTGGGAGTTGTCAGGATCATGGTGTATGGAACTGTCCACATGAAAGTCAGACCTTGGATGATGTACTGCTGGAAGCACCTCTTGGAGAGTCTTTAAACAGTTTGCTGAGTAACCTGTATATCCTGCAAGTGCTTAGGAATAAGGTGGTTACATTTCTACACCTTGCAGTTAGAGTTTAATTTCTAGTGACCACTGCTTCTAGCTGGAATTAGCAGCAGGACCCAGCCTACAATAAGCATGGGGCATTAAGACAAGAGGAATAAAGGAGACACTATACATTAAATAAAGTAACAAAATCAGACTGTCAATACCCAGAGTAGAGATCTTTGAGGGATAAATAAAACTTAAATATTCAGGCAAGGCATAGTAGAAGGCTCTTGTGTTTATAAGAAATGAGATCTGCTTATTAGCTACTTGGAAGAAATACCTTAGTCTTGTGAATGATCTCCTTGGGCCTTCAATAGCAATTCCCAGAATGCTAGGCAAGGTCAGTTCACAGGTAGCTGGAGCAGATCTAGAAGAGCCTGAACCCTCTCTCCATGGAGCAAGGAAACAGCTAAACTTCTCATGTCCCTCTTTCCACAGCAATGATGTGTCCCCAGATGGGACCAAAAAGCCTGGCAGGCTTCAGTTAAATGACCTTTTTTTTGCACTCTGGAGCAGGGGCCTGAGAAAATCCTATGAAGCCCTCTAGGGTGTTCGAGTCTTTAAAAGCATATAGCAAAAGCTGATATTCCTGACTTTTTTTTAACGCATCCAACTTACCCTTTTGGGGTTCCATCTGTTCCCAAACTCTTCTAAAGGCCCAACAGTAGGTGCCAGATGTTGTGAGTTGGGGGCACAGAGAGAGAGATCAGTAGACAAAATCATCAAGGACTAGCAAAGGACCACCACTCACTCAGGCAAATGGCCCCGAGTTCATGCAGTGTCCTAATTTTATTCACAAGACTTCAAAAAGCTTGTTTACTGAGAAATTGGCATAACATCAAGAGTAACTTTTACTTAAAGATACATAGAGTGCACATGCAAGATAGCTTAGTAACAACATAATAACAGAAGGCATTAATTGCTATTGCTTCTATGGCTCCCACAACATTCCTCTCCTTATCTGAAGGGATAACCTTGGAAGTTACTGAAATCTTATTAGAATGTTTTACTGAGAAAAGCCCAGCAACTGCCTTCAGTCACATAGACTTGTTTCAGTGACTCACCTTCAAGTCACAAAACAACTTTCTTGGCTAAAGATTCTTTTCGTGTTGGCTGTGTTCCCATCCAAGGCCATGCAATGGGTTATTCTGCTATATTTCCCCCTTTTTGTTTATGCTGAATATTATGAAGCACCACAGAAAAC
Source organism: Saccopteryx leptura (assembly GCF_036850995.1). Taxonomy (NCBI): domain Eukaryota; kingdom Metazoa; phylum Chordata; class Mammalia; order Chiroptera; family Emballonuridae; genus Saccopteryx; species Saccopteryx leptura. The sequence continues at coordinate 2,929,941 of NW_027095700.1, forward strand.
ACAGCCTTCTGTTGTTCATCCCTTATTTCTCTTGCTTTGATTTGTCGACAGACTACATATAAAAGAAAACATAGAATTGATACTATTATAAAAAGTCCTACAGTGGATTCCCAAAATTCCTTAATATATTCAATAGGATTTAATTGCAATAAATTATCCATTAACTCCTTCAATATAGGTTGACATGTTTGAGTTTCTAATTTTCTTTAAAAACCTTCATGGATATCTTTGTAATGTAATGATTTCTTTAGTTACATTATCATGATTTAACAAATGCTTTTTAACATTTTCCTAATGGAAATAAGTACGATTTTAAGAAATAGGGGTAACACAAAAAGTAGTTATACTCTAATCACATCTTAGCTTAATTTGTTTTTGCTGGCTAACAATTTGATCTCTTAACACAATCATAGTCTGTTCTAAATTATTAACTTTAGTATTAATGTTACTATTTATACATTATTGAGAAGTCCACAGTTGTTCAGAATCTTCATGCTATTTTTGTATAAAGTCCACAGTCTGAATACTTTGATGTAATTCAACTCCAGATATAGCAGCCATGGTGGTTACAGCTATTAGTCCTATAATGATGGTGATGCTTAGTCCAACCAATCTCTTGGTTCACTTCAAGGACTTAATAAGATGTTGTAACATCATCATGGAATGGGAACCCTGCCACATTCAATGCATCTGTACTGGAATCTAGACTCCTGTTCAGGTTCTTAAAATGTAAAGACTTTGAATATTTTATTAAAAAGAATAGAAGAGTTAATACATGTATGAAAGCACACTTATTGCAAGTTATTGAATAATTTTCAGCTGTCTATTTGGTTTTACCAGCTGTAATTAAACCATTGTTTTTATGCCACCTTAAATCAGCACCCTGCCCTTTAACTTGGGCAGAGCTATGAAGGCTTTAATCTATAACATTTTATGTACAGATGTATTACTTTTAAATCTATATCCATGTAAGAAATGTTTTTTTCATCTCCTTTACTGTTATCATTGACAATAGAGAGCCAAGCTTGAGCTTCTATGTTTAAACAATGTGGCTCATGTCCTATACTTATAGGTAATTCCTCAACTTCTGTTGTATGATTTTCTAATTTTATGCATTCTTTTGAAGGTGCTAAGGGACTTCTATCATTAATAGGTCCTAGAAGCCAATTAGAGTCATTAACAAAAATAGAAAAGGCACTATTTTTCTAATGAACAAGTCTACTTAATGGAGGATTAGGAACATATGCCTAATAACTAAAATTTTCAGCTCTACTTACCAGAATTGTTACCAAAGCAATCATTGCTAAAAACAGGTTAGTAGCATTTTTTTCTAGTAGCTTGTAGAATAATTTTGCCATTAAAGATCAGATTTTTAAGTTAACCCCAACTTGGTATTTTAGCCTTTTCAATACCCAGCAGCAGCACCTTTTAGATTCTTCTTTTGAAATTCATTTCTTCCATCTCAGCAATGGGTGAATATGGAAAGAATCTGTTGTTCTTACTCTTGTTGTTATTTTAATTCTGTGAGCAGGACACCAAAGGACTTCACCGGATTCTGCAATGACACAAGCAAACCCTCTTCCCCAATGTTACACTACACTAAGTACCTATTGATCCAACTCAATAGGTACTTATAGTGTATAGGTTGATTAATATTAGAACTGTTACTTTTCATCTAATGTCTGCAGCAGTCAAATTATCTTCTCCTGTATTTGAGAAATTTAAAGTAAATAAAGCTTTGTGTAACATAATTCTAGGGGATAATCTACTTTCTTCTCCTCCCTTTTGTTTAAGTAACACATTTTTCAGAGTGCAATTACTGCATTCAATAATTGCTTTTTCTTGTGAATTATATGGAATTCTAGTAGTATGTTTAATATTCTAAAATGCTAAGAATTGTTGAAATTTAGTAGATGTATAGACAGGATGATTGTCAGTTTTAATTGCTTTAGGAATGCCTATAACATTAAAAACTTCAATAAGATGTTGAAAGACATAATTAGCCTTTTCTCTAGGCAAAGGTGTGACCTATCAAAAGGAAGAATAAATATTAATAGAACCATACATTAGATAGTTTTTTTTAAAAAGAAGAAACATGAGCAATATCTATTTGCTACAGGTTATTACTGTGTTGCCCTCTAGGATTCATGGCTCTCAGTAATGGAGGAGAATTTATAATACTATACTGAGGACAGCTTCTAACAATATTCTGAGCTTCTCACCAGGTTATTTTAAATTTTTGCATTAAATCTTTTTTATTTGTATGAGTCTTTGTGTAAAACTTAGTAGATATTTTTATTGATCTAATGAGCAATTAACTTCATTATCTGTAGTAGACATAGGTCCTGGTAAAGCTGTATTAGAACAAATGTGAGTTATATAGATAGGCACATTTCATTCCTACAATAAAAGTTGTAACTCTTAAAACAATTTGTGCAATCTAGAATTATTATTTGAAATATGAACAGTTTCTATAAGTTTAATTGTATCTTCTACATATTGTGAATCAGTAACAATGTTAATAGGACAAGATGTTTGAATTTTGTTTTTAACTAAAATCAAACTACGCTGATTTAAGGTTTCAGAAGCATTTTTAAGGATGACTGAAAGTTCAGCATTATTTTTATAAGCTATTAATATGTCATTTATTGAGTATATTTTTAACAAATTGTTTCTAAAGGTTGATTTACATAATGTTGATATAGTGTCTGACTATTCAAAATTGCTTATTTAAGTAATATAAGTTTAGTAGCCCTGTCTCTCTCTCCTCTCTCTCTCTCTCTCACTCTCCCTCTCTCTCTCCTCTCTAAAATGAATAAAAAAAAATTAAAAAAAAAGTTTAGTAAGAGTAGTTAGTTATGCTTATTTTTATAAACAAAACAGCTAGCATTGCTAGAAACAGAGTCAATGATGTTTTTTGAAGTCTTAGTCTTAATTAAATATTTTTTGCCTCCTAGGTAAGTTTATTTAATTGTAAATTTTGTTTTTTATTTCCAACTTATACCGAGGCTACAATATTTTGGAAGGTATCGACTAGTGCCATATCTGTGGAAATAATAGCAAATCCTCACCCCTACATTTTGTCTACATTGCTGTTGTAAATTTGAAAACTGCCTATTTAAAAAGTTCATCTTGAGTGACGTCACGAAAATGGTGCCATGAGCAGCGCGTCCAACAGATCTCCCCAAAATCACAACAAATTTATCAACTAGAAACAGAAAAATTTATCCTCGGAGCATTCCGGAGTTCCACACAAACTGAAAGCAAAAGGACTATTATCACTTGAATCTGAGAGACGAGGGTGTGGAGGAAACTACCGCAGGGACGTTCATTCAAGCAGCGGAGGGAGTGCGCCTGTGTGCTATCAACAAGACCACACTCAGATGCCAATAAGAAAGAGGAAGTCGAATATTATGGATACAAAAGAAAGAGAGGTAACACAAATAGATATGGAAAAAACTATGGAGAAAAGACTTAACATATTGGAAGCCTTGGAGCTAAATGACAGAGAATTTAAAATAGAAATCTTAAAAATACACAGAGATATACAAGAAAACACAGAAAGGCAATTTAGGGAGATCAGAAAACAACTCAATGAACACAAAGAATATATTACCAAGGAAATTGAAACTATAAGAACAAATCAAACAGAAATGAAAAACTCAATTCACAAGCTGAAAAACGAGGTAACAAGCTTAGCTAGCAGAACAACCCAGATTGAAGATAGGATTAGTGAAATAGAAGACAAACAACTTGAGGCACAACAGAGAGAAGAAGAAAGAGACTCAAAAATAATAAAAAAGGAGAAAGCCCTACAGGAATTGTCTGACTCCATCAGAAAAAATAACATAAGAATAATAGGTATATCGGAGGGAGAAGAGAAAGAAAATGGAATGGAGAATATACTCAAACAAATAATAGACGAGAACTTCCCAAGCCTGTGGAAAGAACTAAAGCCTCAAGTTCAAGAAGCAAACAGAACACCGAGTTTTCTTAACCCCAACAAACCCACTCCAAGGCACATCATAATAAAGATGACACAAACCAATGACAAAGAAAAAATTCTCAAGGCAGCCAGGGAAAAGAAGAGTACAACATATAAAGGAAGGCCTATTAGATTATCATCAGATTTCTCAGCAGAAACTCTACAAGCTAGAAGAGAGTGGACCCCAATATTTAAAGCCCTGAAAGAGAGGAACTTTCAGCCAAGAATACTATACCCATCAAAGCTATCCTTCAAGTATGAAGGAGATATAAAAACATTCAAAAATACAGAAAAGATGAGAGAATTTATCAGCAGAAAGCCCCCACTCCAGGAAATACTAAAGGGGGTTTTCCAACCAGATTCAAAGAACAAAAGAAAACAACACCACAAGTAACAGCTTCACCAAGAACACAATAAAACCAAACTTAAACTGTGACAACAAAGGAAAAAAAGGGGGGAGAGGATGGAGATTAACAGTAGCAAAGGACGATGAAGTGCAGAAATACTCATAAGATAGGGTACTACAATGAATATGGTAGGTACCCTTTTCATTACTTAATGGTAACCACCATTGAAAAAACCACTACAAAAACACTTGACTTAAAAAAGGTAGCAACAGAGGAAAGAAGTATGGAACACAAACAAACAAAAACAAATGATAGAAAAACAAAAGAGAAGAATCAAACAAGATACAAAACTAACAGAAAGCAATTTATAAAATGGCAGTAGGGAACCCACAAGTGTCAATAATTACACTAAATGTAAATGGATTAAACTTACCAATAAAAAGACACAGAGTAGCAGAATGGATTAAAAAAGAAAATCCAACTATATGCTGCCTACAAGAAACACATCTAAGCAACAAGGATAAAAACAAATTCAAAGTGAAAGGCTGGAAAACAATACTCCAAGCAAACAACACCCAAAAAAAAGCAGGTGTAGCAATACTAATATCTGATAATGCTGACTACAAGACAGAAAAAGTACTCAGAGACAAAAATGGTCATTTCATAATGATTAAGGGGAAGTTGAATCAAGAAGACATAACAATCCTTAATATATATGCACCAAACCAAGGAGCACCAAAATATATAAGGCAGCTACTTATTGACCTTAAAACAAAAACTAACAAAAATACAATCATACTTGGAGACATAAATACACCGCTGACAGCTCTAGATCGGTCATCCAAACAGAGAATCAATAAAGATATAGGTGCTTTAAACGAAATACTAGAACACCTGGATATAATAGACATCTACAGGACACTTTATCCCAAAGTGACAGAGTATACATTTTTCTCTAGTGTACATGGAACATTCTCAAGAATTGACCATATGTTGGGCCACAAAGACAATATCAGCAAATTTAGAAAAATTGAAATTGTACCAAGCATATTTTCTGATCATAAAGCCTTGAAACTAGAATTCAACTGCAAAAAAGAGGGGGAAAAATCCACAAAAATGTGGAAACTAAACAACATACTTCTAAAAAATGAATGGGTCAAAGAAGAAATAAGCGCAGAGATCAAAATATATATACAGACAAATGAAAATGAAAATACGACATATCAGAATCTCTGGGATGCAGCAAAAGCAGTAATAAGAGGAAAGTTCATATCACTTCAGGCCTATATGAACAAACAAGAGAGAGCCGATGTAAACCACTTAACTTCACACCTTAAGGAACTAGAAAAAAAAGAACAAAGACAACCCAAAACCAGCAGAAAAAAGGAGATAATAAAAATCCGAGCAGAAATAAATGAAATAGAGAACAGAAAAACTATAGAAAAAATCAATAAAACAAGGAGCTGGTTCTTTGAAAAGATCAACAAAATTGACAAACCCTTGGCAAGACTCACCAAGGAAAAAAGGCACAGGACTCAAATAAATAAAATCCAAAATGAAAGAGGAGAGATCACCACAGACATCATAGATATACAAAGAATTATTGTAGAATACTATGAAAAATTATATGCCACCAAATACAACAATCTAGAAGAAATGGATCAATTCCTAGAACAATACAACCTTCCTAGACTGAGTCATGAAGAAGTAGAAAGCCTAAACAGACCAATCAGCAGGGAGGAAATAGAAAAAACTATTAAAAACCTCCCCAAAAATAAAAGTCCAGGCCCAGATGGTTATACTAGTGAATTCTATCAAACATTCAAAGAAGACTTGGTTCCTATTCTACTCAAAGTCTTCCAAAAAATTGAAGAAGAAGCAATACTTCCAGACACATTTTATGAGGCCAACATAACCCTCATACCAAAACCTGGCAAGGATGGCACAAAGAAAGAAAACTACAGACCAATATCTCTAATGAATACAGATGCTAAAATACTAAACAAAATACTGGCAAACCGAATACAACAACATATTAAAAAAATAATACATCATGATCAAGTGGGATTCATCCCAGAATCTCAAGGATGGTTCAACATACGCAAAACGGTTAACGTAATACACCATATCAACAAAACAAAGAACAAAATCCACATGATCTTATCAATAGATGCAGAAAAGGCTTTTGATAAAATACAACACAATTTTATGTTTAAGACTCTCAACAAAATGGGTATAGAAGGAAAATATCTCAACATGATAAAGGCTATATATGATAAACCATCGGCCAACATCATATTAAACGGCATAAAACTGAGGACTTTCTACCTTAAATCAGGAACAAGACAGGGTTGTCCACTCTCTCCACTCTTATTTAACGTGGTGCTAGAAGTTCTGGCCAGAGCAATCAGACAAGACAAAGAAATAAAAGGCATCCATATCAGAAAAGAAGAAGGAAAGGTATCACTTTTTGCTGATGATATGATCCTATACATCGAAAACCCGAAGGACTACACAAAAAGATTATTAGAAACAATAAACCAATACAGTAAGGTCGCAGGATACAAAATTAACATACAAAAGTCCATAGCCTTTCTATATGCCAACAATGAAATATTAGAAAACGAACTCAAAAAAATAATCCCCTTCACAATTGCAACAAAAAAAATAAAATACCTAGGAATAAACATAACAAAGAATGTAAAGGACCTTTATAATGAAAATTACAAAGCATTGTTAAGGGAAATCGAAAAAGATACAATGAGATGGAAAAATATTCCTTGTTAATGGATAGGAAGAATAAATATAATCATAATGGCCATATTACCCAAAGCAATATACAAATTTAATGCAATTCCCATCAAAATTCCTATGAGATTTTTTAAAGAAATGGAACAAAAAATCATCAGATTTATATGGAACTATAAAAAAACCCGAATAGCCAAAGCAATCCTAAAGAAAAAGAACGAAGCTGGGGGCATTACAATACCTGACTTTAAACTATATTATAGGGCCACGATAATCAAAACAGCATGGTATTGGCAGAAAAATAGACACTCAGACCGATGGAACAGAATAGAAAGCCCAGAAATAGAACCACATATATATGGTCAAATAATCTTTGATAAAGGGGCCAACAACACACAATGGAGAAAAGAAAGCCTCTTCAACAAATGGTGTTGGGAAAACTGGAAAGCCACATGCAAAAGAATGAAACTCGACTACAGCCTGTCCCCGTGTACTAAAATTAATTCAAAATGGATCAAAGATCTAAATATAAGACCTGAAACAATAAAGTACATAGAAGAAGACATAGGTACTAAAATCATGGACCTGGGTTTTAAAGAACATTTTATGAACTTGACTCCAATGGCAAGAGAAGTGAAGGCAAAGATAAATGAATGGGACTACATCAGAATAAAAAGTTTTTGCTCAGCAAGAGAAACTGATATCAAAATAAACAGACAGCCAACTAAATGGGAAATGATATTTTCAAACAACAGCTCAGATAAGGGCCTAATATCCAAAATTTACAAAGAACTCATAAAACTCAACAACAAACAAACAAACAATCCAATAAAAAAATGGGAAGAGGACATGAACAGACACTTCTCCCAGGAAGAGATACAAATGGCCAACAGATATATGAAAAGATGCTCAGCTTCATTAGTTATTAGAGAAATGCAAATCAAAACTACAATGAGATACCACCTCACCCCTGTTAGATTAGCTATTATCAACAAGACGGGTAATAGCAAATGTTGGAGAGGCTGTGGAGCAAAAGGAACCCTCATTCACTGTTGGTGGGACTATAAAGTAGTACAACCATTATGGAGGAAAGTATCGTGGTTTCTCAAAAAACTGCAAATAGAACTACCTTATGACCCAGCAATCCCTCTATTGGGTATATACCCCAAAATCTCAAAAACATTGATCTGTGAAGACACATGTAGCCCCATGTTCATTGCAGCACTGTTCACAGTGGCCAAGACATGGAAACAACCAAAAAGCCCTTCAATAGAAGACTGGATAAAGAAGATGTGGCACATATACATTATGGAATACTACTCAGCCATAAGAAATGATGACATCAGATCATTTACAGCAAAATGGTGGGAACTTGATAACATTATACGGAGTGAAATAAGTAAATCAGAAAAAAACAAGAACTACATGATTCTATATATTGGTGGAACATAAAAACGAGACTAAGCGACATGGACAAGAGAGTGGTGGTTACCAGGGGTGGGGGGAGGGAGGACATGTGAGGGAGGGAGGGAGAGAGTTAGGGGGAGGGGGAGGGGCACAGAGAACTATATAGAGGGTGGCGGAGGACAATCTGACTTTGGGCGAGGGGTATGCAACATAATTTAATGACAAAATAACCTAGACATTTTCTTTGAATATATGTACCCTGATTTATTAATGTAATCTCATTACCATTAAGAAAAATTTATTTAAAACAAAACAAAACAAAACAAAAAAACAAAAAAAAGTTCATCTTGTGTAATATTATTAAGATGGTTAGCATTAGCATTTTGATTTGCTTAAATACAAGCTTGATTTTCCTACGTTATAATTGTAACTCTTTAACCTTTGAAAGAACAGTCCAAGCTAACATTTCTAAATTTTTTGAAATAAAACATTCAGAGTCTATGAAGGAGGATAGCAGTTCCTGCATATAAAGACAGTTAGTGTTATACTGGGAGCAAGCTGTTTTAAACTCTTTAGGAGCTTTAAAAGAAGTTTGGTCATAGTGAGTATAAAAAACTCCTTGTCAGAAAGTTTAGACTGTAATATAAAATGTTGCTCTTTTAATTATTTATAACATAAATGTTTTTCTTTATTAGAGGCCAAATGACCCTTGTTATTTTCCTATTGTAAAAGAAATTTTAGAGTTTGTTAGGGACTTTTCCTAAGTCATGCCACTTAGTGACTACTGCCTAAATGGGCTAAAAAGAAAACTAATGTTGCTTAGTAATAAAAGATGCATCACCTTCTTTATCTAAATTCTTTTGTACTGTTAAGTCTACTATAGGGCATTAGAGGAACTAAATTCCTGCTTTCCTTAGTGCCTTCTGTTTTAGGATATTGCCTTACAAGCAGCCAACTGTCTGAAGCAGCTTGAGATAAATTCTTAAAATGACTTAATTTTGTTTAATTTCTTAGTTTTACAAATTTGAGCATATTTTACACACAAACAAGGCAATTTTCAACACAAGTATAACATATAACTTTAATCCTAATACTTGAATTCTTATTTGATTTCAAACTTTGAATATACCTTACAATGTATTAACTAAATTAGCAAGTCTTAAGGGTCCATATTCTATTTAATTTAAATTTAAATGAGCGCTCCCTATAATTTCTCATTTTAAAGCAAAAAATATATGGATGAAACTATTTTTTCAATATAAAAGCCGGCATTTTTAATTTTTGTATGTAAACACAATTCAGGCCTTAAAAATCACATTTTAGACAACATCAAACAAAAATTAAACAGAAATTAAAATCAGACAAACCAGACTAGACAAACCAAAGAGAAACCCGGGATTTCAGAGCACAGTCAGACTAGAAAGATGCCTGCCTGATTTTAATCAGGGCATTTTCTGACAGAGGGACTGATGATGGATGGGACTAAACAAAATTTCCCCAAGAAAATTCTCTTGGCAGCTGCTGGGATATTTTCTATAGTCAGACCCAACACATGTCCCCTGCCTCAGTTTTCAGGCAAAGAATAAGAAAGAAACAAAATGATAGCTCAGAGGATTATAGCTAAAACACCAAAGAAAATTAGTATTTATTTATTTTATTATTACAAAGACTAGAGAATTCTAAGGACTTCATAATTCTTCTATATGTCCTAATTCAAATTGAATTTGTACCAACTGATATAAAGCTTTAAGCTTTTCTTCCTTGTCTCCAACTCTAGTGATTTGCATCCAGGCTTTAAAACAAGCGATCTAATCGGAGCTATAACAGCATCAGTATAACCAGTTTGTTGTCCCACAGCTGCATAAGCACCAAGTCCAATGAGCATTTCAAAAGTAGCTCCTGGGGGATTATTTCTGGCATTCATGCGAGATATTCAAAAAGCCTCCTCTCTCCACCAAGATTTTAATTGTAAATATTGTCCTGGTTCCAAAACTGTACAAGCAAGTAAATCCCAATCCAAAGGAATGATTAAATGATTATTACAATAGGAAGAGATAAGACCTTGAACATATGAAGACTGAGATCCATACATAGCAACAGATTGTTTGACTAGCTTTAAGAAAGTAAATTCAGATTGGTCAAATTAGATATTATGCCCTCCCCCAGGATCTGAAGCATTAAAAGGAAAAGGCTGTCTAATAATTGGAAAATTGATGCAGAAAAATTACTAGAATTAGATTCTAAATCATCATGATGCATAAGCACCTGTTGCATTTCAGAGATTTCAGGGAATTGAAAAATCCTTCCCTTGACAGTACCAATTTATTTTTTACCTTGAATTGGAGGAGCCATAGGCTCACATATATCTTGCTTTTGAACAGGATAAGCAGTAGATTGATTTCCATTCTCCTGTTGTTCCAGGATAAATTTTAGTTTACTTAATAAATGTTTTAGACAGGCAACATCATGTGTAGGGGCTCCCTCGTTTTTTAAGAAAGAGGGATGAAAACCTGGGGATGGCTGAATTTCATTAACATTATCAGTAACTTCAGAAGCAGATACTGAATTGTCCAAGTCATTATTCTATTTATTCTGTGCTGAATCAAATTATTCAGGCTTTTTAAAAATAAGCTCACTCAAGTCTCTAACAGAATCTCCATCTGATTGCAAAGGTCCAAGAGTTGTAGCAATAAGATTATAAGCAGCCCACATTTCAGCATCAAGTGGATCTTTGTGCTGATGAACACAGCTTAAAGATTTTCCTACTTGTTGCCAAACATTCAAATTCAATTTTATACAATGTTCAGGAGTATACCAATAACAGTGTTTCTGAATAGCATTTAAAAGACGTAACAAAACCTTGTCTTTTATCTGAGTCCCAGACCCTTTTAAAAGGGATGTGAAAACCTGTATATAATTGTCATGTAATGAATGGGAATTTCCCATGACTTGGCTAGTTACCCGAAAGTATCACGTACACAGCGCATCCAACTTACCCTTTCGGGGTTCTATCTGTTCCCAACTTCTCTTAAGGTCCAACAGTAGGCGCCAAATGTTGTTGTGAGTTGGGGGTGCAGAGAGAGAGATCAGTAGACAAAATCATCAAGGACTAGCACAGGACCACCACTCGCTTAGGCAAATGGCCCCAAGTTTATGCAGTGTCCTAATTTTATTCACAAGACTTCAAAAAGCTTGTTTGCTGAGAAATTGGCATAACATCAAGAGTAACTTTTACTTAAAGATACATAGAGTGCACCTGCAAGATAGCTTAGTAACAACATAATAACAGAAGGCATTAATTGCTATTGCTTCTATGGATCCCACAACATTCCTCTCCTTATCTGAAGGGATAACCTTGGAAGGTACTGAAATCTTATGAGAATGTTTTACTGAGAAAAGCCCAGCAACTGCCTTCAGTCACATAGACTTGTTTCAGTGACTCGCCTTCAAGTCACAAAACAACTTTCTTGGCAAAAGATTCTTTTCTTGTTGGCTGTGTTCCCATCCAAGGCCATGCAATGGGTTATTTCGCTACATGCAGCCTCTGTGGAAAACAGTATGGAGATTCCTCAAAAAATTGAAAATCAAACTGCCTTTTGACCCAGCCATCCCACTTTTAGGAATATACTCCAAGGACACAATAGAATGGTTCCAGAAGGAGAAATGCACCACCAAGTTTATAGCAGCATTATTCACAATAGTGAAGATCTGGAAACAGCCCAATTGTCCATCAGAGGATGAGTGGATTAAAAAGTTCTGGTACATATATACTATGGAATATTACTCAGCCATAAGAAATGATGACATCAGATCATTACATAACATGAATGGACCTTGATAACATTATACAGAGTGAAATAAGTAAATCAAAAAAAAACTAAGAATTATATGAACCAATGCATAGATGGGACATAAAAAAAGAATTAGAACTTTTGAGTAAAACTTGTTCATTGTTATTATTTTGTTATTTATTACCTTGTATCATATAACTTTTATTGTAATGTGTATAAGCTATGAGAATTGGTGGTAATTGTATTAGCTATTTGTTGTGAATGCCTGTAAATGTTCTTCAGGGGCCAGAATGTACATTCTCTGTTTAGAAAACCAAGTGATCTTTATATTTATAAACAAATGTGACAGTTTACTGGGCATATGTGATCTGAAAAGGAGTTTTCACATTTTTTGTGTAATAAAAAAGCTTCTACTTTTCTCTCTCAATATCAGTTTGTTTGACTGAACATTCTGTATCTGGTTGAACAGCCCTGAGGTGTTTAAGCAAATGCTATATTCTACAGTTCTCAGATTTTAAAATATAATAAAGTTAAAAGACACACTCTAGTTAGTTTGTAGCTTTATATGTCCCAACAGTTGAGTTATAATCTTGACTTTATTCTATGGGTGAACAAATTTTTGGAAAGAAAGACTGGCCTTTTATAGGGGCCTGAACATGAACCCAGGGAACTGTCAGGAGTTAAATCATGGAGCTCTATCTGTGCTCAAATCCTCAGTTACCTGAAATGTCACTGATGACATGAGTGCGCTAGACAATGCGAGTGCCTCCAGAGGCCATTTCACCTGAGTCCAGGCACCTGCTGGCAATTCTGGCTGCTGCTTTACCAGCAGGGATCAGAAGCTATACTGCCCATCTGCCTTCAGCTGTCCCAGCCTGCGTGGTGGGAAGGCCTTCAAGGCTCAGTGTTGTGGTTGAGTTGCTTCAGGGTCTGACCCTCAGCCCACCCACCCCAGGTGCTGCTGCTCGGTGCTGCTGCTGTTGGAGTGTCTTAGAGGATGTGCTCTGTGCGTGGGAACCAGAAAATATTCTGCTCTTGCTTCTGAGCAGCCTGTCCTTTAGGTGACTGAAGGGGACTGGGTCATAACAGGTCAGGGGTCATGCTCAGGTTACTGTAATGGGGTGTCCATTTGCTATCTGAGATGTGGGTGACTCAGAACCACTTGTTCTTCACTGTCTGGTGTGTAAATTTTTAATACAGAGAATATGTTATTTTATCCTCCTGTGAACTTGCCAGGCTCTAAAAATAATATTACCCCTAGTTCTGCCTCAGTACAACCTCAAACACTGGTCACCAGCTGAACTCTCATGGGTACATAAGACTTTTGCTTTTGTTGGTGTGATATCTGATGGTTGGAGAGTCTTAGAGGACCTGTTTCAGAGAAGGATTTTCCAAACTTTAAAGCCAGAGCCTTCTGTGAGCATGAAAGAACTGTGACTTCTGCAGTGTTGTTAGAAATTAAGGTAATTTAACTCATTGTGCAGCGTCACAACTGAGAAAAATAAAAGAAGGGAAAAGTCCTGCTTTCTCAGGCTGCAGAAGGGACTGCACTCACAGCGGCCAAGGAAATGTGCCCTTCATTGACATTTCAGGGGTGGTTTCTACAGTGTGAGGCTAGGACTTGCTTCTATCTGTAGGTCCTCTGGAACTGACAAGAAAACGAGGGGGATCTGGGGGTAAGAAGCAGGCCAACTATGGCCCTCTGTCGAATTTCTCCCTCCAGATGTCCCCCTCCTGTCCAGCAGTTTGATGGAGTTGAGCCTTGAACTTACCTCTCATCAGCATGTGCTGACTCACTCGAGCTTGCCCACCCTGCTACAGAAGGGCCATGCTCCTTCATGCTCCTTCCCTCAATTGCCTAGAACATTATGGATGGGAATCAACAACACTAACAGAAAACAAAGCTCATGGGGTTTGTGATGAGGCATGTTTGTCAGTGTTCAGTGCCTTGTCTTCAGCTGGAGAATGAGAGCACTTAGTTAAGCTCATTCATCTGGGGCAGTAACCGCTCAGAGGCAAGGGGGGGCAGGGAAGGCTTATGGCCTCAGCAGACCCCGCTCCACCTTTGACCTCCGCACTCCATCTGCCTGGGCTGCTCAAGTTCCCTGATGTCTGGGAAGGGGGCTACTAGTCCACGAGGCACAACAGTCAATCCAATGGGAGCAGGCTGCACATGCTGCACATTAGATTTCTGTAAGATGAGAGAAGTTAAAGTCTGACACTTGGTGTATGGACTGACTAAAGTGTTTCGAAGTTCTGGGTGGTGATGGACACGTCATCATGCCATCCCTTCTAATTTCTCCCCTGTGCTTAGAGACACTAAGCTTGAAATCAATGTTTTCCACACTCCCTTCCAAGCGGGCTGGGCTTGACTCTACCCACAGGGGGAAGAAGAAAGGGAAATACCAACAATTTTTCACCACAGGCTTCTCAGGACAGACCTCTGGGCATCAGAGGCAGATGTGGGATTGCCAAGCTGCCTGTCTTCTTGAGAGTCACTCACTTGAGTCGTGCAGAGAGCTAAATCCAGAAATGGGGATAGCCTTCTAACCTACTTGACCTGGATCACTGGAAAATTTTTCTCCTGCCTTGTTCCCCCACCTTCCAGCAGCTGGGTAAGCTTCTGGTTCTGTATTAAACCACATTTGTTCTGAAGACTAGAATGACCTGGTGTCCCTCCTCAAAATCTTAATGGATTTCTCCCTCACAGTGTTGAACTGCCCACTGCTCTGAGAGAAGAGTGAAAGTTCCACAAGGAAGAGCCTTTAATTTTCCTCATTTCAATAAAATATTACATTGAACCAAATGCAAAAATTTGTGTGATATGCCATTGTTGTATGAACTAAATGGAAAAGAAGAACGTCTTCCATTAAACCAATTTCATAGATGTTATGATGTAAAAATTGGGTGGCTTAAGATGCATAATAGGTTAACTCTGAAGAGCTGAGCTCTGGTCATTCATGTATAAAGGTGAACACAAAGGAACTGAGAACTAAAGTCTAACAAGGCAAGCCCAAGTGAACAGAAAGAGAGAGGTCAAGCTGGTCTGAGCTTTGTAAGAACCACAGTAAAATGGAAACAAAAGCAATTTAATCATCTGCCCCCAAAGTCAAAATTAGCAAGATTTTAAAATGTGAGTCTATGTCCTGCCATAAACAAACAGCCTTGCCATGAATGTATACTTTACCTTCTGGTATTAGCTAATGCTAGCTAGGATGAAGGCATCACAATTATCAAGACATTAACTATTTTCCTGTGTACAACAATAAAAAGAGAGCAAGCTGGAGTGGTTATATTGATAGATGTAAGTCTTAAAGACATGTCACCCACGTGCCATGCTTGAAGCTTGTATAGATGCTGATTAGAAGACGCCAATAGTAAGAAGGCATGTGTGAGAGATTCAGGAAAAATGATTTACCCAGGTTACTAGGTAATATTAAACAATTACTCTTTTATGACAGTGGTGTTCATGGTATTATAATTTTGATTTGAATGGAGGGCCTTATATCTTAGAAATGCATACAGAACTTTTATAGATGAGATGATATTTGGGATTGTTTATAGAGAACCCATCAGGGAACAGGGTGTGGATGGACTGAAATGAGCTCAGTGTTTGTATTTTTAATGACCAGATGATGAATACATCAGAGATCCTTGTACATATCTCTGCATTCTTTCATATGTTTGAAAATTTCCATAATAAATGTGAAAGAAAAGTAGTTCAGAATTTGAAGACAAAGCTCCCTATTTTTTTTAGAGATGTCTAAAATAGGCAATTTTTTTCAAACTTATGCAACTACCCATAGGAAGCATTCAGCCTTTGGTCCTAATGCAGCACTGTAATGTTCCCATTGCACCACAAGAGGGTGATGTACAGCTGCTTTAATAGGAATTTCAGCCTTTAGCCCCCTGCTGTGCTGAGAATCCGCAGTCTCAGAAATCCTTGGAATTGATTCATGTTCTCATCAGTGAATAGATCTCAACCTTTACATTATTTGTAAAATATACATATATATTTGTAGACAGAAATACTGTAATATGCACTTGAGTGGTAAGCCAGCCAGGAAGAGAAAGCAGTATATACAATATTAGCACACAGTGAAGACAGCTGTACCATGTGATAGCTTTTACAGCAAATCCTCTTGGTCTAAGTTACTGATAATATCAGAACGTAGTGGAGTGGAGAAGCAGCAGGCGAGCTGGGCACAGAGAGAGGCTGCACTGCAATGTTTCTCATGCACCATGTGAGGGCACCAAAGGACAGCTGTGATCAAGAATTCAGCCTTTGGTAGTAGCAGCACTACATTGTTCCCACTGCACCATAGAAGAGCGGTGAAGGGAAGCTTTAACACTATGCTTAGAGGAAGAAGGGCAGGTACATTCAGATTGGTGGGCAGAACCACAAAGTGTAGAAGAGGCATTGAAAACAGCAGCCCTTCCCTATGGTTGCCAAGAAGAGGAGCTGACCATGGATATAAAAGTTCTTCTGTACACAATATGAGTTATGGAACATAACGGGGTGTAGGTGGGCGGCACAGCATGTGAGGGACTGATGCTGTCATGGAAAGAATCCTGAGCATCATGTCCTATTCAGAACATAGTGGATGAAATTGAGTGGCCTGCCTCTGTCTTTCCCAAAGTGTCTCCTGTCTCCTCCAGTTCCTTGTTGAACCCACTATCCCCTGTTCCCTCTTTCCATTGACTCATATGCCCCTAGTGTTCCACTGTTCTCCATTCTCATCCATGACAACCTGTCTTCACTACAATTCTCGCATTTCCACAAACATTATGTACCCAGAATTTTCCATAGCATCTGTAATTATCTTTCCCTACAATGCTTTGTTTCTCCCACAATTCTCTTTTCTATGACCTATGTGTCTTTAAGGCATTTGAACCCACACCCTTGGTGGTTTCGGCTGATGCTCCAACTGAGCTAACTTACCAGGGCTGTTTCTGGCCTTTTTTTTACTCATCAGTCTCAGTGGCCCATGGTTAATGATTCCGGCTATGTACACTAATGTGAAGCCACACACTGTTTGGTACATAGACATTCAGCACGTGTTCTTAAGCAACTGTCATGTGTGAGGTGTCTCACGAGAAACTACACATACTGAGACTCTATATTTAATGGGGAGACAGAGAAGAACCACAAGTGATTATGTTCTATTCACATACTGAGGAGCCTTTGAATAAAAAGAGTCAAAAAGGTACAGGAGGTTTTGGGTAAGGTTTCCTGGATGTCTCCTTGAGAATGGGCATGGCCTGACTGGAACTCAGGGGTGGTACAGATAGAACCAGTGGGCATGGCCCTGGTAGGGTGCGTGTGGCCAGAATTAAATTCAGGACGTGGTTTTGTCTATTTGGGGATGCCCAGAGTAGAAGTCAGGCGTCTATCAGGATAAACATAGTCAGAGTAGAGCTCATGTGAAGAGCCTTGGCTGACCCGGTCTAGTGCAGTGCAGCCTGCCTGGCAGCGGAGGTTCAGGCTGAGTGACTGGAAGGAATAATAATGTTGGAGAGGCATTGAGAATGGTAGCCCTTCCTTGTAGTTGCCAAAAGAAGGGCTGGGCATGGAGATGGGACTTGGCTATAAACAATATGGGTTACAGCACATAAGGGGTGTAGGTGGGGGTATAGGCATGTGTGAAAACTGAAGCTGTCATGGGAAAATTCCCAAGCATCCTATAATATTTAGAACATAGTGAACAGAAGTGAGCAGCCTGCCTCTGTCTCTCCCCAGTGTATCCTTTCTTTCCCAATTCCATGTTACTGCACCATTCTCTGTTCTGACTCACAGTTTCCTCTTTCCCACAACCTATATGCTTGTACTGGCCCGAGTTCTCCATTCACGCTCAAGACCACTTGTCTCCACCACACTTCTCTCATTCTCACAATACACTATCTATCCACCACTTCCTGGAGCAGCTGTAATCTTTATATTTCCCTCAATGCTTTGTTTTCCCCACCATTACCTTTTCGTATACCCTCTGTGCCCCAGCCAGGGACTGCACCCACCACCTTTTTGTTTCCTGATAATGCTTTAACAGAGCTAAACAACCATGGCCATTCCTGCCTTTATTTCTACTCATCAGTCTCTGTGGCCCTCAGTTATGGGTCAGGCTATGTCCAGTGATGTGAGGCCAAGCACTGGGCTGTACTTACCCACTCAGCACCTGTTCTTCAGTTGCTTCTGTATGTCTGGTGTCCGGTGAGGCACTACACACACTGAGACTCTCCATTCTGCTGAGAGACTGAGAAATCCACAAGTGATTATGTTCTATTCTATGTACTATAAAGCTGATTAAGAAAACTAGTCAGGAGGGTGCAGGGCATTTTAGGTAGCTGTCCTGGATGCCTCTTTGGGGTTGAGTTAATGTTTGAATTTAGACCTGGAGGAAGTGTAGCATGGAGCCAGGAGGATAACCAGGAGGGGGTAAACTTGAGGTGTAAGATAAAAAGAGGCTGGGCTAGATTGGGGACATGGGCGGAGGCTGCAGTTATCAGCCAGGCCCCTTTATCAAGAATGTAGGTGTGCTGGCTATATCCACAGAGGGTAGTATCTTGCCCACAAGCATATTTAAAGTCCACCATGCCTTTTGGCTTCCATCTCTGCATTCTTCACATGAAGCCTAGAACCTGTCAGCCACCAGGGTGTTTGCAAATGAAAAAGTGATTCTGATACCTTTTTCATAGGACCAGTTCTTAGAAAGTGTGTTTTTGGAATGATTATGCAGCCCTTTAGGATGTCTCTTAGCAGGAAGAATGTTTGCATTTATTCTAGTGATAACCCACTCCCTCCACCCTCTGGGACCATGTGTCATATTCTGTGAAAACACAACTTGGAGGTGTCTTTTTTGAAAAGGGGGTGGTTTTCTTGTCTTTGGGGACCTCCTGGATTTGAAGGCAGGTGGCCATTGAACCACAAAACTTCATGGTGATGTTGTTCCTAAATGCATCCTTTTTGGATCATTCTAGACACCTGGTAGGAGTTGACACCATAACAACCCTCTCTCTCTTCCTGTTTGGTTCTATTGCTGGCACAATCAAAATCCATATTGAAACTGGGGTGTGAAGCTTGAATGAGATTGAATCTATTTCAAAAATTTAGGGAGAGCTGTGAGAGGGGTGTGACATGGCCCTGAACCCATATTCTCTGACTATATTTCTCATGCTTTAGAATCGTGTTCTTGCCTCCCCATCTCCATGGTGTCAGGAAAGAGCATCCCACAGGCTCACTGTCATCATCAT
This sequence comes from Saccopteryx leptura, assembly GCF_036850995.1. NCBI lineage: Eukaryota > Metazoa > Chordata > Mammalia > Chiroptera > Emballonuridae > Saccopteryx > Saccopteryx leptura. The sequence goes on from NW_027095700.1 coordinate 2,949,467, forward strand.
GGCACAGCGTCTCCCTGAGGGTTCTTTAAGTGCTTAGAGAAATGGCACGTGAGCATGCTCTTGGGAATGCAAGTAAGTATTGCTTCTATATCAACAATTTTCAAATAGTTTGCCACAAGAATTTTGAAATATGCAATACCAAAGTATTTAGTAAGGGGCATTGAACTATTTTTCCTTAGACAGTCAAATAAAAAGAATGACAACAGTCAACACAACAATAGCCATCTGGTGAGAATAAATCAAAATTATATCTATACTTTCTTTTTGTTAGATCAGTGTTCTTCAGATTATTAATAGTTTGTGTGCCATAAATGTCAAAAGGTTGAAAGTTTCTATTCTAGACCAAATGTTTAGCAACTTCTGTAGATGCTGCAATGTAATGCCAGGGCCAAATCCTTCTTAAAGATAATAACATGAGTGAGACAAGATGGCGCTGGAGTGGGCAGACGTACCAACATCTACCTCCCAGAACCAAAGAGGATTATGAACTAATTTTATGAACTATCATCTGGAAAAACCAACATTGGACTAAACTAAGAGGACTCTTCAACCAAGGAACACTGAAGAAGCCATACAGAGGCTGGTAGGAAAAGCAGAAATGGGGAAACGTGGAGAGGAATGCCCAGCTCCCCGGAGCGAATGGCAGCAGGGAGAGACTCGTGTGGCGGGAAGTGAGTTTAGCAGAGGAGGAAGGGTCCTGAGCCCCAGGAACAAAGCCCCAGCCTGTAGCCCCAGAGCCCAGAAGAGGCGTAAGGACAGTATTTAGCTGGAAACAAGTCAGGATACTGTTTTTCAGAGAGAGTCTGATTTCTCAGACCCAGGATCCTTCTTAAAGGGACGGCCCAGAACATCTTTTTCATAAACACCCACCCGGGGCTCCTGGGGACAGGGGGAGAGAGGAGAGAACCAGAGTAAGAGGAAGAGAGTGTAATCTAGGAGGCACAGGGAGAAGCATTTTGGGAGTTAGCCACCCTAACCCCTGGGACGAGTCACCCCCCAAAGCTGAAGTAAATATTCCTCCCGGAAACAGCAATATGAGCAAAGGGAAGCAGGAGAGCAGCCAAACAAGCTCCCCCGTGGCACGCAGAGCAGAGTCACATAGAAGGAGGGAGCTTCTGGGTCTACAGTAGTGATTCTTGGGTCCGAGCTGCAACGCCCCCACCCACGCAGCTGAGGGCATGCCAGAGGGCGGGCGGCAGCGGGAGACAAAAGCGCGGTTCTGCTGGCAGGGGCGGAAGCCAGCTGGCCACCACTGGGCTCAGGTGTGAGCTCAATCTTGCCTGGCTGGGGAGAAGGGAGTGTGCAAAAGCGGTCAAGCTCAGCTGCCAGCAGCCTGTAATCCAGCCTCCAGTGAAAAGGGCAGAGGTAGAGAAATTCAACACAAATAATCCAAGAGAAATCCCCAGAAAAGGACCTAAGTGAATCAGATATAACCAAATTACCAGATGCAGAGATTAAAATAATGATTGTTAGGATGCTGAAAGATATCAAAATAACCATAGATGGCCATTACAAAAACCTAAATAAAGAAATAACAAATATAAAAAAGGACATAGAAATAATAAAAAGGAATCAGTCAGAAATGACAAATACAATATCTGAAATAAAAAATACAATGGAAGGAATTAAAAGCAGGATGGATGAAGCAGAGAATTGAATCAGTGAGTTAGAGGACACAATAAATAAAGGCACGGAAGCAGAGCAAAAAAAAGAAAAGAGACTCAAAAAGTCTGAGGAAATTCTAAGAGAGCTCTGTGACAACATGAAGAGAAATAACATCCGCATCATAGGGGTTCCTGAAGAAGAAGAGAAAGAACAAGGCATAGAGACTTTGTTCAAAAATATTATAGCAGAAATCTTCCCCCAATTAAGACAGGAAATCATTACAAATGTTCAGGAAGAACAGAGAACTCCTTTAAGGAGAAACCCAAAAAAACCAACACCAAGACACATCATAATTAAAATACCAAAGATAAATGATAAAGAGAAAATATTAAAAGCTGATAGAGAAGAAAAGACTATCACCTACAAAGGAGCCCCCATAAGGATGACTTCTGACTTCTCAACAGAAACACTTGAGGCCAGAAGGGAATGGCAAGAAATATTCAACGTAATGCAGAACAAGAACCTACAACCAAGACTAGTTTATCCAGCAAGGCTATCATTTAAAATTGAAGGAGAAATATAAAGCTTTACAGACAAAAAAAAAAAAAAAAAAAAAAACTCAAGGAATTCACTGCAACCAAACCAAGGCTGCAAGTAATGCTAAGGGACCTGTTTTAAACAGATCAAAGGAAAAAAAGAATATAGCAAAAAAGGAATACAGTTTCAAAGAAAAAAATGGCAATAAACAATTACATATCAGTAATAATCTTAAATGTTAATGGATTATATGATCCAATCAAGAGACATAGGGTAGCTGTGTGGATAAGAAAACAGGACCCATACATATGCTGTCTATAAGAGACACACCTTAAATCAAAAGATGCACACAAACTGAAGATAAAAGGATGGAAAAAAATATTTCACGCAAACGGAAATGAAAAAAAAGCTGGGGTAGCAATACTTATATCAGACAAAATAGACTTTTAAACAAAGGCCATAGTTAGGGATAAAGAAGGTCACTACCTAATGATAAAGAAAGCAATCTAAAAGGAAGATATAAACATTATAAATATCTATGCACCTAATATAGGAGCACATAAATACATAAAGCAGACTTTGATGGACTTAAAGGGGGCGATCAACAGCAATACTATAATAGTAGGGGATTTCAATACCCCATTAACATCATTAGATAGATCCTTAAGAAAGAAAATCAACAAAGAAACAGCAGATTTAAAGGACATATTAGATCAAATCGATTTAATAGATATCTTCAGAACCTTTCACCCTAAAACAGCAGAATATACATTCTTTTCAAGCGCTCATGGTACATTCTCTAGAATAGACCACATGTTAGGGCACAAAAGTGGTCTCAACATATTTAAGAAGATTGAAATCATATCGAGCACTTTCTCTGATCACAATGGCATTAAACTAGAAATCAACCACAATAGAAAAATGGAAAAACATTCAAACACTTGGAAACTAAATAGCACGTTATTAAATAACAAATGGGTTAACATTGAGATCAAAGAAGAAATTTAAAAATTCCTAGAAACAAATGATAATGAGCATATGTCAACTCAAAATTTATGGGACACAGCAAAAGCATTCCTGAGAGGGAAGTGTATAGCATTACAGGCAAACCTCAACAAGTTAGAAAAAGCTCAAATAAACAACTAACCCTGCATCTAAAAGAACTAAAAAAAGAACAGCAAGTAAAGCCCAGAGCTAGTAGAAGGAAGGAAATAATAAGGATGAGAGCAGAAATAAATGACATAGAGGCTAAAGAAACAATACAGAGGGTCAATGAAACCAGGAGCTGGTTCCTTGAAAAGGTAAATAAGATCGATGAACCTTTAACGAGACACACCAAGAAAAAAAGAGAGAGGACACAAATAAATTAGAAACGAGAGGGGAGAAATAACAACTGACACAACAGAAATACAAAATATTGTAAGAAAATACTATGAAGAACTGTATGCCAAAAAGTAGACAACCTAGATGAAATGGACAAATTCCTTGAATCATATAATTTTCCGAAAATCAATCTGGAAGAATCAGAAAACCTAAACAGACCAATTACAACAAATGAGAATGAAACAGCTATCAAAAAACTCCCAAAAAAGAAATGTCCTGGGCCTGATGGCTTCACAAGTGAATTCTACCAAATATTCAAAGAAGAACTAACTCCTATCCTTCTCAAGCTATTTCAAAAAATTCAAGAGGAGGGAAGATTTCCAAACTCCTTTTATGAGGTGAGCATAATTCTCATTCCAAAACCAAGCAAAGACAACACAAAAAATAAAATTATAGGCCAATATCCCTGATGAACTTAGATGCAAAAATGCTCAACAAATATTAGCAAACCGGATCCACCAATATATGAAAAAAATTATACATCATGATCAAGTGGGATTTATTCTTGGGATGCAAGGCTGGTACAATATTCGCAAATCAATCAATGTGATTCATCACATAATCAAAAGAAAGGAGAAAAACCACATGATAATTTCAATAGATGCAGAAAAAGCATTTGATAAAGTCAAGCACCCATTCTTGATCAAAACTCTCAGCAAAGTGGGAATACAGGGAACATAACTCAACATGATAAAAGCCATCTATTACAAACCCACAGCCAACATCATACTCAATGGGCAAAAATTAAAAGCAATCCCCTTAAGATCAGGAACAAGGCAGGGGTGCCCCCTTTCACCACTCTTATTCAACATAATTGTGGAAGTCCTAGCCACAGCAATCAGACAAGAAAAAAAAATAAAAGACATCCGAATTGGAAAAGAAGAAGTAAAATACACAGATGATGTACTTGCAGATGATATGATATTGTATATAGAAAACTCTAAAGTCTCATTCAAAAAACTACTAGACCTGATAAATGAATTTGGCAAGGTGGCAGGATATAAAATCAATACTCAGAAATCAGAGGCATTTTTATACACTAATAATGAACTGTCAGAAAGAGAAATCAAGGAATCAATCCCCTTTACCATTGCAACCAAAAAAATAAAGTACCTAGGAATAAATCTAACCAAGGAGTTTAAAGACTTGTACTCAGAAAATTATAAAACATTGATAAAAGAAATCAGGGAAGATATGAGTAAGTGGAGGCATATACCATGCTCATGATTAGGAAGAATAAACATCATTAAAATAACTATATTACCCAAAGCAATTTATAAATTCAATGCAATACTGATTAAAATACCAATGACTTACTTCAAAGATTTAGAACACATATTCCAAAAATTTATATGGAACCAAAAGAAAACACGAATAGCCTCAGCAATCTTGAAAAGGAAGAATAAAGCAGGAGGTATCACACTTCCAGACATCAAGTTTTATTATAAGGCCAGTGTACTCAAAACAGCATGGTACTGGCATAAGAACAGGCACATAGATCAATGGAACAGAACAGAGAACCCAAAAATAAACCCATAGCTCTATGGATAACTGATATTTGACAAAGGAGGTAAGGAAATACAATGGAGTAAAGAAAGCCTCTTCAACAAATGGTGTTGAGAAAATTGGACAGCTACCTGCAAAAAAATGAAACTAGACCACCAACTTACACCACTCACAAAAATAAACTCAAAATGGATAAAAGACTTAAATGTAAGCCATGAAACCATAAGCATCTTAGAAGAAAACATAGGCAGTAAGGTCTCTGACATCTCTCGCAGCAATATATTTGCTGCTTTGACTCCACAGGCAAGTGAAATAAAAGGCAGGATAAAGTAATGGGACTTTATTAAACTAAAAAGCTTCTGCACAGCTAAAGACAATAAGAACAGAATAAAAAGACAAACTACACAATGGGAGAATATATTTGACATTGCGTCTGATAAGGGATTAATAACCAAAATTTATAAAGAACTTGTAAAACGTAATACCAGGAAGACAAAGAATCCAATCCAAAAATGGGAAAAAGAAATGAATAGACACTTCTCAAAAGAGGACACACAGATGACCAATAGGCATATGAAAAAATGTTCAACATCACTAATGATTAGAGAAATGCAAATTAAAACCACAATGAGATATCACCTCACACCAGTCAGAATGGCGCTCATCAACAAAACAACACAGAATAAGTGCTGGCGAGGATGAGGAGAAAAGGGGACCCTCCTGCACTGCTGGTGGGAATGCAGACTGGTGCAGCCACTGTGGAAAACAGTATGAAGATTCCTCAAGAAATTAAGAATCAAATTGCCTTTTGACCCAGCTATACCACTGTTAGAAATATACCCCAAGAACACCATAGCACTGTTTGAAAAGAAGAAATGCACCCCCATGTTTATGGCAGCATTGTTCACAATAGCAAAGATCTGGAAACAGCCCAAGTGTCCATCAGAAGACAAGTGGATTAAAAAGCTTTGGTATATATATACTATGGAATACTACTCAGCCATAAGAAATGATGACATAGGAGCTTTTACAACAACAGGGATGTGCCTTGATAACATTATACTGAGTGAAAGAAGTAAATCAGAAAAAACTAAGAACTATATGATTCCATACATAGGTGGGACATAAAGATGAGACTCAGAGACATGGACAACAGTGTTGGGGGTACAGGGTGGGGGGAGGAGAGGGAGGGGTTTGGGGGAGGGGAGGGGCACAAAGAGCATGGCTTTTCAGCATATGTCATATTCCCCCTTTTATCTATAGACAGACAGCAAATATTTACTTATGGTGTTTCCACTATAAAGACTGCTGTCTTAGGGACAAATGCTGATGAAATATTTCAGCAGTTCCTTTTTCTTCAAAGACTTATATGTCAACATAGAGCTCCATGTTTCATAGGACATACTCAAGCTCACTCCATGCTCCCTGGAGCTTTAACACAAGGGAATGCCCTTTTTTTTTTCTACTTTCTTTTTTTTTTTTGTATTTTTTTGTATATTTCCTTTTATTTTTATTTTTTGTATTTTTCTGAGGATGGAAATGGGGAGGCAGTCAGGCAGACTCCCACATGTGCCTGACTGGGATCCACCTGCCTACCAGGGGGGGATGATATGCCCATCTGGGGTGTAGCTCTGTTACAACCAAAGCAATCCTAGAGACTGGGGCAGAGGCCATGGGGTCATCCTTAGTGCCCGGGGTGGCTTTGCTCCGGTGGATCCTTGGCTGCGGGAGGGGAAGTGAGAGACGGAGACAAGGAAGGAGAGGGAAGGGGGAGGGGTAGATGAGCACTTCTCCTGTGTGCTCTGGCCAGGAATCGAACCCGGGAATCCTGCACACCAGGCCAATGACTCCTACGGGTCTACCATATCATGCTTTTTACTTAAAAAAATTTACATTTCTTTAGAAGGCTGATGAACAGGAGACACCAAATGTTTTCTCCTGCTACCTTCTTTATTAGATCCAGCTAATTACACTGTTTTGTCTTTTTCCAAATAGCTCCAGATATATGAAAAAGATTTATATAGGCAGATGGGGATCTTCAAACCCCTAAGCGAGATGTTCTGAGCATGGCTTTTAAGATAACTAGAAGCAGAAAAAGCCCAATAGAGATCAGGGGATCTACCAGCTTTTAGGATACACTCTTAAAGGCTCCAACGCCCCAAAGGGGTCTCATAGGATGTCATCTGGGTCCTGTTTCAATAGTGGAAAGGAAGGTCATTGAGCTAAAGCCTGCCAGGCTTACATGCCTCTGCTGTGAGGAAACAGGGACACTGGAAGGTAGGCTTCCTCCTCGCTCCTCTAAAGGATGGTTCAGTCTCTTCCAGCCCTGTTCCAGCCACCTATGACCTAACCTTGCCCAGAAAGCTGGGGTTTGCTACTGAAGGCTGAAGGTGCCCAGGGCCGTCAGCTCCATCTATGACACTGTGGATGAGCCTAGGGTATTTTTTCCAAGAAGCAGGTAGCTGATCTCATTTGCACAAAGGCCACTTAACTATGTTTTGCCTGAATAGTCAGGTTTTTTACTCTTCCCTCAAAGAGCTCTGTTGTGGGTGTTGATAGTCCTATTTTCTGCTACTTTGCTTAGTATATAGTGTTTCCTTTATCCCTCCTACCTCAAGGCCCGCTCATATTTCAGACTGGGACCTACCCCTAATGTAGAGCTCTCCTTCCCCCTTTTGCCAATTTGTATTATGAATTTACCTTTGCCACCCAGCTTAGTGTATCCCAAGGTTCTCTTTACCATGCCACAGTTGCAGAGCTCCAGGGAAAAGCAACCTGGTCTCAACTCTCCAGGAAGAGGAGAACAGAAGCTCCATATCCATGCATGCTGAAAATGGCTTTTGCAGTCTACCTGAATCATTACCAGCTAGAAGGAGCTGTCATTGGGACTTGGACATGAGCTGCAAAGTATAGAGTGGTGAAAACAATTGCAGCCCCATGCGGACTTTTCCTATGTGGACTTTTACTGGACTCCTGCTCCCTGTGACAGCTCCTAACAGACTGAACTGTGGTTGGGTTGCATTTCTCAGGGATTTGGCATGGTTATGGGGCCAACTTGGACTTGGTGAACATGTTAAGGACACTACTCTTTTATGGATTCTTGCTGTATTGGCCAAGAGTTTGCTTAAATGCTTTTAATCACTGCAAAAAAATAGAAGACTGGATAAAGAAGGGCACATGTACACTGTGGTATACTATTCATCTAGAAGAAATGATGACATCAGATCACTTGCAGCAGAATGGTGGAATCTTGATAACATTGTGCTGAGTGAAATGGGAGAATTAGAAAAAAACAAGAACTGCAGGATTCCTTACATTGGTTGGACAAAAAAGCGAGAATAAGAGACATGGACAGGAGTGTGGTGGTTACGGGTGGGTGGGGGAAGGGAAGGAGGGAGAGGGGAAAGGGGAGGAGAAGGGATACAAAAAAAACTGGATAGAGTGTGACAGAGGACGATCTCTCTTTTGGTGATGGGTATGCAGCAGAACTGAATGACAAGTTAACCTGAAAATATTTTCTTTGAATATATGTACCCTGATTTATTGATGTCACCCCATTAAAATAAAAATTTATTTATAAAAAAATAAATAAAGATAATAACGTTGTTGTAGCCAATCTTTCAGTCATGCTTGGATTCTGTCTGAACAGCACTTTTCATAAATTTTGGTCTCGGGTAAACTTATTAATTCCAGAAGGCAGCCAAGTGGAGAAGCAGCAGCCGAGCAGGACACAGTGATCAGTTGTGGTGCAATGTTGCTCATTCACTACGACATGGCACAGCTAGCAGCTACCATTAGTAGGAATTGAGTCTTTGGTCCTCCTGGAGCACTGCAATGTCCCCTTTACACCACAAGATGGCGCCAAAGAGCAGCTTTGGTAGTACTTCAGCATTTAGCCGCCATCCTGTATTGAGCAAGTACAGTCTCAGGAATTCGTGGAATTGATTCAAGCTCACATCACTGCCTTGCTTTCCACCTTCCCATCATTTGGGAAAATACTGTAATATGCACTGGAGTTGCAGGCTAACCAGGTGTCTGTTGCCAAGCAGGATACTATTAACTGTGGACACTGCTGACTGCTCTTCCATGTGACAGCTTTTACAGCAAATGCTCCCCAGTTAAGATACTAATGATGCCAGAAGGCTGTATAATGGAGAATCAGCAGGCTAGCAGGGTAGGTGTAGCTGCTATTTTGCAATGTTGTTCAATCACCACCAGGTGGCGATAAAAGCAGCTCCCATTAGGAAGAAATCAACCTTTGGTCCTGATGCGGCACTGCAATGTTCTTACTATAACACATGAGGGCATAGAAGAGCAGCTTTGATTCTATCAAAATATCAGCTTTTAGCCACCAGACTATAGTAAAAAGAGTGTGTGAAAAAGGAGCTTTGTTAGGAATTTAGCCTCTAGTCCCCACTCTATGTTGAGCAGCCACAGTCTCAGGAAAGTTGCAATTGATTCATGCTCACATCACTGCCTAGGTCTTCACCTTCCCATCAGTTGGCAAGATAAAAAATATTCGTGTGTTTATTTGTAGGCAGAAATACTGTAATAATTCCTGCTGATGCAGGTCAGTCCAGTGTCTGTGGAAAAGCAGGATAACATTTTATTTTAAATGATTTTAAAATATTCATTTTAGAAAGACAGGAAGGGAGAGAGAAAGTGATACTGGAAGACCAATCTGTTCCTGTACGTGCCCTGAGCAGGGATAGAACCAGCAACCTCTGTGCCTTGCAGTGGAGCTTTATCCAATTGAGCCACCCAGACAGGCCAGCAAAATGTTAATTTCCAAGGACACTGCAGACAGCTGTACCATGTGACAGTTTTTACAGCAAATGCTCTTTTGTAAAGTTTACAATGATTTCAGAAAGCATTAGTATGGAGCAGCAGCAGGTGAGCAGAGCACCTAGAGTGGCAGTGCTGCAGTGTTCCTGTTGCATCACAAGAGAGCGCCAAAGAGTGCCAATGTTCCTATTGCAGCACAGGGGGCACAGAAGGGCAGCTTTAACTGAAAATCAGCCTTTGTCCCCGTGCTGTTTTGAGCTGTGACAGTATCAGGAATCCCTGCAACTGATTCATGTTAACATCACTGTCTAGGTCTCCACCTTACCTGCAGTTAGTAAAATAAAATTATGTGTGCATGTGTGTGTGTGTGTGTTTGTGTATGCACAGAAGTGTGTAGGCAGAAAAACTATAGTAATGTTCACTGGAGTTGCAGGCCAGCCAGGTGCCTGCATCAAAGCAGAATATTATCTTGTGAGGACACTGCAGACAGTTGTGAGGTATGACAGCTTTTACAGAAAATACTCCCCAGTAAAGTGACTGATGATGCCAGAATGCAGCAAAGTTGAAAAAGCAACAGGCGAGCAGGGCAAATGGAGCTGCTACACTTTAATCATCTTCGTGCACTTCCAGAGGGTGCCAAAGGGCCACTTTGTTCAGTAATTCAGCCTTTCATTTCCACGAGGCGTTGCAATGTTTCTTTTCTTTTTTTTATTTTTCTGAAGTTGGAAACGGGGAGGCAGTCAGACAGATTCCCACATGTGCCTGACCAGGATCCAACCTGCATTCCCACCAGGACATGATGCTCTGTTAATCTGGGGCATCGCTCTTTTGCAACCAGAGCCATTATAGCGTCTTAAGGAGAGGCCACAGAGCCATCCTCAGCACCTTGGCCAACTTTGCTCCAATGGAGCCCTAGCTGCAGGAGGGGAAGAGGGAGACAGAGAGGAAGGAGAGGGGAATGGGTGAAGATGCAAATGGGCATTTCTCTTGTGTTCCAATGAGGAATTGAACCTGGGACTCCTGCATGCCAGGCTAATGCTCTATCCTAGTAGGGTAGGAAGAGTGACAGGGACCGAGCCAACTGGCCAGGGCCTGCCTGCAATATTTGTATTGTACCACCAGATTGCACAAAAGGACAGCTACAATAATTCTGCCTTTAATCTCACATGGCCTGGAAATGTTCCTATTGAACCACAAGAGGATAAAAAAGGACAGCTTTAATGACAATTTTGCCTTTGGTGTCAAGGTGGCATTGCAATGTTCAAATAAAACCACCAGATGGTGCAAAATTGCAGCTTTAAAAAAATTCTGCCTTTGCTCTTCACGCGACATTGCATTGTTCCTATTGCATCACAGGAGGGCACCAAAGGACAGCTTTTATGAGGAATGCAGTCCCAGCTTGTATTAAGCAGTGGCAGTCTCAGAGGTGTCGTTTCAATCAGTTGGAAATTGTGTGTGGGTGTCTATACACACACACACACACATATTTGCATGCAGAAATTCTGAAATATGTATTGAAATTACGGGCCAATCAGGTGTCTGCAGGAAAGTGGGATGCTATTTTCTGCAGATGCTGTGAACAGCTTAGCTTTCCCACTAAGGTTGGGACTTACATTCACTTTAGCCAAGCTTTGCAAGAGGCTTTTTTTTAGCACTTCAGGATTGCATGGCTGCATACAGATGCAGGGCACTGTAATTGCAGTGCCCAGGCCTGCACATTCCTAAGCAGGGAGCTGGTCCCAAAGTGATAGGAGTGTGTGAAGTGTCAGTTTTGCTGGTGGCATCTGTGTTGTGACTGTCTGTGTGGACAGTCTGTATGAACCCACCACTGAAAGCCTCTTCTTTGTGAGGCTTTCCCTGCTTAAAGAGGCCTAGCTCCCAATCCCATTGTGAAGGCACAGACACTAAATGCTCACCTTCTCAGCCTCCTTTGCAGCCTGAGGATGGCAGAGGAACACTCAGAGCCAATCAGGACTGTCCCAAACCTTTAGGTTAGAAGCTGGTGCCTAAGGGAATGGGCTGCAGAGACAGCACCTGTGGAGAGAGCTTGGCCACAGACACATCCTGATAGAAGGCAGATGGGTGTGCTTTAGGGGCCAGTCCAGTGTCTAGTATCGAGGTGTTGGCAGTACCCAGTGCTCTCTGTGCCCTGTGTAATCTTCAGGGCACCAACCTTGTAACCTGACTCTGGCTGTTGGTATGTGCATGGCCTTTCTGCCCAATTCTTTGGAGATTCCACATAGGTGCCTGGTCCCCTTGTCCATGCTGATGCCAGCCAGAGTCAGGAGTGGAGGCTTGTAAGTAAGAACACTCACCCATCTGATTTATCAGCTAAAGGATCTCGTGCTACATGGGGTAAGTTGCCAGCTGGCTTGATGGTTGTGACTGGTGTGAGCCCAGAGTGAGAGGGTGAAACCACCTCATTACAGCTACTCTCTGGGCCCCAAGCTATGTCCTGTGCCCTGGGGACACAAACAGCATGATGGGTGAGGTGTGTCAGGTCCATCTGGGTAAAAAGCGTGACAAGGACTGAGTAGACATATGTACAGACAATCACACCTGGTTTTAAGCAATTTCCCTGTAAGGCTGTCTCTGCAGGGGGTGTTCTGTCACTGTTGAGATGGCAGAAACTGGAACAGGCTGTGGTGCCAAGGGCGAGGAAACTGATGATGATGGTGGCACATGGGAGTCCCTATGTAGGCAGTTCTCAGTGCTCTGGGCACCGGGACCCACACAGGAGTCTGTTTTGGCAGTGTGGACAGAGGTCTAGCCACGTGCAGTTTGGACAGAAGGATGCTCTTATCAGGTCTTGTCACTTCCTGTCAGCTGACTGGTTGACTCACAGCATGAAAGGCTTTTGAATAAGTCTGCTCATGTCCCCTTCTCCACAGATATCTTCCTGGTCAATTCTGTGCAGCTATGGTGGGGCCGTTTCCTCCCTCAGTACCTCATGTGAGAGTACAACGGCTCCTGCTCAGAGTCCAAATGTCCCAGTGTGAGATCAGGATTCAGAGCACAACCCTGGCCTGCCCCTGGCTCATGGCCCCCAGTCCTCTTTCAGGTTCAACCCCAACCTCTCACCTTGCTTACCTTGCACATAAATGGTACAGTTCCAGGAAGGAGCCACATGGAGAAATTCACTTGTATCCATTCTGGGTCTTCTGTAGAGGCACCCATCTGTTCCCAATGCCCTCCTGCCCTCACCCACCCCATGCAGCTCACTGACAACTAGGGTTCCTTCACCAGTAACCAACAGCCAGCCCTGCAGATATTAACTTCCCATGGACATAGGAACATTTTACATGTCCATTAGAAATAGCATCCAGATGTAGGCAATGAACAACAGAGGTCTGGTCAGTGCATGAACACTCACAGTCCACAGATATATAAAGCTCAGCTCCGCAGATGATGGAAAACTTGTTAGAATCACTCTGTGCTGTGCTAACATTAGAGTGAGGGTAACATGGGATCATCTACATATCCTGGGCCACCATACTCTGCAGAGCAAACAACCCCATATAAAGCTGTCCACTGTTACCAATGTTGTCACTAAAGCCACAGGAACCACTGCCACACATGCCTCTATCCGGGAGTGGCTGTGTGCTGCTCCTGTCCAGGGTCTTCCAACAACTCACCCAGGATGTTTCTGTAGCATTCGTAGCAGGGCCATGTCACTCAGAACTTTACCCCCAGTCCACCTGGGGGGGACGGGCTTGGTCAATGGGGCTGGGGTTAAAGAAAGAGAAAAGATAAGCAGGTGGCACGCAACTCTGGAACCACAGTTACAGGGACTGTCCAGCCCTGTCTGCTCCTGTGCAGAATCAAGCTTGGTCACTGTGGAAATGAAACTGTTACCCACTTTGTGACTCACTCGTGAAGCAAAATGCAGCCCATCTCCCCAGTACAGCTGCCCCCTCCGAGTCATGGGGACATGGGGGTGCTTTAACAAAATGAAGTAATGATTCAGGTGGCATCAATGAGAACAGTCAGTTGGGGGGCAGAGCGGGTAGCAGGGAATGCTTAGTGAATGAGGGTGCGCATGGTGGTGTTGCCATCAGCAGCAATGGTCCCATGTGGCCTGGGATTTCAGGTATGCATCTTACTCTCAGTTAAGCCTGAAACCACACTCCCAAACAGCCACCCGTGGACAAGAGAAAACTCATCCTGTTGACCCTTTCCCAGAGCTGTCACAAAACAATGCTACAAAGAGAAACACACAGAAAAACAGCTCCCTTAGTAAACAAGATTTTATAACACCCAGGGCCACTGCTCCCACAACCGCAGCTGTGAGTTCCAGCATTCTGTTTGGACAGCAGTTCTGGGAAGACACATACAATCTCCTTTCCCTTGAGAAGATGCCCTTATGTCATGCCTCGAGGTCTCACCAGGCCCCACAGTGACTGAGGGGCACAAAGAAACTACTCCTGCCACATTCTCTAATATCAAAATAGAGCAATTTACACAAGACATGAAATATGATCTTTTGATTCTCTCTCAGAACACGAGCTATGACACACACATGGCGGTTCTTTCATTTGGAGAGCATGGGGGTCAGCAGGGTGGGACCACATGGATGCAGTGGGCCAGGCAGGGCTGAGAGGTGCTTACAAAAGCCCCTGGCATGGACGTCTGAAACAGACAACAAAAACTATGGAATCCAGAATTCAAATTCCTGGGGACTGGTGGAAGGAACATTTCGGCATCTGTTGTGGAACATATTCTTTTTTAAAAAATGTATAAAAGGTTTAAAGAGAGAAAAGGAACCAGAAAAAAGCAGAGCCTTATGTTTGACAAAGTACACTCTAGTGGGCTCCATGACCGACACTTCAGAGAACAGAGAAAAGTCAAGTCCTAGGGTTCGTGTGGGGTCACTGCCCCATCCCTGGCATCCGGTACCCTTGGTCACTTTAAACCACACCAAAGACCCCTGGGAGGCTGCGCTCATAATCAAGGTTGCATTTGGTCACTAACACATAACCATAGCTCACAGGTTTGAGAGGTGCAAACAGGATGGACATCAGTACCTCAGGCCACGTGGGCCACAGTGGTGACCTCCTGCCTTTCCAGGGACATGATCTTGGCATGAGTGATGGAGGTGGTCATGTCCCCAGGGTTGACACTGATCTGAGCCATGTAAATGCATGCTCATACTGGTCCCCCTTGCGGCCACAGCAAGCTCGTCCCCAACAGCACACTGGTCAGGGAAGCCAGAAACATGGATGGTATGCCTTCATAAGGTGGTCGCCACCATGCAGAGGATCAGGTCAATGGGTCCAAGGCCTCCCAGCCCTCCACTCTGACCTCCCAACTGCTGAGAGGTTCAGCTGTATCAAGAGGCCACACATCCAGGAGACCTTGATAACCAACCTTTACATGATGATCGCCCAGAGAAGCTGTAACCCTAAGTCCCAGTCGCCCCTGACCTGTCCTGATCACGGGTCGGCCCTCATGAAGTGTTCATCACTATGTGGGTGAAGACAGGAGGGTGTGCATCTGCACCTTCACGAAGACGTCACGAACCTAACAATTTCTAGAGGCAGGGTATTATCACCATACCCAGGGTACCAGATGCCTTCAGAGATGTGATTGCTGACCACATAGTACTTTGACCTTAATGAGTGAGTGCTCGCTAATGAAAGCCAAATACAATACCCAACATGCAACACAGCAGTTCTTGGCCTTCTCTAGCTGAGACGTGAGGAGTGCACATAGACCTGGGGTGGCTGGACAAGAATGGGGGGCACTGCTGTCCCAGGAGAGTTTGTTCAGGTGTGCTTGCCTCTCCTGATGGGGAGATTTTTGGCTGCATGCATGGACACCACCCTCTGAACAGCATCCCATCTCATAGCCTGAACACAGGCAGCTGGATCCTGCCTCTGCCAGAACCCTGGCCACAGGCCATCCCTCATTGAGCCCACAGGAGAATGATGGTCTTTCTCCCAATAATTATGAAAAACACACAAAACTCTCTTTGTCTTATGGCCATTTTGGGTTTTTAAAACTGTTTTTACATAAAAATAAATTTATTTTTTCAAAAATACTCTGGTTTCTTTCCCTTATAAGCCATTTTTTTCCTCCTGTAAAAAGTTTCCAATGCCTTGTCATCTTCCTCTGCTGTCTCACCCATTAGAGCCCATCTGGGAGGGACCCAGACCACACACTGTCTGGCTGGTGGCTTTGTGCTTTCTGGGCTGCAAGCCCCACTTGGGGCACATTCTTCTCACCTACAGTGTGTGTGTGTATGTGTGTGTGTGTGTGTGTGTGTATTTCAAACATTTCTTATTTCTTTATATTTCTGAAGTGAGAGACAAGGAGGCAAAGAGACAGACTCCTGCATGTGACCGGCCAGGATACACTGGGAATGCCCACTAGGGAGCAATGCTCTGTCCACCTGGGGCATTGCTTTCTTTCAACTGCAGCCATTTTGGTGCCTGATGTGGAGGCCATGGAGCCTTCCTCAGAGACAGGGCCAACTTTGCTCTAATAGAGCCTTTCCTGCAGGAGGGGAAGAGATAGAGCAAAAGGGGAAAGGGTAGGTTAGTGAAGCAAATGGGTGCTCTCCTATGTGCCCTGCCTGAGAATGAAACCTAAAACTTCAACATGCTGGGCTCTACACAGAGCCAACCGGCAAGGGCCAATTGTTCAAACTTTTTGATGAGGACTATGAAAGAGTACAGTCTCCTGGGGCCAGGGCTGAGTGGATTTCAAAGTTCATGTCAATGCACCATGCCCATGCAATTCATGAGTGGAGAGGGTCAAGTCTAGAGGGTGTCGCAATCCCAGCTGCATTAGGTTCTTATCTGTGAGTATTCTCGTGTATCTTCCACGATGCTGCGTGTTTACTTCCACAGATCTAGAATACACACATACATTGCAGGATGGGGGGGAGAGAGAGGAAGAACCTTTTTTCTTTCAAGACAATTTCAAAGGTACCTTCTAAGGCAAGGTCGGCTAATGATATCACCCATCAATTTTGTTTTATAAATAAAGTTTTATTGATCCACAGTCAGAAACAATTGGACTAGCTCAAACAACAGCATCCAGTTGCTGAGCATCTGACAAAACCATGTCGAGTAAACAGCATGGAGGGGAAGAGCCAGGTCAAGGGCAGAGCCAGGAACTAGCACATTGGTAGTGTCTCAGCAGGTGTCACTGACCAGGACTCTAGTGGAAACGCAGGTGACAACTGAAGTCTCAGCACCTGGGCTTTGAAACCTTTGGGACTACAACAACACCCAGCCAGATCTCTCATAGCCCCCTGCCTTACACTCAAAAAAATCTCAAAGACCAGACATGTCATGGGACCCAAGGGACCTGTGGAATGCAGGTGCATGCCTTTATCAGCAGGGGATCCAGGTTGGGGCCAGAAACTTGGGCCTCAGACAGGAGCAAGTTTCTCAGCCTCGACCCTCAGGTCTCACTGCCCGGCTTTCCTCCATTCTGCCCCATGCCCTCCACCCCTAGAAAATCTTGGGTGCTGCTTACAGAGCTGTCAGATGCACTGCCGCCCACTTTGTCCCCTCGTGCATTCCAGCAAAACTCAAAGATGCCACCGGTGCCTCATAGCTGTGGAGGAGACTTCCACTCTGTAATGAAAGGGACATCACACATGACATGACGGGGCTCAGAACCCCACAGCAGTGCATGTGCACTCCTCCACCCCCCAGTGTGCTAGCACGGAAAGTCTCAAACACCCATGAGCTAAAGCATGTTCGGCGCACACTCTAGTGGCTGTAGAGACGTGTCTGTCAGAATTCCCACTACGCGAGTGTAGCTGACGTCTGACTGACTGCTCACAGAACCTGCCTCCCCCCTTCGGCTGAGGACACACCTTGCACAGCCATTCTCAGACCATGTCTGATGGGGGAGAGGACACTAAGGCAGCGGGGGACTGGGATGGAGCCAGTCAACAATATTATATTTGCTTATGAATATAAAGAAGGCATCCACCCCATGGGGGATTCTAGTGAGCTTTAAAATATCTCAAAGATGTTTGTGATTTACAAGAAAAAGTGAAGTCATTTGATGAGTTTTGATCAACAGTCGGTACCTAATGTCACCCATCTAAGATGTCATTTTACAAATCACACATAACTGTTTCTAGGGAGCAACTCAGCACAGAGACTCTCAAATGTTATTCCTGAGATGTGTGACTTACTGGGTGGCCTTGTCTGGCTTGCAACAGTCCACACAGGACCGATGATGACTTTTCCCTCTCCAAGAGGATGATATTTCTGTGAAGCCGACCCTGAGAAGCCTGAGGTCTCAGTGGACCTTGGCAAGTAACCTTGCTCATGCAATACCAAGCCCTGCCACAAGGGGCACGGGCTCAACACAAATGCAGGCCAATGTCATCTCAGCCACAGGGAATGCAGAAGGTGGACTGCATTGAACGGACAGAGCAGAGGCCTTGACTCCATCCCAAGACCCACAAAACAGGTCGCTGGCCACCTGCAATGGCTCCAAACACTTTTCTTTCCCATCAGCTAGAGACCTGACTGTCCAGTAAAGGCTCTCTACTCTCCTGCTTCTCACAGAATACACTCTTGAGAGTAGAAATTCTCTAGCCTGACCGGTGGTGGTGCAGCAGATAGAGTGTCACCCTGGGACATTGAGGTCCCTAGTTCAAAACCCCAGTGTTGCTCCCACCCCCATCTACACACATATGAGAAGCAATCACTTCACAACTAGAGTGAAACAACTGTGATTTGATGGTTCTCTAACTCTCTCTCTCTCTCTCTCCCCCTGGAAAAAATGAAAAATAATTTTGTCATTTTCAGGCATGGTCAGAGATACCCACAGTGGCTGATGTTCAAAAAAAAAACTGGGGTGATTTTCTGGGTATTCCAGACTTTCTAGCACTTGTAAAAGGAACTGCTGTCCAGGTACTTCCCGTTGGGGCTGAAAACTAACCTGTAGACGGGCTCCTGGTGCTTGGTGAGCATGTGGGTGCACATGCCCAGCTCCAAGTCTCACAGCAGAACCATGGAATTGAATGAACAGCTAGAAAGGACATGAGGAGACATCACCAGGAAACTGCCATGCTTTCTTCCAGTTCCCCAAGATGGTTAGCATGCATGTCGGGGCAAAAGGATGTTTACTGTGGTGACCCTGTGAGACAGGTTACTTGGAAAAGTAGACCTAGGTCAGGTTCATCTGTTCTTCCACTTCTTATAGATCTGGATGGTAAATTCTTATGTAGAATATTTAGTACATTCCCTAAAGTAGTCCCACAATTCAAAACACAACACTGATTGTTATCAACTACAAAATTAAGAGGAATGGAAAATAAAGGGAATAAAACTTTTAACACAATGGCTTAAACAAAATACAGTCCCGTAAATTTGAAAGTGAGTTCTCAAATTTTGAAAGAAAGAACAGTATTCACTACAAAGGAATTGGGCATTCTTTCTAATTTTTTTAATTAAATTAATTTATTGTGTTAACATGGATTCAAGATTCCTAATGAATACAATACCCTCTCCCACCCCCATGTTTCTATCTATACCCCCTTGGCCTTCTGCCCCCAACTTCTGCCCCTCTTCCCCCACCAAACACTCAGACACATGAAAATGTTGGAGTGAAATGACAGAGAATTGAAATATAAAATTCTGAAAATGCTCAATGATAGGTGATGAAACAACAATAGATATATTGAACTATGAAAAAAAAATTAAAGAAAAAAGATATACTTTACCAACTTGACTAAAAAATTTAAAAACAGAAATAGGGACATAGCTGTTGTCTCAGTTGCAGAGAGGTGCTTCAATGCATGGATGTCCTTGTGTCAATACCCAGAGTGGGTACATAGAATCAGTGTCCATCTGATTCTCTACACCATACTTTCTACTTTGCTCTCACTCTCTTTGCCCCCCCCCCCAGCCATGCCTTGACTTCAATGAGTTGACCTTAGGTGCTTAGGATCAAAGGATATATTCAAGCATATAAAAATAATAAAATTGACATGTCAAAATTCCTTGGATACAGCAAAAGCAAAACTATGAGGTGTGTTATACCATTACAGTCTTATATGAAGACAGAGGAGATACCATGTAAAAACGTTAACATCACATATTAAAAAGCTACAATGAGAAAGAACAAATCATTTCAAAGTCAGCAAAAAAAAAAAAAGGTAAAATTTAGAGCCAACATAAATAAGACAGAAAATTGTAGAAAAAATTAATACAAGAAATAGCTGGTTCTTTGAAACATACCAATGAAATCCACAAGTGACTGGCTAGAGACACTAAGAAAAAGAGACAAACGACTTCTACAAAACAAATTCAAAATGAACAGAGAAATATTAACACAGACATCATAGATTTACAAATGATCAAAGTAGTATATTATGAAAGTTTAGATGCCATTAACTTAATAAAGGAAGTATCAATTTTTAGAACTATAAAATCTATCTCAACCAGTTGTTGGCAAACTCATTAGTCAACAGAGTCAAATATCAACAGTACAATGATTGAAATTTTTTTTGAGAGCCAAATTTTTTAAACTTAAGCTATATAGGTAGGTACATTGTTATTAACTTAAGCTGGCCTTTGCTAAAAAGGTCCTCAATCTGATTGAGGTACATTCCTTGAGGTCGACTCCTTCCAACTCTCCCATCCACACTCATCTTGTAAACTTGTTTCATCTATCTCCTTTCACTCATCCTCTCTATATGTCCAAACCATCTCAACATACCTTTCTCAATCCTCGACAGACACTACATCTTCTTTTACTCCACAATGCTCCCTAAAATTAACTTAATAAACTTTACTTAAAGTTTTCAGTCTTAGTTAAACTATAGGTATGTTGAATAAAACTTGATATCATATTTAATAATGATATTATTTATTGATAAAATTAAATTATAAAGTATTCATAATATTAAATCATGACAACATATTTTCCTTCTCCGGGTCTTTCAAAGCAGACCACTTGGGCTGTGAACTACGTTCACATATTTCTTTTTCTCCAATATTTCTATATCAGCACAAAGACATTCAAATTTCAAGCACCACAGCTCTTTGTTTTTTAAATTTAGCAATTGCATTTTAAAGTTGCCAATGTCAATATTAAAAGGAGAAAAATTTAATTGTTACAGTAGCATTAAGAGGTTTTTTAACAAAGGCTAACATGGCTTTGCTGTCTCTGAATTCCTAAAACCTGTTGAGAAAAGCTTTCCTCATATTTAAAAGTGTTGTTTTGAAATACCAAATGTTAATATCAGAATTATTGGTGATGTTTCAGCGGGCATGGAAAGTGAATTAAAGTTTTTCTTTTAAAATACTGAGCAAAAAGAGATAATTTGTTTACAAATGAAATAACTTCTTCTAACATCAAAAAAATTATGTTTCCTTTCTCCTGTAGTTTATGATTATGCTGATTTAGATATGACATGTCTACCATGCAATAAAATTTTGAATTCACTGATGTTCATTAGTTCTGGATGATAAACTCCTTCTCAAAGAGAAATGCTTTAATTTCTGTTAATAAGGAAGTGAAACACTTCAAAATATTTTCTCTTGATAACCAACATACTTTGTATGCAGCAGAAGATCTGAATACTCTCCATTTCAACTAAAAATTCTCTAAATTAACGATGATTAAGAGCTTTAGCTATAATGGAGTTGATAATCTTAATCACCAATTCCATAACTTTGCAAATTTTTTCTGGAAATGTCTGTGAACAAAGCACTTCTTGATGAATGTTGCAATGGTAAATAGGTATCTCGTGATTAATTTTTTCTTTCAAAATATCAACAAGTAAGTTTCTTACTCTGCTCATACTTTTCACCCCACCTGTTAAATTGAGACAATTTTATTGAGTGGAATATGATGTTGTTCCAAGCACTTAAATACAGCATTTTCTATATCCTCTCCATGTGTTTGGCCTTTGAGTGGCAATAATCCTAAAAGTTCTTCTTTAGGATCTGTAGATAAAATAAATCATACAAAAAGTAAAAGTTGTGCTGTATCATTTATGTCACAAAACTCTTCATCTCCTATTGATAAAGCTGAAAACAATTTAAGATCTTTGACTTGCTGGTTGGTTATATTCGAGGACATTTTGACTGTTCTATCTTTCACTGTATTAGAAGACAACAGTAACTTTTTAATTATTTTAGAATATCTGCTTTGTTCTTAAAATCCCAACATAGCTCTTCAGATGCATTTATAAGACAACTTTTTATATATTTGCTGTCTCTATATGGTTTTCCTCTCTTAGCAATTTCTTGACCAACCACAAAACTTGCAATATTAACATTGTTGGAAGACTGCAACCAGTAAATAAATACAGAACTTGATTTTTCTTGACTCTTCTGAAGTTCCTCAACTGCTTTCTTCCCATCATCACAAACAGAATATTTAGTACTAAATGGCATGTGTTTAGTTATAAAGTGTCTCTTCAAATCTGATTTCTTGTTATGCACCAATTTTTCCTGAAAAAGAAGACAATTTGGAAGACCATTTAAGTTTTGAATAAACACAAAAGTCTTGGCCCATTCAACTTTAAATTTAAGGCTTTCATATTTCATTTTTCTTTGCTTCTTTTTTATAGCTATGTCAGACAGGGCAACTAAAAAATATTTTAATTTATAATAATAAGGCTACCAACACAAAATAATTACTATTCATAAATTGATGACAAAAATACCTGTAGGATTTGAAGCTGGTAGGAAAAATACAGGTAACTTTATGCTTCAAGTAGGTACCTTTGTCAACTGCGTGCAATTTGCAGACAGGGCTAGCACTAATCACTGCACAATGAGTCTGCTCACTGACTGGCTCACTCAACTCATGCATAATTCATGCATGTCTCCCCTGTGCTTTTCATCCTGTGGCCCCCTTGCCCTGCATTTTATGTTGCCCTACTGACCAACACCTCCACATGTACCTGCATGACTGCACATGGTATTTTGTGGAAGAGCCAGAGTCAAGGGGACAAAGAACCACATGTGGCTCATGAGCTGCAGTTTGCCAACCACTGACCTAGACTGATTCACATGTTGAAAACACTAAATAGACCCAAGAGTGAGGAAAAAACCAAAACAATAAAAATTCATCCAAAAAACTAAAGTCCCAGATCAAATGAATATACCAGTAAATTCTTTCAAACATTCAAAGAGAATTTGGCACCAATCCTTCTCAACGTCTTCCAAAATATAAGAAGAGAATGAATTAATACTTCTTACCACATATAATGAGGCCTAAATCACCCTGATACCAAAACTCAACTGGAACAATACCTCTAATAAACACAGAACCACTGAACTTAAAAAAATGCTAGGAAACTAACTGCAAGAACACATTTAAAAAAATATTACATTTTGATGATCAAGTGAATTTTGTTTCAGGAGCTAAAGAATGGTTCAACCTATAAAAATTGATCAATGAAATACATCACATCTACAAAGCAATAAAGAAAAATCATATGATTCTGTGTATAGAAGAAGAGAAGGTAATCAATGAGATCCAACATGCACTTAAGGTTAAACCACTAAAAAAATTAGGAACAGAAGAAAATACCTGAACATAATTGCCATTGAAGAAACAGTATCAGCCAGTTTTATACAAAATGGTAAAAAAATTAAGTTTTTTCAAAAATCATGAAGACATAACTGCTACTTCTCTTCATTCATTTTTCAGTATAATACTGAAAGTCTCAGTCAAAAAAATTCAAGAAAGAAAATGAATAAATTAAATCCTTATTGAAAAACAAGCAGAAAATTATTACTTTATGCAGAGGATATCATCTTGTATATAGAAAACCTGAAAGAATCCTCTGAAAAACTATTGGAAAAAAAATATACCAATATAGGAAATTCACAAGAGACAAAGTCAATATAAAAAAGTCATTTATTTTACTTAGGCCAATGAATAGTCTTTAGAAAATGAATGCATACACACACACACACACACACACAATCTCACATACACAGAGGAATTTATTTTATAATTGAAGTAAAGAAAAATGTCTTTAAATGAAATTAACAAATAATATAAAGGACCTACACAGTATTAACTACAAAGGATTATTAAAATATAATGAAAAAGATTCAATGAAATAGAAAGAATTCTATGTTTAAGAATTAAAAGAATAAACAGAGATAAAATGATTTTATTACACAAAACAATATACAAACTTAATGCAAACTGCATTACTATTCCAATGTTATATTTTAAAGACATAGAACAAAACACCAGATTTTTATAAATTCATTACACCCTGATAACACAAGCGATGCAGAGAGAAAAATCAAAGCATGAAGTACTACATTATCTGACTTCAAATCAATCTATAGAACCACAATAATTGCTTACACATGGTATTGGAATAAAAGTGAACATACAGACCAATAGAACAGAATAGAGAGCACAGAAATGACTGTGTACAAATAAACAAATGATTTTTGATAAAAGAGCCAAAAACACCCAATGGAGAAATGAAAGCCTCTTAATAACTGGTGCTGGAAGAATTGGAAAACCATATGCAAAAAATGAAATTTAACAAGTTTGCCACAATGTAGAAAGATTTTTTTCAAAATGTATCAAACACAGAATATAAACTGAAAATGAATAAATCATATTGAAGAAAACATAGTTACTGAGCTAATGGGCTCCAAATATACATAAACATTTATAAATGTTACCTCAAAAGGATAAAAATTAAAGGTTAAAATAAATGAGTGGACGATATCAAAACAATAAGCTTCTGCAAAGAAAAGAAAATGGACAAGAAAATTAGGCAGCCAAAAATGGGAGATGATACTTGCAAACAATAGCTCCAAGAAGAAGAAAATGTCCAAAATATATAAAAAAACCTCACAGACCTTGGCATCAAACACACAAAATATCCTATTAAAAATTGGGGCAGAGGCTTAAAGAGACACTACTTTCAGGAGGATATAAAAGTGTCCAACTGATATATAAGAAGATTCTCATTTCCACTAGCTATTTGATAAATGCAAATCAAATCTAGAGTGAAATACCTGCTCACATCCATGAGATTGCTTAATATCAAGAAAATCGGTCATAAGAAGTGTTGGAGTTGCTGTGTAGAAGGAACCCTCATTCACTGAATATGAGAATGAATATTAGTGCTATCATCAATGAGAAAATATGATGGCTCCTTAAATTTTTGAGAATAAATCTCTCATATAACACAGGAATCTCTCTACTCAGTATCTAAACTCAAACTCAAGCATTGGTAAGTACAGATACAAGTACCACTTTCTTCATCACAGCATTATTTATTTACATTGTTCAAGACATAAAAACAAAAAATATGTCTCTCAAAAGAATTTGGGAAAAGAAGGGGTGCTATACATATACAACAAATTAATACTCAGCCGTAAGTAATGATGATATAGCGCCATTTTATAATAAAATGAATGGGAATAGAAAATTTGGACAGATTGAAAAAAGTAAATCAGGAAAAGGTAAAAAACATATGACTCATTACAAAAATAAAATATAACACTGAGTCTCATGTATAATAGACAAGAGTGAAGTGGTTACCAGTCTGCTGGATCACTTGGGGAAAAAAAAGACTGAAGCAGATTTTGTTAAGCACATTAAGAAAAATTAATAAAAGGTGATGCAAAATAATTTGACTTTGAAAGAAAGGGATACAATATATTCAACAGTTCAAATGATATAGAATTGGACAGGTAAAATATTTGTACATCTATAGATCATTGTCACTATATTAAATTTAAATATTTTTCTTTTTTTAATGTAAGAATAGGAGGCATAAACATACACATGTGTCCAGTTGGGCAGTGACCCCCTTGCAAAACCTACAGCAAGCAATGCTCTGCCAATATTTCAAATTATATTTTCCTCAGCACTCATATTCTTCTAAATGTCTGAGGTATAATCTGTGGAAAAAATATAAAAGACAGAGAATCAGTATGGGGAGGATTTGAGAAGCACATGGGCACCTCTCCTGTTTGTCTTGATCAAAAATTTTACTTAGAACATCCACACATTAGGCTGTAGTTCTAACACTGAACCAATTGGCCAGGTCCTAATTTTGAAAATAAAATTTTAAGAAAAACTCATGCATTTTTATATGGCAAATATAAAACTTTGATAATGGGAATAAAATAAAGGTTTGCTTTAAAATGATAACAAAGTATAAAATGTTTGGAAATAAACTTAATATACTTAAAAGGGTAACAATACCCAAAACAATATAAACATTTACTGCAATCGTATTGAAAATACAATGTTACTTTTTAAACAAATTCAACAAAAACAAATGTTTTGGACTGGAACATATAAAAGCACAAAGAACAAAGCAATCATGAAGAAAAATGAAACTGGAGAAATCATACTAATTGACTTATGATTTATTATACTCTAAAGCCACAATAATTAAAGAACTTGGCTTTTTTAAAAAGCAAAACAAACATACAGACCAATCTAACAGAATGTAGAACCCAGAAATAATACCATAAGTATATGTACAACTAATCTTTGACAATAAAACCAAAACACCAACACTGATGAAAAATATATGGTGATGAAAAATTATTTGAATTTAGGTGACTGGTATACAGTATAATCATCCAATCAAATGCTATAGAAATGTTTACCTGAAACCTATGTACTCATTGATCAATGTCACACTGCAAAATTTAATTTTCTAAATAAAATACTAAAAATTAGAAAAAAAGAAAAACTAGCCAAGTGGGATAAGATATCTGAGACTCAGGCCAGCTAACTCTGAATTTCCATCCTGTGCAAAACACATGGGAGTCCCTGTGAAGTAGGTACTGGCCCAGAATGTAGAACTCATCTCTGCTGAGCCTAGTGTTTAATGAAGCTGCCCTTCAGACACACCACAAGCACGGATTATTAGATTTGTGATGATGCACTCAGCAGCGGCCACCAGTATATTGATTCTGTATTCTGGTACATTGTTGTATTTGTTTAATGTCTTAAACAAATTTTTAGAGGAGGTTTTGGGTTTTTCTGTGTAATGGATCATGTCATATGTAAAAATTGATAAATACCTTCACTTTTTCAATATCAATGTTGCATATAAACTAGAGGAAAATGTATCCTCTGGTATTTAGGGATAAAATGTCCTGTAGATGTCTATCATATTCAATTTTTTTAGTGTTTCATTTAAGGCCAATATTTATTTATTGATTTTCTCTTTGGATGAAAAATCTAGAGATATCAGTGGTATATTGAGGTTTCCATGTATAACTGTATTTTTGTCAGTTTTTGTTTTTAGTTCAGTCAGTAGCTGTATTATATATTTTGGTGCTCCTTGGTTTGGTGCATATATTAAAAAGTATTATGTCTTCTTAATTCAATGTCCCCTTTATCATTATGAAAAGACCATCTTTGTCTCTGATTACCTTTGCTGTCTTGTAGTCAGCATTGCTAGATATGAGTATGGCTACACATACTTTTTTTTTTTTTGGATGTTATTTGCTTGAAGTATTGTTTCCAACCTTTCACTTTGAATTTGTTTTTATCCTTGTAGCTTAGATGTGACTCTTTATGGCAGCATACAGTTGGATTTTCTTTTTTAATCCACTCTGCTACTCTGTGTCTTTTTATTGGTGAGTTTACTCTATTTAGCTTTAGTGTAATTATTGACACTTCAAGGTTTCCGATTGTCATTTAGATATTGCTTTCTGTTAGTTTTTTATCTTGTTTAATTCTTCTCTTTTGTTTATCTATCATTTGTTTTTGCAGGTTGTAATCCATATTTCTTTCTTCTGTTACTTCTTTTTTTAAGCCAGGTGCTTTTGTGGTGGTTTTTTCAGGGGTGGTTACCATTAAGTAATGGAAAGGATTATATATCATGTTCATTGTAGTAAATTATCTCATGAGTGTTTCTGCACTCCATCCTCCCTTGCTACTGTTAGTCTTTGTCTTCTCTCTTTTTTATTTTTGTTGTCACAGAAAAATCTTTGTTTTTTTGTGATCTTGATGGAGCTTTTACTTGTAGTTTTGTTTGATTTTGTTCTTTGTATCTGGTTGGAAAACCCCCTTTAGTATTTCCTGAAGGGGGAGTTTTCTGGTAATAAATTTCCTCATCTTTTCTGTATCTGTGAATGTTTTAATTTCTCCTTTGTATTTAAAGGATGGCTTTGATGGTTATAGTATTCTTAGATAGAAGTTTCTTTCTTTTAGAACTTTAAGTATTGTGGTCCCCTTACTTCTAGCTTGCAGAGTTTCTGCTGAGAAATCTGATGATAATCTAATGGGCCTCCTTTATATGTTGTATTCTTTTTTCTCTGGCTGCCTTGAGAATTTTTTTTTTGTCATTGGTTTGTGACAATTTTATTATAATATGCCTTGGAGTAGGTTTGTTGTGGTTAATATAATTTAGTGTTCTGTTTGCTTCTTGAATCTGAGGCTCTAATTATTTCCACAGGCATGGGAAGTTCTCATCTACTATTTGTTTGAATATGTTCTGCATTCCATTTTCTCTCTCTTCTCCTTCAGATATACCCATTAATCTTATGTGTCTCTTTCTGATGGAGTCAAAAAACTCCTGTAGGGCTTTTTTATTTATTTAAATTTGTGAGTCTCTCTCCTCTTCTCTCTGTAGTGCCTCTAGTTTCCTGTCTTCTATGTCATTAATTGTCTTCTCTATCTGGCTTATTCTATTATCTAAGCTTGTTACCTAATTTTTCAGTTTATGAATTGAGTTTTTCATCTTTGTTTTATTTATTTTTATAGTTTCAATTTCCTTGGTGATATATTCTTTCTGTTTGTTGAATTGTTTTTTTTTTAGTTGCCTAAATTGCCTTTCTGTGCTTTCTTGTATATTCCTGAGAATTTTTTAGGATTTTAATTTAAATTCTCTGTCACTTTATTCCAAGGTTTCCAAGCTATTGAAATATTTTCTATAGATTTTCTTCATCTATCTGAGCTACATCCCTGTCTTTTGTATACATAATATTTGATTTCTTATATCTTAATGACATTTGAGAATGGTATTGTGAATAATACTAATAAGAGTTGATAAAAAAATAATAAAAATAAAAAGTAAAAAGGTTTTTTTGAGAAAATACCATGTAAAATGAACATTTTTTGTGCTATGTGGAACAAAAACTACATAGAATGGAAGGCCTGAGTTTTGGGAAGTGGCAAAGACATGAAATACGAGGTAAAAACCCAGAAAATTCCACAAGGAAAACATTTTAATCAAGAATAAAATAATTTATGTGTAAATGACAATCAAATGAGAGAAATAGTGAAAGAGAAGAGAAGAAAAAAGAAAAACAGAAAAAAAATACAGTGACTAATTCAAATTCTATTGTATTAAGTGGAACAAAAACTACATAGAATAGAGAGCCAGGGTTGGGGGAAATGATAAAAAGATTAAAAGCAAAGTATAAAGCACAAAAAATGCCACAAATAAAAAAATTGAATCCAGAATAAAATAATTTGATTGTGAGTTAGGATTGAATGAGAGAAAAAAGTGAAAGAGAAAAGAAGAAACAGAGAGAGAGAAAACGAATTAAGTTTTTTGAAATGTAACCCTCATAAAGAAAAAATAAGAATGGAAAATGTAACACCTATGGTTAATGAAGTTCAAAATGAAAAGAAAAGAACAAAAAGGAAAGAGAATAAAATGACCAAGGTGAAAGAAAAAAAAAGATAAAAAATACAAGACAAAAAATGTATAAAGTAATAAAGACTGGATTTTTCCTGGTTTTGAGAGGTTATCTTCTTCCTTCTTCTTCCTCTCTCTCTCTCTTTGGCCAGTGGCACTGTCCCCCAGGTTGTTCCCCTGTGGTACTCTTAGGTAGAGATTTTCAGTTGACATGTTGCTATGGCGATGACATAAACTAAGACTCAGTGCCATTGGTAGGTGGGGCTTGTTAGCATTTGCAGGCTCTGACAATGGGAGAGTCTGTTTTCCCAGAGCCTCTCCCCAAGTCTCTCCTTACTGAATCAGCAGCCTGGGGACCCAGCCACTACCTGGAGAGCAAAAGGCGCTAAGGGCTGCCAAATCCTCCCTGTATCCCCACTCAAAGCAGGTTTTGGGAAAGGCTCTGTCCGCCAAAGCCACTAGCAAAATCAGGCAGGGCTGGGAGGCGATTGCTTTACAAGTGTTTTTCTATTAGCCTCTGGGCATATCTAGTATGCCTCAGCGCTCTGTGGTTCTACTCTCCCCAGGTTTTTTGCACTTTGTAACCTGTATTGGCTGGCAGGAAGATGCCCCAGTCACTGCCAGAAGAGCAAAACATTCTAAAAGCTGGCACATCCCTCCTCTGGGTGTGCTCAAAGCACAGCTCTGGGTAAGAAGGCTTTGTCAACCAGAGCCACCAGATTAAGCAGGCTGGGAAGTGAGCTGACTTCTCATCATGCTCCTTTCTAGGGTTCCCCAGGTATGTCTAGTTAAATTTGCCTCAGTCTTTGATGGTTCTGCTCATCATAGGCTTCTCCCTTGTTGGGAAGCCTACAGCCCAGCCCGCCCAACTTCTGCCGTGTTCTCTGAGGTCTGTTCCATGGGAATGTGCTTTTTAATCTGTATCAGCTTGCAGGAAGTGTTGCTCCAATTACTGCCTGCAGAGCAAGAGTTTCTAAGAACTATCAAGTTCCTCCTCTGGGTTCACTTAAATCACAACCTGGGAAAGAAGACTTTGTCAGCCAGAGCTGCCAGTGTGAGCCAGCAGGGCAGTGAGCAGACTGCTGGTTAGGCTCCTTTCTAAGGGTTCTGGGGTATTTCTCATTTGCCTCATATTTCCATGGGTCTGCTTTCCAGAGGCTGCCTACTTCAGCAGGCTGCCTGTGCACCCTGCCCCCCAGCACTTCTACAGTTCTTTTTTTTTTTCTGAAGCTGTAAACAGGGAGAGACAGTCAGACAGATTCCCACATGCGCCCGACTGAGATCCACCCAGCATGCCCACCAGGTGCGACGCTCTGCCCCCCAGGGATGGATGCTCTGCCCCTCCGGGGCATTGCTCTGCCGCAACCAGAGCCACTCTAGCGCCTGGGGCAGAGGCCAAGGGGCCATCCCCAGCGCCAGGGCCATCTCTGCTCCAATGGAGCCTTGGCTTCGGGAGGGGAAGAGAGAGACAGAGAGGAAGGAGGGGGGGTGGAGAAGCAAATGGGCGCTTCTTCTATGTGCCCTGACCAGGAATCGAACCCAGGTCCCCCGCATGCCAGGCCGACACTCTACCGCTGAGCCAACCGGCCAGGGCCTCTACAGTTCATTTTCACAGAAATGTGCTTTGTATTCTGTGATGGCTGGTGGAGGTGCCCCTCCTGGACAGGTCCAGGCAAAGGGAACCTGGTTCTCGCGCACTTCCCATGCTGTTGGTCGGGAAACTGGGATTGCCTAGAAACCCTGGTGACAGCCCATGCAGAAGGCTGCTGCTGACAGTCTATGACCCAGCCCCTCAGTCCAGGAATGTGGGTGCCCATGCAGAAAGCTCCAGGTGAAACCACTTACACACTATTTTTTATCTCAATCTGGGAGAGCAGGAGTAAACAAAGTCCAAAGCTGCTCTGGTATCAGCCTCCACAGGAAACTCGCTTGCCCACCTATTTCGGGGCTTGATGCAGGAATTAGCTCTGCATCTGTGATATCAACCTAGGCCATGGGCACACTCTCTCCTCGGCTTGAATGTCTCTGCCTTAGCCAGCTTATTCCCTCTTCCCTAGTCCACCCCACCTATCAGTTTTAAGTAAAAGCAGCCCTTCCTCAGGTCAGTGAGGAAAGCAGAATACTTCATTCTCCATCTTATTTCCTTCAGTGTGGATTATATATTGAGCCACCTTTTTGCCCAATTGTTCCATGTTTGATGTATGTGTATTTCAGATGCACCTAGGATTGTTTCTCTGTATCTAGTTAATATGTTAAAATTTCAGGGAGAGGTATTGGGAGCACACCTCACTGTGCCATTTCTCTGATGTCACCTCTAGTTTGTTTGATAGACATCCAATAGAGCAGTGATTTTCAACCTTTTCTGAGCCATGACACATTTTTTACATTTACAAAATTCTGGGTATACCACCTACCAAAATGACAAAAAATGACACTCTAACACAGTATGTATTATACATATAGTTAATAATATAGTTTCTAAATGTATTTATACTCACACCTTAACATGTCTCATGGCACACTAGTGTGCCATTGCACTCTGGTTAAAAAACACTGCAATAGAGGGATTGCTGGGTTATATAAAAAGTCTAGTCTTGTATTTTAGTGAACCACCATGATTTTTCCATAATGGTTGTACCAACTTGCATTCCCACTAGCAGTGTATTAGGGTTATTTTACTCCACAACCTCTCCAACACTTGCTATTACAAGTCTTGTAGATAATACCAATCTAACAGGTGTGAGGGTTCATCTTACTGCAGTTTTAATTTGCAGTTTTTGATTTGCTAGTGAAGATGAGCAACTTTTCATATATATGTTGGTCATTAGCATGTTCTTTTGGAAGAAGTGTCTGTTCAGGTCCTCTCCCCATTCTTCATCAGACTGCTTGCTTGTTTGTCACTGAGTTCTGTGAGTCATCATATATTTTAAATATTAAACCCTTACTGGAGCTAGTGTTTGTAAATATCATCTTTTCTTTATTTTCTTGCTAATATGTTTTGTTGAACATTTTCTTGCTGTGCAAAAGATTTTTAGAACAACATAGTCCCATTCATTTATTTTTGCCTTTACTTCCCTT
Source organism: Saccopteryx leptura (assembly GCF_036850995.1). NCBI lineage: Eukaryota > Metazoa > Chordata > Mammalia > Chiroptera > Emballonuridae > Saccopteryx > Saccopteryx leptura. The sequence goes on from NW_027095700.1 coordinate 2,981,949, forward strand.
GCCTTTCAGGTGAAATTCATAAACTGTTCTCTATGGCCAAGGACCATGAGTTAAGTATCAATTCTTTTCTAAGTAAATTATTGTTTCAGATCATATATTTAGGTCTTTGATCCATTTGTAATTAACTTTTGTGCAAACAGAAAAAAATATAGATGTTTCATTCTTCTGCATGTGACTTTTCAATTTTCCTAGCACCATTTATTGAAGAGGTTTTCTTTTCTCTGTTGTATGTTTGGCTGCTTTGTCAAAGATGATTTGTTCACATTGATGTGGTTTAGTTACTGGGATATAGACTCTGGTTCATTGGTTTGTATGTTTGTTTTTCTGCCATAACCATGCTGTTTTGATTATTGGTGCTCAGTATTATAATGTTAAGTTCACAGGTATGATACATTTAGCTTCATTTTTTCCCCTCACGATTGTTGTGGCTATCATGTTTTCTATGGTTTCATGCAAAAACTTTTTCTTTTATTTAGTTCTAATACTTTAAAAAGAATTAATTTTATTTTGTATATATATTTTTCTAAAGTGAGAAACGAGGAGGCAGAGAGCCAGACTCCCTCATATGCCCAACAAGGACCGACCCAGCAGGCCCACCCAGAGGGCAATGCTCTGTCCATCTGTTGCTTTGCTCCATTGTAACTGGAGCCATTTTTGTGCCTGTGGGGGAGTCCATGGATTCATCCTCAATGTCCAGACCAACTTTACTTTAATGGATCATTGGAAACAGGAGGGGAAAAGATAGATAAAGTGGAAGGAGAGATGGAAGGGTGGAGAAGCAGATAGGGCACTACTGTTGTGTGCCCTTGCTGGTAATCAAACCCAGGGATTCCACACACCAGGCTGATGCTCTACCACTGAGCCATCTGTCCAGGGTCTTTTTAGGGACAGACAGAGAAAAAGAGAGAGAGATGAGCAACATCAATTCTTCATTCAGCACCTTAGTTATTCATTGATTCATTTCTCCTATGTGTCTTAACTGCAGCACTTATTAGTCTGGCAAAAACATTAGACTTTTGTAGGAGATTGTATTAAATTTTACTGTTGCCATGGATCATATTGCTTTCTTATATGTGTTGGTTTTTTAAGCTCATGAACATGAAATATTTTTCCATTTCAGTGTCCATTTTTAATTTCTTTCAATAATGTCTTTAATTTTTAGAAGACTTAGGAATAGGTAGCAAATATTTGAGTATTTGTTAGAATTTACAGTGTAACTATTTGATCCTGGACTTTAAAATTTTGGCAGAAGTTTAATAGTTGTTTTTATTTCATCCTTTTTTATAGGTCCATACAGGTTTTCTTCCATTTCTTTGTGACTGAATCTAAGAAGATTGTGTAGTTTTAGGAATATATCTATATACTCTAGGTCGGTGTTTCCCAACATGGGGCCCACGCCGCACAGGGGGGTAATTTAAAAATGGACTTGACACGACTTTAATGCTTTAGCCCTGGGACATTTAAATGCAATACTAGATATCGGTGCCAAATTTAACAAAAAATGCAATTCTTAAATAATTGCGGTAAATAATTATTAAGTATAATTTCATTTGACAAGACCAAAATATCAACTGGGTGATTGGCGTCGTCAAGTAAACTTCATCCTGGGTTCACCGCGGAGCATGCCATCTGCTGCAGGGAACCCCGGATGTTTTAAAAACTCGCTAAACAATGCAGTTATTCTCACTTAATTGGCCCATCGCAACTTCTGTAGTGTTTTACATAATTCAGTTGGTGTTAATTTGAAATGTGTCAGTCAAAACAGTTGTAAAAGCTTGTTGATTTAAAAAATATACATATATATATTGTATAGATATAATTGGTAAGTATTTGATTTTATTTTTATCAATATTAAACTCTTTATTAAGTACTTTTTGCATTGGGGCTAGAAAGGAATAATATTTTATAAATATTATTGGGGCTATAATAGTGCATGCATGACAACTTTAATTTTAGAAGCATAACTTTCCAGGAAATTTTGTCAAGTTGAAAAAATATAGATACCTTTTGATTTGCGGTGGTAGTGTAGTAAATGTGTTATATACATTTAAATAAATATTAATTTTTAGTATACATTTACTCTATGTCACATTGAATATATTTTAACACATATTTTAATATTAGTTTTTAATTGATCTTATTTTTATTATAGCCCATAGTAAAATGAGTGGTGCAAGCAAGAAAAAAACTCATCAATATTTGGAGAAATATTTAAAATTTGAGTTCATACCCGCTGTTCACAATGAGCAGATTCCTTTTTGTCTTTTATGCCAGCAATGCTTGACCAATGAATCAATGAAATGAGGTTGTCTTGAGGCTCATTTGAAGGTGAAAAATAGTGCTCATATTAATTCAGATTTGAGTTACTTTAAAACTTTAAAGAAAAATTTTGAAAATACAACAACATTAAAGTCTCTATTTACTGCTCATACTTCAACTAATAATCGTGTTCTTGAGGCTAGTTATCAAACTTCTTTATTCTTCACTAAAACTGTAGAAAATCACATTATAGGAGAGAATTTAATAAAATTGTCAATATCAGCATTTCTTAAAACGGTTCTTGAAAAAGATGACAAAGATGTAAAAGCTATGCCACTCAGTAACAATTCTGTTAGCAGAAGAATAGATGAAATGAGTGAGGATATTAAGAAACAACTTATTGAAAAGTGGAAAACAAGAAAATTCTCCTTGCAAATGGATGAATCAACTTTGAGAGACAGTGAGGCAGTATTGATAACTTATGTAAGATATATTGATAAAGGACATTTTGCTGAAGAAATGTTGTTCTGTAAAAGATTAGAAAGCACCACTACCTCCAAAGATATATATAATAAGCTAAAAACTACTTAGATGTCAATGATATACCAATGAAAAATATAATATCTTGTGCTGAAGATGGTGCTCCCAATATGATGGGCAAGAAAAATGGTTGCTTAAAATTGATAAAAGATGCACATCCAGAAATGATTCTTGTGCATTGTGTTATTCATAGGGAAAACTTGGTAGCTAAAAACAGCTTGCCTGTTCTGAATGAAGTATTACATACAGTAATAAAGTGTGTTAATGCTATTAAAGCTAGTGCCAAATGTGAGCTTCTTTTCAAGCTATTTTGTGAAGAACAAAATGAAGACCATGTGAGACTTTTACTTGATACTGAAGTAAGATGGCTATCTAAAGGAAACTGTTTGAAAACATTTATGGAACTGTTTGATACTCTTAGTGATTTTTTAAGCAACAAACCTGAAATAAAGTATCTGTTAACAATAGATGGTAAAGCATTTGTGAGTTATTTAGCCAATAACTTTGAAAAACTAAATATATTAAATAAGCAACTTCAAGGAACAAATAAAACTCCTGTTGATGCAAAAAGCAAAGATATTTGGTTTCATTACCAATATTGAGTTATGTCAGAAACATATTAACAAAAAAGACTTTAAACAGTTTCATTGGCTCCAAAAATGTGAAGTAACTGATACCGATTTACTTGTTATTGTCAATCATTTGAATAATCTATTGGCTGATTTAAAAGAAAGATTTTCTGATTTAAAAACAAATTGATTTCCCAATATGGATGATGCAGCCAATGTTAGTGGAATTGTCTGATATATCAAATATGCAGTATCAAGAAGAACTCTCAGGGCCCTGACCAGTTGGATCAGTGGTAGGGCGTTGGCCTGGCCTGCAGGTGACCCGGGTTTAATTCCAAGCCAGGGCACATAGGAGAATCCCCCATTTGCTTCTCCAACCCCCCTCCTTCCTCTCTGTCTCTCTCTTCCCCTCCCACAGCCAAGGGTCTATTGGAGCAAAGATGGCCCGGGCACTGGGGATGGCTCCTTGGCCTCTGCCCCAGGTGCTAGCGTGGCTCTGGTCGTGGCAGAGCGACGCCCCAGAGGGGCAGAGCATCGCCCTCTGGTGGGCAGAGCGTCGCCCCTGGTGGGCGTGCCGGGTGGATCCCGGTCGGGCGCATGCAGAAGTCTGTCTGATTGCCTCTCCCCATTTCCTGCTTCGGAAAAATAAAAAAAAAAAGAAGAAGAAGAACTCGCAGAATTGCAAAATGATGAGTCAGTTAAAGCTTTATTTAATATCAAAGGAGTAATGGCATGGCTTTGTGAGGAAACAGAAATCAAACACCCAAATTCAACCAAATGTGCAAGAAAACTATTGCAAATTGGGAATTGCTATCTCTTAAATGGCATATCCATTGGAATTATAGAAATGTGAAGAATGAGGACATCTTCAGCTTTGAATGGACCTGTCTATATTGTTGCTTTTATAACATTGCTCACTAATTTTTTACAGCACACAGAACCAAACACTTCATGTTTTACCATGAAACCCATCAGCAATTTCAGCTTCTGTCTGAAAACACATGCTATAATGTCATGCCTATCCACCCGCGATTGCCCAGGAAGTAAGGGCTGTTGTATATAGTCCCAAGCTGGATTGTATGTGAATGTAATGAATAGGTTTTCATGCCTGTAGTGACAAACATACACAATTGCATCTTGAGCATACTCATACATATGACGTGGACCACATAAATATGAAGACGACAAAATCGTTAGTCATCCAACGTTAATTGTATTAGCATCATTTACAACTATATCTAGAAAATGAATGTATTCTTCAGAGCAAAGCTTGGTCTGATTCAAATGGATAAATATCAAACATAGTTTTGATTTTTGCATACATATGTATGATGTATTGGTGAAACAATTGACAGCATTTCAAAATGTGATTGTCTTCATTCTCTCAAATCATTAATTGGTATAAATAGTTCATTGTGTTGCATTTCATATTTGTTTCTTTGCCACTGACTTGATTTATCACCTTAATGTTGAAGTGATATCCATTGGCACCAGCCCCCAAAATGATTGGATCACCAAACTCAACATGAATCTTCAAACTCATCATAGCATCGATGAGTTTCTGCAACTTTTGTCAATTGATTGTTGTTCTGATAAAGAACAATATCTCTAGGTTGGAACTGATTTCCGAGTATAACAATTGCCACTTCATCTATAGTTGGAGCATTGAATCTTTGCACACATTCTCCAGCAGCTGTTTTGTCAGAATGAATAACTTTCTTGTGTGCATCAGATGACATCACGTCAATTGCTGTTTTAAAAAAAATGCACTGATTTTTTTTTTTCATAAAGAAGCTCTTGCAGTTTGAAAATGATGGACTTTTTCATGATGGTAGAAATCTGCAGCATGCATTCAGTTCATCATTGCCATCACTGATGAAATACATTTGTAGGAATTTATGTTGACCCTCTGGGAACAGAAGCTGGGAGCCAGCTTTATGACAAATTTGTTCTTTCACTTTGAAAGTTGGCATGAGTAGAGCTGTTACAATTTCTGCACTGAATATCATTTGGAAGCATGTGTTCTATTTCCTGATGTTCAATAGGAAATGCTTTGATTTGGCGATATATTCAACAAGCAAAATTTGTAATATCTCTGGTGGTTCTCCAAGTTGAGGCAGTTTAATTATTCCAGTGGTGCAACACATTCCTTTCTTTTCTCCATTAAATTTCAGAGCCTTGCTATAAGGACATACTTCAGTAATAGAGCTGATGAGAACATACCGGCTCAATCTTTAATCATGAATTGGGTTGTACTGGAATGAAAAGCATTGTAGTTGCATGATTGCCCATTACCGTCATGTTTGAAGCTGATCTTTTGTTTCTTATTGACATCTTTCAGCCACTCTCAGCCTGTCATATTCATTCTGTTGAGAATGAAGACCTGAAGCTGCAAAATGCAATTGCCATACTCGCAACTGTGCATCCTCGATCTGGCTGCATATAAATGAATTGTAAATTGGAAACATTGAAATGAAATTGTAAAATATTTAGTATAGCGTGTGTTCCTATTACATCCAACAGATGGCACTGTTTATTTAAGAAAGCATGTTTTTACCTCTTCAAAGGTGTGACATTTATAACTATATAATAGTAGGTATATATAAAAAGCAAGTATTCAATATATAAAAAATATTTCAAAGATTTAAGATTTTGAACAAACAAACATTTATATTTTTATTTATGTAGATGTGTATGTTGAAGGCAGTATTTGGTTTGAATTTGCTCTTCTATTCAAGTGGCTATTCTGTGCCTCTTCACTGGTGTGTTCATTCCATTCAGCTTAGGGTTATTATTGACAATTGAGTATTTTCTGTAGACAATTTATGAAACGTTTTATGATAGCTCTGTGTCTTTTTTTGTTCTTCCCTTTTGTTAGTTGTTTTTGTTTAGTGGTTTTATGTTTCCCTATTTATTTGAGTTTGTTTATTTCTAGCTGTGTTTTTTGGTAGTAGCACTTTCTTTTTTGGAGGGTGATTACCATTAGGTAATTAAAAGAAATATTGTCATGTTAACAAGGGTCCATTGTCATAGGAGTGCTTGTGCACTAGTTCCTTTTTTGCTCTTCCTGGTTTTTATCCACTCCCCTGTAATGTTACTGTTGTTGTAAATTATCATTTTTATTTTGATCTTTACAGAGCATTAAAAATAGTTTTATTTGGTTTGTTTTTTGTATCTGGTTGAATAACCCCTTTAGAATTTTCTCCAGTGTGTTTTCTATGGTGGTAAATTTTCTCAGCTTCTGTATATATAAAAATATTTTCTGTCTTTGACATTTGAAGTCATAACTAATAGATATAGTATTCTTGGCTAGAAATTTCTCTCCTTCAGTACGTGAAATATTTGGGTCAAATTGAAAACAGCTCAACATCTGAGTCTCTGTCAGTAATGATCTATTCCTAGGACCCAGAAGCAGTTGTCCCATGGGCAGCTTCCCACTCTGAGTAAAGAAGGGGATAAGGGAAAGAGGGAAGTTAGAACCCACAGAGCTCCTAAGAACAGTGAAGGTAACATGCTGCAGAAATTACACAGCTTGACTCCAGGCACCTGGGAGAGTCTTAGAGGAGGCAGCCTGGTGTTTGCTCAGATGAGACAGGAAAATTGGCGCTGATAAAAACAATCTCTCTCTTTACCAAGTTAAAGCTGAAAACTAAAGCCTTTTCCCCACTTTGGCTGGGAATGCTCTGCCACCTCTTCTTTTTACCTCACCTACCTTCTCTAAGGCAGGTATTCCCTATAGGTTTGACAAGACTTCCGGAAAGCAAGACTGCAGCCATGAACTTAACCCTCAGCACCCAGACCATGCAGGTAGCCTTTCCAGCTGCTCTTCCACCAACTCAGCTGGGACAGTCTTTTCTCAAGTGGCCCACAACTACCCATAGGCGACACCAACATCCCTCTCCACATCCCTGGACATGCCCTATGATGTGTATCCACTTCCTGTTCTTCCCGATGCAGAATTAGCTGCTTGGCTGCTCTAGGGCTAAGAGACCAATCTGATCTTGGCCCTGCCCCACAGGCCTTCAGGCCCAGGTCCTGCCCCTTATCTCTACTGCACATGCATAAATTTGCCTTGCCTCCTTTCTATTACGTCTTGCTGTTGCAGGTAGAGCCTTAACTGTTGGTTGCAGTGGGTGGCTGTCTGCCTTAAAACACACAGGAATGGTTCCTGGTGTGTAAATCTAAGGTAATGTAGCTATGTGAGTCAATTATGTACTACCTAATCATGTGTTGTACTTTTATTTTATGTGTACTGATTTATCATACATGCTAGATGGCATGGCTATACCATTTAGTATATATCATTTATCTAACTAAGCATTTATTTAAATTTTAATAACATTATTATTTGTCTTGATTGTCTGCGTAAGAAAATTAACTTGAGGTTACATATTATTCTTATGTGATTATATATAAATTCACCATAATATAAATATGTATTATCTAATATCTTAAATGTTTTATATTTTCATACTTCACACATTTACTTGTATAATGTAAAGCAAATATAAAAATAAAATATTTTGATGTTATAATTTTAATTATAATAACCTGTAATTATAATATTGTATCATTTTATCATAAAGTAGCAAATTGCAATTTGTTAAGTGTCCACATTATGCCAGAAGCTGTGCACAGAATGTGCTTCTGTTCTCCACTTGACTATGGAGAAACTGACTCCAGGATTTTACCAGGAAGAGGACCAGTCATTGAACCCAGGCACATTTCCCAGTGAGGTCAGCTCCTGCTGTTCTTTATGTAGCCATCTCCCTCTCTGTTAATCTTTACTAAAACAAAAAAGAAGTAGAGGTAAAAAATCACCCATCTAACCTTGAAACCTCTATGACTTGAATTGGAAAACTTTAGTTAACACATATGAGTGAATATCTCTTCTTTTTAGTCAGTGGCGAAGGCAAGGAGATGTCTCAGAGCAAGTTTGCCCTTCTTGCTGAACTGGTGCTTCATTCAGGCTCGAGCTGGGTCAGTCTGAAGCCAGAAACTGTTATTCTGGCCAACATCCTGAATTTGGCCCACTCCGACATGGAGAGCACCCACTAGCTCTCATCACACATTTTGATTCCCAGTGTGGGCACGCCTACATAGGCTGTGTTGCTTTTAGCTCGAATACTGTGTTGTTGGTCTCTACTTGGTGTTGTGTTTTCTTCTGAAGGTCTCTTTTGATTCATCCAAAAATCTTAGTGATGCCTCCATTAAAAAGCGGCAGCTGGAGAGACAGATACTGAATAAGCTGGAGCAACAGTGTGAGGACCAGAAACGGCGAGAGAAAAAGGCCGAGGAGCGGCAGAGGGCCAAGGAGTTGTAAGCAGTGTGTTCTTGCAGGGCCTTTGGTGCTAGTGCCTTATGTGTGCATACATGTGTGTGCATCTGTTTATATGTGTGTGCATCTGAATACATGTATGTGCATGAGCACCTGTGCTCATGTGCACCTGTGTACATGGACTTTCATGCTATGACTACCAAGGATTTGGCACAAAGTGTGTACACACATTTATATTTCTGTCTGTGTGTGTGCACAGTGTCCATGAAAATGTATTTCACTGTGTGTGCTCACATGCTATGGCTCCTGGGACTTGGCACAAATATGTGCATGAGTGTGCATCCCTGTGTGTGTGTGCATCCATATGCATCCAAATACATACATCTGAGAGCATGAGCCTACATGCTGTGGCTTTTGGGGCCTTTGCACAAAATGTGGGTATCCATGGTCCTGCCCCAAATTCAGTTCCACTTGTAGCATGGTCTGGGTGGGCCTCGGGACTGCACCTGCTCTTGGGAGCATGTCACTGCTCACCTCCATGGTTCCTGCTGAGTCCAGTGAGCATCCTGGCTAGTGTGCGGTTTGCATTTGGTTAAAGCTACATTAACAAAACAAGTTAGGGACCAGGTGGATTTACTAGATTTTAATAAAAACCATGTCCATTTGAGAGGCCTTTACAGTATCTACCTTTGTCCTTCCCTACAGTTTAGACATTATGAGGAAACTCAAGTCACAACTTCCACTTCTTTATTGTTTATTTTTCTCTTCTTACAAAATGCACATACCAGGCAGAATCTCCTAAATTTGGGAGACAAGGAGAAGTTCTGCACATTCCATCACTGCCATTGCACTTGTGCAGTTTTTACGATTTTCATGTGTGTTTACCAGCTTGCTCTCTGTTCCATTGCAGACACGGGGATTTGGTTGGTTTGATTTCTGGCCAGTCAGTCAGTCTTTTTTTTCATCTTGCTGTAGCTGCCTGTTGTCCAGTGTTGGTCTTTCTTTCCCCTGGGTCAGTTAAGCAGCTGTGAACATGTGTCTACTCTGGGCTGTTTCCATCTTTGCCTCAGAGACCTGGTTTATATTTGTGAGTCCCAACCATGGTGTTGTCCTTGAGTGAGCCCCTTGCTGTGGTCCTGAGTATGTGATAGGCAGTCAGTGAAGGTGAGGATGAGGGCATGGTCAAAACCAGAGAGGCCTAATTCGCCATCCATCTGAATCATGGAGCCAGGGTAGTGCTGCACAAAGCATGACAGCTGAAGAGCATGGGTCTTTCCTGTGGATGGGCGGCCATACTCAGAGCAGCATCAAGACAGTAGGGGATGGGATCTACACAGAGTAGAATGTCCCCTCTCTTGGGCACAATCAGGAAAGCTGTGGCAGGAAGCTTATTGAAGGGGACTCATCTTGCAGTGTGAAGAGCAGCCCAGGGCCTGTCTGGAGTGGGCTTTTCACCAAGTGTCATCTGTGACCTACAGACTGATCTCGTCTCCTGTTAATCCACTGCTTGAAAAATAAGGTGTGGGCACCATTTAAGGAGCCAATTCCTTGACCTTCACAGGGGATAGAGCAGGACAAGGAGCAGGATGTGTTGTGGCCTATGAGGTCAGATGCGCACTGTCTGGTGAGCAGGGGTGAGGACAGAGGTTTCTTGGCAGTGGAGTGGTACAATGCTGTGCCTGCAATGGCCAGATTGGGTCCTCTGTATCAAGGTGCCAGCTGGGGTGGGTGCAGGGCTCAGGCTCAGGGCTGTGGTCATGTGAGGATGGCCCTCACCCTGTCTTGGCTGGAGCTTACAGGCCAGACACCTCTGCAGGTGATCTGTGTCTGCCCCGACACAGTTGAGTGTGCCTGTGTGAGTGTTTCAGGTTCAGATTTAATGAGGAACAGAGCACAGCTGCAGCTGTTATGATATTGGACACGACAAGTGTGGGCTTCAGTTAGTTGCGTTTAGTGTAATGGCCAGTTGCATGCTACATGAGTCTGTGATGACCTTGAAACCTGTGATGCTTGGACCCTAAGTTTGGTAGGAAAGGTGGTATGCCATCCTTGGTTCTCTGCATTGCTCCTTCTTGTTTGTGTTCCTTTCATCATTCATTCTTGGAACATCTCTGCTGTTGTCACTGTGTCAGATATTTAATATTCTTTTGTATTTTTTCCATTTCTTTTAATAGTCTTTTTTTAATTTCTTTTTTCTTTTTGTGAGAGGATGGGAAGCAGAGAGACAGACTCTCACATACACACTGGTTGTGATCCACCCAGCAAGCCCACCAGAGTTTGAGCTTTACCCATCTGGGACCCTTGCTTCATAGCAACTGGAACCATGTTCTAGTGCTTGAGGTAGAGGTCATGGGTCCATCCTCAGCATCTTTGGCCAGCTTGCCTGAGTCAAGTGAGCCATGGCTGTGAAAGGGGAAGAGAGAGAGACAGAGGAAGAGGGAGAAAGAATGAGAGAGAAAAGGAGAGGTGAAGAAGAAGATGGTCATCTTTCCTGTGTACCATGTCCAGGAATTGAACCCAGGACATCCACACATTGGGCCAACACTCTGCCATTGAACCAGCTGGCCAGGGCCAGATATTTAATAATTTTAAAGTCAAGGAGCAGAGGAGGTTGGTGTTTGAACACAACCACATGTGTTTTAGTCTATCCCTAGGATTGTAGTCTTGATTGAAAAAATGGCTACTCAGCTACCATCTTAAGAAAAATGCACGCCTGAAGAAGGAAAGACTTGCTTACTCAGTAATTTGGTTCAGGCCTTCCTTGCAGCTGGATGCTGATAAGGGATGGCTGAGTCAGATGCAGCAACGTCAGGAGCCTTTGCCCATGGCCATTTTGCTAATCTATATAAACCCTCCATGGGGGCTGACAGTTTTTGCTGGCACAACTTGCCTGCACCCAGATGCTTTTAAAATAAATTTTCCTGCCTGACCACAGAGAAAATGGACTGGGAGACAGAGAAATCAGGTTCAAAACCCTGAGGTCACTAGCGTGAGCGTGGGCTCAGCTGGCTTGAGCATTGGCTCACAGGCTTGATTTTGGGGCCACTGGCTTGGTGTGGGTTCAAAGACATGCAAGAGGAAAAAAGAAAGATAGAGAGAGAGAAAAGGGAAATGGTGGAGAAGCCACTATGTGTCTTGACCTGGAATCAAACCCTGGACATCCATCCACATGCTGGCTGACACTCGACACCTGTGCCAACTGGCCAGGACCAAACCTATGTATCTTTATTGATCACTGTCACCTGTTAAAGCTAATTTTCTGAATCCATATTTTAAAAAAGAAATATCCAAAACTGTAAGAATATTTATGAGTTTATTTGAGCCAAACCACTGAAAAGCAAAACCTCAATAGACTAAAAAAATGCTCTGAGACATGGCAGTTTAACCAATTAATTTAAACACCATAATAAAAATGGAATCCATATGTGGATCTTATGAAAACAATTGGTGGAGTATTAGAAAGGTTGGGAAAATAAAAGCAGGGATATCTCTAGGATTGAATAAAAAGCAATAACAAAAACAATACATAAATACATTGGTGAGCATATATTAGTAAACATTAAACAATTAACATGATAAAAACAATAAAGGATTTGTGGTATCTGATCTGGTAGAGTAGTTGTGCCCTGAGGGATCTAGAGGAGGTTACAGTGCATTTCAAATGTATGTTATTAGGTACCTTATTTTAAATGCAAAAAAACAATAAACGAGTTTAGTTAAGGTAAGCATTTATTTTTGTTAGCACTAAATATGCTTCTGGGACAGGACTACAACCAGAAACTGCTTTTAGTTAGAAAGTGCTTATTACAGACACTTTGTGTGGTTATTTTAGATCTTCGAGTTTGTGAGATCACCATGCAGGTATCCCCCCCTTTTTTTTGTCTCTCTGAGCATATGGCCCCTTATTTATCTTCATCGAAGATAAAACTTGCTCAGGTGATACCACCAGATAAAATAAAAAAGTTACTTACATAAAGATATTTGCTTGAAAATTTCTAATGATAGGTCTTTCTGTTTCTTGATTTGCTGTTTTCACCTGAAATCATCAACTCTAGGGAAACTGGTCCACAATATCTGTTTCTAGTTCTCTAGTCTTTTGAACTTTTCACCTTTGATGCAATATTTACTTAAAAAAATGGCAAAATGTAGCCACTCAAAGTTGTGCCAAATTCCCAATAAAATATACAACTTTGACCCTTTACACACCCTACAGTGCCTCCAACAACACACCACACATACATATAAGATGCAGGGTCCAAAAGTTAGAAAAATAAATAGGAGAATGTGTGGACAAATGACAGACAATAGTCAAGACACAGTTTGTGTAAAACCACTGATTGCATGTTTATGAATTCACTGGGCTTCAGAGAGAGAGAGAGAGAGAGAGAGAGAGAGAGAACAGTAGTAGTAATAAGATATGGCAGTGACATTTCTTTGCCCCTAGATCTATTTTTATAGAGATTTCTAAAGCAACAAGAAGAGGGATTACCCTTCTGTACAGCTTGTTTATTCCATAGATTGAGGGGTAGTGTACTAGGAACTGAAAGAGGCTCATGGTGTGGAATTAGGTTGATATCTGGGGTGAGATAGATTAGGGTACAGGTTTCTGTTCAAATAGGGAGACACATATAAGTGTTATGCCATTTTTCTACTTTAGCCACAATGGGAGTTGTCAGGATCATGGTGTATGGAACTGTCCACATGAAAGTCAGTCCTTGGGTGATGTACTGCTGGAAGCACCTCTTGGAGAGTCTTTGAACAGTTTTCTGAGTAACTTATAAATCCTGCAAGTGCTTAGGGAAAAGGTGGTTACATTTCTACACGTTATAGTTAGATTTTAAGTCCTAGTGACCACTGCTTCTAGCTGGAATTAGCAGCAGGTCCCAGCCTACAATAGGCATAGGGCACTAAGACAATAAGAATAAAGGAGATACTATACATTAAATAAAGTACCAAAATCAGACTGTAAGTACTCATGGTAGAGATTTTTTAGGCATAAATAAAACTTAAATATTCAGGCAAGGCATAGGAGATGGTACTTGTGTTTACAAGAAATGAGATCCGCTTATCTACTACTTGGAAGAAATACCTTAGGCTTGTGAATGATGTCCTTGGACGTTCAGTGGCAATTCCCAGCAAGCTAGGTAAGGTCAGTTCACAAGTAGCTGGGGCAGGGCTAGAAGAGACTGAACCCTCCCTCCATGGAGCAAGAGGACAGCTTACCTTCTCGAGTCCCTCTTTCCACAGCGATGATGTGTCCCCTGATCAGTCCCAGAAGCCTGGCAGGCTTCAGTTTAATGACCTTTTTTTCTACTCTGGAGCAGGGCCCTGATGGAATCCTATGAAGCCCTCTAGGGCAGGGGTCCCCAAACTATGGCCCACGGGCCACATGCGGCCCCCTGAGGCCATTTATCTGGCCCCCACCGCACTTCTGGAAGGGCACCTCTTTCATTGGTGGTCAGTGAGAGGAGCATAGTTCCCATTGAAATATTGGTCAGTTTGTTGATTTCAATTTACTTGTTCTTTATTTTAAATACTGTATTTGTTCCCATTTTGTTTTTTTGTACTTTAAAATAAGATATGTGCAGTGTACATAGGAATTTGTTCATAGATTTTTTTATATTCCAGCCCTCCAGTGGTCTGAGGGACAGTGAACTGGCCCCCTGTGTAAAAAGTTTGGGGACCCCTGCTCTAGGGTGTTGGAGTCTTTAAGAGCATATGCTAAAAGCTGGTATTTTCTGACTTCTTTTGGGCTTTATTTGCCTTTACTTTTACTTCCTTGGCCATTATAAACCTTAAAAGCCATGCTCAGAAGATCTCACTGAGGGGCTTGACTAAGAAAGCAAAATTGGAAATTCAGTGTATAAATAAGCCTATTAGACCAAGGAAAAAAAGCATTTGATTTGTGGTGGTAGGTGGCTGGAGACTGTGGAGGGTCTGAATTCGTTCTAGGATAAGATGTCAGGTGGTAGGGGCTAAGGTGATTCTCAGATAGGCTACAGACTGAGAGTGAAGTTGAGCCTTAACACAGAAGACATGATATCTTTTCACAGTGAGGAAGTTAAGAAGATTGGCGGTATGCCTCCTTGAGGCAGCCAGGGAGGGGCTGCAGAGGAGTAGGTCAATTACAATTGTAAGAGAGTACTGGTTTTGAGATTGCATGCTGCTAAATCCTGAGCTAGTGCTTTTCCAAACAGTTGTGGGCTGTTTTTGAACCCATGGGGTAAGACAGGCCATGTAAGTTGCTGGGCTGCATTAGTGTCTGGGTCAGGTCAGGTGAATGTAAACAGAAAGTAAGAGTCAGGGTGTAAAGCAGGGGTCCCCAAACTATGACCTGCAGGCTGCATGTGGCCCCTGAGACCATTTATATGGACCCAGCCACACTTTTAGAAGGGGCACCTCTTCATTGGTGGTCAGTGAGATGCAACCTGTGCTCCTGGAATACTGTATGTGGTGGTGCTACAAAGAGCTGCTTCGCTCACGTACAATGCTACTTTCGCTGACTTAGGATGCACACGCCAGAGCTTCAGAAGCACTTTATATGACTGACATCTGGTCTGGGGCTGTGATGCCCCACATCACTGGAAGCAGTGTTAAGTAACAGCAGAAGTAGGAAGAAAGGCAAAGCACTATAACCATTACTACACAGTACAATGGCCCTCATATTCCCCCAAATGTACAACAACATAATGGTCCCTACAACCTCTATTTGTGCAAAAGCCTCCACCCACATTACTACACACCATATTTTCCCTATTATAAGACCCTGTCTTATATTAATTTTACCCCCAAATGATGGGGGCTGTCTTATTTTTAGTTCCCATTGAAATACTGGTCAGTTTGTTGATTTAAATTTACTTGTTCTTTATTTTAACTATTTTATTTGTTTCTGTTTTGTTTTTTTACTTTAACATAAAATATGTTCAGTGTGCATAGGGATTTGTTTATAGTTTTTTATAGTCTGGTCCTCCAACAGTCTCAGAAATAGTGAACTGGCTCCTGTGTAAAAACTTTGCTGAACCCTGGTGTAGAGGAATGGTAAAGAAGGCATTCTTGAAGTCTAGGACTGTGAAATGAGTGGTGTTTGAAGGAATGTGTGGCAGTTACTTGTAGAGATTAGGAAATACTGAATGGAGGGGAACTATCTCATCACTGATTAGAGGCAAGGCTTGTATGAGGCAATAAGCTTCTGAAGATTTTTGAACAGGAAGTATGGGGGAATTGCAGGGAGAATCATGAAGATCAGTAAGCCTTGATTTAAGAGGTGTGTAATTATTGGTTTATGGCCTTAAAAACAGACACATTTACACATTAAACAAATATTTTACATATAAACTATGATTTAAGGAATTTAAATGAGCATGCTTACTTGTTTCAATTTAAATTATACTAGAGATATTTTTTAATAAAGAAAAAGACAAAACAGATTGTTCACTCACATAGCTCATTAGACAACTCTGCTTTTTTAAGCTTTTTGAGATGGCAGGGAGTTGCCAACATAGAGAGTAGAAAGTGAGACAGCAGACGGATGGACAGTGTGAGCAGCTGGATGGAAAAGAAGAAGGATTGGAATCTACAGGAGGAGAAGGAGGTGGAGGTATTAGTGGTGGCGCCACGTGGTCAGAGGAGTCAAAAAGATTTGGAGCTCTGAAGAGAGGGGAGTGGACAAGGGGTAGAAGGGCATAGCTCTAGCCTGTGAGGAGGGGGTGTTGGGGCTAGGAGAAGAATGGCAGAGCCTGCAGTTTGTAAAAAGAGAGGAGGGGTTTTTTTTGAAGATTTTTTAAATTAAATTTCATGCAGTGGCATTGATAAATCAGGGTACATATATTGAGAGAAAACATCTCCAGATTATTTTGATATTTGATTATGCTGTATACCCCTCCCCCAAAGTCAAATTGTCTTCTGTCACCTTCTATCTGGTTTTCTTTGTGCCCTCCCCTACCCTGCCCCCTCTCTTCTTCCTCCCCCCTCCCCCTACCCCCCACCCTATTTGCCATCACTTTCTTGTTCATGTCTCTGAGTCTCATTTTTATGTCCCATCTATATATGAATTTATATAGTTCTTGGTTTTTTATGATTTACTTATTTCACTCCACATAATGTTATCAAGGTCCATCCATGTTATTGTAAATGATCCGATGTCATCATTTCTTATGGCTGAGTAGTATGCAGTAGTATATATGTCCGAAAGCTTTTTAATCCACTCATCCTCTGGTGTACACTTGGGCTGTTTCCAGATCTTCGCTATTGTGAACAATGCTGCCACAAACATTTGGGTGCATTTCTCCTTATGGAGCCATTCTATGGTGTTCTTGGGATATATTCCTAAAAGTAGGATGGCTGGGTCAAAAGGCAGTTTGATTTTCAGTTTTTTGAGGAATCTCCATACTGTTTTCCACAGTGGCTGCACCAGTCTGCGTTCCCACCAGCAGTGCACGAGGGTTCCCTTTTCTCCACATCCTCACCAGCACTTATTCTGTGTTGTTTTGTTGATGAGAGCCATTCTGGCTGGTGTGAGGTGATATTTCATTGTGGTTTTAATTTGCATTTCTCTAATGATTAGTGATGTTGAGCATTTTTTCATATGCCTATTGGCCATCTGTATGTCCTCTTTGGAAAAATGTCTATTGATTTCTTTTTCCCATTTTTTGATTGTATTTTTTGTCTTCCTGGTATTGAAATTTACAAGTTCTTTATAAATTTTGGTTATTAACCCCTTATCAGATATAGTCAAATATGTTCTCCCATTGTGTAGTTTGTCTTTTTATTATGTTCTTATTGTCCTTACCTGTTCAAAATCTTTTTAGTTTGATACAGTCCCATTTGTTTATCCTGTCTTTTATTTCACTTCCCTGTGGAGATAAATCAGCAAATATATTGCTCTGAGAGATGTCAGAGTGCTTACTGCCTGTTTTCTTCTAAGATGCTTATGATTTCATGGCTTACATTTAAGTCTTTTATCCATTTTGAGTTTATTTTTGTGAGTGCTGTAAGCTGGTGATCTAGTTTCATTTTTTTGCAGGTAGCTGTTCAATTTTCCCAACACCATTTGTTAAAGAGGCTGTCTTTATTCCATTGTATTTCCTTACCTCCTTTGTCAAATATCAGTTGTCCATAGAGCTGTGTGTTTATTTCTGGGTTCTCCATTCTGTTCCATTGATCTATATGCCTGTTCTTCTGCCAGTACCAGGCTGTTTTGAGTACAATGGCCTTGTAGTATTACTTGATATCAGGAAGTATGATACCTCCCACTTAATTCTTTCTTTTAAGATTTCTGGGGCTATTCGTGTTCATTTTTGGTTCCATATAAATTTTTGGAATATGTGATCTATATCTCTGGAGTATGTCACTGGTATTTTAATTGGTATTGCATTGAATTTATAGATTGCTTTGGGTAATATAGACATTTTAATGATGTTTATTCTTCCTAACCATGAGTATGGTATATCCTTCCACTTGCTTGTATCTTTCTTGATTTTTTTTATCAATGCTTTGTAATTTTCCAAGTATAAGTCTTTAATCACATTGGTTAAAGTGACTCCTAGGTACTTTATTTTTTTTTGGTTGTAATAGTGAAGGGGAATGTTTCCATAATTTTTTTTCTGACTGTTCATTGTTGGCATATAAAAATGCCTCTGATTTAGGCTTGACCTGTGGTGGCTCAGTGGATTAAAGCATTGACCTGGAAGTGCTGAGGTCACTGGTTCAAAACCCTGGACTTGCCTGGTCAAGGCACACAGGGGATTTGATGCTTCCAGCTCCTTCCCACTTTTCTCTCTCTGTCTCTCCTCTCTCTCTTTCTCTCTGTTTATCCCTCTCCTATCCAAAATGAATAAACAAAAAAAATGCCTCTGATTTCTGAGTATTGATTTTATGTATTGTCACTTTGCTGAATTCATTTATCAGGTCCGGTAGTTTTTGACTGAGAGTTTAGGGTTTTCTCTATACAGTATCATATCATCTGCAAATAATGATAGTTTTACTTATTCTTTCCCAACTTGAATGCCTTTTATTTCTTCTTCTTTTCTGATTGCTATGGCTAGGACTTCTAGGACTATGTTGAATAACAGTGGTGAAAGGGGCATCCCTGCCTTGATCCTGATCTTAAGGAGATTGCTTTTAATTATTGCACATTGAGTATGATGTTGGCTGAGAGTTTGTCATAAATGGCTTTTATCATGTTGAGGTATGCTCCCTGTATTCCCACTTTGTTGAGAGTTTTGATCATGAATGGGTGCTGGATTTTATCAAAAGCTTTTTCTGCATCTATTGATATTATCATGTGGTTTTTCTCCTTTTTTGTTTATGTAATGAATCACATTGATTAAGTTGGGAATATTATTATAGCCTTGACTCCCCAGAATAAATCCCACTTGATCATGGTGTATGAATTTTTCCACATATTGTTAAATCTTGTTTGCTAATATTTTGTTGGGGATTTTAACATCTATATTCATCACGGATATTGGCCTATAATTTTCTTTCTTTGTGTTGTCTTTGCCTGGTTTTAAAATCAGTTATGCTCACCTCAAAAAAGGAGCTTGGAAGTCTTCTTGACTCTTGAATTTTTTGAAATAGCTTAAGAAAAATAGAAGTTAGTTCTTTTTTGAATATTTGTTAGAATTCACTTGTGAAGCCATCTCTCCCAGGACTTTTCTTTGTTGGGATTTTTTTGATAACTGTTTTGAACTCATTTGCTGTAATCAGTCTGTTTAGCAGGGGTCCCCAAACTTTTTACACAGGGGGCCAGTTCACTGTCCCTCAGACCATTGGAGGGCTGGACTATAAAAAAAACTATGAACAAATTCCTATGCACACTGCACATATCTTATTTTAAAGTAAAAAAAAAAAAAAAAACGGGAACAAATACAATATTTAAAATAAAGAACAAGTAAATTTAAATCAACAAACTGACCAATATTTCAATGGGAACTATGCTCCTCTCACTGACCACCAATGAAAGAGGTACCCTTCCAGAAGTGCGGCGGGGGCCGGATAAATGGCCTCAGGGGTCGCATGTGGCCCGCGGGCTGTAGTTTGGGGACCCCTGCTTTTTAGGTTTTCTGATTCTTCCAGATTGATATTTGGAAGATTGTATGTTTCAAGGAATTTGTCCATTTTATCTAGGTTGTCTAGTTTTTTGTCATACAGTTCTTCATTTTATTATATTACAATTCTTTGCATTTCTGTTTTGTCAGGTGTTATTTCTTTACTCTCATTTCTAATTTTATTTATTTGAGTCCTCTCTCTTTTATTCTTGGTGAGTCTAGTTAAAGGTTCATCAGTCTTGTTTACCTTTTCAAATAACCAACTCCTAGTTTCCTCTGTATTGTTCCTTTAGCCTCTCTGTCATTTATTTCTGCTCTAATCTTTATTATTTCCTTCCTTCAACTACATGTGGGTTTTACTTGCTGTTCTTTTTCTAATTCTTTTAGATGCACGGTTAAGTTGTTTATTTAAGCTTTTTCTAGCTTCATAAAGTGTGCCTGTCGTGTTATGAACTTCTCTCTCAGTACTACTTTTGCTGTGTCCCATAAATTTTGAGTTGTTTTATAATCATTATCATTCATTTCTAGAATTTTTTTAATTTCTTTTTTGATCTAATTCTTAGTCCATTCATTATTTAACAATCTGCTATTTAGTTTTCATGTGTTTGAAAATTTTTAACCTTTTCTGTTGTGGTTGATTTTTAGTTTCATGCCATTGTGATCAGAGAAAGTGCTTGATATAATTTCAATCTTCTTAAATTTGTTGAAACCACTTTTGTGCCCTAACTTGTGGTCTATTTTAGAGATTGTACCATGAGTACTTAAAAAGAATGTATATTCTGGTTTTTTAGGGTGAAATATTTTGAAGATATCTATTAAATCAAGTTGACCTAGTGTGTCCTTAAGTATGCTGATTTTTTGTTAATTTTCTATCTTGAGGATCTATCTAGTGATGTTAGTGAAATATTAAAATTCCCTACTATTATAGTATTGCTTTTTATCTTGCCCTTTATATCCATCAAAGTCTGCTTTATATATTTATGTGCTCCCATATTAGGTGCATAGATATTTATAATAGTTATATTTTCCTGTTGAATTTTTCCCTTTATCATGATTTAGTGGCCTTCATTATCTCTTACATTATTCTTTGTTTTAAAGTCCATTTTGTCTGATATAACTATTGCTGCCCAGCTTTTTTTTAAATTTTCATTTGCATAAAATTTTTTTTATCCTTTTACCTTCAGTCTATGTGTATTTTTTGTTTTAAGTTGTGTCTCTTATAGAAAGAATATGTATGGGTCCTGTTTCCTTATCCATGCAACTACCCTAAGTCTTTTGATTGGATAATTTAATTCATTTACATTTAAGGTTATTGTTGATATGTAATTGTTTATTGTTTTGTTTTTTTGTTTTTTTGGGTTTTTTTGGTTTTCTTATTTTATATAATTTTATTTTTTTAATGGGATGACATCAATAAATCAGGATACATATATTCAAAGATAACAAGTCCAGGTTATCTTGTCATTCAATTATGTTGCATACCCATCACCCAAAGTCAGATTGTCCTCTATCACCTTCTATCTTGTTTTCTTTGTGCCCCTCCCCACCCCCTTTCCCTCTCTCATTCCCCCCTCCCCCCCGTAACCACCACACTCTTATCAATGTCTCTTAGTTTCACTATTATATCCCATCTACGTATGGAATAATACAGTTCCTGTTTTTTTCTGATTTACTTATTTCGCTTCGTATCATGTTATCAAGATCCCACTATTTTGCTGTAAATGTTCTGATGTCATCATTTCTTATGGCTGAGTAGTATTCCATAGTGTATATGTGCCACATCTTCTTTATCCAGTCATCTATTGATGGGCTTTTTGGTTGTTTCCATGTCCTGGCCACTGTGAAAAATGCTGCAATAAACATGGGGCTGCATGTGTCTTTACGTATCAATGTTTCTGAGTTTTTGGGATAAATACCCAGTAGAGGGATTGCTGGGTCATAAGGTAGTTCTATTTTCAGTTTTTTGAGGAACCACCATACTTTCTTCCATAATGGTTGTACTACCTTACATTCCCACCAAAGTGTATGAGGGTTCCTTTTTCTCCACAGCCTCTCCAACATTTGCTATTACCTGTCTTGCTAATAACAGCTAATCGAACAAATGTGAGGTGGTATCTCATTGCCATTTTTATTTGCATTTCTCTAATAGCTAAAGAAGATGAGCATCTTTTCATATATCTGTTGGCCATTTGTATTTCTTCCTGAAAGAATTGTCTATTCATATCCTCTTCCCATTTTTTATTGGATTGTTTGTTTGTTTGTTGTTGAGTTTTATGAGTTCTTTTTATATTTTGGATATTAGGCCCTTATCTGAGCTGTTGTTTGAAAATATCATTTCCCATTTTGTTGGCTGTTTATTTTGTTATCTGTTTCTCTTGCTGAGCAAAAACTTCTTAGTCTGATGTAGTCCCATTCATTAATTTTTCCCTTCACTTCTCTTGCCTGTGGAGTCAAATTCCAGGTTCATGAGTTGAGTACCTATGTCTTCTTCTATGTACTTAATTGCTTCCGGTCTTATGTTTAGATCTTTGATCCATTTTGAGTTAATTTTTGTACAGGGGGAGAGACTGTAGTCCAGTTTCATTCTTTTGCATGTGGCTTTCCAGTTTTCCCAGCACAATTTATTGAATAGGCTTTCTTTTCTCCATTGTGTGTTGATGGCCCCTTTATCAAAAATTATTTGACTATATATATGTGGTTTTATTTCTGGACTTTCTATTCTCTTCCATTGGTCTGATTGTCTATTTTTCTGCCAATACCATGCTGTTTTGATTATCGTGGCCCTATAATATAGTTTGAAGTCAGGTATTGTAATGCCCCAGCTTCATTCTTTTTTTTAGGATTGCTTTGGCTATTCAGGGTTTTTTATAGTTCCATATAAATCTTATGAGTTTTTGCTCTATTTCTTTAAAAAACATCATTGGAATTTTGATGGGAATTGCATTAAATTTGTATATTGCTTTGGGTAATATAGCCATCTTGATTATATTTATTCTTCCTAGCCAAGAACAAGGTATATTCTTCCATCTCATTATATCTTTTTCGATTTCCCTTAACAATGGTTTATAGTTTTCATTATATAAGTCCTTTACATTCTTTGTTATGTTTATTCCTAAGTATTTTATTCTTTTTGTTGCAATCGTGAAGGGGATTATTCTTTTGAGTTCCTTCTCAGTTGTTTTATTGTTGGCATATAGAAAGGCTATTGACTTTTGTATGTTAATTTTGTATCCTGCGACCTTACTGTATTGGCTTATTGTTTCTAGTAGTCTTTTTGTGGATTCTTTGGGGTTTTCGATGTATAGGATCATATCATCTGCAAAAAGTGATACCTTTACTTCTTCTTTTCCGATATGGATGCCTTTTATTTCTTTGTCTTGTCTGATTGCTCTGGCTACAAGCTCTAGTTCCACATTAAATAAGAGTGGAGAGAGTGGACAACCCTGTCTTGTTCCTGATTTAAGGGGGAAAGCCTTCAGTTTAGTGCCATGTAATATGATGTTAGCTGATGGTTTATCATATATGGCCTTTATCATGTTGAGATATTTTCCTTCTATACCCATTTTGTTGAGAGTCTTAAACATAAAATTGTGTTGTATTTTATCTAAAGCCTTTTCTGCGTCTATTGATAAGATCATGTGTTTTTTATTCTTTGTTTTGTTGATATAGTGTATTACGTTAACCGTTTTACGTATGTTGAACCATCCTTGAGATTCTGGGATGAATCCCACTCGATCATGATGTATTATTTTTTTAATATGTTGTTGTATTCGATTTGCTATTATTTTGTTTAGTATTTTAGCATCTGTATTCATTAGAAATATTTGTCTGTAGTTTTCTTTTTTTGTGCCATCCTTGCCTGGTTTTAGTATGAGGGTTATGTTGGCCTCATAAAATGTGTTTGGAAGTATTACTTCTTCTTCAATTTTTTGGAAGACTTTGAGTAGAATAGGAACCAAGTCTTCTTTGAATGTTTGATAAAATTCGCTGGTATAGCCATCAGGGCCTGGACTTTTATTTTGGGGGAGGTTTTTAATGGTTTTTTCTATTTCTTCTCTACTGATAGGTCTGTTTAGGCTTTCTGCTTCTTCTTGACTCAGTCTAGGAAGGTTGTATTGTTCTAGGAATTTATCCATTTCTTCTAGGTTGTTGAATTTAGTGGCATAAAGTTTTTCATAGTATTCTACAATAATTCTTTGTATATCTAAGGTGTCCGTGGTGATTTCTCCTCTTTCATTTTGTATTTTGTTTATATGAGTTCTTTCTCTTTTTTCCTTGGTAAGTCTTGCCAAGGGTTTGTCAATTTTGTTGATCTTTTCAAAGAACCAGCTCCTTGTTCTATTTATTTTTTCTATACTTTTTCTGTTCTCTAATTCATTTATTTCTGCTCTGATTTTTATTATCTCCTTTCTTCGGCTGGTTTTGGGTTGTCTTTTTTCTTCTTTTTCTAGTTTCTTAAGGTGGGAAGTTAAGTGGTTCACTTGGGCTCTCTCTTGTTTATTCATATATGCCTGAAGTGATATGAACTTCCCTCTTATCACAGCTTTTGCTGCATCCCATAGATTCTGATATGTCGTATTGTCATTTTCATTAGTCTGTATATATCTTTTGATCTCTGCACTTATTTCTTCTTTGACCCATTCATTTTTTAAAAGTGTGTTGTTTAGTTTCCACATTTTTGTGAGAATTTTTTCCTCTTTTTTGCAGTTGAATTCTAGTTTCAAGGCTTTATGATCAGAAAATATGCTTGGTACAACTTCAATTTTTCTGAATTTGCTGATATTGTTTCTGTGGACCAACATATGGTCAATTCTTGAGAATGATCCATGTACACTGGAGAAAAATGTATACTCAGTCACTTTGTGATGAAATGTCCTGTAGATGTCTATCATATCCAGGTGCTCTAGTGTTTTGTTTAAGGCTACTATGTCTTTGTTGATTCTCTGTTTGGATGACCAATCTAGAGCTGTCAGTGGTGTATTGAGGTCTCCAAGTATGATTGTGTTTTTGTCAGTTTTTGTTTTAAGATCAATAAGTAGCTGTCTTATATATTTTGGTGCTCCTTGGTTTGGTGCATATATATTAAGAATTGTTATGTCTTCTTGATTCAGTGTCCCCTTAGCCATTATGAAATGGCCATTTTTGTCTCTGAGTACTTTTCCTGTCTGGTAGTCAGCATTATTCGATATGAGTATTGCTACACCTGCTTTTTTTTGGATGTTATTTGCTTGGAGTATTGTTTTACAGCCTTTCACTTTGAATTTGTTTTTATTCTTGTTACTTAGATGAGTTTCCTGTAGGCAGCATACAGTTGGATTTTCTTTTTTAATCCATTCTTCTACTCTGTGCCTTTTTATTGTTGAGTTTAATCCGTTTACATTTAGTGTAATTATTGATACTTGTGAGTTCCCTATTGCCATTTTGTAGATTGCTTTCTGTTAGTTTTGTGTCTTGTTTGATCCTTCTCTTTCGTTTTTCTATCTTTTGTTTTTATTTGGTTGTATTCCATACATCTTTCCACTGTTGCTATCTTTTTATCTCTTGTGCTTCTGTGGTGGTTTTCAATGGAGGTTACCTGTGAGTAATGAAAAGGGTCCCTACCCTGTTCATTGTAGCGAACTATTTTCTGAGTATTTTGCACTCCATCTTCCTTTGCTACTTTTAATCTCCATCTTCTCCCCCTCTTTCTTTTTGTTGTCACAGTTTAAATTTGGTTTTATTGTGTTCTTCTTGGAGCTTTTAATTGTGGCTCTGTTTTTATTTTGTTCTTTTTATCTGATTGGTGAACCCCCTTTAGTAATTCCTGGAGTGGGGGCTTTCTGATGATAAATTCCCTCATCTTTTCTGTATCTGTGAATGTTTTTATTTCTCCTTCATATTTGAAGGATAGCTTTGATGGGTATAGTATTCATGGCTGAAAGTTCCTCTCTTTCAGGATTTAAATATTGGCGTCCACTCTCTTCTAGCTTGTAGATTTTCTGCTGAGAAATCTGATGATAATCTAATGGGCCTTCCCTTCTATGTTGTATTTTTCTTTTCCCTGGCTGCCTTGAGAGTTTTTTCTTTGCTGTTGGTTTGTGTCAATTTCATTATGATATGCCTTGGAGTAGGTTTGTTGGGGTTAAGAAAACTCGGAGTTCTGTTTGCTTCTTGAACTTGCGGCTTTAGTTTTTTCCACAGGCTTGGGAAGTTCTCATCTATTATTTGTTTGAGTATGTTCTTCATTCCATTTTCTCTCTCTTCTCCCTCTGATATACCTATTATTCTTATGTTATTCTTTTTGATGGAGTCAGATCATTCTTGTAGGGTATCTTATTTTTTTTTAATTTTTGATTCTCTTTCTTCTTCTCTCTGTTGTGCCTCAAGTTGCTTGTCTTCTATTTCACTAATCCTCTCTTCTATCTGACTTGTTCTATTAGCTAAACTTGTTACTTCATTTTTCAGCTCGTGAATTGAGTTTTTCATCTCTGTTTGATTTGTTTTTATAGTTTCAGTTTCCTTGGATACATATTCTTTGTGTTCATTTAGTTGTTTTCTGAGCTCCCTAAATTGCCTTTCTGTGTTTTTTTGTATATCTCAGAGGATTTTTAGGATTTCTATTTTGAATTCTCTGTCATTTATCTCCAAGGTTTCCAATATATTAAATTTTTTCTCCATAGATTTTTCCTCATCTATCTGTGTTACCTCACTTTCTTTTGAATCCATGATATTCGATTTTCTCTTTCTTAATGGCATCTGAGTGGTTTTGTTGATAGTATTAATGAGATTTAATAAAGAATAGAAAGTTAAAAAAATAAAAATAAATAATAAAAAAATAAAAAATCGAAAAGAGTTGTTTTTTTAAAAAAAATTAATAGTGAAATAAAAATAAAATAAAAATTAAATAAAAGGAAATTATTCCCCCCCTCCTTTTTTCCTCTCCTCTCTTCTCCCCTCTTTTTTGAGAAAATCTTGTGGTGAACTATGAATTATAACAATCAATGCCTGTGATGGAGGGCCTGAATTAGGGAAAAGTAATAAAGGGGCAAAAAAAAAAAAAAAAAAAAGAAACAAAAGAAAAAAGAAAAAAAAGAGCGTATGGACCCACAAAAAGCAAATAAGGAAAAAATTTGGGTCAAGAATAAAATGATTTGCTTTTAGGTGTTAGTTGTCTAAGAGTTATGATGAGAGGAATAAGAGTAAAACGGAAAAAAGGGGGGGGACAAATTAAAAAATTACTCTTGTTTAGTGGAACAAGAAATAGATAATATGGAGAGCCAGGGATGGGAGCACTGCTAGTGAGTTAAAAAGGTGAAGTAAAAAAACCCCAAAATGCCACAAACATAAGTTTGAGTCCCAGATAAGATAATCTGTTTGTTATTGAGGTTTGAATGAGAGGAGATGTAAAGGAGAAAGGAAGAAACTAATATAGAGGGAGAAAAGAAAGAGAGAGAGAGAAAAAAAGAGGGAACCACTAAAAGAGGAAAAAAGAGAGGAGAGAGAGAGAAAGAGAGAGTTAAGGGTTTTGGAGTTCAACCCTCATAGAGAGAAAGGAAGAGAAGGGAAAAGATAATGGGAGATGTAACACTTATGGGTAGTGTAGTTCAAGGAGAGGAGAGAGTAAGACCGGCAGAGAGTTAATCGGCCAAATTGGAGGAGGAAAAAAAGTATCAAAAATGAAGATAAGAGAAACAAACGAACAAATATAATAAAATGGGATAGGTTATAAAGTCTGTAGATTATTCTTGATTTTGAGAGGTTATCTTCTTGCTTTTTCTTTTCTCTCCCTCTTCCTGGTCAGTGACTCTGTACCCCGGGTTCCGCCCCTTTGGCATGCTCAGGTACAGGTTTGCAGTTGATAAGTCTCTATGGCAATGTCATGTATTGTGCTTTAGTCTCGTTGGCAGTTGAGGCTCATTAGCATTTATAGGCTCCACCAGAGAGAGAGTCCGTGTTCCTGGAGCCTTTCTCCTAGTCTTTCCTTCCTCAATTAGTAGCCTGACAATCCAGCTATGGGGTTGCTGCTGCCTCTGCGTGGATAGTAAGAGGCTCAAAGAGCTGGCAACTCCCCACTCTATTTCCACTCAGCACAGGGCTCTGAGTAAGGCTCCGTCAGTCAGAGCTGCTAGCATAATCTGGCGGGCTTTCCACCCACTCAAAGACCTCTGGCTCTGCCACTCTGTCCGGTAACACAGGTGGGTGCCCACTTCCGTGGTGCTTGGAGGAACCTCTCACTCATTGTCTGCGCGTGCAGACCAGGATATCCAGCCAGCAGTCTCACGCTCTGTGTGAAACTCCCAACCGCAGGGAAAAGTTGCAGCGTTGGAATTGAGTATCGCTCCGTCCCTGTGCGCAGCTTTTGCAAGGTGCTGGGGTGGCCCGAGATTCCGCTTTGGCCCACACAAAGGCCCCTGACTCTGCCACTCTGTGCGATAACACGGGCGCGCACTGCCGAGGCACACGGAGGAATCTCTCATTCACTATCTGCGCGCGCAGACCAGGATATGAGGCCGGCCACGTTTCCCTCTGAGTGAAACCCCCTCCGGCACGGAAAATCTCCACCGTTGGAATTAGTTCTCACTCCCTCCCATCCGTGGCTTTCCCAGGGCGCTGGGGCTGCCCAGAGACTCTGCCTTCGGCCCACAAAAAGGCCTCTGACCCTGCCTCTCTGTGGGGCAACACGGGCACCCACTCCCGGGGCCTCGGAAGAAATCTCTCGCCCAATAACTGCGCGCACGCCAACCAGGAGACCGGGTAAAATGGCCGCCCCACTTGTCTTTCTTTGTTTGGGTTTGGCGCGAGTGTTAGCTTGTATTGCCCGGGTTGCCACAGGATCAGATTTTCCTCGGCTTGGATCTCCGTGCCACAGCCTGGTTCGGCCGTTTGTGCCGTGGCCTGGATGTATTCACCCCCTTTTGCCCGCCTCAGTTTCTATATTCACAGTTACCAGAGAAAGCCGCCCTGTTTAGGTTAGTGAGGAAGGCGGAGCATTTCTTACTCCCTGTTTCCTTCGGGGTTTGGTTATATATTTAGCCAATTTTTCACTCGACCATATCTTTGGGTGTATTGCGAAGCATCTTGAGGCTCCATGTATAGGTTTTTCGGTTTCTGGTTGAAGATCTTGTTGAGTTTTGGGGGAGATTTATCGGTATTGCTTCCTACCCCGCCATTACTCTGACGTCATCCTATTGTTTTTTTAAAGCTGTATTCCTCTTTTGCTATATTCTTTTTCCATTTTGATCTGTTTACACCATGCCTCTTAACATATGCTGCAGCATTTGTTTGGTTGTAATGAATTCCTTGAGGGGTTTTTTTTTTGGTCTTTTAAGCTTTTTATTTCTCCTTCAATTTTAAATAATAGACTTGCTAGATAAATTTGTCTTGTTTGTAGGTCCTTGTTCTGCATTACTTTGAATATTTCTTGCCATTCCCTTGTTGCCTCAAGTGTTTTTGTTGAGAAGTCTGATGTCATCCTTATGAGTGCTCCTTTGTAGGTGGTAACTTTTTTTTGTTTGCAGCTTTTAATATTTTCTCTTCATCACTTATCTTTGGTATTTTATTTATCATGTTTCTTGCTGTAGGTTTCTTTGTGTTTCTCTTTAATGGAATCCTCTGTGCTTCTTGAACATGTGAGAGTTTCTCCTGCATTAATTTAGAGAAGTTTTCAGCTATAATATGATTGAACAAAGTCTCTATCCCCTGTTCTTTTTTTCAACTTCAGGAACCCCTATGATTCGGATGTTATTTCTCTTCATGTTGTCACAGAGCTCTTTAAGAGTTTCATCAGACTTTTTGAGTCTCTTTTCTTTTTTCTTCTCTGCTTTCTTGCCTTCATTCAAGTTGTCCTCCAACTCGCTGATTTGATCCTCAGTGCTACCCATCCTGTTTTTAATTTCTTCCAGTGTGTTCTTCATTTTTGATATTGTATTTGTCATCTCTGACTTATTCTTTTTTAATATTTTAATATCCTCTTTTATACTTGCTATTTCTTTATTTAGATGTTCATAATGACAATCCATTGTTGTTCTAAGATACCTAAGCATCCTTATAAACATTATTTTGTACTACGTTTCTAGAAGTTTGGTTATTTCCAATCACTCAGTTCATTTCCTGGATGTTTCTCTTATGGTTTTATTTGGATTGCACTTCTCTGTCTTCTCATTATATCTATGTATTTGGGTGTTTTGTTTGTAGAGTTGGTTGAGACTAGGATTAGGTGTTGTCTGCCTCCAGTTTTCAATTGTGTTATTTCTAGGTCTTTTTGGGTTGGCACCAGCTATTATTTATAATCCACTTTCTGATTTGGCCTACTTTGAAGTCTTGATTTTTTTGTTTTCTGAACAGATGATTGTCTTGTTTGCTAATCTCAGCAGGGGTCTTATTTGAAACTCTATCTAGGAATGCTCGTGTGTGTAACCTGATACTCTGAAGTACTCTTCTGCCAGTTAATCTCTCTGGGGGTGGTTGCATTTTGTAGGTCTATGATGATCTCCATGTTATTTATGTAAGCTTGATTTTAGTAATAAAAATTTGCACCTTATTGAGACAATATCCAATCAAAGCAAGAAATTTTTTGAATGGCTTTGTGTTTGAAAAATGGGCTTCCTCTGTGTTTTCATAGTTAATTAGATATCCACTTTTAAATATAAAATATTCCAAGTATTTCAATAAAAGTAAAGAATCAGAGCTTGTCATGAAATATCAAGTGTCATATCTATTAATTAGATTAAAATGTCTGGAAAATTCAGTACTTTTCAAATCAGCTTTTAGTATCTAAAACAATAGGTGGGACTCTGTGTATCCCCGTTGCATTACTGTCTAACTGAACTTCTAACCTTCCCAGGTGAAAGCACAGAGGTATTTCTGACCTTTTGTTTTACACACATACTCAATCAGGCATTACAGGACTTTATTATCATTGAAAAATATTGTTCTTCCTTATGAATACATAGTAATAGATTATGTGGATTTAAAAACACAGGATACCTGGGAATAATTATTTATATCTGAAATTCTGTATGAATCTATGTTACTGGAATTATAAGGGCTTGTACACAGAATTATAAATCCACCTTTTAATCATCTAGTATAACTATCTTAATTCCAGCTACTAGTGCATCAAATCTTAAAGGACATTGGCAAATCTTGCCAATATCTGTACTGTGAAAGTTCAAAAGTTGCATTGGAATGTCCTGCAATAAACCTTTAGTTTTAATATTATTTCTCTTTCATAGAACATCCTTTAAAATTATTATCCCAATGAGTGCAGTTTTATATTTACTTTTAAATACATTTTACCCTTATGGAAGATATGTGGGCAATTATTGGTTTTAAGAACGTTTAACCTGTTAGGTTAACTGGGGAAAAATTGATTAACAAAATATATATTGAGGAGGGAACAAGACTCACTTTTCCCTTGAGAGAGGAGAAACCAGATAGAATACAAGCATAAGGATAACTGAGAGATAACTGAGTCAGCCAATTATAAATTAACTACATCCCATAGTGCTCTAAATGGTTGCTTGGAATTACTTGGAACACAAAGCAAGAAAAGCAGAATCTATATGTACACCCAGTGATCTGGGACCACTTTCCTTCTTGCTGATCACACTGGAAATCCCCTTGGTGTTACTAACCTCATGTACCCCACTGGCTACTAATAAATAATCCTTCCTCTATGAGTTAAGTCATCTGAGTGTCTTACACTTCATTGAGTGTCACTTTTTGCAACAGCATCACCTCTTAATATTTCCTCATTGAAAAGGGACAGACCTTGATTTAATAATCATTGGCTGATTACATATTTCTACCATTTATACATAAGTTTTACTCTGAAGTAGGATGTAACTTAGTCAGATAGGCCTAACAACAGATAAAGTAGCCCTCACTATTTACAAGGACTATAGAAATTTTATTTTGTAATAGTAATTTTAATTTCTCCTAAATTGTTGTTAAGGAGAAAGGGAAATAAATGCCTTTCCACAGTCCTTGGGACAACTATATGCTTATTTCTGTTTTTAATGTTATTCAAATATATGTTTTAAATTCTATTCCAACTTTATATAATTTTAAGGTGTCCTGTCTTTTTACAATAAAAAGACTCTTATTTGGGTGGTGTATAGTCCTTAGCCATACATTCAAGCTTTTCACAGTTAAAACAGGATGACCTGGTCACCATTGCTGTAAAAGTTGAAGCTAAGTAAATTTTGTTGCTTGAATCCTAGAAACCTGTAAATATATTATTTGGAATAGGTCTAAATAGCTCGAATCAAATGTAGCCAGAATCAAACAGTTAAATTTTAAATTTTTATTGTGAACCCATCAGAGTTCCAGATGAAATTGTGGGAATTTTTCATGTAGTTTAATTCTATTCATAGACAATTGCTGGCTTCTCTACCTGAAACCCAATTGTTTTCAAAGAGAAATGCTAGAATTTCTGGATTATTCTTGTCTGAATTCCTGTTTCTTTTTCCCCTTGGTCTGGAGGGAGTAGTAGTAGAGGAGAAAACAATGGAAGAGAAAGAAAGAAAGGAGGATGAGGAGTCCAGACAAAGAAGTTCAGATACTGAATAGTGGAGAAGCTGTAGAAGGAGAGAAATGGGAGATTAGCAATCATTTACTTCAAAGGCGTCCACTATTTCAGAGACAGTCTCTAAATTTTTATTTCAAGAATTTCTGTGCTTCTCCCAGAAGCTTCTATTTCCAATCAATGTCTACTTTAGGTTCATTTAATATTAACTCTAGAGTTGAAATTTTCCAATTGAGCACACAAAAAGAATCACTTTGGAGGGATTACAGGCTTCTCACTTTGGCCACAACAAGCTAAAAATTTCCCTTTTCAGTAGATACTTGTAAGTTAACCTACAGGATTATCAAGGGTGGGCTAGTGTCTTTGAGGCATGTTGGCCTTAAAGGTACAATTATCCATGTAAATTTTAGTTTTCTTTGTATATCTGTAAAATTGGAACAAATTTCTAGGGATACTGTATAGTGGATTCAACTCTGCTGCTTGTGGGTTGAACTCCAAGCTAATTTCACCTTCCAAGTCATCTTAAACCCACTTAACATGTCTCAGTTTCTCTCCCCAGCAGCTAATTCAGCTTTGAGGACTCAGAGCGCTATGATCTCACCCTTTGTATGTGTGTCCCTGGATGAGACAATTATTTAATTATAGTATAGCTGAATTTGTAAGTCCCAATGGGGAGATATTATATGTCATGGGAAATGCCCTCTTAACACCTCCACAGAAATTCTTAATTACCTAAGAATACTTGAGATTCAAACTGGAGTGTGGAAATGCCTCTTATCTGCAGAGCTGAAGAATTTGAGGCTCTCATTTATCCAGCAAAGGTTTTCTTTGTTCAAACTCAATGTTAAGTAGTTTCAATTGAAATAAAACAAAATTTAAATCCAGCCATTCATTACATTGAGGAACAAAAACACTTGTTTTTACCTAATTTGAGTGTGCTGATCCAAATCTGACATTAGTTTTTCTTTGTAAGCTACAGTTTTTTTGCAATTCAATATTTTAGGTTTTTATCTTATTGTAAAATTTTCAACATTTAGTTTAACATAATGAAGTAGAATGTCTTCTTGTGCATCTTCTTTTGGAAAATATAATAATTTAAATAATGCAGTAAATATACTAATACACTAAAAGATATTATTACATCAGCATTTGTCTACAATTTCAAAGTAGAACATATTAATTCACTTATTTTAATCATAAAATTTGTACAAAACATTTAAATACTATTCAGGCAAAAAATTGCATTTGCAGCTTTTGCATTTGTGTACATGTTTAGGAAAATCTTGTTTGATTCTCCAGCAGTAGTTTGCTCATCGCTAACAGCTACAAGATTTTCAGGACCTTATCAAGTTCACTGTTCAGGAAGTGAATCTTAATGCTCATGTTACATCCAATGTCATGGAAAGCCAACAGCATCCTTTGAACCAGAAGTTCACAGTTTTCTGCTTTTTGTTGCCAAGGAAGTTCTTTCTAACTACCACAAAAGACAGCCGTGATGCTCTCTCCTCCTTATTCTTCTTCCTGGCAAATTTTTCATCACATAGGAGGGTTTGAATTTGAGGTCCATCAAATTCCCCTGCTTTTCTCCTTTCAAAATACAAGACAAGAAAAGCAGAAATAATATGTTGAAAGCATTCACTTTCTCTATTCAAAGCCTGAACAAACTGCTTTGTTAAGCCAAGTTTGATGTAAAGTGGGGGAAAGATGATCCTGACTCAATTAACTACAGGTTTGTTCACAATATTTTGCATCCCTACTTCCAGAGCTTTATGTTTCATCCACTCCTTCTGTGTCAAGTGTTTCTCCTAAGCTCGGCTCTCCCACAAACACCTAGGAGTAAAAGTAACCAAGGAGTTAAAAGACCTATACTTGGAAAATTATAAAACAAAGATAAAAGAAATAAAGAAAGATACAAACTAGTGGAAGCATATACCATGTGCCTAGATAGGAAGAATACACATCATTAAAATGTCTATATTACCTAAAGCAATCTATAAATTCAATGCAATTTCTATTAAAATACCAGTGGCTTACTTCAAAAATATAGAACAAATATTCCAAAAATTTATATGGAACCAAAAAAGAACACTAATATCCTCAGCAATCTCAAAATTGAAGAATTAAATGGAAGGTATCACACCTATATATATCAAGTTATACTACAAGACACATGTACTTAAAAGAGTTTGGTACTGGCATAATAACACACATACAGATCAATGGAACAGAACAGAGAGCCCAGAAATACCCACACCTTTATAGTCAATTGATATTTGCAAAAGAGTCAAGAGGATAAAGTGGAGTAAAGAAATCCCTTTAATAAATGGTGTTGGAACAAACTGGACAGGTACATGTATAAAAATAAAACTTGACCACCCGCTGACACCATTCACAAAAATAAACTCAAAGTGAATAAAACACTTAAATGCAAGTTGCAAAACCATAAACATCTCGGAA
Source organism: Saccopteryx leptura (assembly GCF_036850995.1). Taxonomy (NCBI): domain Eukaryota; kingdom Metazoa; phylum Chordata; class Mammalia; order Chiroptera; family Emballonuridae; genus Saccopteryx; species Saccopteryx leptura. The sequence continues at coordinate 3,016,608 of NW_027095700.1, forward strand.
GAAAACATAGGCAGTAACCTCTCCAAAACCTCTTGTAGCAATATTTTTGCTAATTTATCTCCAAGGGCAAGTGAGATAAAGAACAGGATGAACAAATGGCACTATATCAACCTAAAAATCTTTTGCATGGCCAAAGAAACCATTAACCAAATAAAAAGACAACTGACAGAATGGGAGAATATATTTGGCAATACATCTGATAAGAAGATAATAACAAAAATTTATAAAGAACGTCTAAAACTCAACATAAGGAAGGTAAACCGTCCAAATAAAAATGGGCAAAAAAACTGAACAGACATTTCTCCAAAGTGGACATACAGATGACCAATAGGCATATGAAAAAATGCAAAAACATCATTAATCATCAGGAAAATGCAACTTAAAACCACAATTAGATATCACCCTGGGGTTTTGAACTGGGGACCTCAATGGCCCAGGGTGACACTTTATCTGCTGCTCCACCACTGGTCAGGCTAGAGAATTCCTACTCTCAAGAGTGGATTCTGTGAAATTCTGCAGGAGAGTAGAGAGTCTTTACTGGACAGCCAGGTCTCGGTTCTCTAGCTGATGGAAGAGAGAAGTGTTTGGAGCCATTGCAGGTGGCCAGCGATCTGTTTTGTGGGTCTTGGGATGGAGTCAAGACCTCTGCTCTATCCGTTCATTCCAGTCCACCTTCCTCATTCCCTGTGGCTGCGATGATATTGGCCTGTATTTGTGTTGAGCCCATGCCCCTTGTGGCAGGACTTGGTATTGCATTAGCCAGGTTAACAGCCAAGGTCCACTGAAACCTCAGGCTTTTCAGGGTCGGCTTTGCAGAAATATTGTCCTTTTGGAGAGGGAAAAGTCATCGTCGGTCCTGCGTGGACTGTTGCAGCCCAGACAAGGCCACCCAGTAAGTCACACATCTCAGGAATAACATTCAAGAGTCTCTGTGCTGAGTTGCTCCCTAGAAACATGATTTGTAAAATGATGTCTTAGATGGGTGACATTAGGTACCGCCTGTTGATAAAAACTCATCGAATGACTTCACTCCTTTCTTGTAAATCACAAATATCTTTGAGACATTTTAAAGCTCACTAGAATCCCCTGTGAGGTGGATGCCTTCTTTATATGCATAAGCACATAAAATATTGTTGACTGGCTCCATCCCAGTCCCCCGCCACCTTAGTGTTCTCACCGCCATCAGACATGGTTTGAGAAGAGCTGTTGAAGGTGTGTCCTCAGCCGAAGGGGGGAGGCGTGTTCCGTGTGCAGTCAGTCAGACATCAGCTACACTCGCGTGGTGGGAAGTCTGACAGACACGTCTCTACAGCCACCAGAGTGTGTGCCGAACATGCTTAAGCTCCTGGGTGTTTGAGACTTTCCGTGCTAGCACATGGGGGGGTGGAGTGCACATGCACTGCTGTGGGGTTCTGAGCCCCAGTCACGTCTTGTGTGATGTTCCTTTCATTACAGAGTGGAAGTCTCCTCCACAGCTATGAGGCACTGGCAGCATCTTTGAGGTTTGCTGGAATGCTCGAGTGGACAAAGTGGGCGGTAGTGCATGCGGCAGCTCTGTAAGCAGCACCTGGGATTTTCTAGGGGTGGAGGGCGTGGGGCAGAACAGAATAAGCTGGACAGTGAGACCTGAGGGTGGAGGCTGAGAAACTTTCTCCTGTCTGAAGCCCAAGTTTCTGGCCCCAACCTGGATCCCCTGCTGATAAAGGCATGCGCCTGTATTCCACAGGTCCCTTGGGTCCCATGAGATGTCTGGTCTTTGAGATTTTTCTTGAGTGTAAAATAGGGGGCTGGGAGAGATCTGGCTAGGTGTTGTTGTAGTCCCAAAGGTTTTCAAAGACCAGCTGCTGAGACTTCAGATGTCTCCTGCGATTCCACTGGAGTCCTGGACAATAACACCTGCTGAGACACTACCAATATGCTAGTTCCTGGATTTTCCCTTGACCTGGCTCTTCCCCTCCATGCTGTTTACTTGACGTGTGTTGGTCAGATGCTCAGCAACTGGACGCTGTTGTTTGAGGTGGTCCAATTGTTTCTAACTGTGGACCAATAAAACTTTATTTATTAAACATAATTGATGGGCCATGTCACTAGCCAACCTGGCCTTAGAATATACCTTTGAAATTGTCTTGAAAGAAAAGAGGTTCTTCCTCTCTCTCCCCCCCATCCTGCAATGTATGTGTGTATTCTAGATTTTTGGAAGTAAACACACAGCATCGTGGAAGATAGACGAGAATTCTCACGGATAAGAACCTAGCGCAGATGGGATTGCGGCACCATCTAGACTTGACCCTGTCCACTCGTGAATTGCATGGGCATGGTGCATTGACATGAACTTTGAAATCCATTCATCCCTGGCCCCAGGAGTCTGTACTCTTTCATAGTCCTCATCAAGAAGTGTGAACCATTGGTCCTGGCCAGTTGGCTCTGTGCTAGAGCCCAGCATGTTGAAGTCCCAGGTTTCATTCTCAGGCAGGGCACAGAGGAGAGCACCCATTTGCTTCTCCACCCTACCCGTTCTTTTTTCTATTATTTTGACCTTTGATTATGCTGCATACCCCTCACTCAAGTAAAATCATCCTCTGTCTCCTTCTATCTGGTTTTCTTTGTGTGCATACCCACCCCCCACTTTCTCCCTCTTTTTCCTCACCCTTTCCCCACCCCTCCACCCCACTCCCTGTTACCATCACATTCTTGTCCATGTATCTGAGTCTTATTTTTATGTCCCATTTATGCATCGGTTCATATACTTCTTAGTTTTTTTTCTGATTTACTTTTTTCACTCCGTATAATATTATGAAGGTCCATCCATGTTATATATGTTTTTTATATTAACCCCTGATCTGAGCTATTATTAGCAAATATCATCTTTCATTTACTTGACTGTTTTGATGTTCATTTCTCTAGCTGTGCAAAAAATTTTTAGTTTAACATAGTCTCGTTTATTTAATCTTTACCTTACTTCTCTATTCTTTGGGATCTAATTCAGAAATTGTATTCCACAGCCAAGGTCCATGAGTTTAGTACCTATTTTATTCTATGTCATTTATTGTTTCAGATCATATGTTTAGGTATTTGATCTATTTTGAATTAATTTTTGTGTACGGGAAAAACTGTAGTCTTTTCATTCTTTTGCATGTGGCTTTCCAATTTTCCCAGCACTATTAATATATTTTCTGTGTGTTTTTGGCTGCTTTGTTGAAGATGAATTGTCCATAGACATGTGGTTTTATTTCTGGGATCTTGATTATGTTCTGTTGGTATGTATGTCTGTTTTTCTGCCAATATTATGCTGTTTTGATTACTGTGGCTCAATAGTATAATATGAAGTCAGGGAGTGTGATATCATACCTCTGGTTTTATTCTTTTTCCTCAAGATTGCTTTGGCTATTCAGGGATTTTTATGGTTTTATACAAAACTGGTAAGTGTTTTTTGCTCTATTTCTTTTTTAAAACACTGACATTTTGATAGAGATAGCATTAAATTTGAATATTGCAATGTGTCGTATTGTCATTTTAACTATGTGGATTTTTCCAGTCTATGAACATGAAATATTTCTTCATTTCAGTGTCCTTTTTTAATTTCTTTCAATAATGTCCTTATTCTTTTTGGTGGAATTAGAGAACAGTAGATATCAAAACTTTGAGTGTTTGTCAGAATTCACTAGTATAGCTATGTGGTCTTCAACTTTCCATTTTGGCAGGAATTTGATAGTTGTTCTTATTTCCTGCCTTCTTACAGGTCTTTATATAGGTTTTCCACTTCCTCATGACTGAATCTAGGATGATTATGTAGTTCTAGGAACTTATCTATTTTATCGACATTGTTGAGTTTAGTGTCATGTAATATTTCATAGTGTTCTACCAGAAGCCTTTGTATATCTATGATGTCTATGAAAATTCCTCTTGATTCATTGTGGATTTTACTTACATGTATTATTTCCATTTTCTCAGTGAGTCCAGCCACTGAGTGTGCCTACTCTCTTCAGATTTCCAATGAATTAGATGTTGTTGTTTTCATTTTGATCATTCTTTTTTCTCTATTTCATGTAATCATGCTTTACTACTTTCTTGCTTCTGCTGATTTTGGGTTGCTTTCTTTATCATTTTCTAGTTTCTTAAAATGTGATGTAGGTTATTTACTTAGGATCTCTCTTTTTTCTTTCTTTTTTTAAACATCTGGATTTTTTGTTTTGGGGTTTTTTTTAGATTTTATTTATTCATTTTTATGAGAGAGAGAGAGAGAGAAAGCGAGGAATATAGAAGACAGAAGGAGGAGCTGGAAGCACCAACTCCTATATGTGCCTTGGCCAAGCTAGCCCGAAGTTTCAAACCGGTGACCTGAGCATTCTAGGTCAACTCTTAATCCACTGTGCCACCATAGTTCAGGTTCTCTTGCCTGTTTGTATATTTAGATCAGTTAGCAAATGTCCTTAATATAAGCCTGTAATAATATAAACTTTTCTATTACTGCTTTTGCTATATCCATGAATTTTGATAGATTGTGTTGTCCTTTTCATTTGTATGTACATTTTTTTAATCTCTGGGTTTTTTTTTCTTTCTGACCCAGTTATTTTTTAGAAGTATGTAGTTTAATTTCCACTTTTTTGAGGGTCTCTTTATTTCTTCTTTGCAGTTGATTTCTAATTTCTAAGCCTATGCTTAATTATATGCTTGGTATAATTTCCACCTTTCTGAATTTGTCGATATTCACCTTGTGGTCCAACATGGGGTCTATCCTTGAGAATATTTCATTAGCACTTGAGAGGAAGGTATAATCTGACATTTTTGGAAAATATGGCTTGTACATTTATTTTATGTCCATTTCTTTTATGTACATTTTGTCCAGGGTGTTGTTTAATACCAGTATTTCTTTATTGACTTTCTGTTTTGATGATCTATCTAAAGCTGTAAATGTTGTGTTGAAATCTCTAAGTATGATTGTGACTTTGCCTGTTTGTATATTTAGATCAGTTAGCAAATATCCTGTATATTATGGTGTTCTCTTGTTCGGTGCATATATAATAAGAATTGTTGTGTCATCTTGAGACAATGTCTATATGAGTGCTCTTCCTCTCCATCTCTTTTTGCTACTTCTGAGATGTATCCCCTGCCCTGTTATGTTATTGTTGTCACAGATTATTCTTGTTTTTATTGTGATATTGTCAGACCTTTTAATGGTGGTTTTAATTGTTTGTTTTTTTCACTGTCTCTGGTCAAATAACCCTTTAGTATTTACAGCAGTGGGTGTTTTCTGATGATAAATTTTCTCAGATTTTCTATGTCTGAAAATAGACATCTGCAGCAGTGATATTCAGCTTGAGCACACGCCGTTATGGACATGCGTTCCAAACTGAATGCCTGCAGTCATGCACAGACATGATTCCATCATCTGTCCAGGGCCTAAAGGGTGAGGGAAGGGGGGGAACACTCCACAGTTCATAGCAGCATGGCTGCTCATCCATAGCAGTGCAATACATGTGTCCGGTGCTTGCTGATGTCATCCGTGGGAGAGTGCAGCAAGTGACGGAGGACAGAAGCCTTGGAGGAGGAGAGGCAAGAGGCAGAGAGCAAAGAGAGCATGCGAGATAGCCTGCTGTTGTAAAAAAGGTTAATAATGTAAAATCAGTACACATACTGTACACAATACTGTGTAAGTGTAAGGTGCTTTGTGTGTAATCATTACACAGTACACAAAGCAGCTTACACTTACACAAAGCACCATACATTTACACAGTGTGAACTACATCGGTCTTATACTATAAGAGACCACAATAATATGTAGTTCACACTGTTCCCCAATGTATAATTATCTCCCATATCTCTCACTATTTTCCATATTCTGAATGAGGAAACTGCTGAAATCAGCAGTTTCCGGCATTGAATCCACCTCCTATTGATTTCATTGGGAGTGCGGTGGATTTTTTTGGAAGAGAACTCCCGAGAATCTCAGCTTACCGCACAATCCACTGCAGCCTCCTTTTGATTTCAATAAGAGGTGGAGAAATAAAAGTTCCCAACACATTTCTTCCTCTCCTATTTAAGTCAATGGGAGGCCACAGCAGATTCCGCTCAAATATAGAGCATGTTGCTTAAATTTTTCCATGCTAGAACTTTTCCTAGAACAGAAAAATTCCAAAGGTGGAATCAACCACCCCCAATAGACTGAAAGGGGCCTCACACTGAGGAATCTGCTGTGCAGATTCTGCAGTGTAAAAGATCTGCCTCCTAGACTGAAAGAGGCCTCACACTGAGGAATCTGCTGTGCAGATTCTGCAGCGTAAAAGATCTGCCTCCTATAGAAGTCTATTGGATTAACTGAGGCTGGCCTTCCATATACTCCACAGTAGTTTGATGCTATGACATCGCAGGTATACATGCCTGACTCCTGCAGGTGAGGCCTTTTCAAGCATCCATTTCATTTGAACTTGCCATCTCAATCCAAACTGATCTCTTCTTAGCCCAGACACAAATAAGTTATTTGCCAGTTATCAAGAATTAACTATTTTTTCTACATACATTTTCCCCCCAGGAGATGATTACTAGAAGCACAATGTACTTCTTGTATGTATTTTTGCATTCTTTTGCCTGTTCTCACCACCAAAAACAATGCCCTGCATATAACATTGGAATAGCCTCATTTGACAGCCTTCTGATAACTGTTGTGTTAGGGAGCCTGTTTCAAGGATTCGTGCTAAGAACACATGATGGGAGAGAGGATGTAGCCATCGCATCGTAAATAAAAACAAAGCCCTTAATAAAGCACCATTCTGTTTTCAACAGAAGCAAGACACAGTAAAAATTATGGCATGTTTCTCTTATTATTTCTCCATCTCCACTGACGTGAGAATTGAATCTTGAAACCCTGTGAAACCCACGAAGCACAGACCTCTACCAAGGGCTTGAAAAACTAACAGGGACTTGGAATCAAACAAAGACTTACACGAATTCCTTCCTCACGGTGGAGGTTAACTACTAACTGCATCTCCCATATGAAGCACAAGAGACATTTCCTAATTGTGAACAAATAACAGGTCAGTGATCAGCACTTAAGCCCATATACATCTCTCTCTCTCTGTTTGGTTGCTTCAATTTAAGTCAACCGTTAGACTTAGGAAAGCCCTTCAGGGCTTTTTATTCCCCAAGAACCTGTTGTCATGTCCTGGGATAGACTTTACCTCATCCCCCATTTCCAGCAATACTGTGCCTGGGTCAGAACGGGCAGTGCTTTTAGGGGAGGCTCTCCACATCTTGAGGATGGACCCCATTGAACTGCACACGGTTCCTTCAAAGAACTTATGTTGAGATTGTGAGTGTATCCACCGTCACCTATATTAAAACAACACCCTTTTAGTTCAGCAGAGTCAACTTCTGTTCAACGGTTAATTTAGAATTATTATTTGTATTACTTTGCTATACAGTGAGAGGTCTTAAGCACTCATAGAAGTCTGAAATGATTAAACTGTTCCTTTGATAATGTCAGCACTATTCACTGACTTATAAGTGTAAAGGGGTATGAAGACTGTAGGAAAAATTCAAGCCATATTTTTCTTTGGGGAGAAAAAAGAAGACTGGAGAAAAATGAAGAGGTGGCCAAGTAATAGGAAATAAAATCAACAAAAAATAATTCATTAGCATAACAATGAAAAGAGAAAACCATTGTTCATGTAAGTCTGGTGCCAAGAAAAGAGTTTTAAATATGTACCATGATGGGTAAAAGTAAAGATATAAAACTATTCAAAAGACCAAGCATCAGAATAAGGCATATCCTAACAGAGGAAGAGAACAACACCCCACCTTACGATCCTTTTCTCAGATAACCCTGATTGTTTGCAGAAGGACTAGAGCCTGCACAAAGTCGCAGTCTTTAAGAAATGAACATCCAGAAATAAAATAGAATTTCTCAAGTTTCCAACTAGAAAGACATTTATATTCAAGACGTCCACTATGGACCCAGGAGGGATTCAGTGAATATGAACCTTTCCTACCAAATATAAACTGTTAAGCTTTTACAAACCTCACGTGAGTTGAAAGGATCAGAGCTAGCCATTCACCTTCACGTCAGGTCAACCCTGCATCTCCCACTTTAGCTAATATTCCGTAAAACATCACGCACCTACTAATCAAAAAGAGAAGCTACATCTATGTGCTTTTCGGAGGCAAGTTCACACAGAAAACAAATTCCTGTCTGGTATGTGGTACCTTTTCAAAAGAAATGAGCCCTATGTCTTCCAGGAGAAAACCAGACATGTAAAAAACAAACAGAAAGAAGACACATCCCAGGAATAAGTTATTTGTATCTACCATTAATTCCATTCCCTCCACCACATGGAACAGAAAATTATACACATCCTATGAAGGTGTGGGTGTTAGCCCAATTCCCAGTCAGGGACAGCTTCGGGCATCTAAGGCTATGTGTATTAATAAAAGGTATTTAAAAAAATATTTTCCTTCCATGTTCTCCCAATGACAAAGGCCTATCCATCCAAATCAGGATAGAAAACCCTCATATCAAATAATAAGAACATACATTGGACAGCACATGCATATACCAAGAACAAAACCATTAAGGACAATGCTAAATTACAGAGACTTAATTTCCAACAGTGGGTCTCACAAGTGATTTTTCTTGGGCTGTGTTGTCCAAAATTCCCCCAGTATTTTACATAGCAAGAAGTTTCTTTTTAGAACATATAAGCACATGCATTCTAATAGTTCACATTCCGTAAATCACTATTTTAAAATCATGTAAAATCCCAACATAGGGTCAATATATGTGAGTTTTGGAAAACTGTCCAAGTCAAAAGAGGCAACGGGTAAAGATGGTAGAAGAGACAATACTCAGCTTTGACTTGGTCATTTTCATGTAAAGTCATTATGACCATTTGCACGTAAGCTATTTCACTAATCTTGATAACTATACTAATTCTACAGCATGTACAATTCATTCTGATTGTCAACATTAATTACTAACCTAGTAAATCTCACTTTATTTTGTTTATGAAATATAAAAGTAACAATGGAATTATTTTTACATTCAAACTTATTGCTTCTCACTGCTATTGTTTCATCACTTAGAAGAAAGATTTTTAGCACAGAGGAGAGGAAGAGTAACATAGAGGAAGACAAAGAAATATATCTCTATCTTTGTGTCTATATTGACAGTTTTATATCTCTCTCTATCTCTCTATCCAGCTGTGTACTTCTCTACCCATCTACCTATGTGGAGACAAACTGCGATTCCTTGACCCACTTCTTTGGCCATTCACTGCTTCAATGTCGTATGTGCCCTGAGCAGGAACTGAATGAAGTTCACACCTTGATGCAGCAGGATAATGCTCTAAGCAACTGCTGTAGCTCATCAGGTTGTTGATCCTTACACTTAAGTTGTTAGGAGACGTACTCCACCTGAGGGACACCTACGTGCTCCATCACTGCTTCCTCTTCCACATCTCTTACCTCTCACTTGACCTCTGTTTCTTGAACAACTTGGCGCATTCTACTTAGCACCACTTTCAAAACACGGTCTGTTGATTTCCTACACATGAATGGTTTTTCCGTCCAAAGTCTGTAAAGATCAAACTTAATATCAGTAACACTATGTAAAATGTCACTAAGAAAACTAATTTTACACACCCTAGTTTTATGGCATCTGACAGCAAGGTCAAGAGCACATTTACGGGTCTGAACTCAGGTTTTATCCAAACTGACTGTATCCTGCATCGAGCAAAATTTAGGAGGCATTAACAAGTAATAGCCTTCCAATAAGGCATCTAACACAGACATATGCCTGTACCTGTGAGTGGATGCCCATACATAATAGCACTGCTTTCTAGAAGGGATAACCTACTTCCTTTTGGTATTGCTGCAATTAACAGATTTCTTCAAAGCACAAAACATACAAAATGTGTACCATTTAGAAAATAAATTCTTACAACTCCAAGTCATGGTTACTTTATTTGTAGTCACAACACTTTTTGTTTTTGCTCTGTTTAACTGAAAGGAAATAAAAATTCCCAGAGGAATTGCAGTGCTGTATTTATTGTAGCTCTATGAAAAGGATGAGGGTTTTCTCTATCTTTAAAGTGGATCCTTCCATAATGATCGGTTAGATTTAAATGTACCACTGAGAAAGGTCTCTGACATATTGTAATTTGAGTATAATGATGATTATGTTTCTTAACCACCCGTAACTTCACAATGCTTTTCCTGTTACTGTAGTCAGAACCAGTGGTGTGCACATAGGTCAGGTCACAGTAATTGTTCCAAATACAGGACCTCGCCCATTCTATATAAATACAGTACGGGAGTGACGTCACGGAAATGGCGCCGTGAGCAGCGCGTCTGACAGATCTCCCCAAAATCACAACAAATTTATCAACTAGAAACAGGAAAATTTATCTTCGGAGCATTACAGAGTTCCACACAAACTGAAAGCGAAAGGACTGTTATCACTTGAATCTGAGAGACGAGGGTGTGGAGGAAGCTACCGCAGGGACGTTCATTCAAGCCGCGAGGAAGTGCACCTGTGGTGAGTCAGCCCGCACTCGGGAGCCGCGAGCCGCCACAAGCAGTGCCCGGTTCGGTTGCAGAGCGAGCACCGCCCACACTCCGGAGTGGCGAGCAGCCACTGGCGCGTGCCCGGTCTGATTGCAGACCGAGCACCGCTAACGTTCCCAGCGGCCTGCGCACGGGGAGCGGGAGAGGCCCCAGGGCGGTATTCCCTACTTGGGAGATTCTCTCCACGGGAGGGGCACCTCACCCAGCCATTCAAGCTAACAATCAAGCATTGGGGGAGGGGCGCACACAGGCAGCCTGAAATACCTTTGGGAGCACAGCTGCGACCCAATTACTAAAATTAACTTAACCCGTGAAATCTGCGCACCCTCGATTCTAATTGATAAGGTCTCTCTCAGTTCACTGACCCAAGACAAGAGGCGTGATATTTTTTTGTGCCTCTCGCTAAAGGGGCGGGGGCAACTTCTGATTGATAGAGCCTCCATATTCAGGGATAAACGCTAACAACAAGGACTTGGCAGATAATAAGATCTATACTACACTAGTCGCAAGCAGAGACTAGTGCCTCTTCTTCCCAGCCAAAACAGGCTACAAAGTGTGGAAAGCCTGGGTTGAGAGGTTTAACTAAATGCTAGGCACTGAACAATCACCTTGACAACAATTGACTCCCACCCCCGCCTGATTACACTGGAGGCCCTGACTGCCAGAGCCTTTCCCAAAGCCTTGCACTGAGTAGGGATAGAGTGGGGATTTCCCAGCTCTTTGAGCCTCTTACTCCCCAGGCAGAAGCAGTGGCAGCCTTATAGCTGGATCACCAGGCTGCTAATTCAGGAAGGGGGGACTAGGAGAGAGAATCCAGGAAAGCAAACTCTCTCATCGTTGGACCCTGCAAACGCCAACAAGCCTTGACTACCAGCAAGACTAAAGCCAATTATATGACATTGCCATAGAATCCCATCAACTGCAAATCCCTACCTAAGTGTGACACAGGGGCAGAGCCTGGGGTACAAAGTCACCGACCAGGAAGAGGGAGAGAAAAGAAAAAGGAAGAAAAGTTAACATCTCAAAATCAAGAAAAATCCACACACTTTACAACTTGTTCCACTAATTTTTTGTTGTTGTTGTTTGTTTCTTCTATCTTATTGCCTTTATTTCCTCCACCTCGGTCCTTCTATTCTCTGCCCATCTTATGCTTCCCTTTTCTTGAACTACACTACCCATAAGTGTTACATTTTATTTCTCTTCTTCATCCTCACCCTCCTTTGGGGTTATACTCCAGGACACTTAACTCTCACTCTCTCCTCTTTTGTTTTTTGTTTGTTTTGCCTTATTTTGTTTTTTTCTCTTCCTTTTTTATTTCTTCCTTCGTTTTTCTCTTTTTCTTATTTTTTCCTTTCTATTCGTTTTTTCTTTTCTCATTTTACTTTCCTCCCATTTAATCCTCAATCACGAACAAATTAGTTAATTTGGGACTCAAGGTTTTTTTTTGGCTTTATTTTTTTTTTCGCTTTTGTTTTTGTTTTTTTCTTGTTTGTTTATTTTTGTGGCATTTTGGGTCCTCCCAACCCAAGGTCTCCATTGTATTTGGTCTTCGCTCCACTTAATACAACAGATTTTTACTTATTATTTTTATTTTTTTCTTCTTTATTATTCCTTTTTTTGTCCTTTCTTCTGGTTCCCTCTTATCCCTCTCATTATATCTCTTAGTTGACCATCACCCACAGGCAGATCATCTTATGCTTGTCTAAGATTTTCTTCCTTTCTTTTTTTTTTTTTTTTGCATTTAGTAGGTCCCTACTCCCCTTTTTTTTTGCCCCTTGAACTCTTCACCGCAAACCAGGCCCTCCATTATAGGCACAATATTTCCCTGAGGAGGGGAGAGGAGGAAAGGAGAAGAAAGAAAAAAAGGGGGAAATAATAAATTATTACTGCTTTTTTTTGTGGGGTGTTTTAACTTTTTTTTTTTTTTTTACTTTTTACTCTTTATTAATTCTAATTAGTGCTATCAACAAGACCACCCTCAGATGCCAATAAGAAAGAGGAAATCGAATATTATGGATACAAAAGAAAGTGAGGTAACACAAATAGATGTGGAAAAAACTATGGAGAAAAGACAACATATTGGAAGCCTTGGAGCTAAATGACAGAGAATTTAAAATAGAAATCTTAAAAATACTCAGAGATATACAAGAAAACACAGAAAGGCAATATAAGGAGATCAGAAAACAACTCAATGAACACAAAGAATATATTACCAAGGAAATTGAAACTATAAAAACAAATCAAACAGAAATGAAAAACTCAATTCACGAGCTGAAAAACGAGGTAACAAGCTTAGCTAGCAGAACAACCCAGATTGAAGATAGGATTAGTGAAATAGAAGACAAACAACTTGAGGCACAACAGAGAGAAGAAGAAAGAGACTCAAAAATAATAAAAAAGGAGAAAGCCCTACAGGAATTATCTGACTCCATCAGAAAGAATAACATAAGAATAATAGGTATATCAGAGGGAGAAGAGAAAGAAAATGGAATGGAAAATATACTCAAACAAATAATAGACGAGAACTTCCCAAGCCTGTGGAAAGAACTAAAGCCTCAAATTCAAGAAGCATACAGAACACCGAGTTTTCTTAACCCCAACAAACCCACTCCAAGGCACATCATAATAAAGATGACACAAACCAATGACAAAGAAAAATTCTCAAGGCAGCCAGGGAAAAGAAGAGTACAACATATAAAGGAAGGCCTATTAGATTATCATCAGATTTCTCAGCAGAAACTGTACAAGCTAGAAGAGAGTGGACCCCAATATTTAAATCCCTGAAAGAGAGGAACTTTCAGCCAAGAATACTATACCCATCAAAGCTATCCTTCAAGTATGAAGGAGATATAAAAACATTCACAAATACAGAAAAGATGAGAGAATTTATCACCAGAAAGCCCCCACTCCAGGAAATACTAAAGGGGGTTTTCCAACCAGATTCAAAGAACAAAAGAAAACAACACCACAAGTAACAGCTCCACCAAGAACACAATAAAACCAAACTTAAACTGTGACAACAAAGGAAAAAAAAGGGGGGAGAGAATGGAGATTAACAGTAGCAAAGGACGATGAAGTGCAGAAATACTTATAAGATAGGGTACTACAATGAATATGGTAGGTACCCTTTTCATTACTTAATGGTAACCACCCTAGAAAAAACCACCACAAAAACACATGACTTAAAAAAGGTAGCAACAGAGGAAAGAAGTATGGAACACAAACAAACAGAAACAAATGATAGAAAAACAAAAGAGAAGAATCAAACTAGATACAAAACTAACAGAAAGCAATTTATAAAATGGCAGTAGGGAACCCACAAGTGTCAATAATTACACTAAATGTAAATGGATTAAACTTACCAATAAAAAGACACAGAGTAGCAGAATGGATTAAAAAAGAAAATCCAACTATATGCTGCCTACAAGAAACACATCTAAGCAACAAGGATAAAAACAAATTCAAAGTGAAAGGCTGGAAAACAATACTCCAAGCAAACAACACCCAAAAAAAAGCAGGTGTAGCAATACTCATATCTGATAATGCTGACTACAAGACAGAAAAAGTACTCAGAGACAAAAATGGTCACTTCATAATGATTAAGGGGACACTGAATCAAGAAGACATAACAATCCTTAATATATATGCACCACACCAAGGAGCACCAAAATATATAAGACAGCTACTTCTTGACCTTAAAACAAAAACTAACAAAAATACAATCATACTTGGAGACCTCAATACTCCGCTGACGGCTCTAGATCGGTCATCCAAACAGAGAATCAATAAAGATATAGTGGCCTTAAACGAAATACTAGAACACCTGGATATGATAGACATCTACAGGACACTTCATCCCAAAGCGACAGAGTATACATTTTTCTCTAGTGTACATGGAACATTCTCAATAATTGACCATATGTTGGGCCACAAAGACAATATCAGCAAATTTAGAAAAATTGAAATTGTACCAAGCATATTTTCTGATCATAAAGCCTTGAAACTAGAATTCAACTGCAAAAAAGAGGGGGAAAAACCCACAAAAATGTGGAAACTAAACAACATACTTCTAAAAAATGAATGGGTCAAAGAAGAAATAAGCGCAGAGATCAAAAGATATATACAGACAAATGAAAATGAAAATACGACATATCAGAATCTCTGGGATGCAGCAAAAGCAGTAATAAGAGGAAAGTTCATATCACTTCAGGCCTATATGAACAAACAAGAGAGAGCCGAAGTAAACCACTTAACTTCACACCTTAAGGAACTAGAAAAAGAAGAACAAAGACAACCCAAAACCAGCCGAAGAAAGGAGATAATAAAAATCAGAGCAGAAATAAATGAAATAGAGAACAGAAAAACTATAGAAAAAATCAATAAAACAAGGAGCTGGTTCTTTGAAAAGATCAACAAAATTGACAAACCCTTGGCAAGACTCACCAAGGAAAAAAGGCACAGGACTCAAATAAATAAAATCCAAAATGAAAGAGGAGAGATCACCACAGACATCATAGATATACAAAGAATTATTGTAGAATACTATGAAAAATTATATGCCACCAAATACAACAATCTAGATGAAATGGATAAATTCCTGGAACAATACAACCTTCCTAGACTGAGTCATGAAGAAGCAGAAAGCGTAAACAGACCAATCAGCAGGGAGGAAATAGAAAAAACTATTAAAAACCTCCCCAAAAATAAAAGTCCAGGCCCAGACGGTTATACTAGTGATTTCTATCAAACATTCAAAGAAGACTTGGTTCCTATTCTACTCAAAGTCTTCCAAAAAATTGAAGAAGAAGCAATACTTCCAAACACATTTTATGAGGCCAACATAACCCTCATACCAAAACCTGGCAAGGATAGCACAAAGAAAGAAAACTACAGACCAATATCTCTAATGAATACAGATGCTAAAATTCTAAACAAAATACTGGCAAACCGAATACAACAACATATTAAAAAAATAATACATCATGATCAAGTGGGATTCATCCCAGAATCTCAAGGATGGTTCAACATACGCAAAACGGTTAAAGTAATACACCATATCAACAAAACAAAGAACATAAACCACATGATCTTATCAATAGATGCAGAAAAGGCTTTTGATAAAATACAACACAATTTTATGTTTAAGACTCTCAACAAAATGGGTATAGAAGGAAAATATCTCAACATGATAAAGGCCATATATGATAAACCATCAGCCAACATCATTTTAAACGGCATAAAACTGAGGACTTTCTACCTTAAATCAGGAACAAGACAGGGTTGTCCACTCTCTCCACTCTTATTTAACGTGGTGCTAGAAGTTCTGGCCAGAGCAATCAGACAAGACAAAGAAATAAATGGCATCCATATCAGAAAAGAAGAAGTAAAGGTATCACTTTTTGCTGATGATATGATCCTATACATCGAAAACCCGAAGGACTCCACAAAAAGATTATTAGAAACAATAAACCAATACAGTAAGGTCGCAGGATACAAAATTAACATACAGAAGTCCATAGCCTTTCTCTATGCCAACAATGAAATATTAGAAAACGAACTCAAAAAAATAATCCCCTTCACGATTGCAACAAAAAAAATAAAATACCTAGGAATAAACATAACAAAGAATGTAAAGGAACTATATAATGAAAATTACAAAGCATTGTTAAGGGAAATCGAAAAAGATACAATGAGATGGAAAAATATTCCTTGTTCTTGGATAGGAAGAATAAATATAATCAAAATGGCCATATTATCCAAAGCAATATACAAATGTAATGCAATTCCCATCAAAATTTTTATGAGATTTTTTAAAGAAATGGAACAAAAAATCATCAGATTTATATGGAACTATAAAAAACCCCGAATAGCCAAAACAATCCTAAGGAAAAAGAATGAAGCTGGGGGCATTACAATACCTGACTTTAAACTATATTATAGGGCCACAATAATCAAAACAGCATGGTATTGGCAGAAAAATAGACACTCAGACCAATGGAACAGAATAGAAAGCCCAGAAATAAAACCACATATATATGGTCAAATAATCTTTGATAAAGGGGCCAACAACACACAATGGAGAAAAGAAAGCCTCTTCAACAAATGGTGTTGGGAAAACTGGAAAGCCACATGCAAAAGAATGAAACTCGAATACAGCGTGTCCCCGTGTACTAAAATTAATTCAAAATGGATCAAAGACCTAAATATAAGACCTGAAACAATAAAGTACATAGAAGAAGACATAGGTACTAAACTCATGGACCTGGGTTTTAAAGAACATTTTATGAACTTGACTCCAATGGCAAGAGAAGTGAAGGCAAAGATAAATGAATGGGACTACATCAGAATAAAAAGTTTTTGCTCAGCAAGAGAAACTGATATAAAAATAAACAGACAGCCAACTAAATGGGAAATGATATTTTCAAGCAACAGCTCAGATAAGGGCCTAATATCCAAAATTTACAAAGAACTCATAAAACTCAACAACAAACAAACAATCCAATAAAAAAATGGGAAGAGGACATGAATAGACACTTCTCCCAGGAAGAGATACAAATGGCAAACAGATATATGAAAAGATGCTCAGCTTCATTAGTTATTAGGGAAATGCAAATCAAAACTACAATGAGATACCACCTCACCCCTGTTAGATTAGCTATTATCAACAAGACGGGTAATAGCAAATGTTGGAGAGGCTGTGGAGAAAAAGGAACCCTCATTCACTGTTGGTGGGACTGTAAAGTAGTACAACCATTATGGAGGAAAGTATGGTGGTTCCTCAAAAAACTGCAAATAGAACTACCTTATGACCCAGCAATCCCTCTCCTGGGTATATACCCCAAAACCTCAGAAACATTGATACGTGAAGACACATGTAGCCCCATGTTCATTGCAGCACTGTTCACAGTGGCCAAGACATGGAAACAACCAAAAAGCCCTTCAATAGAAGACTGTATAAAGAAGATGTGGCACATATACACTATGGAATACTACTCAGCCATAAGAAATGATGACATCAGATCATTTACAGCAAAATGTTGGGATCTGGATAACATTATAAGGAGTGAAATAAGTAAATCAGAAAAAAACAAGAACTACATGATTCCATACATTGGTGCAACATAAAAATGAGACTAAGAGACATGGACAAGTGTGTGGTGGTTACCAGGGGTGGGGGGAGGGAGGACAGGGGGAGAGTTAGGGGGAGGGGGAGGGGCACAGAGAACTAGATAGAGGGTGGCGAAGGACAATCTGACTTTGGGCGAGGGGTATGCAACATAATTTAATGACAAAATAACCTAGACATGTTTTCTTTGAATATATGTACCCTGATTTATTAATGTCATCCCATTACCATTAATAAAAATTTATTTAAAAAAAAAAAACAACAAAAAAAACAAAAAACAAATACAGTACGGGAGGCTATCTTCACAACGTCCACCAAGGTTAATGGCACCAAGAGCTGTGACCGGGTATTAACAGTGCAAGAGCCAATTCCTACCAGTAGGGGTCCTCTGCTGTGTCTGGCTCTATTTTTTCCACCCATATTTATGCACCACCGCATCCTTCCTGACACTGAACATTCCCATGATGTTATCCAAGAATATCATTGTTGCCTACTCCTCCTACAACCTCTGTGTACATTAGCCCCTGTTTTTTGTCCTATTGGAGCATCATTACCTTTCTTTATCTTATCTTACATTGTACCTTTGTTATCCTCACCACAGAAAAGATAACCGAAAAAAATAGAGACCTTGTCCACCTCTGAAACGTGCCCCAGTGGCTATGCCATTGCTACGCACAGAACAAGTCCTCAATTATATATCTGTTGAAGGGAGCAACATAGCAAGGCTATCTTCACAAACTACATTTTTCCTCTGCTTAGAAACTCGCATAAAAGCCATGACCATGAGGTAGTTTTACTAAGCCACACTGCTTTCTACACCCAACACAAAGTACCAAACCAAGCCCAGCTTTCAGTTACTACAGAACCGGAAAACAGGAAGGTCATGTGCCAGGATCAATGCCTATCAATTGCCTGCCGCATACCAAAGACCCATGTGCCCAAAAAAGGGAACTGACCTCCGGTGCTGCTGTTAAAAGACACGGGAGGTTATTTATCAAAGAATAACCTAATGTATGGCATCCTGAGTACCCAAATATATTACCTACACTAGAAGGTGAAAAGCCACTGTACTGCCCAGCTTATGATGGAGAAATTTTAATTGTTTCCTGTGAGGCTGTCACACGGAAGAGTGACTCTGCACAAAACCAAAGAGGACAAATGCTTCAAATTACAGAATGAAATAATGAGACTATCTCAGAAAACAATAAAAACACCCCAAATTGGGGTTATCTGTGAAATTAAATGTAACCATAAAAGAGTCCATGCTCAGGGTCCCTTACTTAAGAGTCACTGAGCCTGACCAGGCGGTAGCGCAGTTGATTGAGTGTTGGAATATAATGCGGAGGACCCAGGTTCGAGATCCTCAAGGTCACCAGCTTGAGCAAAAGCTCATGTGGTTTGAGCAAAGCTCACCAGCTTGCACCCAATGTGGCTGGCTCCCTCAAGGGCTTACTCACTCTGCTGTAACCCCACCCTCAAGGCACATATTGGAAATCAATCAATGAACAAGTAAAGTGCCACAAAAAAAACCTAATAATTGATGCTTCTAATCACTCTCCGTTACTGTCTGTCTGTCCCTATCTGTCACTCTCTGTGACTCTTTCTCTGTTTAAAAAAAATGGTTAAGAAACACTGAAATGTGAAAGGACGTAGAAGACGACACACATAGTGACAAGATTTTCAGATATTCTTCCTTCAAGAGGACTAGAGACTGAATCAAAATAAACTCACAAACAGTACGCTGAAATCAGTCATCATGGACACACTTTGTACCAGTCACTCTGGTTACATGAAGACAACATTTATAAGGATGGAGAGCAAGGATAAGGAGAGCTAATTCAGTTACTTAGGGTAGTCGGTCTGTGTTAACAGAGGTCATTTCCTTTCTTCAAGAACTGAACTTCTCTTTCAATGTCAAATGTCTCCTCAAATAGAGACCTTTTCAAGACCTTTCCCCCAGGCACAATGAGAAGTAATTCTTCCCTACTCACCTTTGGGGGCTATCTTATGCGCAGCCCTCACTGTAGCTCTTGGGTAACACCAAACGTATTCCTGCACTCTTTTCCTCTGCAGGAGTCTATTCCAAATTCAAAAAGCCTTTTGGAAAGCCTGTGGACATTTCTTCTCAGACGCTGAACCGGACAGTGTTGACTCTATTGGGTCCTGATGGTAATGATGTTTCAAAGTCCTTCACTCATTCTCTCCGGTATTTATAAGATGAGGAAAAGACTGAATGCTAACTACTATTGGCTCCAATGAGATTCTCCACCAGTCCAGTGTAGGAACACAAAACGTGTCTAGAAATACTACTCATCGAGGTACAGAGCTAGAACATTATCCAAAAACTACTTACTTTTTCCTTCATATGTTTGGCAGCGTCCCTAGCATCTTCCAGCCTCCCCAAAGTAGGAAAAGCAAAGCCTGTGGACTTGCTTGTGTCTCAGTCCTTTGCTTAAAAGAACTATAATTGAAATTTTCAATTTAAGGTTTCCTCAAATGTTAACTGAAAAACCTTCAGTCTCTTGAGAATTTCTCACACAGCCTCTTACTTTGCTACAAAGCACACAGTGTATTATCAACCCTGTGAAAGTTGGTAATAGTGCACAAAACACACAACCTTTAACCTCTTCCTTACATTCCTATGACTCTGTGGTCCACTTTCCACTTACTCTGTCCTACACCATCCCAGGCCCCACTTGCTCCATATAGTGGCCAGTAGCGTTACTTCTCTGACCCTCTCACTCCCTCATCATCGAGAGGCACATTGCACCCATTGCTGTGAGTGCTTTCACAACAGAACACTGGTTCCCAGAACATAACATGAACTGTAATTTAGCTGACCTTCCTACCCGTTTCGCATCTGTGTTTGGCAGCAGACGGGCACATTGGTTGCGAGAGTCGCCTTCCATTCCATTCTGGGACCAACCTTTCCAAATGCTGCTTCAAGAATCTTCATTGGTCTTTCCACTGAAGCCTTCTACCAACAGCTGCCCAGGCCACCCGTGTGCTGTCAATGCTGCAACATGGACACACTGAATGAAAAACAAGTCAATACCCAAAGAATCAAATTTCACTGCGCAGGGTTTTTGAGTTCAAGAGAAGCATCACACAAAAGTTTCCTCTTGAAGCCTTACTTCACTGTGTCAGCTGTAGAGCAAAAGGAGCGGTGACCTCAGGAAACAAGGCTGCATTTCTCCTAGACACAGCCCGGTTTTGTTTTTGCTCTTGCCTTTTAGTAAGTACTTAAGCCAGGGTGTCCCGAGCATCCAGGCTGAAGGGACCCTAGACTTTTCGTGGCCACTATCCATGCTCCTTGTTACCTCCCACACATGGCCTGGAAGCTCGGTGGCACATATCATCCACCTGGGCCCAACTTCCTACCATAGTGCAAAGCAAGTCTTAAATGATAGAAAGAAGAGGGAGACAGCCACAGGAAGCTGGGCCGGAGCTGACGTGGCATGGACACAGAAACACACTGCTCAAGGTCCAGGAAGCTGATGATGAGTGGAACTAACATTGTGTGTGCTGGGTCTAACTCATCTCTGGGCCTCCTCCTGAATCCCATGCACTATCATCCGGTCCAGGACTTGCGGGAGGTGAATGCACAGGTAGAGACTATTCATCCCACGGTGCCCAATCCATATACCTTACTGAGCTCATTGCCCCAACCAATACTTATTATTCTGTCCTAGATTTGAAGGATGCCTTCTTTTGTATTCCCCTGGCACTTCAGAGCCAAGGGATCTTTGCCTTTGAATAGAATGACCCAGATAATAGACTGGTGGGGCAGTTCACTTGGACCAGACTACCACAAGTGTTTAAGAATTCCCCCACCATTTTTAATGAAGCCCTCAGCAAAGATCTGCAGGCTTTCCGCTTCTCCCATCCATCAATCGTACTGCTTCAGTATGTGGATGACATCCTCATAGCTGCCAAGGATGAAGGAGAGTGTAAGGAAGCTACCTTGGACCTGCTACAAGATCTCGGGCAAATAGAGTATAGAGTCTTCACCAAGAAGGCTTAGATTGTGATGCAAACTGTAAGTTATTTGGGTTATAACTTACAGGGAGGGCAAAGGACATTATCCACCCAGCGAATTTAGATAATCTTGCAGATCCCCGAGCCTACTAACAAGAGACAGGTATGAGAATTCCTGGGTGCAGTAGGATATTGCCGACTGTGGATATTAGGCTTTGCAGAACTAGCTGAACCCCTGCATGAATTAACCAGGGGTAAGGAAGAGCAGTTCACATGGTCAGATAAGAAGAAGCAAGTATTCCAAGGGCTGAAAGAGGCCCTGGTGGCTGCCCCAGCTTTGGCCCTGCCAGATCTGGCCAAACACTTTCAGCTATTTATAGCAGAAAAGGGAGGGGTAGCCTTAGGGGTACTGAGCCAGGAACTTGGGCCGTAGAAGAGGCCTGTCGCCTATCTGTCCAAGAGACTTGATCCTGTAGCCTCAGGATGGCCAACATGTCTGAGGGCACTTGCTGCCACCTCCATACTAGTCAAGGAGGCTAATAAATTAACTTTAAGGCAGGAGAACATCAAAGTCATTGAGGAACACTATGTAGAGCAAGTGCTGTGAGCACCTCCTGACTAGTGGCTATCTAATGTGTGGCTAGTGCAGTATGAGGCTCAGCTGCTGAACCCTCCATCTGTTCAGTTTTTCAAAACTGCTGCCCTGAACTCAGTGACTCCACTTTGGTCCACAGTTGCAAACAAATCCTTGATACAGTAACTGGCTCCCGCCCGGAATTAAGGATCAAGCATATGGGAAGGCAAACCTGACCCTCTTTACAGACAGGAGCAGTTTTATTAAGGATGGACAGCGACATGCAGGGGCAGCAGTAACCACGGAAAATAAGGAGGGAAAAGTTGCCAACATATATAACTGACAGCCGGTATGCATTCGCCACTGCCCATGTCCACGGAGCCATATACAAGGAGAGAGGCTTACAGACAGCAGGGGGGAAAGACATTAAAAATCGCAATGAAATTCTTGCCCTCCTAAACGCCATTTGGCTACCTAACAAAGTTGCCATCATCCAATGCAAAGGACACCAGAGAGGGGCAGCTACTAGGCCACAAGAAAGCCTTCTGCCATTGCTCCCTAAGCCAACGCTACCTCCGTATCCTAGATATTCCCTAGAAGAAGAACAGGAAGGGATGCAGTTGAAAGGGAAGAAAAATCAGCAGGGAGAGATAGAACTTCCAGACTCCTGGCTCTATTTACCCCAGGGAATAGTAAGAGAAATAGTAGGAAGTATTATGTAGGGCCCAACAATAGAGATATTGTCCACTCCATTGTCTCGAGGTGCAGCATCTGTGCCAGAGTAAATGCACAGAATAAGAAGCTACCCCCCTTTATGAGGTATAGGGGGAAAGCTCCGGGAGAACTGTAAGAAATAGATTTCACAGATATAACCCCTAGGAACTCAGGTTATAAGTATCTACTAGTATTATTAGACACCTCAGGATAGGTAGAAGCATTCCCCACGTGAGGAGAGGCTGCTTCCACAGTCTGCAAAGTCTTATTAAGGGAAATCATACCTAGATATAGCATTCCCCTAACCCTAGGATCAGACAATAGACCTGCATTCATATCCAGGATATCTAAAAAATTAGCCACTAAGTTAGGTATTAATTAAAAATTGCATTGCATTTATAGGCCCCAAAGTTCAGCACAGGTAGAAAGAATGAACAGGATTCTGAAGGAAACTATAATTAAGCTGAGAGGGGAGACCGGCGAAAACTAGGTTGAGCTCCTCCCTTTCGCCCTTTTTACAACAAGATATAAACCCTATCTCAATAAATAGACCACTTATAAAATCTTATTTGGGCAACCTATGCCCCTTGTACCTCGATTGACCAGAGGGAAACTAGAGATTTCTAATCATAATTTCCTCAAGTCCTTGCAGGCCCTGCTCCAGAGTAGAAAGAAAGGTCATTGAACTGAAAGCCTGCCAGGCTTCCAGGCCCCATCAAGGGACACATCTCTGCTGTAGAAAGTAGGACATAAGAAGGTTTTACAGGTTACTCAGAAAACTGTTCAAAGACTGTCCAAGAGGCGCTTCTAGAAGTACACCACCCAAAGACTGACTCCCACGTAGATGGGTCCACACACCATGATCCTGAGCACCCCCACTATTGCCAAGGTAGAAGGCATACCCGCCTGGGTCCAACGCAGCTGGCTGAAGTTTGCAGTCCCAGCAGAGACACCTTTGTAGACAGTGAAGACTGACCCTGCCAACCCTTGTAAGCTGACCCTGAGAAGGACAGCATGCCCTGCTTCAGCCACAAACCAGAAGTTAACTAGTCCATGCATAGCTAATGCCTAGAGGAACTAACTAAGGACTCTTTTAATCAGGCTTTAGGAAAAGGGAAACTAGGATAAAAAGAAAGTCAACTTAATTGTTACTAAAGGTTAAAGATTTTTAAATCAAGAGTTTTGACTAGAAAGGAATTGTATAGTTTTGATAATAGAAAGTATAAAATATAGAGGTACTTTTTAAAAGAAAAGGGAAAAGTGAGTTGTCATGAAGGCCAGTTATTTCTAGATAAGAAAGTGCATAAAAGTTAAAGGTTTATGTAAGTTTCAGAAGGTTTGTGTAAGTTGCAGAAGGTTTGTGCAAGTTATAAGAAGTTAGTACAAAGAAGAAAAATACAAGGCAGGACACGTTACTTGTGTATCAGCCCTGCCGATATTGCAGGAAAGTATCAATAGTTTATTATCTTAAAACAGTGTGTGCTTGTGTACTTTTGCAAAGATATTGTACAAATGTGCTGAAAACATTGTAACCTTGTAGGTTTCGCCTATAAATACCCCTCTCCCCCTGAGCTCATCGCTGACCATTGTGAGAGGCGTAGTAGGCTAATCACTAGCCAGTGTATAAGACCCAATTAGCTTCTAGCTATGGTTAAAGTAGAAAATTCTCATGAGCCCAGCCTTATACCATTCTCCCCAATGATGAAGAATCAAGGGTTTGATTTATACCCAAAAGAGATGGGGGAATGTTAGATTCAGGGAGTACTGGGGCTGCCAAAGAGTGTAACTATTGAAGGAACAGGGAGTGCTGCAAAGAGTGTAACTATTGAAGGAAAGTAAGTGCTGATATGGCTCCTGTGAGGCTGGGAACAAAGAAGGTCAGAGACCCTTATCAGAAGTTTAGGTTTGAAATTCACCACTAAGCTAAAACCAGCCCCTGTAGCTATGCCGGCCCCTGTTGCTATGCTGCGTGTGACCTCCCTAGCCAATAGCTAAACTGCCACATCTGCTTCTGTCTATGCTTGCTCAATTAGGATATATAAGGGCATGGCTGTAAGCTCAAGGTGCGGCTCCCATTTGCAGCTCCTTGTGGGCACGGTGTCTCTGGACATCTCGGGAGTTCGCCCCTGTATAGGTTAAACTGGCTAATAAAGTAACATCTTAACTCCTTAAAGTCTCCGACATTTGTTCTCGTACCCGGTGGATGCTACACTGATGAAGAACTATTTCAGCAGTTTCTCCTTCTTCAAAGACTTGTACATCAACATAAAGCTCCATGTTTTATAGGACATATTTGAGCTCACTCCATGCTCCCTGGAGCTTTAGTGTAAGGGAATGCCCTTGTTGATCAAGCTACCCAAAAGAAAATTATTGGAGCAACCATAACAGATCAAGCAACTCAGTCTCATACTATCCATCACCAGAATGCTGCAGCCCTGCGTAAACAGTTTCAACTTTCTCGGGAAGCAGCACAGCAGATTGTTAAATCTTTTCCAAGGTGTCCTATACTACAATCTGTCCCTTTGTTTGGAATTAACCCTCGAGGACTCCTACTGGGACAACTTTGGCAAATGGATGTTACTCATATACCTTCATTTGACAAACAGTCCTTTGTCCACGTTACAGTAGATACTTATTCTGGATTTATAATAGCCTATGTCAGAACAGGAGAGGCTGCTAAGCATGTTATAGCTCATTGTCTGTATGCATTTTCTATTATTGGACTTCCTAAACTGATTAAAACTGACAATGCTCCTGCATATGTAGGAAAAGCATTTACTACATTTTGTCAGACTTTTGGATTTGACCTAAGGACAGAATTCCTTACAATCCCCAGGGTCTAGGCATTGTAGAGCATGCACATCAAACACTTAAAAACCAATTGGAAAAAATAAAAAAGGGGAATTATACCCTCAAACTCCTGCAAATCTTCTCTGTCATGCTTGAGCATGATTAGTCATCTGCTTCCACCTGCCTGTCCAGCCCCAAAATAACTTGGAAGAAAAAGCCATTATTTACATTTGGGGGAAAAAGTCAACAAGGGACATTCAGACCATGGTCTGTGCTCTTGTGATTGGACCCCCTCCCTCATCCTCATCCCCAGGTCCCTCCCTCTTCTCCCCCTGACTACTTGGGTTACTTGTTCCTGTATTCTTTCTCAACAAGCTTGTGGTACAAAGATGTAGCATGATGAAAGGTTATTATCAGATTACTCATCTTTGCCTCCTGGGTATGTTCTAATTCTGTTCTAATTCCATCCCTCTGGGGAGAGAGAGAAGCACAAAATGTATCTCTCCTCCGTGGTCTCGCCTGGCAGGCTATTGTCCTCCCTGCTGGCTGACCCATGTGCTCTTGTCCTCCCTGCTGGCTGACCCGTGTTTCTGGGAAAGAGAGTTTCATATAGCTTTTCAGAGGCTGCAAATACAATCTGGCAACATTGATCCCTTTTTTATTAGCTAAGTTGTCATTATTTGCTGCCTATTGTAAGAAAAAAAACAAAAACAGTTCTTTGCCCCAAGAAGTGGAAACAATGGGCTTCCTTTCTCTCTCGATGGCGGGCAGGACAGGGGAAATGCCGGCGGGATCTGAACTTCTGCACGTGACCATGTCTGCTCACCGGGTCTTAGCACACAGGTGGTTCCCCTTGTGGGTTCTGAAACTGACCTGCAGCCAGATTCCGAGTGGGAGAGCCTTTTGTGTTTTGGCAGTTTAGTGGGGAAATCATTTTGTGTTACTCCTTAACAATTAAACAAATTTTAATTTTTTTTTTTTAAGAAAAAGAAAGCTTTATAAATGTTGGTTATTTTAATGAGATTTTCCCCTGCTTTTTTTCTTTTAAGATAAAATTGACATTTCATAGAATTGGTCACCTCACATTGTACAGCTCAGTGGCATTCAGCATGCTCATGGCGTTGCACAGTCTGCAGCCCTATCTGGGCCCCAAACATGTCACCGTCCCCCAGGGAAAGCTCGAGCCCATTAAGCAGTCACTCCTCATTCCCTTCCTGCTCAGATCCAGCCCCAGGCAGCCACGAAGCCACTTCCAGTCTCTCGTGACTTACCTCTTCTGGGCATTTCCGTGGCATGGTACGGGCGGAACCTTTTGTCACTCAGCATACTTCTGAGGTTCATGTAAGGACCAAGAGAAGATCAGAAAATAAGCAGGGCACTAATGAAACAGGGAACTTAAGGGTTACAGGCAGGTCCTGCTCCTGTTCTGTTAGGAATAACATACCCAAGGTCATTCAAAAACAGAGACAGATTGGGACCCTGTGAGGCTGAGGGAAAAAAAAGAAAAAGACAAACGTTTGCATTCTATTGGTTAAAAGACCCTTATCAGAAGTTTATGTTTGGAATTCGCCAATGAGCTAGACCCCAGCCCCTGTTGCTATGCTATGTGCAGCCCCCTTAGAAAATAGGTTACTGCCACATCTGCTTTTGTATTATGCTTGCTTGCTTAGCTTATAAAAAGATTTAGCTGTGAGCACTAGGTGCGATTCCCATCTGCAGCTCCTTGTGAGTACGGTGTCTCTGGACACCTCAGGAATTTGCCCCTGCGCAGGTAAAACTGGCCAATAAAGTTACATCTATACTCCTGAAAGTCTCCGACATTTGTTCTTGTACCCGGTGGATGTTACATCTCTGGGGGCTCGCCCGGGATTTCCCTTGGTGGAGTTTTTGGTCGGAGACCGGAGGGACAGCTCGAGCTGAGTAAGTACTCTTTGAGGATACTCATTTGGTTTTGTTTTTGAGCTCTGGAGCATATAAACCTGAGGTAGCAGGTGGGACGCCGCTGGTAACCTACCCAGGGCTTTCAAAACGGGACGCTGTTTTCTGAAAGGAATTGTTAACTCTAGGAGTTAACGTTAGAAGTGACCAGTCACATTAGGAATTTCTGCGCCGCGCTGCACTGCGTTTTGTCGGTGTGCGAATGCCTGAATTGAGTGTGAGACAATCTTTTACTCTAGCCTTTTTGTTTATTGTGGTATTTTGATAATTGTTTTGTTAATTCTTGAAGGTTTAGAAGCAGACAAAGCGGGATACAGAAGAATGGGACAACAAGAGTCTGTACCCGGTTCTCCACTTGAGTGCCTGCTAAACAACTTTTCTGATTTTCAGAAAAGAGCCCAGGGGTACGGAGGGCCACCTCCAGACTGAGAGACCCTCTGGACCTTGAGTCAGTAAGAATGGCCCGCTTTCAATATAGGGTGGCCCACTGAGGGAACTTTTGATCTTCCTATTGTGTTTGTTGTCCGATCTATTATTTACCAGGTGCCCCATCCAGACCAATATTTGTATATAGATGTGTGGGTTGATATTGCCACAGAGAAGCCAGGGTATATCAGAAAGTACATAAAGAATGGCAAGAGAAGGCCCTGGATGGTTGGCTCAGTGGTAGAGCGTCGGCCTGCTGTGCAGGAGTCCCAGGTTCGATTCCCGGCCAGGGCACACAGAAGAAGTGCCCATCTGCTTCTCCACCCCTCCCCCTCTCCTTCCTCTCTCTCTCACACTTCCCCTCCCACAGCCGAGGCTCCATTGGAGCAGAGATGGCCTGGGCACTGGGGATGGCTCTTCAGTCTCTGCCCCAGGTGCTAGAGTGGCTCTGGTCACAACAGAGCAACTCCCTGGAGGGGCAGAGCATCGCCCCCTGGTGGGCAAAGCATCGCCCCCTGGTGGGCGTGCTGGGTGGATCCCGGCCGGGCGCATGCGGGAGTCTGTCTGACTGTCTCTCCCCGTTTCCGGCTTCAGAAAAATACAGAAAAAAAAAAAAAAGAATGGCAAGAGAGAGAAAGAAGGGCAGTATGTGTTACTGCAAGTAACCAGAGGGCAGGGAAAGGCAGTAGAAAGGAAAAGGAGAAGATCAATTCCCCGGTACAGTCCACTGTACCGTCATCTAGAATTTACCCTGTCTTGCTTGAACCGCTGGAGGATCCCTTAGACCCAGTAAATTTCCCTCCTCCCTATCGGTGGCAGGGAGAATCTGATTCCACACAGCAGGGTGTGAGTGGATTTTTGAGTCCACCACAAACCCGAGGAGGGGCGATGGGTGATATATTTGCCTTCTTCTGCAGGAGATGCCGCCATCTTGCCTTTGTCTCCTTCTGCAGGAGGAGCCGCCATTTTGTCTCCTTCTCCTGCAGGAGGTGCCAAGGGGAGCGTGGCCATTTTACCGCTCCAGGAAACGCCGCCAGCACCAGATGCTGGTACACAAGAGCCCCCTCATTTTATTTATGTGCCTTTTTCCACCAGTGATTTATACAATTGGAAGCGGGAAAATCCTCCTTTTTCTGAGAAACCGCAGGGACTAATATCCTTGCTTGAGACAGTGTTTAGGACCCGCCAGCCAATGTGGGATGACTGTCAACAGGTCTTAGAAACTCTTTTTACTACAAAAGAAAGAAATAGAATAATGAGAGAAGCAGCAGAGGCTGTTTTAGAGGATGGGGGGAACAGATATGGAAGTAGAGAATGTCCTTTCTAAACAACCCCCAAAATGGGACCCAAATAGCTCAGGGGAAAGGGAAGCACTCTTAGCAGACTGTCCAAACCAAGGATTGCTAGACCCATAGAATACATAGAGAGTTTAGCGTACTATCACCAGCACCCACCTGTAGGCAGGTGGCATGGTCAGTGTTGGGCAGATAAAATGTATTATGCTCACTTTGTTAAAGAGGCAGTTGCCCAGGTGATATTAATGTGTGTTGAGAATTGTTGTAGCCTGAGGCTTGGTTTTGGGATTAAGCCTGTACCACCCTTTTTGGTGTGAGGTGGTACAATCCTATCATGCCTCAGAGAAGTGACTTTGTATTAGAGACTTCCCTATTATGTATATTGGATTAAGGGTTTGGGTTTCTACACTATAAAATGGGAACAGAGCAGGAGTTTGTCGCTTCTGGTTCCTGAGATCATCATTAGAAGAGAGAGCAGAGGAGAGCAGAGAAAGGCCACATGGAGGAGGCCAGGAGAAGCAGCCAAGATGGTGGAGTGCTGAGTGAGATGCCAGTTTGTGTAGAGTTTGTATTTGGGATAAGGAAGGAGATGGGGAACTGAGGAGAATAAGGCTGGTGAGCTAGAAACCTTTGATTCTAGGAAACTTGGATAAGTCAGTGGCTTTGTGAGCACTGAATGTGACTGGGTTTTGGAGCCCAGTGTGTATTTTTACTTGCTCACCAGGTGCAAGCTAGGATTAAAGACTATGGCCCACCAGTTTGTGGCTCCATTGTTTCTTTACCAACTGTCTGAATCCAATGCGAACCTGCATGGGTGGTTGCTCTGATGCTGGCCCTGGCCGTGGCCACTGGCTTTACATTTGGCCACTGGCTTTACATTTGGCAGGATTCGATACAGATCGGCAAGGAGCCTTTGAGCAGTGGAGTAGAGGACTGGCTAGCGTTAGGGTTCCCTGTAAGGCCAGGAGCCAGGGCGACCAGGCCCACCATCAGAGCAGCCCAGCCCTTGCAGGTTCGCATTGGATTTGGACAGTCGGTAAAGAAACAGCAGAGCCACAAACTGGTGGGCCATAGTCTTTAATCCTCGCTTGCACTCGGTGGGCAAGTAAAAACACACACTGGGCTCCAAAACCCAATCACATTCAGTGCTCACAAAGCTACTGATTTATCCGAGTTTCCTAGAATCAAAGGTTTCTAGCTCACCAGCCTTATTCTCCTCAGTTCCCCATCTCCTTCCTTATCCCAGATACAAACTCTACACAAACTGGCATCTCACTCAGCAATCCGCCATCTTGGCTGCTTCTCCCGGCCTACTCCACGTGGCCTCCTTCTGCTGCTGGCTCTACTTTCTCTGCTCTCTCATGCTAATCTCAGGAACCAAGAGAGCAAACTCTCATTCCGCCCCCATTTTATATTGTAGCTTCACAACCTCTAATCCAATATACAAAGTAGGGAAGTCCCTAATACAAAGTCACTTCTGAGGCATGATTGGATTGCACCACCCCACATCAAAAAGGGTAGGAAAGGCTTAATCCCAAAACCAAGCCCCAGGCTACAAGGATTCCGCCTGCCTTTAGCCCACCCCAACACACATTAATATCACCTGGGTGATGACATCTTTAACAAAGTGAACATAATACATTTTATCTGCCCAACATTCCCCATGGCTGTCATTTTGGGGATCGTAGGCTGGCTGACTTTTACAGCCATGTGTGAAGAAACTGAGAGCTCTGTGGAAGAGGATGCCCGGGACCTGCCAACCGAGCAGTGGAAGGAGCTGGAGAAAACGTGGGTGAAACAGATGCTGACCCTGGAGCTGGAGGAAGCGCTGGAGGAGGAGGCTGACCAGGTTTGTGAGATTCACCTGGAAAAGGAGTAGCTGCTGGAGGAGGATTCACAAGTTCGTGAGTTGCAGCTTGCCCTGGATGTTGTGGAGAGCCAGCAGCGGCAGGAGGCCGGGGCTGAGGCTGATGCTGAGCCCGGGTCCAGAGCTGCAAGGTCTGCAGTGAAGAAGGTGGCAGCGGCCCGGGGTTTGAGCCTGGCAGCAGGAGTTGGTGTTTTCAGTTCCTTTTTGGAGGATGAGGAGAATCGGGCTGAAGTTGCAATCCACAGTCTCCATAAGGTGAGAGCCCAGCTGGAA
Source organism: Saccopteryx leptura (assembly GCF_036850995.1). Classification (NCBI taxonomy): domain Eukaryota; kingdom Metazoa; phylum Chordata; class Mammalia; order Chiroptera; family Emballonuridae; genus Saccopteryx; species Saccopteryx leptura. Next base: position 3,048,146 of record NW_027095700.1, read on the forward strand.
GGAGCACCTACTACGGCCCTGGTAGGTCTGCAATTTTGGGACATAGGCCTGGACACGCTCTCCAGAGCAGAGATGGAAATGCTGACTGCCATTGCCACATGCCCCTCTTTGGGAGAGTGTAAGACCTGCCAGGACAGCAGGAATGAGGGGGGTGGCTGATGACCCACGTGCGTGGACTGATTTCCTGGACTACGACCGGAGTGGGCATTGGCTCCTTTGTTGGATGGACTTACGGATTATGGATTTTGGACAATGTAAAATACCCTGATGGGGGTGGGGGGTGGCTTTGCTGGAAGCACTCCGCTACCCTGGGAAGCTTTTCCCATGGCTAGAAAGAAGGCCGGGGACATATTGCACTTTTGGCAAAGTGCTCAGATATTGGTGAAATGTACCTTTGTAATTGTTGAAACTGTATGATTTTTGCTGTTGTAATCTGTGTAATGTTCTAATTTCCTTGCACAGGAATGCTGGTGATGTAAATTGTGGGTAGTAAAGTGAGCTTAGGGGTGGACTGTTGGGCAGATAAAATGTATTATGCTCACATTGTTAAAGAGGCTGTTGCCCAGGTGATATTAATGTGTGTTGAGAATTGTTGTAGCCTGAGGCTTGGTTTTGGGATTAAGCCTGTACCACCCTTTTTGGTGTGAGGTGGTACAATCCTATCATGACTCAGAGAAGTGACTTTGTATTAGAGACTTCCCTATTATGTATATTGGATTAAGGGTTTGGATTTCTACACTATAAAATGGGAACAGAGTGGGAGTTTGTCGCTCTTGGTTCCTGAGATCATCATTAGAAGAGAGAGCAGAGGAGAGCAGAGAAAGGCCACGTGGAGGAAGCCAGGAGAAGCAGCCAAGATGGCGGAGTGCTGAGTGAGATGCCAGTTTGTGTAGAGTTTGTATCTGGGATAAGGAAGGAGATGGGGAACTGAGGAGAATAAGGCTGGTGAGCTAGAAACCTTTGATTCTAGAAAACTCGGATAAGTCAGTGGCTTTGTGAGCACTGAATGTGACTGGGTTTTGGAGCCCAGTGTGTATTTTTACTTGCCCGCCGGGTGCAAGCTAGGATTAAAGATTATGGCCCACCAGTTTGTGGCTCCGTTGTTTCTTTACCGACTGTCCGAATCCAATGCGAACCTGCATGGGCCAGGCTGCTGTGATGGTGGCCCTGGCCCTGCCTACTGGCTTTACAGTCAGTATGCAGCCAGCATAGTAGCAGAGGTAGAGAAAGAAAAGGCAGCCAGGCTGCAGCTGGCTGCAGGAGAAGCAGCAGGCTCCCTTCACAGTTTCAGGCACTTGCCCCTCCCCCTTAAGCACTGGCTCAAGGGCTGAGCCACTGCTTAGTCAGGGAAAAGATAACAGTGCAGTAAGCTAGATGTTATCATCACCTTGCTATAGCCCCTGCCCTCCTCTGCTTTGGCTCCAAAAATCCCAGCCTCCTATCTGGAGCCAGACATGAGAAGAAAATTTAGGGAATACAGCCCCTTCTAAACCCACTGTTTTAGCCATAATAGAATTGTATAGTCTGTCAAGTACAAAGACTTCCTTTTTGTACCAAGGCTTTGTTGTTGTAAAAAACAAAACAAAACATTTTCTATGTTAGAAATATATATGTTATTTCAACAGTCTTTTGTTAATTCTCCTTTTCATTTGCTATTTCATAGCCTGTGATGGTAAAATTTTAGTTTAAATATTAGGGGATATATAATAATTCAGTAATTGTTAATTGTTGGGCAGGTAAAATATATTATGCTCACTTTGTCAAAGATAGCGCTGCCCACTAGAGGCCATTGCCCAGGTGATATTAATGTGTGTTAGGGGTGGGCTGTGGGCAGGCAGAATCGTTGTAGCCTGGGGCTTGGTTTTGGGATTAAGATTAAGTCTTTACCACCCTTTTTGATGTAGGGTAGTACAATCCAGTCATGCCTCAGAGAAGTAACTTTGTATTACAGACTTCCCTATTTTGTATATTAGATTAAAGGTTTGGATTTCTACACTATAAAATAGGGGCAGAACAGGAGCTTGTGCTCTTAGTTCCTGAAATTATCATTAGAGGAGAGAGCAGAGAGGAGAGCAGAAAGAGGCCATGTGGCCAGGAGAAGCAGCCAAGATGGCGGAGTTTTGAGTGAGAAGCCAGTTAGTGCAGAGTTTGTGCAGGGAGAAGGAAAGAGATACGGAACAGAAGTAAATAAGGCTGGTGAGCTAGAAACTTTTGATTCTAGGAAACTTGGATTAAGTTAGTAGTTTTGTGAGCACTGAATGTGAGTAGGTTTTGGATCCCAGTGAGTGTTTTTTTTTTTTTTTTTGCTTGGCCACCGGGTGCAATCTAGGATTAAAGACTATGGCCCACCAGTTTTTGGCTCCATTGTTTCTTTGCCGACTGTCCGAATCCAATGCAAACTTGCATAGGCCAGGTGGCTGTGATAGTGGCAGCCCAAGATACTAGCTTTGCATTAATTGTTCAATGTTAGGTCACAAAATCCAGAATAACAAATATTACTATTGATTGGCTTAATAGAAGAATTCTTAACATAATAGGTAGAAAGGAGAACTCTAGAGATTTCAAATTTTGTTCTCTTAGTCAAGCCCCTCAGTGAGATCTTCTGAGCATGGCTTTTAAGGTCTATAATTACCAAGGAAGTAACAGAAAAGGCAAATAAGGCCCAAAAGAAGTCAGGAAATACCAACTTTTGGCTCCAGCACCCTAAGGGGTTTATCAAGGTCCTGCTCCAGAGTGGAAAGAAAGGTCATTGAACTAAAGCCTGCCAAGCTTCCTGGCCCCACTGGTTGACACACCTGTGCTGTGGAAAGAGGGACATGAGAAGGTAAGCTGCCCCCTTGCTCCATGGAGGGAGGGTTCAGTCTCTTCTAGCCCTGCTCCAGCTACCTGTGACCTGACCTTGCCCAGCATGCTGGGAATTGCCACTGAAGGCCCAAGGACATCATTCACGAGCCTAAGGTATTTCTTCCAAGTAGCAGATAAGCTAATCTCATTTCTTGTAAACACATGGGCCATCTACTATGCCTTGCTTGAATATTTAAGTTTTATTTATCTCTCAAAGATCTCTACTGTGGGTACTGACAGTCTGATTTTATTGCTTTATTTAATGTTTAGTATCTCCTTTATTTCTCCCATCTCAATGATGGAGAAATATAATCCTATTATAGGCTGGGACCTGTTGTTCATTCCAGCTAGAAGCAGTGGTCACTAGGACTTAAATTCTAACTGCAAAGTGTAGAAATGTAACACCCTTTCCTTAAGTACTTACAGGTTTATAGGTTACTCAGCAAACTGTTCAAAGACTGTCCAAGAGGCACTTCTAGCAGTACACCACCCAAGGACTGACTCCCACGTAGATGGGTCCAGACACCATGTTCATGACCACTCCCACTACTGCCAAGGTAGAAGGCATACCCGCCTGGGTCCACCGCAGCCGGCTGAAGCTTGCAGTCCCAGCAGAGACACCTTTGTGGACAGTGAAGACTGACCCCACCAACCCTTGTAAGCTGACCCTGAGAAGGACCACATGCCCTGCTTCAGCCACAAACCAGAAGTTAACTGGTCCACGCATGGCTAATGCCTAGAGGAACCCACTAAGGACCTCCTTTTAATTAGACTTTGGGGAGGGAGGGAAACTAAGGTAAAGGAAAGCCAAGTAAGTCATCTTAAGGTTTGATGCATGCACTGCTATGAGTCACACAGAAAGGGGGTGTAAGTCCCTTGGCTGAGAGAGAAGCTACAAGGTAAATGAAAATTATATATGTGCTCATAGCTACCACTATAGAATAACCTATGAATATTGGTCATGTGTCCAATAGGCTACTTAGGAAAAGGACACCTCCAAAAAGCAATCTTTAAAAGAGGATTACTTATTACTGATTTAGTCCTCACTGAAGGTTAAGGTTTTTAAAAATCAAGAGTTTTGACTAGAAAGGAATTGTATAGTTTTGATAATAGAAGGTATAAGGTATAGAAATACTTTTGAAAGAAAAGGAAAAAGCAAGTTGTTATGAAGGCCAGTTATTTCTGGATAAGAAAGTGCATAAAAGTTGAAGGTTTATGTAAGTTACAGAAGGTTTGTGAAAATTGTAAGAAGTTAATACAGAGAAGAAAAATACAAGGCAGGACACGTTCCTTGTGTATCAGCCCTGCAGATATTGCAGGAAAGTAGTTTATTATTTTAAAACAGTGTGTGCTTGTGTACTTTTGCAAAGATATTGTACAAATGTGCTGAAAACATTGTGACCTTGTAGGTTTCGCCTATAAATACCCCTCTCCCCCTGAGCTCATCGCTGACCATTGTGAGAGGTGTAGTAGGCTAATTGCTGGCCAGTGTATAAGACCCAATTAGCTTATAGCTACAGCTAAAGTAGAAAATTCTCATGAGCCCCAGCCTTATACCATTCTTCCCACTGATGAAGAATCAAGGGTTTTATTTATGCCCTAACAGGAGTAGGGAATATAAGGACCAAGAGAAGATCAGAAAATAAGCAGGGCACTAATGGAACAGGGAACTTAAGGGTTACAGGCAGGTCCTGCTCCTGTTCTGTTAGGAATAACATGCCCAAGGTAGTTCAAGAAGCAGAGACAGATAGGGACCCTGTGAGGCTGAGAGAAAAAAAAAGAAAAAGACAAACGTTTGCATTCTATTGGTTAAAAGACCCTTATCAGAAGTTTATGTTTGGAATTCACCAATGAGCTAGACCCCAGCCCCTGTTGCCATGCTATGTGCAGCCCCCTTAGCAAATAGGTTACCACCACATCTGCTTCTGTCTTATGCTTGCTTGCTTAGGGCGATTCCTATCTGCAGCTCCTTGTGAGCACAGTGTCTCCGGACACCTCGGGAATTTGCCCCTGCGCAGGTAAAACTGGCCAATAAAGTTACATCTATACTCCTGAAAGTCTCCGACGTTTGTTCTTGTACCCGGTGGATGTTACATTTCACCTGCATGGCAGCACACATCAGTAATTCATTAAATTTATTTCTAAATGGAAACAATTGTAAGTAAAACAGTAACAGTCATCATTTTAGTCCTGGCTCAGTTGGTTAGAGCGTTGTCCTAATACACCAAGGTTATAGGTTGGACCCCGGTCAGTGCACATACAAGAATCAACCAGTGAGTGCATGAATAAGTGAAACAACAAACCAATGTTTCTCTCTCTCTCTCTCTCTCTCTCAAGTCAATAAAAACTATTTGAAAATAATCATTTTAAGCACACTTTGGAGGGTTCAGTTACTCATTGAGCACCTACTATGTGCAAGGCACAGGTGTTATGCAGAGGCTGATGTCGGCCTAGCCTGAGAATCACCGGACAGATGCCCACCCAGGCGGCATGGCACTGTGTGTGACACGAGCCCTCTCCAGCCCAATCCTGTAACATCAGACTTCATCTTTGGGGAAACGGACGCTGTCTATTCCCTCCCACCTTGTTCCCATGCAATGTTCATTTTTGTCCCCAAAACCTCAGCCGCCGCTTTGGAACTGTCGTTTTAACCCATGACTCATCGGTAAAGCAAACCCAGAGCCTTACGCTGGCTGTGAAGCAGGGGTTCAGTCGGTCCACGGGAGACCCGCACGTCCGCCGGAGGGAAAGGACGTGGAGAAGGAAGGCGGCCACTGGAAGCGTAGGCAGGGGGCGTGGTTTCTCCGGGCGGAGGGGCGGCCCCGGAAGGCTCGGAGCCATGAAGGGCCCCACGATGGCCATCTGAGCCCAAACGGGCCTTGCAGGAACAGCAACGGGCTGGCAAGACAGGCGCTTGGAGAGGGAAGGGTGACAGTCTTTGGGGCAGAGAGGAGCCAGGACTCAGTTACCAGAACGCAAGATGAGGCAGAAGCTTGTTTTATTGGGCAATGCCCATGAGGTAGATGCCACCGTGGGTCCTTGTACAGGGAAGCAAAGGGGAAGCGGCCCCTCTCAGTCCCGCCTCCGGTCTCCCAGGGCGACAGGATGTGGCTTCTGACGTGAGACTCCAGAGTTTCCCATCATGCCTCTCTTCCCATCCCTCCAGAGCAGCACCCCACAGCTGTCCCAGCAGTTCTTGCATGTGGGGACTCTGCGCTTGGGGCTTCTTCTCTCTTCCTTACGTGTCCTCTGTCTCCTCACCCCTGTGACAAGCTGCTCATCAGTCTTGAAGAGCCAGCTCTCCGGCTGGCAAACACGGCGGCCTCCTCTTTGGAATCCTCACCAAGTGTGCCATGCCCTGGGAATAACTGTGTGTTCCCTGCAGGCCCCGGTGCTCCTTGGGCACCGCCGACCCCAGCGGGTCCTCACGGACCTCCCTGGCGGCCAGAGCAAGCAAGGTCTGCAGTGAAATATTGGGAGGTGCCCGAGGCAGAGCGCGGCATGGCACCCCCTGCTGGGGAGCCCCGCTGAGAGCTCCGGTGACTCAGGGACGAGAGGAGTCTCTGAGCCCCATGTGCAAGCAAGTAAGGCTGGAGGAGGTGCAGAAGATGGGGGGTCAGGACAGCAAGCGGGCATGGAGGCTGTCTGTTATGACAGACGGCTGAGTGGACTGTGGGTGCTGGCGACCGCGGGGCATCACCCGTGGTCAGGGGGTCCAGGTAGGGGTGGCGGTGCAGCAGGAATGGACAGGCGACAGGCAGGCTGCAAGGCAGATGGAGATGGGATGGGTGGACATGGATGGACGGCTGGTGAGGCTCCTCAGAGCTGGTGGAGAGGAAACATCAGTGCGGGTGGTTTAAAGGACACAGCATGTGCAGCTGGGGGGAACTCTGTTTATCTGACAAAACCTGGAAATTCAGAAACGGGGCAGTGCTTTCCTGCTGGACGGAAGGTGCCTCGGGCCAGGTCGCTCCTGGGAGTGGATGGGTCCCAGTCTCGAATCCTGAAGTCCGGGTCCTGGAAACAGTTTCAGCAAAGGACAAACCCAAGGACCACGGCCGCTGCTGGCGTGAAGCGTGACAGCCATCACAGCTGTTTGTCTCTGGGGCTCCCAGGGACTGAGTGTCCATCCCAACACTCCCCTCCCCCCGACATTGCATGTTTCTGTGACCAGGCTGCACAGAGGATGAGCCCCAGCCCGGCCGTGCTGTACACATGCCCACCTCCCGCTCAGATACCTGCACATCAGTGGAGTGACAGACGCTCTTCACACACCTGCCGGGCTCCCCAGGAGGGTCCCCCACATCTCACCCTCCACCTGCCAGGGGCTTGGCTCAAAGGCAGGAGCACCAAACCAGGGCCCTGCTCACCCTCTCCCAGGGCCCTGCTCACCCTCTCCTGTGTGAGGACCAGAAAGGAGCTGCTTACTGCTCTCATCCACAAGGAGGGTGGGCATGGGTGATTATTGGTAGGCGCTGAATGTTAGATTCAGGGAGTACTGATATACTGGGGCTGCCAAGACTGTAACTATTGAAGGAACAGGGAGTGCTGATATGGCCCCTGTGAGGCTGAGAACAAAAAATGTCAGAGACCCTTATCAAAAGTTTATGTTTGAAATTCGCCACTAAGCTAAAACCAGCCCCTGTTGCTATGCCGGCCCCTGTTGCTATGCTGCATGCCACCTCCCTAGCCAATAGCTAAACTGCCACATCTGCTTCTGTAAGATGCTTGCTCACTTAGGATATATAAGGACCTGGCTATAAGCGCCAGGCACGGCTTCCATTTGCAGCTCCTTGTGAGCACGGTGTCTCCGGACATCTTGGGAGTTTGCCCCTGTGCAGGTTAAACTGGCCAATAAAGTAACATCTAAACTCCTGAAAGTCTCTGGCATTTGTTCTCGTAGCCGGTGGATGCAACATTTTGGGGGCTCGCCCGGGATTCTCCCTCGGCGGAGTTTTGGGTCGGAGACCAGAAGGACAACTCGAGCTGAGTAAGTATTCATGGAGGATCCTCATTTGGTTTGGCTTTTAGGCTCCGGAGCACACAATCCTGAGATAGGAGGTGGGACATTGCCAGTTACCTACCCAGGGCTTTCAGAAGCGGGACGCCGCTCTCTGAAATTTGGATATTTGGATTTGTTAACTTTAGAGTGACTGGTCACATTAGGAATCCGTTTTGCACTGCGCTGCATTTTGTCTGAGCTCAAATGACTGAGTTGAGTGTGAGAGAGACAAGTGTGTTCCTTGTGTTAATAGTGTGTGTTGCCTGTGTCCTACCCTTTCTCATTATTCCTGAGTCATCTAGGATGGGACAACAGGAGTCTGTGCAGGGATCCCTGCTCGAGTGCCTGTTGAAGAATTTTTCTGATTTCCAGAAGAGGGCTCAGGGGTACGGAGGTCCGCAGCTGAGTCCAGGTTTCCTCCGGACCTTGAGCCAGCTAGAATGGCCTGCATTTAATGTGGGATGGCCCACAGAGGGCACTTTTGACTTTCCAAATTTATTTGCTATTAGAGCCACGGTCTATAGGGCTCCCCATCTAGACCAATACCTGTATATGGATGTGTGGGTAGATACAGCCACTTTACCTCCTCCTCTGGGAGGCATGGCCATTTTGCCTCCCTGGGAGGTGCCGCCAGCACCAGATGCTGACCCACGGGCACCTCCTCACCTCATCTATGTGCCTTTTCCACTAGTGATCTATACTATTGGAAACATGAGAATCCCCCATTTTCCGAGAAACCTCAGGGACTAATATCTCTCCTTGAGACCATTTTTAGGACCCATCAGCCCACATGGGATGATTTTCAGCAGATTTTACAAACCCTCTTCACTTCTGAAGAAATGGACAGAATAATGAGAGAGGCTGCTAAGGCGATATTAGGAGAAGAAAGGGAAATTCGGGAGGGAAGAAGGGAAATAGAAGTTGTTCTCCCATCTCAACCTCCTACCTGGGACCCTAATACCACTAGGGGAAGGGATGCTCTCCTCCAATATTGCCGGGCTCTGTTGAGGGGGCTCAAGGCAGCAGCTAGAAAGCCAACCAACTTCAGTAAGGTTAGTGAAGTCATCCAGGGAAGAGAGGAATCCCCAGCATTCTTTCTAGAGAGACTCATAGAGGCTTATAGAGTATATACCCCTCTAGATCCTGAGGCAGAAGAGAACTGGAGACTAGTCAATATAGCCTTTGTGACTCAGGCCACTTCAGACATTAGGAAAAAGCTTCAGAAGATTGAGGGGTTAGAGGGAGAGAATAGAAGCAAGCTATTAGAGATAGCCCAGAAGGTGTATGTCAATAGGGGTGATCCAGAGGTTGGCAGGGCGAAGGAAGTTGCCAAAATTCTGATTGCTGCCCAGAAACCTCCTCCCAAAGGGAAAGGGGGATAGCAAAAGGGCCAGGGATGGCGAATAGCAAAAGACCAATCACCTATTGTAAGGAGAAAGGGAAAGAGAGGAAAAGAGAAAGGAAAGAGAGTGTCCAAGGTTGAAGGCTGACAGCCATGGGCCAAGACAGGGCCCAGAGGTCTTGCTCCAAACCTTAGACTGACAGGGCCAGGGCTCTATTCCCACCAGCTCCCAGGAGCCCATGGTCACCTTAACAGTCAAAGGAAAACCAATAGACTTCCTAGTTGACATGGGAGCCACCTACTCAGTCCTAAAGAAACCACAGGGCCAGATGCGGAAGACAACTACTAAGATCATAGGGGCAACGGGCAAAGCAGAAGCTTATCCATGGGCCACCGCAAGAATTACTGACTTAGGTCGAGGCACCATCGCCCACTCTTTCCTAGTCATTCCAGAGTGCCCTTACCCACTGCTTGGAAGGGAACTTATTGCAGAAACTTCAGGCCACCATAACCTTCCGACGGGAGGAAAGCCATATGGGAAACAAAGAGGCAGAGGTCAGCGTGGAAGTAACTGTCCCACTGTCTGAAGAACACTTACTTGCCACCATCCTAGAAGGTAAGAAGACTGAGGAAGGGGTTCCAGATGCCCTGCGTGCCTGAAATTTGGTACCTGAAATTTGGGTGGAAACCAAGCCCCTAGGTTTGACCGCACACCAACTGCCTGTCCTGGTGCAACTTCTTAGCACTGCTAGACTGGTTAGGATCAGGCAGTACCTGGTCCCAACCTGAGCTAGACAGGGAATCACCTGGCACTTGCAACGCCTGCTGGAGGCAAGCATACTTCGAAGGTGCCAATCAGCCTGGAACACCCCACTGCTTCCTGTCCAAATCTGGGGAGCCAAGACTATTGTCCGGTCCAGGACTTGCAGGAAGTGAATGCATAGGTAGAGACTATTCATCCCACAGTGCCCAATCCATATACCTTACTGAGCTCATTGCCCCCAACCCATACCTATTATTCTGTCCTGGATTTGAAGGATGCCTTCTTTTGTATTCCCCTGGCACCTTTGCCTTTGAATAGAATGACCCAGATAATGGACTGGTTGGGCAGTTCACTTGGACTAGACTACCACAAGGGTTTAAGAATTCCCCCGCCATTTTTAATGAAGCCCTCAGCAAAGATCTACAGGCTTTCTGCTCCTCCTATCCATCGATCGTACTGCTCCAGTATGTGGATGACATCCTCATAGCTGCCAAGGACGAAGGAGTGTGTGAAGAAGCCACCTCCGACCTGCTTCAAGATCTGGGGCGAATAGGGTATCGAGTCTCCACCAAGAAGGCCCAGATTGTGACGCAAACTGTAATTTATTTGGGGGATAACTTACAAGGAGGGGAAAGGACATTGTTCAGCCAGCAAATTCAGACGGTCTTGCAGATCCCTGAGCCTACTAACAAGAGACAGATATGAGAATTCCTGGGTGCAGTAGGATACTGCCGACTGTGGATATTATGCTTTGCAGAACTAGCTAAACCCCTGCATGAACTAACCAGGGGTAAGGAAGAGCAGTTCACATGGTCAGATTAGAAGAAGCAAGTGTTCCAAGGGCTGAAAGAGGCCCTGGTGGCTGCCCCAGCTTTGGCCCTGCCAGATCTGGCCAAACACTTTCAGCTATTTATAGCAGAAAAGGGAGGGGTAGCCTTAGGGGTACTGAGCCAGGAACTTGGGCCTGGGAAGAGGCCTGTGGCCTATCTGTCCAAGAAACTTGAACCTGTAGCCTCGGGATGGCCAGCATGTGTGAGGGCACTTGCTGCCACCTCCATACTAGTCAAGGAGGCTAATAAATTAACTTTAAGGCAGGACATCAAAGTCATTAAGGAACACTACATAGAGCAAGTGCTGCGAGCACCTCCTGACAGGTGGCTATCTCATGCGCGGCTAATGCAGTGTCAGACTCAGCTGCTGAACCCTCCATCTGTTCAGTTCCTCAAAACAGCTGCCCTGACCCCAGCGACTCCACTTTCGTCCACAGTTGCAAACAAATCCTTGATACAGTGACTGGCTCCCGCCCGGACTTAAGGGATCAAACATATGGGAAGGCAGACCTGACCCTCTTTACAGACGGGAGCAATTTTATTAAGGATAGACAGCGACATGGAGTGGCAGCAGTGGCCATGGAAAATAAGGTCCTGTGGCAGAAAGCACTGCCCGCAGGAACATCTGCACAAAGGGCAGAGCTAATAGGACTAACCCGAGCCTTACAAATAGCAGAGGGAAAAGTTGCCAACATCTATACTGACAGCCAGTATGTATTCACCACTACCCATGTCCACGGAGCCATATACAAGGAGAGACGCTTACTGACAGCAGGGGGGAAAGACATTAAAAATCGCAATGAAATTCTTGCCCTCCTAAACGCCATTTGGCTACCTACCAAAGTTGCCATCATCTACTGCAAAGGACACCAGAGAGGGGACTCGCCTATTGTAAAGAGTAACAACATAGCAGACTCACCTGCAAGAGAGGCAGCCACTAGGCCACAAGAAAGCCTTCTGCCATTGCTGCCTAAGCCAACGCTACCTCCAGATTCTAGATATTTCCCAGAAGAAGAGCAGGAAGGAATGCAGTTGAAGGGAAGAAAAAATTAGCAGGGAGAGATAGAGCTTCCAGACTGCCGGCTCTATTTACCCCAGGGCATAGTAAGAGAAATAGTAGGAGATATTCATACTAGTATGCAGCTAGGACAAAACAAGCTAGAACAACTTATCAGGAAGTATTATGTAGGGCCCAACATCAGGGATTGTCCACTGCATTGTCTCGAGGTGCAGCATCTGCGCCAGAGTAAATGCGCAGAATAAGAAGCTATCCCCCCTTTGTGAGGTGTTGGGGGAAAGCTCCAGGAGAACTGTGGGAAATAGATTTCACAGAGATGACCCCTGGGAAGTCAGGTTATAAGTATCTATTATTATTAGACACCTTCTCAGGATGGGTGGAAGCATTCCCCATGCGAGGAGAGGCTGCTTCCACAGTCTTATTAAGGGAAATCATACCTAGATATGGAATTCCCCTAGCCCTAGGATCAGACAATGGACCTGCATTCATATCCAGGATATCTCAAGAATTAGCCACTAACTTAGGTATTAATTGGAAATTGCATTGCATTTATAGGCCCCAAAGTTCAGCACAGGTAGAAAGAATGAACAGGACTCTGAAGGAAACTATAATTAAGCTGAGAGGGGAGACTGGTGAAAACTGGGTTGAGCTCCTCCCTTTCGCCCTTTTTAGAACCAGATGTACCCCCTATCTCAATAAATAGACCCCTTATGAAATCTTATTTGGGCAACCTGTGGCCCTTGTACCTCGATTGACCAGAGGGGAACTAGAGATTTCTAATCATAATTTCCTTAAGTTCTTGCAGGCCCTGCAACAAATCAGAAGCGAGGTGCAGGCCCTCCAGAGATTAGCCCAATCAAATGCAAAACACAGGTCCCTAATACCGGAGCCACCGGAGCCTGGACATTGGGTGTGGATTCTCAACCACAGATGGGGCAACCTTGAGCCGCGGTGGAACGGACCGTTCCAGGTAATCCTGAGTACACCCACAGCTATTAAGGTAGCTGAAAAGCCCTACTGGATCCACCTCTCCCATGTAAAGCCAGCCCAACCACCCAACGAAGGATCTCGAAGATGGCAAGTCAAGCAGACCCCTAGAGAGCCTCTAAAGCTCACCTTCTCCTCCACTTAGGACTGATGACTTTTTATTGTTTACCCAGGAAGGGACTAGAGTTGCAGGAATAGGTTTTAATCAGGATAGCAGATGGCACAGTTATAGCACAGAATAACACCTGGGATAATAACCCCATAACTCTACAAGCTGACTTATCAAAGTTCTTTGAAGACAAATTCTGTGATTCACCAGAAGCTTGGAGACATTCTGATTCAGCCAGAAGCTCTCTCACTGATGATTTGCCTAGCTCATACACCTTAGGTAATAGGTGTAACCCCAATGTAAAAAACTAGGGCTTTATGGTATACTTCACGCTATGCTTGCCCCGAACCCCCTTCTGGACAGCGTCGCATATGTGGGTCTCACTCAGATTATTTTTGTAAAAAGTAGGGTTGTGAGACCCTAGTCAGTAAATTTCAATAGAGTCCACCTAAACCAGGTAATATACCTCGAGAAGCAAATAGACTCCCTATCCGAGGTAGCCCTTCAGAATAGGAGAGGGCTAGACCTCCTCCTCCTTGAGCAAGGAGGACTGTGTGCTGCTTTAAGAAAAGAATATTGTTTTTACACTAACCACTCTGGAGTAATTAGAGAGAATATCAAGAGACTTGCAAACAGATTAAAGAATACGAACCTAGAAGAAGACAGCTCTAGCTGGTATGCCTCTATGTTCAAGACTTCTCCTTGGTTAACTACCCTCATATCCGCAATTGCTGGACCCCTGCTATTATTATTATTGGCTCTTACCATTGGACCAATAATCCTTAATAAGCTGCTAGCGTTCGTAAAGGAGAAGATAGATGTACTAAAGTTTTGGTTTTTTTATTTTATTTATTCATTTTAGAGAGGAGAGAGAAAGGGAGAGAGAGAGAGACAGAGAGGGGGAGAGAGAGGAGAGAGAGACAGAGAGAGAAGGTGGGGAGGAGCTGGAAGCATCAACTCTCATATGTGCCTTGACCAGGCAAGCCCAGGATTTTGAACTGGAGACCTCAGCATTTCCAGGTCGACGCTTTATCCACTGCACCACCAGAGGTCAGAGATGTACTAAAGTTACTAGTTCTGTCCCAACCTTACACCAGTCTCCCCACTGATGAAGAATCAAGGGTTTGATTTATGCCCCAAAGAGATGAGGGAATGTTAGATTCTGAAATGTGTGCCTGTGGCTGCCGGAAGTGTACTAAAAGAGCAGAAACAAGGTCCTGGCCGGTTGGCTCAGTGGTAGAGTGTCGGCCTGGCGTGCGGGGGACCCCGGTTTGATTCCCGGCCAGGGCACATAGGAGAAGCGCCCATTTGCTTCTCCACCCCCCCTCCTTCCTCTCTGTCTCTCTCTTCCCCTCCCGCAGCCAAGGCTCCATTGGAGTAAAGATGGCCCGGGTGCTGGGGATGGCTCCTTGGCCTCTGCCCCAGGCTCTAGAGTGGCTCTGGTCGCCGGCAGAGCAACGCCCCAGAGGGGCAGAGCATCGCCCCTGGTGGGTGTGCCGGGTGGATCCCGGTCGGGCGAATGCGGGAGGCTGTCTGACTGTCTCTCTCCGTTTCCAGCTTCAGAAAGAAAAAGAAAAAAAAAAAAGAAAAAAAGAAAAGAAAAGAAATTCACCACTAAGCTAAAACCGGCTCCTGTTGCTATGCCGGCCCCTGTTGCTATGCCGGCCCCTGTTGCTATGCTGCGTGCGAACTCCCTAGCCAATAGCTAAACTGTCACATCTGGTTCTGTGTAATGCCTACTCAGGATATATAAGGACCTGGCGTTGCGGTCCGCAGGGAGACGGAAGGACACAACTCCCTGTGCTGCCTCCCGGAGCATTGGAGCCGGGACACCCTTGAGATGTAAGTGAGTCTCCTAAGCCCTGGCCTGCACTCCACGCTCGGATCCGCCCTGAGCGCTGACCCGAGGGAGGGAGAGGCGAATGCAGAGGGCTCCGCGCGGGGTTCCCAGCACCCCAGCCCAGGGGTGCGGGGTGGAGACGTGGTGTGAGCCCCTCCCTTCATCAGCAGGTACAGTTCCCTCGCTCCTTGCCCTTTCCTTTCCTTTCCCGACGCACCTACCGCTCCCCAGGGAGAAGACGCGCCACGACACCCTTCCCTCCTCATCCCACAGGTGTCGGGCGCGCGGGGTGGGTGCATCTTGGCCTGCCGCCATGCCGGGAGGGCAGACCTGTTCTAGCTGGAAGGGAGGCTGTGATGGTGGGCACTCTGGGGGATGGTCTGGGGGTGGGCTTCTTCGAGCTTAGGGAGGACCCCTGCCGTGGATGTCCGGGAGGAGGTTGTATTTGGAGGCCAGAAAAGGAGAGGGTTCTTCGGCCCGGTCAGGACCTGTATCTGCTGACCGAGGCTTCTCCCAGCCAGGCCTGAGCCCCAGACGACCCTTGTCCACAGCTCCCACGCCTTCGCAAGGTCTGCCTGGAACATGCTGCCTGAGATCATGAAGGGCCTCGGTCTGGTGCTGCTGGCGGCTCTGCTGTGCTCTGAGCCTGGTGAGTCTTGCGGCAGCTCTCCCAGGGTGGGCCACGTCCCTGGGAGAGCTGGGCTGTGGGTCACCATCCTCTGGTGGTGACCCTCAAACCACACTCCCTCCTAGACTCCTGCGACCCCAGACGCCCTCTCCCTGGCTGGTGCTGCTCCACCTCCAGCCACGTGGGTCCCTCCCTACTCCTGAGGGCACTGAGGGGCTTCCTCGCCTGTTCCTGCACGATGCCCCTGATTCAATGCAGGGGTTCTGTGCTCCATTAAGAGCCCCAGCAGGCCGCCTGTCAAGTCCAGTTTGGTCCTTGGAAGCTTGGAACAAACGAACGAACTGTGCTTTGGGAGGGGTAGGGGGAGTGTGTGAGGAGGTCAGCGTGTGCAGGGGGGGCACCTTAGGTGTGAGGTAGCTGTGTGTGTGGGTATACTTGTGCATGGGGCCAGGGAGAGGGCCTCGGGGCATCCAGAGTCCCAGGTGTGGGATCCTCCCTGGAAACTACTGGGAAGTGACACAGGGTCTTCTCGGTGCCAGTCTGGCCTGGTCACTGCTGGCCACGGGGTGCCCAGCCTCCCCCAGCCCAATGGTTCTCCCAGCAGAGCCTGCAGCAAGCAGGTGGGGAGGATGCAGGGGCTGGCCTGGCCTGGCCTGCTGTTTCTCTAGTCATCCTGTGTCTCTGGTCTGTCTAGCTGATGGTTTGTGGTGCCAGTTCTGCACAGCGATCACCAACTTCAGCCACTGCACCGCAAGGGAGTGCCTGCCCACCAAAAAGGTGTGTGCTAGCGTCCGCATCACTGATCTCAAGCACAGCAGTATGCCAGTATCTGCGGCGCAGTTATCCAGCAGCGGTAAGCCAGCACCTGAGCGCGGTAGGGAGTTTTGGGGGGTGGTTTCAACCTCTCTGGCTTGCTATGTGACAGCGAACAGCTGCCTGTCTGGCCCTGGGCCCTCCATGTCATTGGGGACAACGGGGGTGGGCTGGGAGCTTTAGCTCTGCTGTTCTGGGGTTCTGAACCAGGGCCTGGGCTGGATTCCGGGGTGGAGCGGGGCGCAAGGCAGAGAGGGCCTACCTGGGGCTCCAATTTCAGGCTCCCCTCCTCTTCTCCAGACAGGAAGGACTATTCCATGAGTAAGATGTGTGCCTCATCCTGCCACTTCCTTAAGCGGCAGTTTTTCTCAGATTACCTGATGCTCTTCATTAATTTTGGGATCTTAAAAGTAGATGTGGAGTGCTGTGACAAAGATTTTTGCAACTGGGAGTCCTGAACCCTGGCTCGGGGGCTCCTGCTCAGCCTGGGGCCCATCCTCCTCCGGGCTGGGCCCTGAGGTCTTCTCCTTCCTGAAGGGCTTCTGACCTTGTCCCTGGGGCCTGTGGCTGCCCCTTCCTCAGCCTGGCTTGGCTGGGGCTAGGGCAGACTTGGTCTGGCTCCATGGTCTGTGGTCCTCACCCCTCCCGTCTCTCCACCACTTTCCAATTTCAGCCAGCAGGACAACTCCAGGACACAGGCATTGGCATTGGCATCGCCGGGTGGGTGGGGTGAAGGCAAGGGCTGGGACCTCCAGGTCTTTAAGGGAAGCTGAGCGGAGCCGAGCCAGTCCCAACCCGGCAGCCTAGCTGTGAGGGCATCTTCTAGAGAAATACAGTCACTTCTGAGTCTAGAGACCTGGGTCTGAGCCTGGGTGTGGGTGTGTGTTGTGGGGGAGGGCTCCCGGCAGAGCTGGGGGTGAGGGGCTGAGGAAGAGCAGGCAGGCCTGGGGGCTCTGGACGCTGTGGGTGCTGGGCTGCCTGGGGGAACTCGGGCCTGGTGAGGCTTGGGAGCAATGGGGTGGGGTGGATTAGAGTTGAGATGAACAAGGTTACTGGGTGGGCCTGAGGGTGAGACCCTATAGTCGTTTGTGTTCACTGCAGACACCAGCCACACACGGGTGCACACAGACTCACACCAGCACACGCAAATGCAGTGGCGTGCGCACACACAGCCTGCTGTGCCCGCAGAGCAGGGCACCTTCATCCACACCCACGCGGGTATTCACATGCTCACTACCGTAGGCGTGCACACACCCGGACTGGAGCTCTGCCTCTTAACCGGACATCCCCCTGCTCCATCCCTGAGGTGGGCACCACCATGGGCAGGGTCCTGAGGGCCAGCTTTCTGAGCAGGGGCTGTGGAGGATGGCACAGATGGGCTGAGGCACTTTGGGGTGGGAGGAGGCAAGGGAAAACCCCTGAAAGTAAGTCCTGGCTCTTCTTGCTCCAGCCGTGGATCTGGGGTCCCATCCCTGTGCCTGAGTCCAGCCCAACCTCCCTCACCCACTGTCTTTGTGGCTTGTCCTGTGGCCCAGGCTTACACACGGTGGCCACTCCAGGTTTACTCTGGGGCCTTTGTCCAGTTCTTCCTTGTCCCTGTGTGGCTGACCCGGGCTGTGATCACTTCCGGGTCCCAGGCTCCTTGGAAAAGACAATGGTTCCATTAAGAACTGGCCTTGACCCCCTTCCCAGACTCTTCTGATGAGTCATGGAGAGGGATCTGGGGGTGCCAGGTAAGTGAGCAAGAGAGGAGAGCAGGGTCACTGGATACTGGTGTCAGCCCTGCTGGTGGAAACGGCCGAGACACGTGGCTGAAGGTGGTCTGCCCTTTGTTTGATGTCTGTCCTGCTGCTCTGTGATGTACCCCGTCCTGCCCCTATGTGAACTTCAGTAAAGTGTGCTACCCACGGCTTGTGTCTGGTACTTTGGGACCCTAGGGTGGCGCTACTACTACAGTGGTGACCTAAGGCAAGTGGTGACCTAGGACAACTTGCTTAGGGGACACATGAGGAGAAGCTGGAGGGTTTGAGGATGCTGGAAGCTGGCACCTGTGATGGGGGGCAGGGAGCCAGGAGGTCCTGGGAAGATACCAACTGCCCACCCCCTGGGATGGGGTTCAGACCAACTTTGATGCCAATCTTTGCATGCTGAATTTACTATTTGAGAAAGGTATTTAAAACAAAAAAAAAAAAGAGGGAAGCTCTCCTAGCTCTTTTAAGAACGAAATAGGATTAGAAGTGAACAGGGCTTGGGGTAGGGGTGGGGGTGCAGCACAGCGTACAGAGCCCAGACGCCGTATCTCATCTCCCACTTTCAAGCTGTTGGGTTTGTGGCTCCAGCTCTCAAAGCATTGGAGTGTTGTTCTCATCCTTCCAATTGTGGTTTAGGGTTGCACTCCACAGCCTGGGGGAGATGTTTGGTTCAGCAGGCATGTGGCTGTGCCGATAGATCGTGTGCCACCTGACTCTCAGGAGTCCATCAAGGACTTCTTTCTGGGTCAGCACATCTAGATGGACCTTTGGATTTGGGTGTCTGCTGAGTATTTCCACGAATGGATGAACTGGAAATTATTTAACTGCCTGTACCTGGGGGCACAGGGGTCTGCTCTCAGCAACACTGCCGTGACCATCCTCGTCCTCACATCCTTACGGACTCACATGATCATTTCTACTGGGTCGATTTCAAGTGGGCGGCTGAGCCAGAAAGGATATCTACCTAAAAACAAAACAGACAACTCTAAAGAGGCTGTGTCGAGTACCATCCCCGCCTATCTCTCCCACCCTCACTAACGGCGAATGTTATTCAATTCTAGGGATGTTTGCCAGTCTGGGAGACAAAAACTAGAATCTTGTTGAATTGCCATTTTAAAAATGATTAGTGAGATTGACTCGTCACATATTTGCCCGCCATTGTGTTTCCTCTGTAACAGCCGGATCACATCCTCAACTCATCCTTCTGTTGTGGCATTTGTCTTTTCTATTGATTGGTAGACCATTCTGTATATTAGGAACACAGTCTTTTCCATGGTGTATGTTCTGCAAATATTTCCGTGTGACTTTATTTTGGTGTCTTCACTGTGTATGTATGTATATGTTTATATGCATATTCTCAGGTTCCATGTGGTCAAATCTAATTGTTCTTTTGTGGTTTCTGGGTTTCAAATCTTAGAAGAAACACCTCTGCCTTTATTTTATGGAAAACATTCCTGTATATTTTCTTGTAACATTGTTACAAATGTGGTGACTACGTTCAGATATCCTATCCCCCTGGAGTTTTATTACGTGGCAAAAGGCAAGGACTTCTTCCGAAGAAATGGCCAATTTTTCTCAATGCCATTTATTGAGTAAGTAGTCTTTCCCCCATTGATTTAAAGTGCCATCTTGACAATAGAATGGGTCACCTTGCATGTCTCTGACCCACAACTTGTCGAAATCCCACCAGACACTTTGCCCCGGGCCCTGCCATGCCGGATTGTTTCTGGCTGATTCACAGCACGTCCAACAACTGGTAGGCAGCTGCCCCTCCTGGCTTTTCTTTTCAGAAGATTGTTGTCCCACCTGACAGTTTATTCCTACAGACGAATCTTTGAATCCATCGGTCCAGTTCCAGAGTCATGCTCTGGGGATTTTGATTGGAACTTCACTCATTTGGGTATGAAATTGAGACAGGGTGATGCCCTCTCTGTTTTACGTCTCCCTCTTAGGGACCCGATGCAGCTCATCATTTATGGAGCCTCCTAACAATCTCTCTCTGGACAGTATTGTTTCCTTTGTGCGCACCTTGGGTCTTCGTTGATATGCTTATTGCCGACCATTTATTCTTTGTGGTGTCATAAGTGGGACTCCTCCTTTCCTCTAAATCGAATTTGTCATCTTTGGTGTGGTGAGCTGATGTGTTTTATTTTCTTTGTGGTGATGTTTCCAGCCCTCCCCTGCCCTCCCCCCAGGTCCCATTTAAGTGGGATGACTAGGGAGGGATTGAGGGGTGGACAAGGCCGACAACTGATGGAGCCTTTGATTGCTGGAGACAACCTACTCTGCCACCACAGGCGTCTCTGATACAAATGCCAAGGCAGAAAGAGCGAGTCTTTAGAGAAGTCCTTCTAAGCACATCAAGACGCAGTGGAAGGGAGGGAGGGACTTATCTCAAACCTGGAAGTGATTCCCTGGGCTGAGAAGGGAAGGGTTTGGCAGGAGGGGAGGCGAGGTGGTCCTGAGGAGCAAGACTTCAGCATGCCAATAGGCCAGGGTGGTTCTCACAGGTGAGACACAGACAGCCTCAGTCTTCCACACTGTGGTGTGGCCCCTCATTTTGACACCACTCTGGAGAAACAGAGACAAGTTCTACATCGACCAAGACGTTGGGTCTCTGCCATCCTGTTAGAAGAGGCTAGAGCAAGGGTCGGGAACCTATGGATCACGAGCCAGATGTGGCTCTTTTGAGGGCTGCATTTGGCTCGCAGACCAATCTTTAATAAAAAATAATAATAACGTTAAAAATATAAAATATTCTCATGTATTACAATCCATTCATTTCCTACCGCTCGTTCATGGTTGCGGGTGGCTGGAGCCAATCACAGCTGTCCTCCGGGACAACACCAAATTTTTATTGGATAATGTATAACATACACAGGTTGTTGTATGGCTCTCATGGAATGACATTTTAAAATATGTGGCGTTCATGGCTCTCTCAGCCAAAAAGTTTCCCGACCCCTGGGCTAGAGAGAAAAATTGTTATAGAGAGAATGAAGTCACCTTGTTCACCTGGGAGTGGGAGCTGTGCTCACATGCTCAAGTGCATCAGCTGAGTCCCCTGCATCAGCTGGCAGGGGTTTTCCTAAGGGACTCTGTTGGGGGCACTGAAGGAGCCGGGCGGGCAGGCTGGGCTCTGCCCTTTGCCCCTCCAAAGCTCTTGTTGGTGGCATCTTGTTGCATGTGTCTCCCTGGCAGAACTGAAATCATATAACAACACCTTAGGGACCAAGAGGCTGCAGAAGGGAGTTCCTGAATTCCAGAAGATCGAGGTCTACCACACAAGGGACTACCAACAATCTGCAGCAGGTGCTGGGGTGGCTTGGGGGGCAGCCACGAACACTTTCCTATCCACCTCCTCCTAACTCCATTATCACCACAATCATTTCTCAAGTTCTACAACCAGAAAATCGACAGAGGAAAGTAGTTTTGAGTCTGCTTTCCTAGTCTTTTCATTGCTTATTTAATTTTTGTTTCTGTTGCATTAACTGGAACCCTAGAACCTGCAAACGCACAGTTGAATAATGGTAGAGACAGGGGCATGTCTGTGGAAGGTCTTTCCTCTTGTGCCTTGAATTGATGTTTAGTTTTGAATTTGAAAGTTAGCTTTTATTCAATTTAGACCCTTTTTAAAAAATATTATTAAGGATCTTTATTATGCTAAAACATAATTGTTGATTTTTCAATTGAGTTTTTTTTTTAAATCGAACTTCTAAAGTTGACTTTATTTTTTAACTGGATCTTTTGGGATGACCTGGGTTAATAAAATTAGATAGGTATTTAGACTCATTATTCATAGTCCAATTAAAGGTTTTTATTAGAAATGGCTGATGAATTTAAAAGAAATACCCTTCATCATCTATTGTTCTGACCACATACCCCCCGCATGTAGTTGGTGAGCTGACACAGTGGGTTATTGTCAGATGTCCTAATGGGGATAAAGTGCAGTGGGGGACAGTGTCGTACCGTTTTAAACCACTGCCAGGTTCAGATCACCAGTGTGGGGTTAGGGTGTTTGCAGGGTAGGAGAGTCGGATCAGATTCATGATGGAGGTTTGTCTCTTGTTTTCCTCTGGACGTCTTTACTGGAGGTGAGCTCAGGATTCTGGCAGCCTGGCAGAACAGACTGCTCACCTTCCCCAGCACCTCCTCAGTAGGAGTTAGGGGGCTCCATAACCAGTCTAAGGTGGCCCCAGGATCAGCAGGTGCTCTGTGACCTCTCACCCCTCCCTGCCCTGTGGGTGCTAGGCCCCTCACATGGGGCTAAGGCCTGTCCCTCTGGGAACATCTGTCCATCTCCTTCTCCTCTGCACTTGATTGAGTCCAGGTTAGAGACCTTTTTATGCCATTTGACATCTAGGAAATAGATTTGGAAGAGATAAGACCCTGACATATCCAAATCTTCACTGAATTTGCAGGAAATGGCTGGTTCCAATGTCTTTCCTACCACCCACTTGCTGTGTGATCTTGACCAAATTCTGCATTTACTCTGAGCTTCTGTTTCTGAATCTGTGAGGTGGGGACTCACCCAGCTCACGGGGCAAGGTTCATGGTGGAGGGGCAGAGATCGGAGCCTGGGCCACTGGTCCCAACCTGCCAGAATGCTAGCCTTGGGAGGTGAGACGGAAAGTGGTGCAGAGTGTGGGTGTGGGGGAGGATGAATGCCCCCCCTCAGTTCTCTCCTTGGGGCTTTGGGCTTGTGTCTGACCCCTCCCCTATTCCACCCAAGCCTTCCTCCAAGCCCCTCCCTTTTCCCTCCCCTTCTTTGAGTGGTGAGGGGCGGCTGAGTATCAGAGTCATGGATTTAGGTTCAGGATCTCAGAAGGGCAGCTGGTCTCTGAATGGAGGTGGAGGAAGGGGACTGGAGGATGTGACAAAGATTGGTAAGGCCATGGGATGTGGAGACGCTGAGAGGGGATGGTGGGGGCAATGGGACCCATATTTGATGGCAACTGAGTTGGAGACAGTGAGGGCTGGAGGTGCCCATGTTGGGCCCATGCCTGGCCTTTGGAAGGGCCACCCAGGTGAGGGGCAAAGGTGAAGACCAGGTTGGGACAGGTGGAACTAATGACCTGCTCGGGGCTGTCTAAAGTGAGCTGGGGGACCAAAACACAGCACATCCTGGGGGATGAGGGCTGAGAACAAGGCCACTAGGCCCAGGAGGAAGGTGTCTGTGAGTGGGGCAGGCATCATATCACCGACCTGCGTCCTCAGCCAGTGGCTCTCCTGACTGATGTTCCAGAATTCCCTGGCAAAGGCCGAGGCCCGTCCCACTGTGCCCAAGCCCCGCCCCACTGTGCCCAAGCCCCGCCCCCCTGTGCCCAAGCCCCCACCCACCCCCACCCTGATTTTGATTAGAGGGGGCCTTTACCCTCAACACGGACTGGTCAAGAGGGCCGGATGCAGTCAGAGGGCATTGACTGAGCGAGGGAAAGCAGAGGAGGTGGGAAACTTGCTGAGTGGCCAGCCAGGTGACCCCAGTGATGGTCTGGGGGGTGGGGTGGGAGGAAGTAGTGAGGCTGAGCTGCCAGATGGGGCCGGGGTTTGGTCTTCATGCTGCCTTTGCCTGGGAAACACTCAGCCGTTTTGTCTGGCTTGTGCATGAGCCTAGGGCTGGCACTCCTGTCCTCCTTATCTCCACCCAGGTGGGCTGCATGTAGGTGGCTACTTTTTCAGAGGTGGGATCCTGGTCTCATCCCTGGGCAGAGACTCTGGGAACTGGGCCTCTCAGTCCAGCCTCTCAGCAGGCAGGCAGTAATTTTGAATGAATGAATGAATGAATGAATGAATGAAATGAAAAACAAACGAATGAATGAGGGATGAAGAGTAACAGTTGGAGAAGTCATGAATCTTCAGTTAGTGAGAAGAGGGTTTCCTGTCTGAGGAGTGACCTGAGAGAGGGGGTGGACAGGTGCCATGGGAATGGGGTTGCGACGGAGAGAATGAGCCCCCTTCTGTGGGCTGGGGCCCCCAGGGTCAGCATTTCCTGTCCACCCCACTTTCTCTGTTCTGTAGGGAAATACAGGGTTCCTGCTTAATCCACTCAGAGCACTGGGCCCTTGTTGCATAACTTAGGGGCCTGAAGAACATGTTTGCCTACAATTCAAACCGACAGAAAGTCAAGCATTCATGTTTGTGAGGTGACATGGTTTGAGGTCTTCACCCAAGGAGGTATCGAGGGGAGAGCTGGTGTATATGAGGGGACATGGCTGGGAAGGAGAGTTAAGACTAGCTTATCAAATTAAGTCGTTCTTGGTGCATGTTCCCAGAGCACCATACAGGACTCACCATGGTTACCATGCCTTCAGATCTTTGGAGTTGTCTCAGAAAACCCTTGGCTCAGGCCCAGCATTCTATTTCTAATAGCAGTTGCAACAAATGAGCCACACTGTTACAAAAGAGTGTGGAAGAATGCCAGCAACACGGAACTGAGTATCCAAGTCCCAACAGATTGCAGACAGCTGGTCCCCATACACAGAGTGCTTTAGTCTGTTGTTGTTTGTGATAGAAAGAGCCCAGCTTCATAGAAGATAATGCTCTCTATCATCTCTCATCCATCTGTCATCTACCTATTCTATCTATCTATCTATCTATTTATCTATCTATCTATCTATCTATCTATCATCTATCTATCTATTATCTACCCTTCTATCATCTATCTATCTATCTATCTATCTATCTATCTATCTATCTATCTATCTATCATCCCCTGGAAGAAGGGAGCATGTTTTGAGGTGGAGGAGGGGAATGGGTCTTGGGGAGGAGTAGGGACCACAAGTATGAGGACAAGTCACCCTGTGATGGGCTCAGGACAGTGATGTCTGAGATCCAGCCATCGAGATCCTTGTATAAGTTTCCTGGGGCTGCTGTTGAAAATGACCACATCCCTGGCTGGGTGGCACAGTGGATAAAGCATCGACCTGGCCACCAGAGGTCGTGGGTTCCACCCTTGGTCAGGGCACATATGTGAAACAACCAAGAAGTGTACTACTAAATGGAACAACTAAGTGCAGCAACAAGTTGATGCTTCTCTCGCTCCCTTTCCCACCTCTGTTTCTCTCTCTCTCTCTCTCTCAAATCAATGAAAAAAATTAAAAAAAGAAAAAAAGAAGAAGAAAATGACCACAAATGAAGTGGCATGAAACAACAGAAATGTATTTTCCTGCAGTGCAGAAGGCCAGCAGATGAAATCAAGGTTTCGGGGGACCAAAATCCCTTTGAGGGCTTTAGAGGCTAATCCTTCTTCATCCCCTCAAGACTCTGGGTGCTCCTGACATTTCTGGTTTGTGGCCACATAACATCAACCTCTGCCTCCATCGTCACATGGCCTCTTTCTCCCTGAAGCTCTGTGGTTCCCTTTCTGTCTCTTCTAAGGACACTCTCATTGGATTTAGGATGGTCTCACCTCAATCCTTACCTTACCCGCTCCTGCAAAGACCTTGTTTCCAAATAAAGCCACACTCTGCTTTTATGTTTTATATTGTGTCTTGAGGATCCTGGGACACAGGAGGAAGTAATATTAGGAATTTTTAGAATTTAGGCATCTCAAAATTACTCATTTATTTTATCCCCTATCACAAACACAGTAGTCTCAGGATAACAATACAAAGGCCATCACCCACCATCTAATTCCTGAGAGCATTTTAAATCCATTTTGGCAACCCCTTTACATTTCTTTTGTGTGTGTGGTTGTGATGCATCTACGCTGTCTGAGCAGAGTCATTACATTTTATATGAACTCCCTTCGAACACATCATCCACCCCGGTCCTTCCTGCAACGTCCTCGTCTTCAACTTTGATTCTCTGCCACCTTTCCCTTCCGGCGGACTTCTCAGAAACAACTCGTGAGAACAAGACTCCCGAGTTCATCCTGGTTGAAAACAGCCTGTCAGTTTTGCTGACTGAAAACCCTTGAACCACATGTTCTCTCTTGTATTCTAAGCATGTCCCTCACTTTCGTGCTGCTCTGGTACCGACTGCGGTCTGTGCCCTCACTGTGCTGCAGGCCTTGGGGATGGGTGGGCAGGTGTCCTTCCTACGACTCCCTCCGAATCCCTGATGTGAATCTAATCTGATCCTCATCTTGGCCAGCCCCTTGCATTCCAGAATCTCTCCTTTTGTTTGCGAAAACCCTGCCTGCCCACGGTTTCACTCACACCCAGCCTCCTCCAGAGGCCACTCACCCCTGTGATCCGCTGACAACTCTTAGAAGCAGCAATTTAAAGAACTGGGGCAGCAAATGGGTGGGAAAGAGGCTGGGTTTGGAGTCTCAGCAGCATCTTCCAGGAGCAAATGGGAAGAAAGGTAGCCGGGAAGCAGACGGGACTCTGAAATGAGTGTGTAGGGAGCCCCTCCGGGCTGGCCAGATGCTGCGCATGCATGTGCGTGTGTGTGTGTGTGTGTGTGTGTGTGTGTGTGTGTGTGTGAGAGAGAGAGAGAGAGAGAGACAGAGAGAGAGAGAGAGAGAGGTGGTGGCCTCAGTGCATTCTGCACTGTGACCCTAAATGTCCATCACCTGGGGACCCATCAGTTGTAGGGTCAGCTTCTTGTCCCACCTTCCCTGAACCAACCCTTGTCACAGCCTCATCCATTATCCATCTGTGGGATGCATGTCAGTCTCCGCCCCCAGCTTTGCTTGGAGCAGATCTTGAGAGTGAGGGCACCCATGGTGTGTTTGGAAAAGGCTCGCTCCTGAGAGCACACCTGTGTCACACGTGGGCACACCAGTCCCTGAACACAAGAGTGCACAAGGAGAAGGCTGTGCTGTTCAAAAAACCCATGTACACATGTGAGCAGCAGCACTTGTGGGGCTGCCTCCACCACCCTATCTCCCCACTCTGACCTGTCCACAGTGTCCTGCAGTGGCCTCACCTGGCTCTCACACCTGGATCAGCTCAGGATGGCCTCAGGGTCAGAACACAGGCCTTGTGAGGAGAGGACCTGACTAAGTGGTGGGCATAGGTATCCAACCTACCTGTCCCTTCTCCCTGGTTCCCCCTTTCCTCCCAACTCACTCCCACCTTCTGTCTCCTTTGTGCCCCCCCATTCCTCAGATAGTTTGACTCCCTCTGCAATCCCATTCCACTGCCCTCCTAGACCAACCCCCTTTCCCTGGGCTTTCATAGCCACTTCAGAATATGTACAAAGTGGCAAGAATTTTGAGTCACCCAACGTGCATGTTTCCAGCTGAACCCGAACAAGGAGAGGCTATTGCAGAGGAGTGTGCTTCTCATGGTCTGTTTGGTGCCACAACTTTGACATTTTTGTTGGTCATTTTGCTGTTTAAAATAACCCCTGGGCATCGGGGTGAAGTGCTTCCTAAGTGTGAGAGGGCTGAGAGGGCCTTGTGGGGAAAATGTGGGTGCTGTAGAGGCTTTGTTGGGGCAGGAGTATGGCCTGTTGGCTGTGAGTTCAATGTTTTTGAATCTACAGTGTAACTAAGTAAGGTGTCTTTACACAGAAACACACATTAAACAAGGCTACTTTTGTTTCCAGTTTTGTTGAGATACTTGACATATAACACTGTATCCATTAAAGGGTACAACACTCGGATCTGACACATGTATATATTGTAAAATGCTCACCACAGTAAGTTTAGTAACATCTATCACATTACAAATTGTTTTTTTCTTCTCTTTTTTGCAAGAGAGAGAGAGATAGACAGACAGACATAAAGACAGACAGGAAGGGAGAGAGATGAGAAGCATCAACTCGTAGTTGATCATTGATTGCTTTCTTATGTGTGCCTTGACTGGGGGGTTCCAGCTGATCCAGGTACCCCTTGCTCAAACCAGCGACCTTGGGCTTCAAGCCAGCGATCTTTGGGCTCAAGCCAAAGACCATGAGGTCATGCCTATGATCCCACGCTCAAGCCGACCGCCCTGTGTTTAAGCTGGTGAGCCTGCGTTCAAGTGGGATGCGCCCACGCTCAAGCCGGTGACCTTGGGGTTTCAAACCTGGGTCCTCAGTGTCCCAGGGCCATGTCCTATCTACTGCACCACCACCTGGGTCAGGCAAACTGTTTTCCCCTTGTGATGAGAACATTTAAGATCTATCCTGTTAGCAACTTTCAAATATACAATGCAGTATGATCGTTAACTACACTCACAGAGCTGAGCTTGACATCCAGGAACTTGTCCATCTCCTAACTGGAAGTTTGAACCTTCACCATTTCACCTACTGTCCACCCCTTGCTCTGGCAACACCAAACTACCTCTGTTTCTAAGAATTTTTGTTGTTGTTTTACATATAAGTGAGATCACACAGTATTTGTCTTTCCCTGTCTGACTTGTTTTCCTTAGCATAACACCTCACATTCCATCTACACTGTTGCAGATGGCAGCATTTCCTTATTTTCTGTGGCTGTGTAATATTCCAGTGTGTGTGTGTGTGTGTGTGTGTGCGCACGCGCGCGTGCACGCACGCGTGTTCTATGGTAAAGAATGCTGCTATGGGCAGTCCTGTTTTCCTACCTCAGATATTTGAAAGAAAAAAAAGAATGCTGCTATGAACATGAGGTGTAGAGCTCTTTTTGACATGGTGTTTTCGTTCCCTTCAGATAAACGCTCAGGTGGAATTGCTGGAGAACATGGTAGTTCTGTTTCTATTTTTTTTTAAGAAAGTACATTCTATTTTTTCACAGGGGTTGCACCAATTTACATTCCCATCAACAGTGCATGATGGTTCTCTTTTGTCCACATCCTCACAAACACTTATCTCATCTTCCTGATGACAACAGCCTTTCCTGACAAGTGTAACAGAAGAAAAACAATTTAATTTCATAGGTACAGGGCCTCATAAGAACATACTAAGATCCAAAATGCAGCCAGGTAACTGAAGCTTATAAAACAGCCTGAGCTAAGGAAAGGGGAATGGGAAGGGCATGGGGTCTGGTAATCCAAAGGGGAGAATGAGCTTTTATGGTAGGCCTGATGAGAGTTTTTTGGAAATCAAAGGTTGCTTAGTTATGCAGATAAAAGGTATCTCATCTCTTTCTGGTACAAGGCCCACTTCTAATATAAATTTAGGCAGTTGAGGGAGGAGGTAAACAGCTTTTTCTGAATTTGCTGGGTTGTGATTGCCTTAGGTCAAAATAATTCGTATGCCAAAAGTGTATATTTTGGAGTAGCAAATCTGCTCACTGTCTGGAGTGATCTTGTTTGCCTGTTTCCCCTCAGTAAGCCCCATGGGAGCAGTGGCCGAGTTTGTGTTCTTCACTGTTGTATCTGAAGGATCTGTAAGTGGACTGGTCCACTTTAGGTAGCTGACAGATATTTGTAAAATAAATGGGTAACCATTAATGGTTCATTGTGTCCAAGAACTATTGAGCTGAAATCTATCTCCTTTCTGTAAGGTTGGTGGATAATGGGGAATGGTCACATGGGGAACTCAGACCCGCAAACTTTGGCTAGGACCACCCACAACCAAGTGCGCCAAAGGAGGCTTCACAGGAACCGTTTGGAAAAAAGCAACCGTCTGCCAGCCAGTGAGATTTCACCACGTCATGTTAGCTCGACTTCCCTAAATATCTCCCCTTTCAATATCTTCCACGTGGTTTAATCCATGCAACGTCCCTGGCCTCCATCTTTCCTCGGGGCCAGGGAACCTTGCCAGGCGGGATGCGCACTCTGTACTCAATAAAGCCTTTTATTATTCCACACTTTGCAGCTCTGGGCCCTCTTCCTTCCTTCTCAGCAGGGAAAAATATTTTACGTTTTGGTGCCGAAACCCGGGAGGAGTAGAAGTCCACAAGGACCGCTCCTCTTCCTCATCCCCTCCTAGAAAGAACCAGGAGAAAGAACCAGGATCTCCGACTTCCACCCACTTCAGCACATGGTGCAGTAAGTCCCCTGCCTCTGCCTTCCCCTCAGTTCTTTCCTCCAAAACTCCCTGTCCGAAACCGTAGTGCGTCAGGGAAGTCTTTTCTGTCCGAGTGAGCGTGTGCTTCGGAGATGTCTGGAGCATATCCACTTTACCTTTTCCATCCGTGGCCAGACCTTGAGTTTTTAGGACGGTAATACTTAAATCTGACCACTCCGAGGACTGAGGGTGGCCGTGGGGGCACAGGAATCTCCCTCCCTAAGGAAGAAGAAACTGTTCTTCTTCTCCACTGAGGCCAGGCCACAGAACCCACTGAATTAGCCTCCTGAAGGGACTTTTGGTGTTAACACCCTCACCAATTTAACTATCGCCAAAAAAAGCTGGGAACTGATTGGAGATCTCTTACATACACGGATTCTAATTATTTGCGCACCCGTCCTTAATCTCTGTGCCGCCTGTTCCACTGCGCAGGCCTTTTTCTGGCCAGAGAAACCTCACCTAAAACCTCCACTCCTGATCTTTCCTTCTCCATGGACTCCCAACCCTCTCTCCCTCCTGTCTGGCCCCCGGGGTCGCCCCTCTCTTGGGACTTTTCTCTGGTTCCTCTGCGGACTCCTTTTGTGCTCAGGTCTCTTCCCTCTGAGAGCCCACCCTTCATAAAAACCTGTTTCTTATTCACCACTCTCATCTCTTTTTCCTCCCCTGCTGGCCAGGGGCCCCTCCCTTCACTGTGTTCTTTAACCCCTCCTCCGTCAGGCCATTCTCAGCCTGGCATTGGTTCTTACACCGGTTTTTAGGACGTCCAACCCCAATTTTCTTGCAGGAAGTTCTGGCCCTGTCCTGCCTTTGGCTCCAGCATTTCCTGCTGGATCTGGGTGCCGGGCTCCCCATGAGCCCCCCTCCTCTTATTCCCAATCCCCCAAACCCCTATCTGGAACCTGTGAACACAGCATTTAAAGTTTTTAATGGTCCCAATTAGTAAAAACAGGCCAAGGCTGTTCGCCAGGCCCGCATGCAGCAGAAGGTAACGCTCTAAACCCTGGCTCTTGTGGCAACCCTGAGGCCAGCAGAGCCACCAGCAGCTTGCTTTAAGTGTGGCAAGCAGAACCACTGGTCCCGGCAGGGCCCCTGCCAGTGGCTGCCCACTGAGCCCTGCCCTGACTGCAAGCAGCCCAGTCACTGGCGGAGTGATTGCCCCTTTGGGCAACAGGTTTTTCCTCAGCGCCTCTCCGTGGAGGACAAGCCACCCAAATGGGAAGGCCAATCCAGCCAGGTGGGTGCATCCCTCAAACTCCTAGCACACGGCCTGAACTCGGAGAATCCAGGGTATGCTGCAGCTAATGGGTAAGTCCATCTCGTTTTTGTGGACACGGGGGGCTACCTTCTCTGTTTTGCCATCACATTCTGGACCTCTAGTTCCCTCACAGGTCTTGGTTATGGGAATGGTTGGGACCCCTTCCTTTCCCCTTTTTACACCACTCCTGACATGCAGTTTTGCCTCAAGCTTGCCTCCTTACAGGACCACTGGCAGTCGGAACCACTGGACTCCATCCATCTCCAGCTCACCAAAAGCCTGGGCTCTACAAATCCTCATATTACTCCCCCCTTTTTTTTAAATCCTTACAGGACTGCATCCGTGTAGTTTCTCAATTTATGGCCACACAGATGCTCCTCCTGACACCCCTCCAAGCCACCACCTTCCGATCTCCCCCTCCCCACGATGCCCCTATTCAGCAGGAAGTAGCCAGACGAATAAACACCCCTTTTTCTATTTAACACAAAAGGTCAGAATGTAAGGTCATTGGATAATGGGGAATGGTCACATGGGGAACCCAAACCCGTGAACTTTGGCTAGGACCGCCCACAACCAAGCACGTCAAAGGAGGCTTCACAGGAACTGTTTGGAAAATAGCGACCGTTTACCAGCCAGTGAGATTTCACCACGTCACGTTAGCTCGACTTCCCTAGAGGGACCCCTTTCAATATCGTCCACGCGGTTTAATTCTTGCAACTTCCCTGGCCTCCATCTTACCTCGGGGCCAGGGAACCTTGCTGGGTGGGATGTGCACTCTGTACTCAATAAAGCCGTTTACTTATTCCACACTTTGCAGCTCCGGGCCCTGTTTCTTCCTTCTCGGTGGGGAAAAATACCTTACACTTTCGTTTCTACCACTGCTGTTAGGTTCTCCTTCTGAAATAATTCACATCACCTGCTCTACTCCCTCTTTTGCAAAGTATCAGACATTTGGATGTCAGTCATCTCTCACTGAGGCCAGACTCTCCCAGTTTCTTCACCAGCTCCTGATCTGGCGTGGATGGGCATTGTCAGCATCCAGTTATCCATCACAGGGAGATTTGGATTTTGTTGATACCCAACACTAGACAGTACATTTTGTGGAGTCTGTGCCTCAGAGATAGTTTAGTTAAACTCTTTTGGTCAGTGTTTATCTTTGATAAAAATTATCTCTTACCTCCTTATAAATGACCAAGTGTAAATAAAGCCAGTAGCCTCGGCCACCATTACAGCTACCTGGCCCGTGCAGGTTTGCATTAGATTCGGACAGTCAGTAATGAAACAACGGAGCCAAGAACTGGTGGGCCATTAGCTTTAATCCTAGCTTACACCTGGTGGGCAAGTGAAAACACACACTGGGCTCCAAAACCCACTCATTCAGTGCTGACAAAGCTACTGACTTATTCGAGTTTTCTAGAATCAAAAGTTTCTAACCTCACCAGTCTCGTTCACCTCTGTTCCCCATCTCCTTCCTTCTCTCTGCACAAACTGGCTTCTCCTTCAGCACTCCATCATCTTTGCTGCTTCTCCTCTCCTCCATGTGGCCTTTCTCTGCTCTCCTTTTTCTGCTCTCTCCTCTAATGCTAATCTCAGGAACCGAGAGAGAGCAAGCTCCCAGTCTGCCCCACTTTTATAGTGTAGAAATCAAAACCTTTCATCCAATGTACAAACAATGATGTCTCTGATACAAAGTCACTCATCTGAGGCATAATGGGATTCCTCATGAGAGTGCACCACCCCTCGTCAAAAAGGTTGGGAAAGGCTTAGTCCTAAAACCAAGCCTCAGGCTACAAGGATCCTGCCTGCCCACAGCCCGCTCCCAACACACATTAATATCACCTGGGCGAGGGCCTCCACATGGGCAGCACCATCTTTAACAAAGTGAGCATAATATATTTTATTTGCCCAACACCAAGGAACTATTTATATATGATATCATTGTCAGAATTACTCTTTGAGTTCTTAAAAACTTGTTTTATTGTAGAATATAACAGCATAGAAATACATAAAAATATACACTCTAATTCATGTCTTTTTATCACTCACCTCAAGAAATAGAACATTATTATGGTTCCAGAAAGCCCTCTTATTGAAGCAGGCATTCCAGGCGTCTGCAGACCCAAGACTACACAACCCACTGTAGGCTCTTGACTTTGTGTGGGAAAGAATTCAAGCATGAACCAGCATAGAGTTTAAAGTGTAAGTGAGTTTATTAGTCAAGTGGTGAGACAGAGAGTAGGATACTCAACAG
This sequence comes from Saccopteryx leptura, assembly GCF_036850995.1. Classification (NCBI taxonomy): domain Eukaryota; kingdom Metazoa; phylum Chordata; class Mammalia; order Chiroptera; family Emballonuridae; genus Saccopteryx; species Saccopteryx leptura. Next base: position 3,081,438 of record NW_027095700.1, read on the forward strand.
AGTACCTCCCCTTTACCAGATTTTGCTTTCTTTATTGAAGTTTATTTAATTGGGGTGGGGGTAGTATATTCAATAAAGGGGAGGAATGTTTAGGACCTTCCCTGGGAACCGTGGAGATTTTTCAGAGTCGCTTTGTCAGCCATTTTGTGAAGGAACTTTCTGTTTCAGATCATGGGGCTACAAGGTGTGTCATCTAGCATGCTGACATATTACAATGAGTGTATAATGAGGCTAGGGGTTATGTTTAGGTGAAATTAGTTGCCATGTTTGATTGAGCTGGTCTCTGCTGGTTTTAAGCCATAAATCTGGTGGGCAGTAGTCTTCTTCTTGACAGCTCCTATAGCTTTTATTGATTGCAGCTGTTTTGCCAAGTACCCTATGTCATTATGTGTCTCTTCTCAATCTCAACTCCTCCCTGGAAGTAGTGAACATCTTGATTTTTTAGATAATCCTCACTTCTTTTTTTTATAGACTTACCACTTATATATGCATCACTAAACAATACAGTTCACCTTTTTTTATTTTAATTGATTGATTTTAGTGAAACAGAGGAGAGGAGAGAGAGAGAGAGAGAGAGAGAGAGAGAGAGAAAGAAAGAAAGAGAGAGAGAGAGAAGCACCATATGTGCCCGACCAGAGATCAAATCCACAACCTTGGTGTTTTGGGATGGCACTAAACCCACTGGGCTAACTGGCCAGGGCCAACTTTGCCTGTTTTAAAACTGTTTGTAAGTGCAGTGATACTGTGTTAGTGTTTGGTTGTTT